>NC_140496.1:12112933-12712933 GCF_964271855.1 Acomys minous
GGAGTCATCTGTGCTTTTTGGCTCTTCCCGGTTGGGTTGAACTCAGTCATGTGACTTTCAGGTTGGCTGGGTATCACTCCTTATCCTCTTTGTGGTGGAAGCCTGGCTGATGCATACTCTTGTCATGGTGATGGAAGAAGGGTCAGAGCGCAGGTCCAATCATACATGCGGTATCAGTTAAGCCCTTTGACCCCTTTTGTTACCTTCTCATGGGCTGAAGCAATTCACCCGACCCAGCACAATGCGAGGCAGCAACAGGAATGTGTCTCCTTTGGTCCAGTAGAGCATTTCTGAACAATAGCCGGTTGGGCCTACTGTAAGGGTCGACTTTACAAGGAAGTTGTTGAGATGCAGTGGATGTTGTTGGAGGCTGCAGAGACGGCTCACTACTTAGGAGAATGCATTGCTCTTGTAGAGGTCGTGGGTTTGGTTCCCAGAACTGACACCAGGCAGCTCAGCATAACCTGTAACTCTAGCTTCTGGGTCTCTTCTGGTCTCTGCAACCATGTGCACTCATGTGCACAAACTCAACCTCCTTATACACGTAATCAAAAATAAAATAACACCTTTAAAAGAAAAAGCACAATGAAGTAACACATTATCATTGTATGTATATTTTATCCATCCAAGAATCTTCTACCTGTTCAAACCATGCAGCTGTTAACTGTATCTGCCAATACCACCTTACTCAGGCACATATCTCTTCCCATTTAAGGCCCTTATTAATGACTTCCAGAGTAGAGTCTCTGTCCAAGTGTAAAAGCAACCTCAGTGTGTGGCAACTTAAGGCACATTTATAACATTTTTGGTTCTTTTTCACTCAAGAGACAGAGTCTAATTTTCTTCTTTTGGAATTGAAGTTGGGTTGAAATTTGGTTGACTTTAATGGATTGCTGGAGCCAATAGCAAGAAAATGGACATGACCATGTATAGCTTTGGAGGTGGCTCCTTGTACCTAAGATGTAAGCCTGGATGAGGCAGCATGAGGTATGTGTCCTGGGAGGGTTCCTGGAAAGCCTTGCTTCCCCAGTGTATATGTGAATGCTTTGTTTGGGTGATGTCACTGCAAACAGTTTCTTCTCAGTACTGCCCAAAGCTGTGGGCACCATCTCATGTCCAAGAGAGAGTGGCCAGGGCAATTTCAGAGTTGCTTGTGTTGCCTTTGTTCTTGAAGTGAGTTTGCTACTTCCAGATTTATTTTACGTGAGGAAAATTAGGCAGGGTTAGCTTAGACTTTTGTCACTTATATGTAAAGACATTCCTAACAAAGCCAGGATGCGAATATAGTACGTAATCTAATGATACTCCAAAATACTTTTGTGATAACATTTAGAACCCTCCTTAGAGAGCAAAGGGCCTTTGATGATGTAATTAAAGTAAGAATCTTGATAAAGGGGAGGATCTGGGTAGGAGTCAGAAATGGCTTCAGATTTCTCCAGAGAGAGAGAGAGATGACAGCCAAAGAAGGCGAGAAGTAAGGGAGGAAGCAGAGATTGGAGTGAGGGAGTGATGTAGGCACAAGCCCAGGAATGCAGGTGGCACCCAGAAGCTGGAAAAGGTGGGGGCAGGATTCTTCACTGGAAACTTCTAAGTGAAACCAGCCCAAACAGCACCTTGACTGAGCGTCTGAAGCTCGTTTCAAGTATTTGAACTCTGTATTGGTAGGAGAACCCCTTTGTGGTGTCTGCTAAGCCACAAAGCAGCAGCAGTTGGCACCTCAGCAACAGGGCCCCAAAGAGTGGGACACCAAGGTGCCGAGAAAAATATTGGTGTTTTGTCAGAGTAGGGCATGGTAGGAAAAAGGAAAGGCTTTCCAGAGGGAGAGATTATTAAGCAAATATAGAGAGATAAGCTGGCTATAGCTTGACGAGCAGGAAGGAGGGAGAGAGCTGAAACATTCAGCCTGCAATTCAGTCACTACTCACCTGTTCTTTGTTGTTTTCCTTGATCACGGGAGGGAGGTGGTGAGGTGGCTTCACCGTCCTTTATCCCTCCTTGCTGTGGCTCTTCTTCTTCTTCTTCTTCTTCTTCTTCTTCTTCTTCTTCTTCTTCTTCTTCTTCTTCTTCTTCTTCTTCTTCCTCTATAGTTTACATTCTACTTTCTCTTCTTTCCCCAGTTCTCTCTGTGAGTAATGTGAAGGCAAAACTATATTACATTAATCTGTATCTGCCCAACCCTAATACTGGGTATGCACTGGCCTATCATTATATAGGTATTTGCCTGAAACGATGTAAATGTAAATATATAGTGCTCATGCAGATGGATACAAACATGTGCAGGTAGGTGCACGGGCATGTGCGCACCACGCACATACACACACACACACACACACACACACACACGCACGCACACACACACAAGTACATCATTCGTTGAGGCAAACTTCAGTCCCAGAGTGTCTAGAGTTAGAAACAGCTCTGCCTTTTTATTTTTTTATTTTTTTTTTAAACTCAGGCATAATCCTATTAGAGACACAGCTCTCTGGGCTGAAGAATCCCTTTGGTCTCTTTGATCAAGGGCACACTTTTGAGTTCAAAAAGTTCAGCTGCTCGAGCCCTAAAAATATCAAGGAACCTATTTGCTGTCTTGAGATGACAATTTCTCTCATTTCTGATGACAGACGGGTTCACTCATGAAGATCCGTCTCTGTCCCTAGTTCAGAAGAAAAAGTGGGGAGCAGAAAGCTCATTGTACTACATTCCCAGAGCACATGTGAGGTACCTCCTGCTAGCATGCCGATTACTGTAGGTGATATTAAATTATAAGTGTCCATACAAACACTCACAGATTTATACAGGTAGGTGACAGGAGGGCTGGAGAGATGGCTTGATTAGTAAAGTACTTGGCCTGTAAATACAAGGTCCTGAGTTTAGTTCCTGGAGTATCCAGGCTTGTATGTGCAGTAGTCCCACCACTGGGGAGGCAGGTACAGCCAGCTTAGCCTACTTAGTGAGTTCCAGTCCACTGAAAGAAAGACCCTGTTTCAAGAAAGGGTGGTGGTGGATTATGTTCAAAAGTTGCCCCTGACACATCCTCAATAGGCCTGTCTCACATATGCCTATGTGCACACACACACTCTCTCTCTCTCTCTCTCTCTCTCTCTCTCTCTCTCTCTCTCTCTCTATCTCTGTCTCTCTCTGTCTCTCTCTCTGTCTCTCTCTCTGTCTCTCTCTCTGTCTCTCTGTCTCTCTGTCTCTCTCTCTCTCTGTCTCTCTGTCTCTCTCTCTCTCTCTCTCTCACACACACACACACACACACACACACACACACACACACACATGCACACACACGCATTAGTTACTGCTTTGCTTATTTGTTATATATCTGCTACCTTTCTGATTAGACAGTGTAGACACTGTATTTTTGTTCTGTGTTTTTCTCTAATGGCTCTCTCACTCTTGTTCGTTCAGCAGATGTCCTTCATACTCCCCTAGTCTCTGTTGCCCCATGCTTACCATAGTCTACTCATCCCTGTGCCCAGTCTCTCTGCTCAGCTCATACAGTGGCCCTGTGTTTTATAAGTGGCACAGGCAAACTTGTTCCATGCCCCGAGTTCTAGAGTGTTCTCCAAGAGAACACATACGTGGCTTCTGAGGCCCCAGAGGCCCTCACCATCTGGTCTGTAATCCCCACTGCCTTCCCTGTTTACCATATTTCAGTTGATACCCCATCTCTGACGTTTTCTCTCTTCCATCCCTGCCTTGTTTTATTTTCACAGTACTTTCCAACACCCAGCACATTTGCTTGGTTATTATCTATTTCCCTGTGAGAATCTATGTTTCTTACATGGGACTTTTTATAAGTTTGGCTCCCTGAAATAGTCCCACTCTTTCATGTTTTTGTTGAGTGACTCTGTGAGAGAGAGGGAGGTCAGGGGAGAGCTCGTGGCTGACTTAACCACTTGGTTTCTTGACCTTTTTACCAGCACCTTCTAACTCTGACAAGCCACACTGAATGTGAAATTCCCTTGAAAGTCCACATTCTCTTGTCCCAATTATCTTTTCAGGCTGTGTAATTCATGACATCATTTAACACAGTCTTGGGATTGCCCATAGCCTCAATGAAATACTGATTATTTTGGGTTTTGAAGCACCTCAAATTCTAAGGTCCCACATGAAGGCATGCCTTTATCCTTTCTCTTCTTTGTGTGCAGTCCATATTTATGATGATCTGAAAATACAATTTGTTGATAAGAGGCCTGCGCACTCTATTTTCCTCCTCCTCTGTTTTTCTGGATTGTGTCAAATGTATCTGCTGGAGGCACCAATCAAATTTAGATTTGAACTCTATGTCATGCACTGTCTTAGAAGTTGCTCAGCGGTGGTCTTGTCTTTGATGAGTCATGTGCAGACACATAGTGAATTTTTCTTTAAAGAATTGCTAGAATTAGGAGAGTAAAGAAGGTGGAAATTGAACCGGGCGTGGTGGCGCACGCCTTTAATCCCAGCACTCGGGAGGCAGAGGCAGGCGGATCACTGTAAGTTCGAGGCCAGCCTGGTCTACAAAGGGAGTCCAGGACAGCCAAGGCTACACAGAGAAACTTTGTCTCCAAAAAAAAAAAATGTGGAAATTATTTAAGGAGATGTCCTACGTAGTTTTTAGTTACCAACTTGACACAGTCTAGAGTCATCTGAGAAAGGGGTCTCAAACTGAGGGATTGGCCTCGATCAGATTGTCCTCTGTGGCTATGTCTATAGGGCACTGTCTTAACTGGTACTTGATGTAGGAGGGCTCAGTCCACTGTGAGTGGCACCATTCCCTGGGCAAGTGGTCCTGAGTTGCATAAGAAAGCCAGCCAAGCATAAACCTGCGAGTGAGTCGACAAGCAGCATCCTTCTGTGATGTCTGCTTCAAGTTCCTTCTTGAGTTTCGGCTTGATTTTCCTCAGTGATGGACTGTGACCTAGAGATGTGTAAGCTGAATAAACCATTCCCCTTAGTTAGTTGCTTTTGCTAGTGGTAGTTGCTACAAAAACAGAAGCAAAAGTAGAAAAGGAGACAAAGAATCTGAGGACTGCCTGGATTTATAAATTACTTGGACGTTGAAGGCTATGCTATTAATGAAACACTCTTGAGTGTACCTGAACTGCCCACACCCAGCTGTGCATTGTATCTTTGTCTGTTTTCTGTTATGATAACAAAACCCCTGGGATTAAGAAACGGAAAAAAAAATGGGGGCCAGGTGTGGTGGCACATGCCTTTAATCCCAGCACTCGGGAAGCAGACACAGGAGGATCGCTGTGAGTTCGAGGCCAGCTTGGTCTACAAAGTGAGTCCAGGCCAGCCAAAGCTACACAGAGAAACCCTGTCTCAAAAAACAAAACAAAACAAAACAAAACAAAACAAAAAAAACGAAACAACAACAAAAAGAAATGGATTTAAAAAATTAAATGTCCTTAGCTCTTGTTTCTAAAAGCTGCGAAGCCTAAGAATGTGGTGCCATATCTGCTTGGCCTCTGGCGAGGATCTTCTTGCTACATCATAGCACAAAGCAAGATACCACATGGAGATAAAGAACTCCTAGTGCTGGCTGAGATCTCTCTTCATCTTCTCATGAGCGACTGATGCTCTTGATCTTATCTGGTGCTAAGCATTTCCCAAAGGCCCCACCCTGACATACCCTTAGCAGAGGAATTTGCAGTTCAGGCTTCAACACACGAATTTTTGGAGTACTCACTTGAATGACATTCAGCAGCCTCATTAATTCACTTATCAACTCGTGTCTTACTGTATGAAGTGCCTCGGCCGTGGTAATGAAGAAGCAGGTGAGGCCCCTGCCCTTGGAGCTTATCTTGCATAGGGGAGATGCCAGATGACCCACCACCCACAGAGAGTCGTCTTCTTTCAAGCATCTTTGAAGGAAAAGTATAGAGAAGAAGAAATAAGAACTGGGCATAGGCTCAGCTGTGGTCAGAGTTGATGACCTCCCTCTAGGGTGCAAATGACAGTCTGACCAGGCCTTAGAGTGTCCTTCACTCTCTGTTGTCCTGATGCATACATAGGATTTGCATCAAATTTAAACACCTGTATGCCAGACATTTCAGGGTGATACACAGGCAAGGGGTGTGGGGAAGGTGAGCTGTGCGAGCAGGGGAACTGGCCCAGAGCAAGAGTGAGGTCAAGATGTGTCCAAACACCAAAAATCTTATTTTGATACCAGCAGGAGTAAGAACTGCTCCCTCCCTCTTCTGGGTCTGCATGTCCCAGGACATATAGTCTTGTATGGGGCATGCCAGGGGTTTGGGGGGGAGCATGGTGGGGGCCCCCTGTCTCTGCCACCCTTGAGGTGGTAGTGTATCCTGGGGGCCAGGTTTCAGGTTAAAACTTCCAATTTCCTTATAAGGACATATTCAGCTCACACCTGGAATTCCTCTACCTGCAAATGACACATTCCCAGTCAATGATGTAGACCCACCCGGAAGAGCCCTACCCACGCCTTCAAGGTTTATATAGCCCTTATTTCCCGACAATTAAAGAAAACCCCTACCCACTCCCTCAAGGCTTGTATGGTCCTTACTCCCCCCCCCCCCCCCCCCCGCAATAAAAGAGAGCCCTTTCACTGAAACCCTGTCTCAGAAAAGGCCTTTTATCCCCCCCCCACACACACACTGCTGACTCAGACCCTGCACCCACCAGCTTCATTTCTTCCAGTCCAGTCACAGTGTTTGGATGCCCGAAGGGAAGAAATGGATCTCCTGATGCACGCATAGGATTTGGGTCAAGTTCAAACACTTGTTGTACCAGACACTTCAGGATGATACTCAGCCCTGGGGATGGAACCCAGGGCCTTGAGAGTGCTAGAAAAGCAATTTACCAACTGAGCCACATTTCCAGCCCCTCCAGGGTCTCATGTCAAGGACTCTGGGCCTTTGTACTTTGGTAACTCCTTGGCTGCTTCTTCTTTACCCATCACTGCCCACCCTCTGCACTGAGGGTCCTTGTACTTTAGTGAATCCACCAAAACCACCAGGGAGAGGTTATGAGCTGCAGATTAGGTAAGGAAGACGGTTATTCTCAGCAACTACTGTGCCGGAATCACAGAGGACAGTAGTCTAGGCACTTTCCTGAACTCCACACCTCTCCTTTCTCTCCTATGCTCTTCAGTCAGCCGTGTGAAGACCCAGAGGCTTCCTGGGAAAGAAGCCGGGCTAGCACCAAGGGCTCTTTGTAGTCACATCGACTCCAGTGTACTTTTGCTCAAATGGACTTAAGCTTGGTTGTATTTTTTGATGTCTGGAGTGGATTGTCAAAGCCTAACACTAGACACCTCCAGGTCTGTGCCTGTGAGATCAGCGACTGAGGAGTTTAGGTTAGGTAGACGTTGCTTTCAGAGAACTCTGCCTCTGCCAGACAGCCATTTTCAGTGGTAGTGCCATCAAGGCTGATTTTTTTTCGCCTTTCACTGTGGCAGAGAAGCTTTGAGTCTACAAACCTACACACTGTGGGCAGAACGTCAGTCAACCTGGCTGCCAAAGAAGCAGAAACTGAGTGGCCATTGCGGTAATGATGATGAAGATGGTGACGGCTGTGGTGATGGCAGTGAGGGTAGTCATGGTTGTCATGGAGATGGTGGTAGCTGTACACAGTAACTCTGCCTCCATATCGCTTTTGTCCATCAGTCTGTCTACACACCACATCTCTGAATTTCTCCCGTCGGCAAGATTAGAAAATATCAACCCTACAGAAGAAAACTGAAGCTCAAGAGGGGTGGAGTGACCTGCTTGGCCTCAGGTCATGTGAACTGTGCAGCTGAGGCAACAGCTAAGGACTTTCATTGCCAGGTGGTTGGGAATAGGCGGAGATGAAGGAGTCCAACCTCATTTCTAAGAACTGTAACGAGCAAGAGGCTCACACACTTCAGTTTCTCCAGTGATCATGGCTGTATTCACCGGACAGGGTTCTGGTGATGAATTGGCATTAATGAAATCTCAATATCTACCCATGAAGAGGAAAAACAAAAAATCCATAGCAGGCCCTGATGGGCCATTAGGTGTTAATGGGAATAATACAAATGTCCCCGGCGCACATTACTGAACTAAGTGGGCCTGCCCAGCCCATCACAATCTGTAACGTCTCAATTGCTTTGTGCTCTGTACACAGGTGTTGGAGTAAGACTGGAAGCATTGAAGAGCCAGGTGGTGACATGGCATGAAGTCATGAGAAAGTAACTTCTTCATCGTGGGACTGAGTGAGTGAGCCTGGGCAAGTGGCCAATGCCTTCTGGGGTCTCTGTCTTTTGGCCACAAAATGGGAATAGACTCTGGTTTCCGAGGAGAGCAGAAGGGGTCCCACTGTCTCATTGCTCTAGCTGCATTTCACTGGTTTCTGGGACGATCGGGTGCTTTAAGACTGTTGCCTGTGTAAGTGGGCTGTCTGCAACCCCTCGGTGGGAACTGGCTGCCCATCTGCTTAATTGTCTTCTTTTATATATATATTTTTTGTCTCTCTGGTCTATTTTATTTTTTAATATTTTATTAATTTTTTTCATATTACATCTCAATTGTTAGGCCATCCCTTGTATCCTCTCATTCCTCCCTCCCTCCTGCTTTCTCCTACTCCCCTCCCCTATGTCTGTGACTGAGGGGGACCTCCTCCCCCCGTATATGCTTATAGGGTATCAAGTCTCTTCTTGGTAGGCTGCTATCCTTCCTCAGAGTGCCACCAGGCCTCCCCATCTAGAGGATGTGGTAAAAAATGGGGCACCAGAGTTTGTGTGAAAGTCAGTCCCCACTCTCCACTCAACTCTGGAGAATGTCCTGTCCATCTTCTAGATCTGAGTAGGGGTTCAAAGTTTACTTCCTGTATTGTCCTTGGCTGGTGTCATAGTTTGAGCAGGACCCCTGGGCCCAGATCCACCCATCATAATGTTCTTCTTGTAGGTTTCTAGGACCCTCTGGATCCTTCCATTTCCCCACTCTCTCATGCTTCTCTCACCTAAAGTTCCATAGGATGTTCTCCCCTCTGACCTACTTTCCTGGTAAGTGAAGACTTTCATGGGACATGCGCCTTGGGCTAGTGTCTAGATATAAGTGAGTATATACCATTTGAATCTTTCTGCTTCTGGGTAAACTCACTCATTATGATCATTTCTACTTCAATCCATTTGTCCACAAATTTCGGGAATTCCTTGTTTTTAATAGCTGAGTAGTATTCCATAGTGTAAATGTACCACAGACATTAAATCAGTTAGAGAAAAAAGTGGGGAAGAGCCTAGAACACATTGGCACAGGAGACACCTTCCTGAACAGCCCAGGTCTTAAGGTCAACAATTAATAAATGGGATCTCATGAGGCTGAGAAACTTCTGTAAGGCAGTAGACATTGTCAACAGAACAAAGCGACAGCCTACAGACTGGGAAAAGATCTTCACCAACCCTACATCTGACAAAGGTCTAATATCCAAAATATATAAAGAACTAAAGAAATTAAACACCACCAAACCAAATAACCCAATTGAGAAATGGGGCTCAGAACTAAACAGAGAATTCTCAACTGAGGAACACCGAATGGCTGAGAAACACTTAAAGAAATGCTCAACATCTTTAGTCATCAGAAAAATGAAAATCAATATGACACTGCGATTCCATCTTATACCCATCAGAATGGCTAAAATCAAAAGTTCAAGTGATACCACATTCTGGTGAGTATGTGGAGAAAGGAGCACTCCTTCATTGCTGGTGGGAATGCAAACTGGTACTATCACTTTGGAAATCTATCTGGCGCTTTCTCAGAAAAATGGGAAGAGGGCTTCCTCAAGACCCAGCTATTCCACTCCTTGGAATATACTCAGAAAATGCTCGACCACACAACAGGAACATGTGCTCAACCATATTCATAGAGGCCTTATTCATAATAGCCAAAACATGGAAACAGCCTAAGCGTTCCTCAGTAGAAGAATGGATAAAGAAACTTGTCTTCTTTTAAGCCACTGACTCATACATCTGTAAACTGATTGTTCAGTCAGATACATGCCCAGATTTTCTATCTTGATTTTTTTTTGCAAATAGTTGTTCTGAAGTATTATTTGCATAGCATGAAATTCAATTTTTGTAAATATGCAATGATCTGGGGTGGTTAATTTATAAAGTGGTACAACCTGCTAGCATCATAAGCCAGTTTTAGACTTTCTCACCAATTCCAAAAGCTCCTCTCACCTGTCTATGCTTTATTCCCACGTCCATCCCAAGCCATAGGCCATCATTGATCTGCTTTCTGTCTCAATGAATTTGTACCACATGACTATTTCCTATCAAATGGAAGCTTACTAAATGCAGTCCTAGCTTTCCTCTTCCATGCGCATGTGATGTTGTAATATATGTCAACATTTTGTTGCTTTTTACTGCTAAAGAACATTCCACTGTATGGCAGTAGCACATGTGTGTTCTTTCCAGGCCCCACCCTGTCTATGTATAAATTTGGTCATAAGACATAGTGTCCTGAACAAAGGCAGACCTCCCATAAGCAGAGATGGTTGCCTTCTCCACCTCCCAGACAGCCATTTTCTGTGGTAATGCCATCGAGGCTGAGTTTTTTCCTCTTTTCACTGTGGTAGAGAAGCTTTGAGTCTACAACTCTACACACTGTGGGCAGAATGCCAGTCAACATGGCTGCCAAAGAAGCAGAAACTGAGTAGCCATTGCAGTAATGATGATGAAGATGGTGATGGCTGTGGTGATGGTGGTGAGGGTAGTCATGGTTGCCATGGAAATGATGGTAACGGTAACAGTGAAGATGCCTCTGGTGCTAATAGTAATGATGGTGTGCAAAATGCGAAAGGGTAAACTTGCAGTTATATTATCATGAGCGTCTTATTTTCTCCTGGGTGCTTTGTCAAGGATCAAACTTACTTCTGATGCCTGTGATTGAGGAAAGTGAGTTGACTTCTAGGGAGCTTCTTCCATTTTTCATCATCACTTGTAGCATAAAAGAAAAACTCTCTCCTAGAGTAGAGGAAGATCATTATTTTAAGGGAATGTTTTCACATTTGGGAGGCAAAACTCACTTTTCTGTTGCTTGGAATATATGTGTGTGTATGTGTGTGTGTGTGTGTGTGTGTGTGTGTGTGTGTGTATGTATGTGTGTATACATATATATTTCAATAGTATATAGGAATAAATATTCACACATGTGGATTCTGTACATATTATGTATTTGTATGTATGTACATGTGTACATATTAAGTTGTGATTATTTTTTAGGCTCAGCAATGACCTCTCTTCTGTTCTCCTAGAGTACCGATCATTTTCTCATTTAATTCTTTATGTTTACCTTACCCTAAGAAAGTCATATGACTTTCTTAGCCGAGATGTGTGGTTAGTAAAACTTCCGGCCCATAAAAGAGTTTATGATCATAGCAAGAAGCTGGTTCTACTTTGTTCCATCCTTTCCTTAACTGTGACTGGCTGCAAACAGCAATCAAGGACCGCCCAGCTTTGTACCTTCTCTACCTGCCTGTACTCTTTGCAGTATTCCTCTGCACCCTCTCCCTTAGGGGACAAAGTCCTAGAGCTGCTAGCTGCTAGAATTGCTTTGCCAGCTGAGTTGGGTGGAAGTGATGATGTGCCACTTGAGGTTCGGATGAAATCCTCTCTGTCGTGGAAGGAAGGACACTTCTGTCATGTGAACACACCTGGTCTGGTTGCTTGCATGATGAAGACACTTGGTTCTTACCACCCACTTGAGGTCACAGACGACAAGCCACCTAGCAGCCTGGTTAAGTGTGTCCTCGAAAAACAAGCTCAGGTGATCTGCCAGGTCATCTGTCATGGTGAAACTAGGCTCTGCTCAGATTAGTACCATTCACCCACCTGATGCAGCTTTCAGGACTGGTGGACAAAGGCCTTGAACCACTACCTTTGGGTTGGTTTATCACATAGCAACATGTGCTTCTTGTACCTATGGAAGTGAACTAAAGCAAATTGCCATCTTTTGCTCTGTAGCTGGGTGTGGTTTTCCGTATATTATACCTTTCAGTGGTCACTTTTATCTTAATGCATTTGTAATTTGTTTGGAGCCAGGGTCTTATGTGTCCCAGGCTACCCTCAAACTTTTTAGGTTTGCCCAGGTTGACCTTGAACTTCTATTTTGCCTGTCTGTATCCCCCAGGTATTAGATTTACAGGAAACACCACTATGCCCCCTTTCTGAGGTAGCAGGAATGAAACCCTGGGCTTTCTGCCAGCTAGACAAGGGCTCTACTCACTAAGCTACATCCTCTGACTCTGTATTCGTACTGTAGAGCCACGTGAAAGGTTTTCACAGTCTGCGTCCTTCACTGTGTAAACGGTACAGTGTCTGAGTTTGTTTTTAATCCATTTCTTGCTGTTATTCTGTGCATGAATGAGCAAAAGGCATAAGGCAATGCTATTTCTCAAGTGTTTCTTTTATAGCTGCCATTTATTTTTACTTGGACTGTAATTTGTACAAAGGTGGAAGAGAAATGTTTTCTGTTGGCTCTTTGCATTGTTTCATAACTCCCACGAGAGCACCGGCTGTTTCATCTTGGAGATAATTAAACTAACTTCAGTACACTCATGGTAGTTACGTGATAAATAAATTTCCGTTTCCTAGAGCAAAAACACGATGGGTAAATAAATATTTCCCATTATAAACATGTCATAATCACCTAACATTTCAGTCTGTAGCAACAACTGAGGTTAAAGCAGAATGTCACACCAGAGCTTCAATAAATGAATTAGTCAAAAGTCTGCCTCTTTCTAACAGACACATTTCCAGCAGTCAAGAGCTTTATTGCACACTGACTTTCTTTTTCTTTTCTTTTCATTTTTCTTTAAGATAGGGCCTCATGTATTTCAAGTTGGCCTTGACCTTGCCACGTAAGCAGAGGATGATTACCTTGAGCTCCGGATCCTTCTACCTCTGCCTGCTGAGTGCGCCTCCATCCTTCCACGTTATTAACAAAGAGCAAAATGAACAAGAACAGTAAAGTCTCTTGTGCTTAGGGGTTGCTTCCTGTGTGTTAGTTAGTTTGCCTGCCTTTTCAGTCAATTATTTAGCATCCTCATAGCAGCTTTATACGTATTTTGTTCGTGCACACACACACACACACACACACACACACACACACACACACACACACACACACAAACTTGTATGAAGTCAGGGCACATGATGTGCATGTGGAGGTTGGAGGAAAACTTTGAGGAGTTACTTCTCTCTTGCTACAATGTGGGTCTCAGGGGATCACTTAGCACATGACAACAAGCGCCTTTATCCACTGAACCATACACTGGGATGGGAGGGTACCAGGTTGGAGGATGTGGAAGGATGCACCTTTGAGTACTTTATACCCTGAAGTGCAAGGTGATGGTTGGTTTCCATGGCCACCTTGACACACCTTGAATCATCTGGGAAGAGAGTCTCAGAGAGGAGCTGTCTAGATCACCTGACCTGTGAGCACACCTGTGGGTGGATTGCCTCGGTTATCTCAGTTGGTGTGGGATGGTGCGGCCCACAGTGGGCAGCACCATTCCCTAGTCTGGGGCCATGGGATGAACAAGAGCATAGAGATGTAGCTGAGTTCTGAGCCTGTGTTTGTTCTTTCTGCTCTCGACTGTATGTGTAACTAGCTGCTTCAAGTTCCTGCCTCCCTTCTCCACAGCCATGGGCTGGAGCCTGGAGATGCAAACTTAACAAACCATCTCTTCCCCCAGTTTTTTTTGGGGAAGGGCAGGGTGTTTCATGACAGCAACAGAAATGACATTTGGGCAGGGACAGATATTGAAAAACAAAGATGGCACTTGATGCTTCATTCTGAGGGAAGGGCCTGTTCTTTCCCCACTGGTGACACATTGTACTGTAATGATGTTTTCTCTCTAGGGAGGTTTGGGGGATTTTTTCCAGGTGAGCTCTGGAGGCCAACTCTGCCTTGGATCTGGGGTGCACATAACCTCTGTGCCTTAACTCTATTGGCTCCCAGACAAGGGAATCCAGATGTAACCCAGGCTGCCCTTGACAATAAGGCAAACAGGCAGCTCAACTAGGAAGATGATTGGCTCATCAGGAACTGTACTCTTGTGATGTTTAATCTCAACTGTCAGCTTGACAGGACCCAGAATCCTCCAGGAGACAAACTCACACTAGATCCAACTGCTGTCAATACAGAACCAAGCCAGTAAAGACACAGACACAGACTTCTGTACTTCCACATCTCTGCGTTCCTTACCTGGCTTGCCCAGGCTAACTACTAGTGGCTTCTGGATTGCTCAGGCAGAGTCTACCAAGCACGGGCAGGAAATGCTGGTCTCTTCCCTGTCATTGACAAAATAGCTTTATGCATTATTTATGTCATCTTCTTCTTCTTCTTCTTCTTTTTTTTTTTAACACATCCTGGGAGCCAGACAACAATCCAACAATCCAATGTGCCAGGCATGGTTATGGGACACCAAGACTTATCAGTTCCCCCATGGTGTCTGAGATAGGAAGCTCAGAGCTGGGATTCAAACATACATCTATGGTCCCAAAGCTGTCCCCTTGGCAGTGGGCAGATATGCTCCCTTTCTAGTGCCCCCTTTTTATTCAGATCTAGTGGACATAGCATCTTTTGGCTATCCACACACCTAGGCCATCCTGGTCCCATGTTCTACTGGGATTGAGTTGGTTTTCACAGCCTTGTGAAGACAGGGATGGATGGGGGGAAGAAAAGAGACCCCCTGCTTTTCTTTACTTACCAAGAGCCCCATGCCTCTGCCAACTCCAAGGTGGAGAAAGCTCCAATGCCCTGGGCTTGATGCCACTCACAGATATATCCAGTTCCAGTGGCAGAGCCAGATACTTTCTTGGAAGTTGACAAGGGACTGCCAGTGAAGAAAGATCAAATCTCTTGCTATGCCCACTTGTGTGCCCATAAGCCTCTCTGTCCCGGAGTTTGTTGCTAAGATATTCGTACTCTCCAAACAGAGCCTCTGTTGGTCTGTGTATATGTGTGTGTGACCATGTTGTATGGATGCATTTGTATGTTTGCACACACATTTGGAGGCTAGAGGTTAAATTTGTCTTTCTTAGGCCCTTTCCACTTGTTTTCTGAGACATGGTCTCTTACTGAGCCTGGTTCCATTTGGCTGGACTTAGAGGCCAGTGACCTCCACGGCTCTGTCCGTTCACTCCCTGATTCTGAGACTGGTGCTACACCTGCCTCTTTTTTATATGAAGGCCAGAAGCCTGAATCCAGGTCCTTCTGTTTGCTGGACCCTCTTCCCGCCTCTGGTATTTGATATTTTGAGACAGGCTCTTGTGGAGCTCGGGTTGGCCCCAAACTTGCTAGGTAGCCCAGGATAACATTACAGTTCCATCTTCCTGCCCCCTCTCTCCCAGGTGCCTGGTTTATAATCCTGCACCAAGACAACTGGTTTGCAGTTGATCTGAGTCAAGGTCACTTTCTGTTGATGAGATTGATCTGGACCTTCTTATATAGTTCAGGCTGGCCTTAAAGACTGGATCAGTCTTCATTTGCAGTCCTGGGATTGTAAGCAGACAGGTGATTTAAAAGCAGGCTCTTTGAAGGCTTGCTCTAACCTCTGGAGCCTCTGGGATGTGTGAGTCCCATGGAGCTTTGCCGGGAGGTGTGGTCATTTTGGTCCATATGAGCCCACCCACCCAAGAACAATCTGGAAGCTTTCTGACTATGCCCTGGTGACAGCAGATCTTGCTTGTGGAGTCTGTATCCCACTCAGAGAGCTAGTTGTCAAGTTCAGCGTGGCACCTGGGCCATTCTTCAGCTTCTTGTTTATTCAGTGATGATGACAGAGATGTGTCAGGCCTGTCTAAAGTGCAGGGGCTCGAGAGACAGTGGACTAAGTCTCCGCTCACCCACCTCACTGTGTCCTGGGGGTGGCAATGGATAATTGAGAAGATCCATGGATGATCCTGGACCACTGTGATAGTCACAAATGAAGTAGGAGGTGGAGTTGGCAGGGTGATTGCCTAGTATGAATGAGGCTCTGGTTTTGATCCCCAGCGCTGCAACAAGGTGGTGTGGTGACACACTGCTGGGATCCTAGTACTTTGGAGACAGCGGGATCAGAAGTTCAGTCCTCCTCAGTGACATAATGAGTCTGAGGTCAGCCTGGGCTACGTGAAGTCCTTTCTTGAAGGGCAGGCTTGGTGTACTCAGGGAGGGGAGCAGAATCTGGCAACTGGTACCAGTGTAGTTAGTAAGAGATGCTCAGGGCTTTTTTGTGCAGCACAAGGAAGAAAGGACTAAGGCACAAAGACATAAGAGAGAGAGAGAGAGAGAGAGAGAGAGAGAGAAGGCTTGCTGAGCAATGTCCAATGTGACACTTAATCGTCGGAAGATTAAGGCTTGTCAAATCAAGTAAGTATTTCTATGGGAAAAGTGATGTTTGGTGCTTCCGCAGCCACCTTGTGATCATGAAGCTATGAAGATTCTAATGAATGGCTTTTAGATGCTCACTGAAATGGTAAATAACCTTAGTATCCATGTCTCCTCTTGTTCCTTTACTACATGAGCTCAAACACTGGTTAAGTCATTTGTTGTCATGACACAATGCAGGTCCCTGATGGATGCGTATGTGTGTGTGTGTGTGTGTGTGTGTGTGTGTGTGTGTGTGTGTCCACGTACACGAGTTTGTGTGTGCTTCTCACTTTCAACATCACACACTTCAGCTGTATCAGTCTGAAAAACATGTCCCAGATGGGAGAGTGGCTGCAGACAGGGTGACATCATGTTATCTCCTAGAACACAGACCCTGCCCTGTCCCCTCCCCGAGGAACTACGCTCTTGCAAATATTCACAGAGACCAGGGGCAGTGCCAACTCTCCCTGCACAGGCCCCGCAGCTTTGTAAAACTTTTTAAAGTTCATCATTATTTATAAAGTTAATACTTATAATGAAAAAGGTTTCCCTTTGATGTAGAGTGTTTTTTGGAGCCTCTCTGACCTATATTGCTGACTTTCCCTGTGTATGAGGTGAGGCAGGGACAGGCTGGGGAATTACCCATGTTTAATGAACACTAAAATTAGGATTTGACTGAAATCCACAGAAATGGCTCGGCAGCAAGTTCTTGATGCCCCTAGGGAGCTGTGGGCAGCTCAAATTTACCCACAGGCGCTTTTGAAAAAAAATTTTTTTTTTTTTGAATCAGCACAGTTGTTTCTTTTGAGCTTAGAGGGTTGCTTCCACCCAAAGGCCCCGTCTCCCCTCCCCCACCACATGCCCTGGCACTGATGCTTCCCGGACCGATAAGGACCTCCTCTGTAGGCCTTTGTGGTGTTGGTGGTAGTCTCCTGAGTACAGATCTTGAGCCTGGCAATGCCCCATGTTCCCCGCGGCCAATGGCTGACCCTTGACTAGGGTGAGGAATCCTAAGAAAAATCAAGGTACCCAGAGTGCACATGTAGTTGATTGAAAAGGACCTGGAGAGCCCCCTTGTCGAGTGGACCCCAAAAGCAGGTCGTGGGTGAATGCCATTTGTCTAGAAGGCTTTTTGTGGAATGTTGTGAGCGGAGCCTGAAGCCAAGAGGTGAGCTGTGTTCTGTCAGCATCTCTCTGAAGTTGGGACCCATAAGGACAAAAGAGGAAAAGCAAGTATCAAGGGGCAGTGGGGAGGTACATCTGTCTTCTTTAGTTGCCCAAGAAAGGGAACACACAGGAATCTGAACAGAACAGGGTGGAAATTGGGGCATAAATTTCTGCTGTGTTGCCTCAGCAACATGGAAGGCGGAACTCAGGCCTGGAGATCCCTTGGCTGGGTAAGTGAGGCCTGGTGCTGTGGCTCCTTGTGCACACAGTCTTAGTGAGAACGTCTTGTAGCCCACACACACCAGGAAGCAGAGCCTGGCAAACGAAAGTGAAGTTACTTGCAGTTACTGACCTAAAATAGGGGGTGAGGGAGGCTAACTTCCTGTATGAGGTGTCTATGGCCATCTTGGGATTTCTAGGAAGCCACAATCTAAGACTGTAAATTTCACCTGTAAGCCAGTTGAACTTGGCTGATGGGAAGGCATGTAGCCCAAGATTGCTATCACTGTCTTTGTGCTCTGCTTCAGAAATGTAGGAAATGTAGGAATGTAGGAAAAGGAAGTCTTAGAGATTTCCCATTTTAGCAGGGCGTGGTGGCACACACCTTTAACCCCAGCCCTCAGGGAAGCAGAGACAGGCAGATTGCTGTGAGTTTGAGGCAGCCTGGTCTACAAAGTGAGTCCAGGACAGCAAGTGCAACACAAGAGAAACCCTGTCTCAAAAAGCAGGACAAAACAAACAAACAAGCAGAAAACCAAAAGTGATCTCCCATTTTTGAAAGAGAAAAGAATCGGGCCTTGTGGGAGGTCAAGATCCCAGATCTTTCTAGCCTGTCCAAGTATGTGTTCATAATTCCATTCCCTCTTAGGTGGACAGAGAATCCTTCCTAGATTCAGCTCTCACTCCAATTTTTCTTGCTTTAAAAAAGTTTTTAATTGAAATAAAATTACTTCACTTTCCCCTCCTTCCAGCCCCTCCCACCCATCCTTTCTCAAGCCCCCCTCTTGCCCTTCCCCGTCCCCTTCTCCCACAAGTGGATTAAGACACTCATTTTGCACAGGACAACAAAAGGTGCTAATGGGACAGCCCGAGGGAGGGTTATAAGCCTCTCTGAAATGCCTCCTCCCAGAGTTTCAGAGGAGAGTCCTAGTCACAGTGCCACCTGCTTGCCTTGCACTGATCAAAGGACATACTTAAATGGTTGGTACGTGGGGTCCTATAGCTCTCTCTTGATCCTATATAAACATGCAAACATACACCCAATGCAGTTAGACGTCTGCTGTTTTAATGTGCACTCAGCAGTTTGCCTTTTTATTGAATAGTACATCAGGAGTGCTTGTTGGCTTATGTGCATTATCTAATTCTTAATAGTTCCATAAGACTCCACAATATAGATCTATCAAAACGTAGCCACCGTTCTTTATCGATCCACTCATCTGCTTTTTTTTTTTTTCCAAAACCTGTCTCACTGCAACCTTCTGTCTCCTCTGTCACCAGGACCACAGACTAGCATCCTCCCTGTCCCCACTCTGCCTGGGGACCTCTTTAGGAGGTCCCATTACAACTCAGACCCTGGGCCCCTCTCCCAGGAATCCTCATGCAAATCTGGGAACTAATTACTCTTCTTTCTTCTCCTTCCCCTTTCTTCCTTCCCTCTGCTTTCTTGAAATAGTCCCTGAATCCTAGACTTGCCTTGCACCAACTCACTGGGTAGCTAAGGATGACATTGGACTTATGGTACTCCTTTTTCTCTTTCCCAGAGTGCTGGGATTCCTGGCAGGAGTTGAGGCACCTGCCTTCTGTAGTCAGGAGAGAGACCCCGAGCTTTGTGCACTACAGGCTGGTCCACTCCTTCCATTTGACTACTGAAGTCCTCCCCAGCTACAACCTAGAGTTGGTATTTCCAAAGCTCTGGGGCATGCAGGGCATAGCTGCTGCTGCTGGCCCTGGTTTGAATGGTTGGCTGTGAGCATCTGACTTAGACTTATTCAGTGAGCAGCTGACCTAGACTTATTCAGTGCTTCTTAACCCTGGCTTCATCCTGCCACGCGGTTCACACTTTGGGTCTTTCATGTACAACTAGGATCATCTTTGAAGGTGAAGCTCATTGAACCTGTCACTGCTGTCCTCTGAACCCCTTCATTTCATCATGGTCCAATAAACAGTCTACAGCAGTCTACCAACCTGTTGGTGCAAAGGCAAGGCTCACCCCTAACCCCCAAGGGGTGAGAGTTTATTCTGGAGCCAAAGATGAGTGGCCATGCACCGGGAAGACAGATTTTTTTGGGGGTTACTCCAATAATCAAGTTCCAATATGGAAGCAATTTGACGAGGTTCTTCAAGTAACAGAGCAAAGGAAGTCATAAATCAAAGCCTTTAAAGCTACATCAGAGGAAATGGAAATGTTGGGTTAATGCAAAGTGTAGGGGTCTCTATCAGCCTCAGGTGCCTTCTTAACCTTCAGAGGATTTACACTACAGTCATAAAGATGTTAGTTTACATGCAGAGGGGTTAACAAGCAGCCATGAAGAGGCAGGGTAAGGATGCCCCATGATAATGTGGCTCTGGACTTGTACACCCTCTCTGCATCTTTAAAGTTTCAGCCAATCTGCTTGCATTAGTTGGGATTCTTTTCAGTCCTCGGGAAAAGAAAGCACAGACGAACCTCAAACAAGTTTAGTCATCTTCCCTGTCCTTGCATGCTTCTAAAGTACATGTGTATTTATTTGTTGACTGTATTTCTCCTTCACCAGACTACAAAGCTCCTGTACTTTGTTGTATGTTGTCCTTTGTTGTTCTTACTGGTGGGCTAATTTTGTCTTCCATTCTGTATTGCCAGTGCCTTACACCGAGGCTTTCACACAGTAGCTGCTCATTTAAGGTGCACCATCCTGTATGCTTGAAAGACTCTCCTTTCTCCACATCTGTTTCACTGGCCCTCTGCATCTCAATTCCAGATGCAGGAGCTCTCCTGCACTGGACCACACAGGTGCCTCCAGGAGTCCTAGCCTCGGTAAGGTGCACTCCTGAAACCGTGTCTCCTTTCCCCTTCATTTCTCAGCCCCCCCAAGACACCCACCCCCTTATTCACTAAAGCGTAGTGGCTTGTGGTAGCTTCAAGGTAGAGATGGAATTGGGTGGCTAAAATCTTATGAGCCTCTCTTTTTTCATCTCTCAGCCTTCCACCAGCATAAACAGTCCACTTCCCCAGCTTCGGATGCTCTACTCCAGGGGTCAAAGGGGGTCCTTTGACCTTTGATCAATTTCTTATCACTAAGAAGAGACAAAAGACCTATTCATTTAGGAAGCTGTCTTGCTAGACTGTAGGATGCTTCCGTGTTTGCTTACAGAAGCCCATACAGTTGACATGGATGCAGCAATCTGTTTCTGCTTACCAAGAGTCTAGCGTCATCGCTTCTGGGCCATTATGTCATCGCTCATCTTGAGAGCATCTTCCTGTTGGGGCTGTGAGATGGCTCAGCAGGTAAGGATACTTGCCACCAAGGCTGACAACCTGAATTTACTCCTTGGAATTCACATCGTAGAAGGAGAGAGCTGACTCCTGCAAGTTGCCCTCTGATTTCTACATGTATAACTTGGGGCACACTCTGCACCATACCCCAACACACAATAAATAACTGTAATTAAAAAATATCTGCGCATCCATCTGATATACTGATTAGTCACAGGGTGGCTCAACTCTTTCCTTGTACGTTTTCTTGAGAGTACCATGTACTGCTATTGGGAATGGAAGTGTGTTTTCCTTTGTGAACAGTGGTGGGTGAATGCTACCTTGAGGATCATGTGTCTTGTAGAGTTTGCATATTAAACACCCATGGTGTTCTGCTTGAGAAATGCTAATTGGGGTCTGTTTCTCCCTGGTGAAAAATATGTTTTCCCCTAAACCCAGTGGAGTTAGGCAGTTTATGGGATCCTCCAATGGGCTCACCCATGCTTCATACAAGATGTTTCCTTATGAAATGGAGAAGACAAGACTTATAGTAATGCACACAGCAGGCACAAGATAGGTGTTTATTGTGAGGTATTTGTGGACCCAGACTGACCTTGCAGGCCCAATCACCTACGGGGTTACTCAGTTACCCAATCATTCCTTCTTTCTATTTTTAAAGTTACATTGATTTGGGCGTCAGCATTGACGGGGTAGCATATGTGCCACAGCATACATGGGGGTGGGCAGATGACAATTTGTAGGATTTGGTTCTTTCTTTCCACTATGTGGGACCTAGAAACTGACCTTGGCAGCCAACACCTGTACTTGCTAAGCCATCTCAAAAGATCTTTCTTCCTTTCTTTCTTCTTCCTCTCCCCACTCCTCCTGCTCCCCCCCCCCTTTTTTTTAAAGACAGGGTCTCAATATATATAGCTGTGAATAGGTTGAAACTCACTATGTAGCTCAGGCTGGTCTCAAATTCACTAGCCTTCCTCCTCCTCAGACATCTGGGTGCTGAGGTTACAGGAGTTCTGTACCAGTGTGTTGAGGGCACTTTTTGATGTGGAGGTCTATGTTAGCATCTGGGTGAGGCCAATTTGGTGGCTTTGCAAGACTAAAAGTTTCTGGAAGCAACTGGGAGCGCAGAGTATAATTACTACTGTCAGCTCATGTCTCATGTTCCCTTGTCAACCCCGGGGGCCAGGTCACACTGCCTCCTCCCAGGCTCTCACCTCCGGGAAAGCTTCCTGTCCTTCAGACCACACAGGGCTTTGTCTGTCCTGAAGTTCTACTTTCCTGGGGGTGGGGCTGGGAGTTCTCACCTTTAGTTTTACTTTCTTTTCTTAAAATTTTATTTAAGTAATTTATTCAGATTACATCTCAATTGTTATCCCCTCACTTTTATCTTTCCATTCCCCCTCCCTCCTTCTTTCACCCTATTTCTCTCCCCTAGGTCTGTGACAGAAGAGGACCTCCCATACCATATGATCACAGCCTATCAGGTCTCATCCTGGTAGCCTGCTTACCTTTCCTTCCTCTGAGTGCCACCAGGCCTCCTCACCAAGGGGAAGTGGTCAAATAGGGGGAACCAGAATTCATGTCAGAGTTAGTGCTGCTCTCCCTACAACTGTGGAGAATGTGCTGTCCATTGGTTAGATCTGAATAGGGGTTCTAGGTTTACTGCACGCATTGTCCTTGGTTGGTACAACCAGCCTTCATGGTCTTCTTGTAGGTTTCTATGGCCCTCTGAATCCTTCTATTTCCCCATTCTCCCTTACCTCTCTCACCTGGAGTCCCAGCATCTATCCCAAACTCCTGCTAAGTGAAGACTTTCAGGGGACATCCCTTTTGGGCTAGTGTCCGGCTATAAGTGAGTATATACCATGTGTATCTTTCTGTGTCTGGGTTACCTCACTCAGGATGATCATTTCTAGTTCCATCCATTTGCCTGCAAATTTCAAGATTTCCTTGTTTTTAATAGGTGAGTAGTATTCCATAGTGTAAATGTATCACAGTTTCTTTATCCATTATTCAACTGAGGGACATCTAGGTTGTTTCCAGGTTCTGGCTATTACGAATAGGGCTGCTATGAATATGGCTGAGCATATATCCTTGTTGTGTGGTGGATCATCTTTTCGATCTATTCCAAGGGGGTGGAATACCTGGGTCTTGAGGAAGCCCTATTCCCACTTTTCTGAGAAAGCACCAGATTGATTTCCAAAGTGGTTGTACAAGTTTTCACTCCCACCAGCAATGAAGGAGTGTTTCCCTTTCTCCACATCCTCGCCATCATGTGCTGTCACTTGAGTTTTTGATCTTACCTGTTCTGATGGGTGTAAGATGGAATCTCAGAGTCATTTTGATTTGTATTTCTTTGATGACTAAGGATGTTGAGCATTTCTTTAAGTGTTTCTCGGCCATTCGGTATTCCTCTGTTGAGAATTCTCTGTTTAATTCTGCTGGGCCAAAGCCCCTGAGTTTGAACTGTAAGATAAGCCCTCTGTTGTTGTAGCTCTTAGTGTAGGGACAGAACTCGCCATCCCCATGTCGCCACCTTGTAGCATTTTAGCATTGCAAAGACACAGGTGAATCCTTTTTTTCCTGTTGTCTCCTCTTCCTCTTGTACGCAACAATCCAAACCTTTGTTTAAGCAGATCCCCAGGAAGAGAGTCAGTTTAGACATTTCTGAAGTCCCTGCTTTTCTGCTTCATTTTCTCTTTTGGGTGATCATTATTTTCTGCTAAACTTTTACTTTGAGTCCTGTCATATGCTGTTCCTGCAAAAAGGCCCTGAGCTCATGAGTCTGTGCCATGATTTCATTGAACCATGCAGAATACCTGGTTCCTGGAAGGCCCGGTGGCTGGTGATTGAAATGGCATCCATAAACGTCTAAAGATGGGCTTATCTGCACTTAGCATCTTAGAAAGTGAATGAAAGCAGCACACGTGCTTTGTTTTGCTTCCCAAAATTTGTCTCTTTTCTGTCTGGCTTTTTCCTCTGTATTTCTTTCTCTGTCCCCGTCTCTC
Source organism: Acomys minous (assembly GCF_964271855.1). Taxonomy (NCBI): domain Eukaryota; kingdom Metazoa; phylum Chordata; class Mammalia; order Rodentia; family Muridae; genus Acomys; species Acomys minous. Next base: position 12,136,909 of record NC_140496.1, read on the forward strand.
TCCCCACGTGGAAGCAGAAGAGAGGAAGGGTGTGAGACCGTGTGATTGGGAAGACCGTGTGATCAATGTACACAATGTAGATTCTCAATGACAATGGCATTCTAAAACTTGTCACTTAATACACACTAGCAAATTTGTAAAAAATCAGATAGTTCAGTGGATAAGCTTGTCACCAACTCTGATGACTTGAGTGTGATCCCTGAGACCCAAAGAGTAGAGGTACAGAATTGAGTTCTGAAAGTGTCCCCTGACTGCCACATGAGCACAGTGGCATGCCCCTCCCCACACAGAAATGTAGAGCGTGATGAAACAACAGCAACATGCATCCCATCTGTGTGCCTTACAACTGATGCTCAACCAGGCAGCCATCTTGTTTCCACATACAGAGGAGATGTTGTAGGATGCTGGAAGTCCTAGAAGTGCATGGGTCTCTACCATCTCCACGGTGATGTTACCCTACCTGTTCTGCTTCTGGGAAACAGAGGAGTCCATTGAAACAGCAGCCTGGTCACAGTACAGAGAGCTACCTGGGCATGAGTGTCTTGTACCAGTCAGGCAAGATCTGCCCTGAGCTGTCGTCCATTTCTGGGCCTGCTGGCCTTCTAGGTTCTCTGTGCTTCAGTGGTCCTGTTCCTTACTGAGCATCAGAACTTCCTTCTATCTGAGACATATGCACCCTCTTCTTCAACCTGAGGGCATCTGACCACATTTCAGATCTTGCTTCAATGTTACCTCTTCCAAAAAGCCTACGCTGATACCTTTGCCTATTGAGTCAGCATGACTTTTACCTTCTCTGGGTCACTGTGGCCTCATTTCTTTCTCTCTGCAGTATCTTCACCAATTTTAGTGTGCTAGACCTGCTCAAATATCTCTTCAAAAACAGACTTGAGGGTTGGTGCTATATCTCAAGTCGGTAAAGTGCCTGATGTGCAAGCAAGAGGACCTGAGTTCAAATCCTCAGTATCCACATAAAAGTGAAATGTAAAACGAGCTGGGCAGATGGACTCTGGAAGCTCATTGGGCAGCTGGTCTAGCCAAATTGATAAACCACACATTCAGTGAAAGACTTTGTCTCAAGACATAAAGTGAAGAGTATTCAACAAGCAAGCAAGACACCGGAGGTTGACCTCTGGTATGCACATGCACATAAGTGAACACACACACACACACACACACACACACACACACACACACACACGTGAATGCACAATGCAAAGGCACATACATAAACAGAACAGAAAGGACTCCCATCCCAGTTGCATGAAAATGAGTCATCACAGGGTTCGTTTCTCTCCCCATCTCCCTTGACCGCAGAGTCAGCTCAGCCTGGGTAGCTGACTCTCAGTTTGGGGAAGGCAAGCAGTGAACATCTACTGCCTGCCTGGGTCAAAAGCAGCTTTGCTGCCAGGCTTTCCTCAACCCACCACATTAGTTGTGCTTGAGGCTGTGTCAGACCTGATCAAAGCCCATCATTTCCTCCCTTTCATGGGGTTTGAACACTAACCATTCCACACACCAAACTCTCAGCACTCATTTTTTGGAAAACTCACTCCTATAAATGGCATCTTATTGTCTACCTGGCTGCTCATGGGCCTGGAAGAATCTAATTCCCTATTTCCCTTCTGCCATTATTTCACCCCAGAGAGAAATTTGTCAATAGACCTATTGAATGAATGAATGAATGAATGAATGAATGAATTTGGATGACCCCCCATGCATCTTAGCTGCTAGTTCTCACCCCTACCCGAGAGCTCAGGCCTTATGTCCCCTCTCTGCCTGTCACCCCCCACAATCTGAAGCCCCATCAGTTTCCTCTCCCTGGAGGAGTCCTGCAAATTAATTGCATCTCTCCTCTTTGTTCTCAATCGCTGCCTGTCCCAGGGAGGGTGGGCAGGGCGCTAAGCAGCCCACAACAGACAACCCCTTTTATTCCTTCTGACGGCCTCAGGGAGATTTGATGGGGACATTTCCATAATCGATGAAGGAGCCCTGTCACCCCAAACATGGAGTCTTTAAAGACGATAGGTTTATGCAAATTAGATATTGATGGAGTAATGATTAATTGGCCCTGAGCCTTTGTTAATATGCAATTGTAGTAACAGAGATACGTTTATAATTATTTTGGTTAATTGTTCAAACAAGCACTCAGGACTTAATTGCACAGAGTAATTGAGGAGTCTGGGTATTAGAATTATTTCTTCCCAAAGGAAAATCCGACTTCTTTAACCAGTTGGGTCCCTGTACAAAGGGCCAAAGGTGCTCTGAATTCTCTGTGGTTCTTTGTGTCTTCAGAGGATGAAGTTCAGCCACGTGGCCTCAGCTCCCCTGCTCTCAGAGGGCAAAGAACCTGGGTTGAGTGTCCGGACAGGGAAGAGTCTGACCTTGGCCCTTGAAGAGCTTTGTGAATTGGGGATGAGCCATTTAGTTTCTGTGAGCTACTGCTGCCTGGTTCACAAAAGCAGAAGACTATTTAACTCGTATATAAAAAGTGCGAGCAGTGTCTGCATGAAGCCCTGAGTTGGCACGAGGTGGATAGTAGGCATTTTTTCTCATCACCACGATCAAATATCTGACAGAGTAACTTAAGGAAGAAAGATGTCTTCTGGCACACGGCTCAGGCACTGCAGTCCATCATAGTGGTGGGGAAGACATGGCGACGACATGGCTCCACAGTGGCTGAAGCATATGACACCTGTCTACTTCTTGTCACCAGTCAGAAGATAGGGAGAAACAAGCAGTAAGGTCAGGCTATAGAAAACCTTGAGGCCCACTACAGTGGCCTCCTTCCTCTACCTGGGCTCCACCTCCCTAAACAACGCTACCTACTGGCACCCAAGTGTGTGGGGGACAGTTTACATTCAAAGCATTACAGGATCCCTGGGAAATGGCTCTAATGAGACCTAGTACTACGATTTTTCCTGGGACCATCTAGCAGACTCAAGGTAGATGATGATTAACCCGTGGTGTCAGGTGGGCATGGAACACGCATTAGGAGAATTTAAGACTCACCTTACTTAAGGAAATGGGAAAGGGAACCATAAGATGGTTCAGCCTTCAATCTTGATGGCTTGAGTTGGATCCTAGGACACACATGTTAGAAGAAGAGAATAGACATTTCCAAGGTGTCCTCTGACCTCCACACACTGACATATACATGGGCACTTAAACAAATAAGTAAATATGTAAGTACTTTTTATATGGGAACTGGGGATTTGAACTCAAGTCTTCATGCTTGCACATCAAGCACTTTACCAACTAAGATATAGCACCAGACCTCAAGTAAGTAAGTAAATGCATGGAGTGAGGAGGGATTGGAAGAATGCGTACAGGCTTTAGAGCTGAGCTGGGAAAGCTAATGATAAGATCTCTATAAAAGAGTTGGCTTGACTTTGCTCTTCGAGGCTTCCTGCTTCTAAATGGTCTCAAAGGGAATTTTACATATTTACTTGTCTTCAAGTTTCAGAATGCATCCCTCTCCATGCACACACAATCAGATGAACACAAGTATGTGCACACACACGTGTACACATATGTATACACCCTGGTACAAATGTTGTAACAAGGAGAGAGCTCTTGTTGGTATCTCCTAAGGGGAAATTATCTCTCTGGCCCATCCTCAGGTTGAATACCTGCCTGCCACGCAGGGATAAGAAGCTGCAGCAGAGCTGATCAAAGCTGAGAGAGGCCTCCATGGCATTTGGAATGCTGGTTCAGGGTGTAGACAGAACAAAACCAGGTTTTGCTTCCTTCTGCCCTGTGACCTTGGGCAGCAGTTTGGACCTGTATGTTATTGAGATCTTGTTAAGCTACAATGAGTTGTAAAGACAGGTAAGAATGAGTTGGGAAGCTGGCTCAGTGGCTAGGAGTGCCTCCTGCTCTTCCAAAGGACCTGAGTTCAGTATTTTAGCACCTATACTGAGCATCTTAAAATGGCTGGTGACCCTAGCGCCAGGGGAATCTCACTGGGAATGTTCTCTGAGGCCTAGCAGAGGCAAATAATAGAGTCAAAGTTCAGAACATGGTCAAGTGTTTGCTGAAGGAATTTGACAACAGTTTACCATTTCTCTTCTTGCAAGAACAGCTGCTTCCTTGCTACCAAGGTGCAGAGGAGGTCATGTCCTGTCGGCTAATGTGTCCTATGTCCCAATTGCTTCTGTTCTCTTCCACCCCAGTCAGCTCCATCCAGACCAAATAATTTTTCTCCTCACCCCTGCCATGCCAGGAGAGAACCAGCTTTCTTAACAAACAATCTTTACAGGGCAACTGCTATCCTTCGGCCTCCATTGCCTTAGATGCTGCTAGGTTCCACCAACAAGGCCAAGTGTATATCTTTCTGAAAATGCTGCCCTTATTGATTTACTGGCAGCTGTAGACTCAGAGTTGGCCCCGAGTGTCACCCATTGGCTAGGTCCTTACCTGTCTTGTGACATGAAGACTGTCTCAACCCACCCAACCTTATCATCTTTCTTCTGTATCCCAGTCACTCACCTAGTTGACTGTACTCAAGTGTCCTAGAACAGGAACTGAGTAGCCTCAGCCGGCCAGCTCAGGTATCATCCTAATTTAGGTTGTTGTTTTAGCATCTGATAAGAATTGGAGCAGAAAGCAAGGATCTCTTAGGACACCAGTGAAGCAGGTATTTCACATGGGGGTAGTAATCCCTATAGTCGCATCTCACCCACCCAAGGGACTGACCCTCTTCTCACCTACCAAACACATTTACCTTATTCTTCCATTGTAGATCCATGCCTAAGGCCAAAGATAATCAGTGCCTTTGTATCTGTAGTGGGGTTAGCGCAATATATTTATGGACACTCTCTGGCCTGGATAAGACAAGTTTTCTCTACCTCAATCAACTTAATTGATGAAGGGGGTTTATGAGTAAATGGAATAGAGCAAGCCAGGAGTTATGGCTTCAGGCATTGTTGGATCTAGGGACTCCAGCAATGATGACAAGGCCGTTTTCTTGGCTTCCTTTCCCTTCATATTGGCCTCTTTCTTAAAGCACAGTGGCTGCCATTGGTACCATTTTAGTTTGTTATCCCAAAGGACACTCTATTATTTTTTTCTCTGTGGTTCAAAAAGAATTTAAAGAGATGGTCTGAATCTCATCAAATCTGTTGTGAGCATAGGTTGCTAAACCAGATTTGAATCTGCGTAGAAGCCAGACACAAGGCTAGTACTGGTCAGACACACTACATGGAGCACGTAGATATGTCAGTATCACGTGCATAATGGTGGCCAGTATTTCTTTTTGGAAGTAAGAGTTTCTGATAAGTTCCCACTCCATGTATTTTTAATGTGTTTTCAGGTGTGTGTGTGTGTGTGTGTGTGTGTGTGTGTGTGTGTGAGAGAGAGAGAGAGAGAGAGAGACAGAGAGAGAGAGAGACAGAGAGAGAGACAGAGAGAGAGACAGAGAGAGAGACAGAGAGAGACAGAGAGACAGAGACAACAGACAGACAGACAGAGAGACAGAGACAGACCATATATATATGTGTGTGTGTTTGATAAATTTGTTCTTTTCATTCACCCAACCCATGCATATTTCTATCTTTGTAAATATTTTTTGTTTATTCTGTTGAATGTAGCTGCCACTGTTTGGTTTACTTTTAACATTTATTGATTCTTCTGTTGTCTATAGCATTATATTATATATCTACTGCCCTATACATCTCTTAATAGACAGTACACACTTCAGTCTTGATTTTTAAAAATCTATTTTGACATTCTATTCCTTTTGCATTGGGTATTTTTCCGTTCATATTTAATGTAATTATTGACACAATTGTATTAAAATATTTTGGTTTACTAATTGCATTTCATTAATCCCTTATTTGTTTTTGGCCTTAGGTTCCTCCTTTTCCATTTTATTGGGGGCATATTTAACTATATGTTAGCCTGGGATATGTGTGAGAGTTGCATATTAATTCAGTTGACTTTTCGGTAGACTCACTTTTGTGGGTGTTTGTAAGTACTTGGATACATAGTCCTAAGAGGGAATATTTTCCTTAGAGTCAATACTGAATATATGAAACAGCATGGTATGAATGTGTTTCTTCCCTCCTCTTTATGCTATAGTAGCTACATGTGTTATACCTATGTACATTTTGAAGATTTAAAAAATTTACATGTTTATCTGTATATGGGTCAGAAGAGGATGCTGCTTCTTCTGGAACTGGACTTATGGGTAGTTGTGAATCACACAGGATGGATTTTAATGACTGGTCCTGTGGAAGAGCAGCAAGTGCTGTTAACCACTGAGCCATCTCTCAGCTCCTGCAGCCTCCCTTTGGTTTTTGCTGATTATATTATATTTCGTGGTATGGTTTGGTCTATGCAGAAAAGCATATGATGAGTTGGGGCTTTTCTGCTGGGGAGAGCTCTATAGGCCTAGAGTCACGTGCCCCTATTATGGGCTTTGGGATGTGAGAAGATGAAAACTCACTGGGATGAGGTGGATATTCACAATGGGGAAAGAATTAGAGGCTGGAAGAGTAAGAGAGACAGGAGGTGACTTCCAAGCCTCGGATTGAGTGGGGCACAGGGCAGGAGGAATGGCCTGGGCTCGGGACAAGGTAACAATGTGGGGATTTGTATAAGGAAGGACACAATCTTGATAAAGAGAAGTGATGGGAGACAGAAATCTGTGACCAAAAAATAAATAAATAAATAAATAAATAAATAAATAAATAAATAAAAAAAAGAGATGTTTCAGGAACGATCTGAAAACTGTCTGCATGATGCGAGTGCACATTCATTCCAGAAAAAGCCACCCCTTCCTAGCAAAGCACATAAAAATGCAGCGACCCCATCTTCCAAGTTTGAGCTCTTGAATTTGGCTCCTGATTATAGGTGCATAATAAATCCCCATTGAATTAAATTAAAATGTTTAAGGAGCCAGTGGCTGGGCCAGGCCTTTCTCTGCTGTCAAGGAAGAATTTATTTATCAAGACCTAGACTTTGGCAAAAGGCCTTTCCTTCTCTTGGCTCGTCTGTGGTCATGATTTAAGATGCTGATTTTTCCCACTCAGGGTTGGGAATTGGGTTCTTGGTCAGGCCAGAGTGGGCAGCCTGAGTGTTAGGGGAACATAGGGTTTTAAGAAGCTCTGAAGAATACATGGTTTACACTCTCATCTTCCTAACGCTCCAATGGGCTGTGCTGGTTTAGCTTCAACTGTCAGCTTGACACAGTCTATAGTCAGTCTCAATGAGGAGCTACCTAGATCAGGTCGGCCTGAGGACAGACCCATAGAAAATTTGTCTACATTGTTAATTGGTGTAGGAAAACCCAGCCCATTGTGGGTGGGCATTGGTCCTTAAAATGGGGGTTCTGAACAGTGTAAGAAGGAGGAAAGCAAGCTGAGCACAATTAATAAGCAAGCAAGCCTGAAATCGGGATTGCATGCGTTGGTTTCTCTCTGCTTTGTGGATGTGATGTGACAAGTTGTTTGAATTCTCACCTAGATTTCCCTTCAGTGATGGACTGTAAACATGGAATTGTAAGCCAAATAAACCCTTTCTTTCCCCTAAGCTGATTTTTGCCAGAATATTTTACCATGGCAACAGAAATAAAATTATGATAAGAGCCTTGAAAGTTACACTGTGTGTACCAAAGTCACTATTTGGGAGAAATGAAGCAAACTTGTTGATAGGTCAGTGGCTTCCCAAACTGCACAGTCAACTGAGATCACCATTCTGTAAGAGGCAGAGCACACTCATGGGGTAGGTGCAGCATGCCATGCACATGTTCTCAGATTTCCTTCCACAGACACTGTCTGGTGCGAGCATCACCTTCAAGCCAACCTGTACGTACATCAGAAGCGAGGGGCCTGGGACTGATTATAACCACTCAGAAGCTGCTCTCTGGTTACAGCTCCATAAAAAATAGAAAAAAAAATCCTACTTTCAATCAAAAGGGTATTTCTCTCCTCCAGAATCCCATATCAGGGCTGGGGAAGTAGGGTAGGTCATTGGTAGGCAGTTTCGTGTAACACCCTGGATCTGATCTTAAGCAGAAGACATCAAAGAAGACATTGAAAGGCGAGGGAGATGGCTCAGCTATTAAGAGTGCTTACTGCTCTTGACGAGAACCAAGAACCTGGATGTAGTTCTCAGCACCACATGGCTTCTTATAACTGGCTATAGCTTCAATTCCACAGGACGTGACAAGTTGTGGACTCCTTAGACTCCTGCCCACATAAATTCATGCAGGCACACACATACACATACATTTTCAGAAATGTTTTTTTTAAAGACATTATAAATCTAATCCTTGGATACAGAAACCCAGGGCTAAGATGCTGTGTTATTCTGTAAGTACATAGCAGGGGAAGGCACTGCAACTTGAGGAGGGACGTGTGTAGCTTTCAGTATACAAGTCCGCCATCACTTGCAAAACATACGTGGGTCGCCAGTTAAGACACACATGAGAATCAGACCCTCCTGGCAGGAGGCTGAAAAGCCATTCTTACTTCCTCAGGAATTATCAGGGAGCAGCAGAGATGACAGAAGACCCCTCCAGTGCAGGCCCAGCCTTACTCGTACAACTCTTGCCTACATTCCAGAATGGCCAAATGCTCTGGGAGGTACTACATCCTTCCAGGTCTCTCACCAGGCTCATCCACCTACACGTAAGTTATAGCCTTCCTTTGGGTCTGTGGAAGTAGAAGCTCAAATCCCTTCAGGTATAATTACCTGAGAAATAGGCTCTTCCTGCTTAATTATGTAGGACTCTTGGCTGGCACAAAAAGACATTTCCTGCAGAGGCAATTTGAAAGATCAAAGTTTCTAAGACTCAGAACACTGATGGGAGATTTCTCTACTGTCCGTCAGTAAGGACGCAGGGGAACAAAGGAAAACAATATCACCATTTAATTCATCCCAAACGCTTCTGTGTCAGGCCAAGACACATGCAGAGCAGTTGTGGGTTTCTACTTAGCTTCCTTTCAAAGCCCCTTTCAGAAGACACTTGTTTGTTGTTTTGCTCCTTTGAACTCCTCCTCACTAGATATTAACCCTGCCTACTTTAAATGAACAAGCAAGCCAAAAAATAATAATGGCTTAAATCATTGAATATTGGGGCTGGAGAGATGTATGCAATGGTAAAGGGCTTATGTGCAAGCATGAGGATCTGAGTTCAGATCCTTTCACCCATGTAAAGTCAGGGTGTGGCGGAAGGTACCTGTGCTCGCAGGGCTGGGTAGGTGAGTACAGGAAGATCTTGGATCTTCTTAGCCAACAAGACTTTTTACCAACAAACTTCAAGTTCTATGAGAAACCCTGACTCAAATAAATAAGGTAGAGAAGCAACTGAAGATACCTGACATTGGCTTCTGGCCTACAAACACATGTGCACACACATATGCACCCACCTGAGCATGCACGCATGCCCACGCACACACACACACACACACACACACACACACACACACACACACACTCACACACACATTGAAGATCTATGACATGGTTATGTGCTTGATGGTCTCTCTGCTGAGACCACATTTCCAAGTAACATACATAGATGACTGATACCGTATCTGCCGCTTTGTGTTTGATTTGCACTTCATCATTCTCCACTGTGGTGCTGTAAAATCATCTTAGTGGCTCCTTGGTAGTAGCACATCCTGTCACTTCGAACACTAAAATCATCCCCATCTATTCAACATCCATGTTGCTTCCAGAGGTTAGCTTTACAGATGATCTGCTTTGAGTATGCATTTAATGCGTGCAACTTTGTTTCTTCTGAGTTACACCTTTGAATACTATTTATAAAGTAAAGCAATGACCTCATATGAAACTGTTTTCACGGATCTTGGGTACACACCATCATGGTTTCCAATACAGCTGCATCAATTTACAATGAGCGAATGAAGGCACGGGTGACCAGAGGATTCACTGAAAGCGCAGCGGGAGCTGGTATTAAACTTTGCAGGATTTTGGTTTCAGAGAATATCTTGCTCTTGCACGAGTTCTATGTATTTGGTTTCCATCCAAGCTTTTCATCTTTCTAGCAACGGAGAGCTGGCTGTTCCCAAGCTAACCAAACGTGGAGTGAATCTCTGGCTTGGGCATTTGCGCAGTCATTTCTGTAAGTGCGAAACATTCCTGTAGGGTTTCCTCTTGGGAGCCAAACAAAACACAGAAAGGGAATGTGTTATCCACCAAGTGAATGCCGCCCATCTCTGTAAAACCCAGAGCTAAATGGATGAGGAAAATACTGTGTTAATGATTCCTTTCCTCCCAGTGGGTCTCAGCTGTGCTGTCTGTTGTGTATCAGTGGAAAGTTTCCAGCCTTTCTCCCTGTGGGGGTTCCGCTGCACCTGAGCCTGTACCCCTTTCTTTTGACACAGTGTCCTCCTTTGGGAAGTCTAAGACTTCCTCTCCCCTCTTCTCTTCCACGTATTGCCTCATTCTTTAAGGCCTTTCGTTGTCTGTGTCTCTTCATTCTTTCACTGGATGTGGGGTACCCTTGGCTTTTGATGGTGCACACTCTTCTTTTTGTCTTGGCTCCCTGTATAGGCTCAACCAAGCAGAAGCTTCCACTCTTCCACTACTATTTCTCCTGACACACAGATTCCCCTCTTACTGCTTTGGGTACAATGTGAAATATTCTAATGTGCTAACCGTTCTCTTTATGACCACCTTCTAAGCCGGCTCCATCTCAACACAGGGTATATCCTTCTGTCCTCATCCACCAATCTATTAGCCCAGCCAGCCACTCATTCTTCATCATTCTGTTCATCCATCCATCCATCCATCCATTTATCCTCTCAGGCCAACATGAGCTGAACAGCCCCTATGCCATTCTCCTCTCCTAGCTTTCTAAAACTGGGTCAGCATAAGTTCTGTTAGCATTATCCTCCTTAACACCTCTCATGCCCTCACTCCTTAGCCATCACGTCAGCTGAGAATGCACTAGGTATTCCCCTATTCACTCACCCTCCCTTGCTGGCCCCTCCCTCCTTCTTGAGTAATATTTTTTGATTCATTAACATTGAACTAATACCCAACAGCATTATCATTCACACTGGATCAACGCTTCTCCATGTCATGACTGACTTTCCATGCTCAGGAACGTGGGACATCAGTCCATTGTTGGCATTGTAAACCAACTCTGGCAGTAAGTTGCAATAGAGATATAGTCTGTGGCCACTGTAGCAGATGGCAGTGTTGCCCGGTGCCACTTTAGTGGGGGGCATGCCTGTTGGGCGAGTCAGTTTCCACAACTTGGTACCTGTTTATGTATGACCACCAGACTTCTGGAGTGTCGGTGTTAGGCTTACTGTAAATCAGCAAGTGGGTAAATCTGCAAATACATCTGGACTCCTTGAATGATGAGGGTTTGTTTCGCCAACCCATGAGGTGAATGAGTAAAATTGGCCACCCTTGACTTTCTTCCTTTGAATACAGACTCAGCAGTGAGTGTCCTCTCACACTGCCTCAGAGCTGGCAGCCCGGAGGCCATATAATAGTCTGAACAAAGGAAACAGAGGCTTGGGGATTGCTGGCACTTTGTGGCATGTACTGAAGGTCCTTTATTGTCACCAACACATGACTGAGTACTGGTTGGCCTTTGGGCTGGTGAGAGACTTGGCCAGGTATACCCATCCTGTCTCCCCCTCCCCTGAGTCTGACAAAGAGTCAAGCATGGACCTGTGACTGAGACCACCCTAGGTTCTGTATTACAGACCCACAGAGTGATGAGAACTCAACAGCTTGTGAGCTATACGGGGAACAAATTGCTCTAAACTATTCAATCTCTTATTTCCAGCGAGTGTCCAGGGACACTAGAAAGTACAAAAGCTTGTGCAAGGCTTTAGTGATGAAAATAAGCAAAAAGGCCTAAGCTGGCTCCATAAAAGATTTTTCACAAGGAAAGCAGGACCTGGACCCTTTCTACTGATTCTCAGTAAGTAGCAAGTGAGTCAAGGAGTGTGGAGAAGAAATAGCATCAGCCAGCTGGATAGGAAGAGCAGACACCCCGCTAAGCTCTCTCTGCTGACATTCTCACTTTGATTTTTGTTGCCTTTTACTTAGTTGTTCTCTGTCAATTTCATATGTACATATAATATATTTGGGGGGGTCACATTCACCCCCATTACTATCTCTTATTCTTCTCTTGTTTTCCAATAATTTCCTTTCTTCCTCCTCCTCCTCCCCTTTCTTCTTCTTCTTCTTCTTCTTCTTCTTCTTCTTCTTCTTCTTCTTCTTCTTCTTCTTCCTCTTCTTCTTCGACAAGATTTCTCTGTGTACCCCTGGCTGTAGACCAGGCTGCCCTCAAACTCACAGTCATCTGCCTGCCTCTGCCTCCCTGAGTGCTGGGATTACATTCTTGTCCTGGGGTGTGTGTGTGTGTGTGTGTGTTTGTGTCTGTGTGTGTATCCCACTGAGTTTGGTGGATATTTTCCATCATGATCATTGGTCTACGCAGTCTTGGGTCCACTGTAGCAGGGAACAGGCTTTTGTAACACGGGGCTTCTCTATAGGCAGATATGGAGGCAGCTGCTTGCTGACATGTTTCTCTCTGATGTTGAGGCTCTGTGTTTAGATTTCTTTATGCCGTGCTTAAAAGTGCTTTCAAAATCCCTGAATATCATTTATCTTGAGCGGCAGTGCATCTTTAAGAGAAAGAAATCTTTGCATCAGAAAGCTGAGCAGCATTTTAAAGTGCAGAGGTCTATGGAGGTAGAAGAAAATTGAATTGGGATGGCATGCATGGCCGACTTAAAAAAAAAAAACCAACCAACCAACCAACAACAGGCCAAGAGCCAGTCATTCAGGAAGCCAACAAAGTTATTTTCTTAAGGAAGCCTTTTCAATGGCTTCCATATTATTTATTTATTTTAATGCTATGGTAACTAAAAGTGGCAAGGAAAAAAAACCCATTTTATTATGTCAAAAGAAATCACTTGTATGCAAAGTTGCAGCAGGTTCTTAAAGGTACACAAATGAAGAAAAGCCTGGGAATGCGCTGGTGTTTTCCCCCCCTTTCTTTTAATGGAAATCTCGATTCACGCTTCAGCTCTCAAAATCCCCCATTCAGTGGTGTCTTGGAGTTTCAGCTGAATTGACGGCCAGAAATGAAATCCTAAGATGATGTCCTTATCCTGGCTAGGTCTCCTCGGGCTCTGAGGATTGTGCATCTTGACTTTCGAGGATAGAGCTGGGCACGGGGACAATGACTGTAGTTCATAGTTTCTACTGAGTCATTTGTTTAGTGTTTTGGAATCTAATTTCCCCACTCACCAATCCTCGATTTAAAAAAAATAAACATGGCGCACGCCTTTAATCCCAGCACTTGGGAGGCAGAGGCAGGCGGTCTACAAAGCGAGTCCAGGACAGCCAAGGCTACACAGAGAAACCCTGTCTTGAAAAACCAAAAAAATAAAAAAATAAAAAAAATAAATAAATAAACATTTTATTTGTGTTTTAAAATAGAATATCTCTTATATATCTATAGGCAATTGCATACATGCATCTTGATCATATCCACTCTCATCTGTTCTCTCTGATTCCCCCAAGGCACCCTGAGTGCACCCCACTACCCCTACTTCATTCATAGTCTCTACTTTTTCTTTTTTTGTAACCTACTGGGTCCAGTTAGTGCTGCCTATTGGAAAGCTGGTGGCTCTTTCTGGTTTCGTCCAGTGCAGGTGACCTTAGCTTCAGTGAGTTTGTGAGAGTGGTGGCCATGCCAAGTCCAGAAGACAGCATTTCACAGCACCCCTTCACATCTCTGACTCTTACATTTGTCCTTCCCAACTGCCACAGCATTCCCTGAGCCTTGGGGGAGGTTGGGGGGGGTTGACATAGATTTCCCCTTTTGGGCTGAGTACTCAATATGCTCTCGTTCTTAGCACTCTGACCAGTTAAGAGTCTCTATATTAAGCGTTGACTACCACAGAGAGAGGAGCTCCTCTGTTAGGGTTGAGGGCAGCCCTAATCTATGGATGTAAGAGTAACTATTTAAAAAGTATTTTGATGATATGTCTGTTTAGCAGAACAACAGTAGTAGATCCCTTCTTTGGGCCTAAGATCTAAAATAAACATTAAAACAAACAAACAAACAAACAAACACTCAGGGATTGAGGCGATAAGTCATCTGATAAAAATCCCTGCAAGCACAAACATTCGAGTTCTATCCCCGGAACCTATGTTAAACAAACAAACAACCAGGTATGGTGATGAACGCAGACAGGTGGGTCCCTGGAGCTCACTGGCCAGCTAGCTTTGTCTTCTTGACAATCTCCATACCAATGAGAGACTCTTAAAAAACAAGGTGATAGAATTCGGGACCAATATTTGACTTCTGGCCTCTATACTCACACATTCACGTATATGTAGACACGCGCAAACATGGGTACACCTAGAAAGACAAAAAAAGCAATCCAGTGGGTTCATCACAGGCTGCAATGTCACCTTTATGGAGAAGAGGGGCCCCCACTCCTTTTCAGGCCACTGACATGGCTTCCTATTTTTCTTTGAATAATGGTGGAGTTGACCACAGACTAGGTTAGGCTGGGACCAGTATGGATAACTTGGGTTCCTGAGAAGTGCTAGTCTAGACAGAGCGGGCTCCAGAAAAGGCTGTTCCTCAAGAGTTTCTCGTCCTGAGTTCTGATCCATGCTTAGAAGCCGTTCTTCCCAAGGGTTGGCAATGCCCTCTTCTCTAAATGACATCTGGTCACCCCTAGAGGAGCTGTGGTGGCCACAACTGAAATAGGGGAGATAGGTTGATTGTCACCGGCAAGTGGTGGGAAATGTCAGCGATCCAACCATAGGATGCTCCCCAGGGATCACGTGGCCCAAATGTCAGTTGAACCCAAGAGGAGAAAGTCAAATCTAGCAAGAGGGTGTTTGAGACCACTCTAGGCTTGGATCCCACTTTCAGAAAACCCTTGGGCAGTGGAGAGGGCTATGTGAAGGGTGCTGTAGGGTTATTTCATTCCAGGGCAGATTATCCATGTGGAATCAGTCACAGAGAAAATTCAGGTCCCTCTGAGAGACCAGAGACAAAGGTCTAAGCTTGTGACTCTCTCCCCTCAATCTCAGTGTCTGCCTAGAACTACTCCTCAGTCTCAGTGTCCCCTTGAGCCCCTCCTCTCCATAGTAGTGTCCCCTTTGAACCTGTCTTCTTTGTCTCAGAGTCACCTTTGAACTCTTCCCCTTGATCTGAGTGTCCCCCCCTTAAATCCTTCCCCCCAGTCTCAGTGCTCCCCTTGAATCCTTCCCCTCAGTGTCAATGTTTCCCTTAAATCCTTCCCCTCTGCCTCAGGTCCCCGCTGAACCCTTCTCCTTGATCTGAATGTCCTCCCTAAACCCTTCCCCTCCATCGCAGTTTCCCCCTTGAATCCTTCCCCTCCATCTCAGTGTCCCCCTTGAGCCTTTCCCTTCTACTTCAGTGTTCCCCTTGAACTCTTCCCCTTACAAACGCTTTCAAGCGTCAGAGGTACTTGCCTTCAGGATGTTCCCTTGGCATGGTCTGGGAAGAGAACCCTTGACTGTAGCCTTCAGGAGGGATGTGCTGACAGACAAAGAGAGTGGCTAGAGCTGCACTCTGGTGGCTGCAAGAAAGGAGATAAGAGTTTCAGCCCATACGCACTGGGAATAGGAAGTGGAGAAAGCTAGCTGGCCTGCGCGCAGGAGCTTCCTGAAGGGAATTCCTATCCGAGGCTGGCTGCTGCTCTGTTTCAAACCTGCACCATAGTCTGCATTCCCTTGCCCCGATTTGTCAGGCAACTCCTTGTCGGAGCTGGTCTGTGTGTCTCAGACTCAATCAGAAGCAGCGCAGGAGCTAGGAGTCTCTCCCCACTGACTCTCTTAGGCCAGGGGTGTCCAACCTAAAGCCCACATTCTCTGTGAATGGAGCCCAGGACAAAACAAAAAACCCACTTAAGATATTCTGAAGGGTGTGTGTGTGTGTGTGTGTGTGTGTGTGTGTGTGTGTGTGTGTGTAATTTTTCTTTTCTTTTTTCTTTTTTTCCTTTTGAATCTGACTTTGTGGTTCTTGTGCGGACTTTGGATATGACAATGTGGCCCAAAGGAGACGAAATTTGAACCCTGTAAACATACTGCCTGGAGCCCTTCAGCCTCAGAGTAACCAGTGGTTTGGAAGATTTTGTTATCAGTGAGCTTCAGATGAGAAAACAGAAATTCATGGAGGTGACTGGACCTGTCTACTGAATAGCAGGGGACCGGATTCAAAATCCAGTGTTCTTGGAAGAACCCAGGATGCTGTGAGGGGCTCCATATATGCTAACACCCAGAAAAGTCATGGTGGCTACACTTTACCTGAAAGAATCCTTCCTCAGCTACCCTCTCTCCCTTGCCCCACATCCCCTGTTCAACTCTATTTCATGACCGTTGGAGAACTTCCTGATTTCCCCACCCTAGCTGGAGATATGAGCTGGTCCTGTTGTATAGGGACAATGGCAGTCAACAAGGACTGCCGCTCTGTGTCCCTGCCCTACACACACACACACACACACACACCCAAACACATGCCACACGTCCTCCACTCTCATCCTCAGCATGTGGTATCCTCCAACCTATGGTCTTCTGAGGTGCTCACCTTTTCCCGCCCTGTTAGCATCCTTTGCCAAATCCCCACTTTCTTAGCCTCCAAACAAACCTCCCAGCCCATGCTTTGCTGTTCACCTTCCTGTAGTCACTGTCTCTGGAATCCTGTTAGGAGCCACATCTCTGTAAGACTGCCCGCCCCCCCCCCCATCCCTCACCCCCCACTGACTTCGACTCCTTCTTTCCTTGTGTCTCCCCACAGTGGTTTCTTTCTCTATGTTCCACTGAGAGACAGATTCATGTCTGGTCTCGTTTTGCTCCACAGTTGGGGCATCTGTCTTTTCCCAGTGTGCCATGCCCTGTTCCTAGGACAGTGCAGACACTTAGTAGCGCAGACTCGGGATGAATAGATGTGACGCCCGCTGCAGGACGGGGAAGGCCCTTATGTGGGCCTCTGGGATAAGGAAGTGTTTTTCCTAGAAGCGCCTCTCTTCCTGCCTGTTCCATCTTTAAACCACCTTCACCTCTGACACTTGGCTTTCGCTAAGCTCTGAGACCCAGTTGCCAAGCAATGGCAACCCAAGGTGCCTAAAGAGTCAGGGAACAGGGAACAGTGCCTCTGTCTTCCTGCCTTCCACTTTGCTTCCTCTGGGTTTCCTAAATCAGCTGTGAACTAACTCAACGTGTAGGTTAAGGTTGCCCACCAACTCCCTAAAGATATCTTCAACTCCAATTCCTGGTTTTTACAACTGCAACTTTATTTGAAGATAGGGACTTTGGGAATTTAATCAGATTAAAGTGAGGTCATGCTGGGCTAGGGTGGGCTTTCCTTTGGTGACCAGTGTCCTTATAAGGAGAAGGAAATTTGGAAACTGAAACATAGAGTGCCAAGTGTCACAGAGATTACAGAGGACCAGGGATGTCAGGATAGCTTCCACCACAGGAAGCTATGAGTCAGTTATCTAGATGGCATGGAGGGGCCACAGCCTAGCTGATGCCTTGCTTTCTAGACTTCCAGCCTCTATGTCGAGTAATAAGATTTGTGTTGTTCTCAGCCACCCAGTTTGCGCTCCTGGGTATGGTAGCCATAGGACTTTCATGTACAAGGCCAACAGTCTCTGAGTGTTCCTGTCCTTTCAGCCAGCCCTTGCAACTCAGGAAATTCATGACTGAAATAAATCCAGGCATGAACTGGCCAGCTCAGCACTGCCAGACAAAGCGTGTCAATGTAGTGAGGCGGCTAATTCTTCACTCCCACAGAGAGAGGGATGTGACAGGGAGTGACACTGGGAGCCTCGGGCCTGAGTCTCACAGGATAGGCACGGGGCCTCCTTAGTCTGAGCTCTCTCTGGGATGCTGGGGGTTCAGAAGACTGCAGTGGGGTGCAAGCCATCTTCCAGATGAGACAAAGGCTTTGGAAACTGAGGAGCTGACTCAAGAGTTAGACTGGGTGAGGCAGAACATCGGCGCGCTCTGCCTCAGTGCAGGTTAGCATGTCAGCACCGCTGTGCAGTTCACTGTGAGCTGCACTCCTGCAGCCCTCGGTGTGTTCTTGTGTGGGAGCCCCTCCCCCACTTCAGTCACATACCGAGTAATCATCTTATTTGTTAAACTCAGCACCCAGTGTGTAGATTGCTCCATAAAAGATGTGTTGGTGGATGGAATTGATTGAAAGTGTTTACAGTTATATATCCTTAGGTGATTAAAAAAGGAAGCCAATTGTAATTTATTCTTGTGAGTGCTTTGGGTACACTGAAAACGTTAAGGAGCCCTTAGGTACTGAAAAGTATGGGAAAGAGCAATTGAAACACAACCTAAGACACAGGCCCAGACAACAGAGAATGAGTGAGCCCTCCTGTCCACTGTGGGAGTAAGCGACTAATGACTATAATTGCTATTGGTTCATACACTGGAAAGTGTGTATCGCTAGTAGAAAGTCTTTCTCAAAAGTCTGTTTATTTTTATTTTATGCATGTATATGTGCTCCACGTGCATTCACTATCCATGAAGCTCAGCTCTGCATATACAAAATTGACCTGAAAATCCAAGTCTATTAAATAAATTTAAAAAAAAATTAGTAGAAAAAAAAAAGTCAGAAGAGTAAGTCAGCTAAAAGTCTAGTACGGAGTGGAGAGGAGCTCCTGAGGCTCCAGCATGGCTGAAAGCTACTCATAGTTGATGGTTGCTGGAGGAGGAAGAGTCACTTTCCTTGGTAGGTTGGGGCCCATGCCCCAGTGGATGACCCCACACCCACGGACATTTGGGCAACATTAATTGTACTTAATGGATTATTAGTAACAGAAAACAGGGAACATGAAGTCAGGAGGGAGAGGTTGTTGCGGAGGGTGTGGTGAGTGAATACGATCAAATACACGGTAAGACATATGAAATTTTCATCAAATAAAGAAAAAGTGATTTTAAAAAATGTATATCTTTATTTTCTGAAGACTTGCATTTTCCAAGTATCATATTGAGCCTCTCTGTCTCTTACACACACACACACACACACACACACACACACACACACACACACGCACACACCACGCATGCACACACACCCATAAAGTTGAGTTGTTCCTGCAGTATTGAATATAAAAAGGATGTTTGCCTCACTCCTCACATCTTCTCATTCTTTCTGCGACATGAGGTTCTGTCCATACAATGACATAGGTTAATTTTATATGCACGAGCCCACATAGCCGAGGATCAAGATTAAATTGATTGTAAATTACATGACTAATGTTCCTAATCTTGTGTCATCCCTCTGTCTTATGTGTCCTTTGGTATGCTTTCAACCTGGCATATAACTTTACAATCTTCTTGATGTAGCTTCTTGAGTCTTTTC
Source organism: Acomys minous (assembly GCF_964271855.1). Classification (NCBI taxonomy): domain Eukaryota; kingdom Metazoa; phylum Chordata; class Mammalia; order Rodentia; family Muridae; genus Acomys; species Acomys minous. The sequence continues at coordinate 12,156,275 of NC_140496.1, forward strand.
CCCAAGGTCTTAAGAGGTGTGTGTGTGTGTGTGTGTGTGTGTGTGTGACACACATGCGCGTGTATGTGTGTGTTGAGATCAGAGGTGGACACTGGGTGACTTCTACTGTTTCCCGATTGTTTTGAGACAGATTCTCTCACTAAACCTGAAACTTGTTGAATCAGCCAGGTGGCCAGTGAGCTTATGTATCGCCTTGTTTTCACACCCCCATCAATGCTGTGGTTTCAGACTCACGCTGCCACACTTTCTCTTTCAGTGCGTTCTGAAATCCTATCTGTTGTGGTAGGCACTTAGCTCGTGGAGCCTTCTCTCCATCCAGCCTCCTAAGCCTTTACCTCAGTAGATAATAGTGTTCTCGCAGCACCATGATCTTTATTTTGACTCCCATTTCATCACTCTGCCACTTAGGGGACTCTCGAGACTATGTAATAATAAAAGATACAATTCAATGGCACGAGAAGGCAGACTTCCCCTTATGGCACGTATATATCTGCTAACGTCCAGGGAAGAAGAAGAAGCCGGCCATGGAAGTACAGGGCCCGCCTTCTCTTGGGAGAGTTTTAGATTTTCATGGGGAATTGGGGAATGAATGGGATGTGGAAAAGTAGAGACGCTGTGCTGTAGGTAGACCCCAGGGCAAAGATGAAAGCCAGATATACAGAAAGGTCACAGTGGCAGGAGTGGGAGAGAGAGAGAGAGAGAGAGAGAGAGAGAGAGAGAGAGAGAGAGAGAGAGAGAGGGAGAGTGTTCTCAAGAGACTAAGGAGGGAAGAGGGCTAGATATTTGGGGGTTTTAGGAAGTGGAAAGTTCTGGAGGAGGCAGGAGGTAAGGACCAGGAAGAGAGAGATTGAGGTCCAACCAAAGCCTCTGCCTCATGCTAGGTGGCATTTAACAAAGTGAGCCAAGAGAACGCGTGTTACCTAGGATACTTCTGAGACTGTGATGCCTTCTGGCCCTGATAGGAGTATGTGGGCATGGGCAATTTCTTATCTGAGGCCTTTGTCTACATACAGAGCTAGATGGCAAAATGTAATTGATAATTCAGAGCCACAGCTAGAGAACGCATATTTATTTCTGTGCAATTAGAGCTTTTAAAGAATTAAGACCACACAATTCCAAGCACCATCTCTTTGTTATTTTATTATCCAATATGGCATTTCTGGCTAATTTCGTGTCTTCTCTGAAAAGCAAAGAGCAGTGCTGCCACCTACACCATGCCACAGGGTGGCGCTACTGAGCGCTGCTGTGCTCACCATGCACCTGGAGGGTGCTACAGAGCTCACTGCGCCACGGGGCGACACTGCTGTGTTCTCCACACCACGGGGCAGCGCTGCAGTGCTAGCCATGCCATGAGGCAGCGCTGCCATAGTCACTACGCCACAGGGTGGCGCTGCCATGGTCACCATGCCACAGGGAGGCACTGCCACACTCTCCAAGCTACTACCATGCTCACCATGCCACGGGGTGGTGCTGTAGTGCTCCCCACACCATAGGGTGGTGCCGCCAGGATCACAGTGCCACCAGGCAGTGCTGAAACGCTCACCACACCACGAGCAGCACTGCTGTGCTCCTCGTGCCACGATTTATGAACCCTGCTTCTATGGAAACTTCACGGCTCTTTCTGCCTATGCAGTTTCTAATGTCATTTACTCAATAGTAATCCCATCATGACCGAGGGTCCCATACCTTCCTTCACAGCACGCAGAATGTTGGCTTCAAACAGTGCCCTCAGAGGTTGTACTAACAGGAGGATGCCCTCAAGTGCAGCGTCACCAAGAGTTCATGAGAAAATGATAATTCATTTGCCTGGTCATGGGTAATCTGTTAATGGGGATTTTACCGTGTCATCATAGAACATCGCACACAGACAGTATAGATTAGACAGATAGATGATTGATTGATGATAGATGATTGATAGAAAATAGATGAAAAAGTAGAGTGATAATAATTGATACATGGAGATAGATATAGACAGATGATTAAAGGCTGGATAGATATGGAGATTATAGGTAGATGGACTGATAGAAACAGATGAGTAGATGACATATTGATATCTATATGGATAGATAGCTATGACAGAGAGGTGAACATATGGACAGGTATATGATAGGTAGATTTGCTGAAGAAGAGAAATGAATGTGCCTCACTCATCGCTGGAAGGTCATGAAAGGCAGACCCACGCACACCGTGCCCATCTCAGAGAATGCTGGAGCTGGGTCCTTGTGAAACAGTTGAGTGTGTCTCAGAAAACCCACTTGTTGCCCTGGATTTTGTTCTACTCAGAACCTCTAGAGAAGAAAGGACAGGAACAGGGGACAGGCCAGCCAGTTCTCAGCCTGTGGTTAGCCAGCCCTTCCCAGAAGCCGAGCTCCTCACAGGAGGAACACATGGCAGACATAACAGCAGCCGCTCCTCCGTGCAGGCCTTCCTGCCCACCAAGTCACAGCCTACCACACTGACTAGCACAGCCCGACCCCTGTGCTGGGAGCCGGGCAGCGGAAATAGCCATTACAGTTAAACACGAGGAACTGTCAGAGAAAAGTAGTGACAATAGGAACCCCACCATCACCATCAAAGTGTCTGTCAATGCCAGGAGCCCTGACCTGAGCGAGGGTCAGTGGATTGGCTCAGACAGGATGAGTTCTGGTGCTCAGTGGGGCCTGTCAGCGGAAACCCAGAGGTGGAAAATGGTGACATTTGAAAATAGGGGCATGACAAGTGAAGTCAGAAAGACAAGGAGAGGAAGAGAGGTGGGGTGCTGCTTGAGAGTCAGGGGAGAGTATCCAGTGGGCCCCGCTGGAGAGGAAGCAGGCCTTCTTCTGTTACGGATCAGCCCTCTGTCACTGGGCAGCCCACGAGATTTCCAACAGATAAACGTCCCGTTGGGAAGCTGGAATGCCTTGGCAGACAATTTTAGGCCTTGATTTGATTGATAAATCCTTTGTGACAGGAGGGGATGAAAGAGGCCCCCGGTTTGGTACATATAAATAGGAAATTAGCTGGCAAAGTTGTCAAAGATAATTAACTTTCCCATTCTGTGGGTCTATTCAGGTTGACATCCTGAAATTATGTAGAAATGCACATGTCAACGCTCTGACAGAATTTGGGGCTGATCAGATAAACAGATCTGGAGCTGCTTGATTGTGAAATGATGTAAGCGCTTAGCTGGTGTTTTATCAGGAGTCTGCTCCTGGCTGCTGCAGGGACCCAGGGATGGGAGTGGGGGTGGGGTGGGGAGGTGGAGGTGGACAAGCAAGGTGTTGTACGCTGCTTTCCTCCTCCCCCTCCCTTCACTCTCCTCCTCCCCCTCCCCTCTGCCTCCTCCTCTTCCCACCTTCTTTTTTTTAACATCTCCCAATGAGCTGAGATGTGCCTCATCCTCCATTTAACTGAGATCCACCTCAGTACTCCCACATCGCTGTCAGCCTCCAATACCAAGTGGTACCTTCCGAGGAAACCCATCATTGTGTGTTCTCTGCTCAGACAAGCCCTGTTTCAATAAGTAGACTATGGTTTGCAGAGGCATCTGGAGTCACTATGGGGGAAAGAAAGTTCTGGACCTGGCCTGCTGCTCACACACCGGAAAGCCTTTTCCTGTGGTAATCCCATCTTGTTTCTGGAAATTCCCCTTCAATAGAAGACTTGTCTAGCTTCAAACTTTTCCCAAAACGTAACAGCCTTTCCTCAGGTTGGAAGGCATTTTAATGTCTACTGATGACCTACTGTGTGAGAAGAACAGGACTGACTATGGAGGCCAGTAACAGGCTGACCTTAATCTCCATTCGCAAATAAGGCATGGCTTTCTGATTTGGCTAATGAGAAAACAGACACCCAGAGAGGGGAAGTAACTGTGAGAGGTAGCACAGATATGAAAGACGTGGCGGTGGAACTTACTGTTTTTTTTAAACATTCATTTATTATTTATACAGTATTCTGCCCACACGTGTGCCTGCCCACCACAAGAAGACACCAGATCTCATTACAAGTGGTTGTGAGCCACCATGTGGTTGCTGGGAATTGAACTCGGGACCTTCGGAAGAACAGATGGTGCTCTTAACCTCTGAGCCATCTCTCCAGCCCCTTGCTCTTGACTCTTGTCCCCTCCCCAGCACTATATCCACACGAGTAGAATCTTAGAGTCTTAGAAATTTGGGAAGTCCTTAGTTCAGGCTTCAGCAAGCTGGAGCCCATGAGCTAACACCAGCCCACGGCCGATTTTTTGAGTAGTTTGCGAGGTAAGGATGAAGATTCTTGCACTTGGAAATGATTGGGAGAAGAATATACAGAAATGAAAAAATGTGCCACGTGGAAGCTACAGAAAGTTCTAGGCCAAGTGCACACAGATGCAGCTTCACCAGAAGACAGCGTTTGTCAGGGCAGCTGTGTGTTGCCTGCGGCTGTTTCAGCACTGTCCTGGTGGGTGGCAGAGCCATGGCAGAGCCGGACCTCCTTTATAGCTGAACACTGCTGTCATCTTTCCTTACAAAACACACCCTGCTGGCTTCCCACATCTCAGTGCAAACTTGTGGATCTGTGATTGCAAGCAGCCTCGGGCAGAAGTTGCAACAGGCCTTGCCTCGTGTGCCCGACCAACCACTGACAGTGGGACTTGTCCATTTCCTGTCCCACATGTGAGGAAACCGACTCGGAGTCCCAGGAAGTTCTTCCTGCTTATGCAGGTCACGGCTACACCTGCCTGACGTCACCCGAACACAAGGGCTCTGAAACCCCTCACAGAGTAGCCATGTAGCTATGACTGTATCTACTAGCTGTTGCTTTTCTGAGTGAAATTCGGTTCTTAGAAGGGAGCTTGAGAAATTCTTAGTTCAGGCTTCAGCAAGCTGGAGCCCACAAGCTAACTCCAGCCCAAGGCCTAATTTTAGTGGCTTGTGAGGTAAGAATGAAGGCTCTTGCATTTGGACATGATTGGGAGAAGAACAGACAGAAACAGCAAATGTGCTGTGTCAACATTGGCTTCCCACTTAGTTCCACACCTCAGTGCAAGCTTGTGGATATGTGGGTGCTAACAGCCTTGGGCAGAAGTTGCAACAGGCTTTACCTGGTTTGTCCTAGGTGGTGATCAACACCATCTACCTCCTGGGTCCGGAACCCACGAGCTCCCTTCTGTGGGAAAGGGAGCTTTGCCCTAAATATCTATGTTAAGCATATCTTACCCCATATAACCAACATTCAAGAAAGAAGAGCAGGCGAAAAAGACTGTAAGAGCCATCCAAGGATGGGGAGGAGTGCTGTGAAGTGATGTTTTCTGGACATGACCTGGCTACTAATGTCGTTATGAACTCATGACAACTGTGGCTGACTGCCCCGGAGCTGCACAAGATGAAGCCAGCTAAGTCCTAGGCTCAGGTGGGATAGAGGGATCTCCCTGGGCCACCCATTTGGATGAGGAGCTATTGGCAGTGGTTAGCCGCTAGGGAAGGAGACTAGTCCCTTGGTGAGGTTCTGGCCACTGCGACACCCATGCTCCAGGGGAGGGCCCTCTGCACATGTGGACAGCACGAATTAATCTTAATGGGTTATGAAAGAAAGAAAGAAAGAAAGAAAGAAAGAAAGAAAGAAAGAAAGAAAGACAGACAAAGACATGTATTTGGAAGTAGAGCTTGTTGGGGGGGGGGCAGAAATTAGGATGATTGGAGGAGGGAAAATAGGGGTAAATATGGTTGTATTTCATCATATACCTTTATGAAATTCTCAGAAAATGTAGAAAGACTGACTTTAAAAAAAGACAGAGAAAGCAAGCATGAATAAATAGAGAAGAGGTGAAGACCCTCCCACATCACCATGTTCCAGAATCCAGGCCTTGGGCCATCCACTTCAAGCCGTTCTCAGACTTTCCCCAGTGCGACACACACCTGTCACAGTGTCCTCCCTCCGAGTTATTGAGGCTCTGGATCTCTTCAGAAGGAAAATAGCAGCCCTGCCTGCATCTTATTAGCATTGTGACCATTTGCAAATTAATTTGGACGGTAATATAATTTTCCTCTTGTCCAGGGCTCGGCTCTGATTACTGTCATGGCCCCAAAGTGCCAGCTTCCACGCTAGCTCTTATGATGAGAAATTAAGATACATTCCTTCCTCACTCAAATAAAACAAACACATGACTGTGGGACACAGTCGGATAGAAAAGTCATTAATCCAAAGAACGCCGTTATTTGAATAAAACCGGAGAGGAGGAACTCAATTGAGGGCTTGAATGTTGACGTGAAATTGCGAAGGCTATTTTCACCCATCGCTGGCTTTAAATAGCTCTTTGTAGAGGATAATTTGGGCCATAAACCTTGTTAATGTGATATCGGCTGTTTCAAAGTCGTGTTTAATCCCAAGCAACAGTCATACTCTGAGGGTCCCAACATGTGGAGCCCTGTTTCCATCTGCTGCCCTGACTTTTCACTTTAGCGGAGGTCACATGATTTTATTTGGGCAGGAGGGCATTGTGCATTGCTCAGGAGGTCGTTAGAAACAATAACAGGAAAGTCAGCGGCTGCACTGTATGTGCATCACGTGTGTGCCCTCACTGTGTCACAGGTGTGCTGTAATGTGGCTCACAGACCTGCACGAGCAGCCCTTATTTTCGGTGGCAGACTGTGTGCCTGGAGGGTTTTTTGTTTTTTTGTTGTTGTTAAATCTCAACTGCATAAGCCGCTGGAGCTCAGCTCTTTGGCAGCAGGCACCCTACCTCCTTTCTAGCTGTGAGCCCTCTGTGATCCCCATGGGTGCCGCCAGCCAGTCAGCAACGCATCCGAAGGGTGAAAGCCATCACCTGAGGAGAGGGCAGAGATCCATTCTCTTCTGATCTCAGCAATGTTCCAGTTGCCCACAGTGGCAATGGTCTTTTAAAAAAAAAAATCTGCCTCTTTCCTAATTTCTTTCTTTCCCTTATCTTGCTTTTTCTGTATATTCCCAATTTTACCGCTTAGGACAGCTACCTTCATCCAAGTCTTGTTTTATTTTCCTGTGCTAGAAAACTGAACAATCATATTACTACCAACTTCTCTTGCTTATTCACTCATTAAGTATTTGTTTGATTACACATTTCTGTATTTAACTATACATACTATGTGATGAATAATTATCAAATATTGTCAGGGGTTGGGGAGAAGGATCCTGCTGCCATGATGGACCGCACCATCAAACTGTGAGCCCAAATCCTTCTTTCCGTATGTTGGCTTTGTCACGGGTTTTGTGACAGCAGCAAGACAGTTGGTGAGCACACTTCTCTTTGTAACACTTCCCCAGCCCTTGACGTTGAACTGTTTCTCATCCTTGCTTCTTAAGTTGAGAAAATAGAAAGTGAAGGGGATTGGGGAACTGACCTAAAGCTAAGCGGACAACAGGGCGTAGAGATAAGATTTGAACCAGTGTCTGTCTATTTCCCAGAAGAGTGATCATCAACAGTAACTCACAACAATGGCTTTGCTTTGTTCAGAGCCCCCACATGGAGGCCTTCATAAGCTGTGAGCTCCCAGGAAGAAAATGTAGCAGGGATCCCATGATTCAAGAAGAGAACAAGGCTTATTACCTGCTGGATAACTCACAGGTTTCCTGTTCAATAAAGCATTGGCCCACTTTTGACCACTCTACCTTGCCAGGCATCTATCTGCTACGCTTAAAGGTACAGTGCATGGCAAAGGGCCTTGTCCGTGGGTAGATAGTCTGCAGACATGGTGTTCTTAGGCAGAAGGAAACAAAACAAAACAAAACAAAAACTCAAGAAATGGTGAAATTGCCCCTTCCCTGACATGCGTCTGTAGGGCTTGTTCAGAGTTTAATGGTTCAATAACCTTACAGTGCGTTTAATTTGCCAATGGAGAGGGAAGAACTGTGGATGTGAACAGAGTGGTAGGTTTATTACCCACTGTCCCCCTCCCCGCTGATTACTGATGAGCACCTTGACCCCTTCTTGGCTAATTTGGCTGAAGAAATAATGGTAGAAAAAGTAGCTGCTGGGAACTGAGACACAAGGAGAAATTTGGGGTGCGTGGAGTGTGGGGTGTGGGCCCATTAATGCCTGACATCCCAGTGAGTGGATTAAGTTTGGCAAGTCTGTTTGGAAGGATTTCGGTTTTTAATTTAGTCATACAAATACATGTAAGTGGAGGAGTCAAACTGTTCCATCTGAGGTTAATGCCTTATTGCCGTAGCCAGTGCACTCACCCACTTAGTAAGTAGGCATTGAGCGTCTTCTATGTGCCAGACATGGGGGTGATGCCACTGTGAAGATGTCATAGAAGGTTCCTCCTACTCTTGGGAAGCTTCAGTTCAATGGGAATTTCACAAGCAAATCCCCCAATATCATGGGTTTCATGATGTGCTATAGCAACACTAGCACACAATGGAATAAGAGACTGTGTGGAGAGGGAGTCTTTAGTGAGGGCAGAGGGTGGGTGACATTCAGAAGAGATCTGAGTGTCCAGAGGAAAGATTTTCACCAAAGGAGACTGCCAGATGCAAAATTTCAAAATAAGAATCAGTCAAGGATCTATAAAGACGAGACAAGAAAAACAAGTGGAACCAGGGAAAAGAGAGGTACAGATGATGGAGGAGTAGGGGGTGGGAAAACATGTTCACCAGATTAAAAATGACTGGATGCTTATTTTTTGCCAAGATTTATTTTTATTTTATGTGTAGGGGTGTTTTGCCTGCACGTGGCCTGTTCATCATGTGTGTGCAGTGCCTGCAGAGACCAGAAGAGGGCCCCAAATCCTCAGGGATTGGAGTTACATGTGGTCTGAGCTGTCACGCAGGTGCTGGGAACTGGATCCTCTGCAGGGAAGTACGGTTCCTAACCACTGAACCATCCTTCCAGACCCAGGATGCTTGTATTTTAAAAGCTCACCCTGGCTCTTTAGGGGAGCAAGTACAGAGCCATGTACAAGTCAGAGTGTCTGCAGCATCATGACCCACACTCATGGTTGGGAGGATTAAAGAGGAGCCTGTGATCTGGGATGTCACCAGAGTGACAGATGTTTCCTGGTGCCATTTCCAGAGACAGTCATCACTTAAGGAGAAGCTGCTTTACAGACTAATTCAAGAGCCAGGCACACATCTGCCATCTGAGCACATAGAAGGCTGTGGCAGGAGGATTGTGACCTGAAATCAGCCTGGGCTACCAAAGAAGATCCTGTTTCAACTGCCCCCCAAAAAACAAGAGCAAAACTAACAGGAACTGAATTATGTTTGGCCTTGTGTTTTAGGCACACAGATGTAGACACCATGGGAAGAGTTCTCTGAATCGTTCTAGACCAGATACTGTTGTATTCTCAGAGTTTAAAGACCTTCACAGTAGTAAAAAGAAAAATAATACTCTGTCATGACAAAGTCCAAATGGTCACTTTGTGTAACAACAATGCTTGATTTTTAGGTCTTCCCACAGTTAAAAAAAAAACATGTATTTTTCTTCCATGTGGAGAATGAACTCTTTTTTTTTTCCTTTTGATTTTTATGAACTGAGCTCTCATTCTGTAGTCCAGCCCGACCCAGAACTCACGATATAGTTCATGTGGGTTTCAAACTTGCAGCAATCTTCCTGTCTCAGGCTCTTGAGTGGCAGGATTATAGGCTCACACTGCCATGTCCAACAGCATATAATCATGTTTTACAAAAAGTTACACTGTGGAATTAGAAAGGAGAGAGGGAGGGGGAGAGGGAGTGAGGAAAAGAAGGTGGGGGTGCAGGAAGGGAGAATCATATTTTTCTCTTGCCTCTAGGAACTCTGCACCCATATTTGCTATGTATGTACTTGTTTTATTAAAATTGATTTAGCTGTCTGTCTGTCTGTCTATCTATCTATCTATCTATCTATCTATCTATCTATCTATGATCTATCTTCTATCTATCATCCTCTGCCTATCTAGTTGCCTATATATTTTCTGTCTGTCTGTCTGTCTGTCTGTCACTTATCTTCCCTTCTCCCTGTTGCATCCACAATGAACAAACTCTCTTACTAGAGGTAGAAGTACATGCCCCAGAGATGCCCCACTGTTGGTTGTCCTAAAAGGAACCAAAACTATTATTGCTATGATTACAAACAGGAAAAGACGAGTGCCCAGAGGACACATTGCAGCAAAGATTCACAATATCGATGCGATCTCTCAAGCAATCCTGGAGAATACACATCTGGGATTACATTAATGATAGCAAAGCTGAGTTGAATCTGTTTCTTCACACGTGCTGTCTAATTTTCTCTGTATTATATTACTTTACATAAAAAAATAATCAAGCATGGAAAAAGTCCATAGCCAAAGCCACCTAGTAGAGCTAACAGTGGACTCAAAGGCTGAGCAAAACCAGCTCTAGGCTTCAGCAATTGAGGAGCCATGGACCCCAAGTCTGCTGGAAACTATGAACCTGTTCCCTCAAAAAATGCTTATTTGTATACCACTGGATGTGTGTACAGAGAATGGATTGCAAACTACAGTCTATAGGTAAAATCCAGCTCCTGGCATGTGCTTTATAAATAAATAATGGCTCCCTAGCAATGCCTTTGTGTGTTGCCTATGACTGTTTTCTTGCTCAGTAATATAGAAGGGATAATGTAGTAGTTACTAAGCCTCAATTATTTATTTCTGGACCTTTGCAAGAAGCCTTTACCAGTCTCTGGCAAGAGCGCAATGTGGGTCTGTGAGTGCCTTGGCCCCGGCAGTAGAAGGCAGAAGTCCAGGGAATGGTTTTAAGGACCACAGGGAAACCATGAGTCCTGCTTTAGGGATGAAGACTCTGGATGCCCTGTGGACCAGCGGAAAACACAAGCAAGCAGCTGAGGAGAGCTTGCAGGAATAGATTAGGGAGCATGCCTGAGCTCCAGTGCGGACAGAAAGACGGGAGGATGCGTGTCATTCTGGCTCAGCCCAGTTGCTCAGTGTGACCCTGATCCCTGAACAAGTGGAGAGGCAGAGCTCCAGTGGTTAGCGTCTGCACTTGACCCCAGGTGAACTTGACTACACGTGACTGGGTTTTGCTCAGACACTGCTCTAAGGTCCCTGGTTGATCATGTGCTGGGCTCCTCCGGTCAGGAGAATTCACTTGTCCGCTTCTGCTTTGTGAAGGGCTGGCTTTCAAAAGATCTAAACCCCCCAAATAGAAAGAAACAAAGTTGAAAACCCCGTGGAGTTCACAGAGCGAGTCAGAGAGCAGGAGTTTATTGTTGGCCTTCAAATAACCACTGTATTTGAAATGAGTGGACCTGACAGTTATGTGTCAGGCAAAATGAAGACGCAGCAGGATCTGGCCACTCAACTCCTTTGGCCAGTGCACTGGCCACTGAACACAATGCTGGCAGCTAACAAGAAATAGGAGAATAGCAAGTACCATCACATCTGTTCCACCCAGAGGCCCTCTCGTCCTACTCACAATGTCAGGGTATAATGGACACATTTGGAGACAAGGCTTTGGATGCAAGCTGTTGTGGTTGGAACATAAACTGCTCCTGCCAGGCTCAAGCCTGGTGTGTGTGCCTCGTCCCTCATAGCTGGTGGTGCTGTTTTAGAGGGTTTGCGAAAACTTCCCAAAATGGTGCCGAGAGATGAAGTAGGTCACTAGTGGGCTTGTCCTGGGGGAGTGCATCTTTTAGAACAACATTTTTAAAATGCAGTTGTGGTGTGTGTGTGTGTGTGTGTGTGTGTGTGTGTGTGTGTGTGTGTGTATGTGTGTGTGTGTATGTGTGTGTGTGTGTGTTTGTGGAGGACAGAATATGGGGTCAGAGTCCCTGTAGCTGGAGTTACAGGTTGCCGAGGGACACCCAGTGTGGGTACAAGTGCTCTTGAATGCTGAGGCATCTCTTTTGTGCCATGGCTCTAACCTCTCTGCTTCCTATCTTCTAAGAAGTGAAGGACTGTCTCCATCATGTGCCCCTGCTGCCATGTTCTTATGGCCAAGCACATGGGGCCAAGCGAGCATGGACAGTGTGCCCTCTGGAAATGGTGAGCCCAAAGAAGCATTGCCTCCTCTCTTTAGGTTGTTCTCAAGTGTTTTGGCCAAATAATCATGAGTCGAGGAGAAATGATACTTGTGATTGCAAGGGCCCTTGGGACAGAAGTGAGAGGTAAGCATGCAGGAGCAGGCTGATAAGTAGACAACCAGCAGGGTCGAATGGTATACACATTGACGTAATCTTCCTAGTGCTGATGCTCATGTTAATTCTGCCATATACTAGACTATATACAACCCCAGATTCTTTCTCAACATAGCCGATTTGTCAGTCAAAGTCACTGGGAAGACCTTAGTTAAAAGATGCAATCTGTCTATTATTACCATGGTAGAGCATCCAGCCACTCTGAGAGAAATGTCTTGAGCAGTTCCAGGATACACTGGTGAGGAGGGCTAACAGATGAATGTGTGAAGCCTGTGAATTCAGCTGGCTTGTTGGACTTATTTGGATGAAAGACATTATGTTAAAGTAGAGCGAGTGTGGAAGCGTTGGCTGGTCAAGGAGAGTTGCAGGATGAGAAGGAATGCTGATTTGCAGAGTGGGCTAATTGCAAGGAAATCACTCTGTTCAAGGACACTGGCTTCTCCCGCGTTGAGCAGGAAGTGAAGGGACAAGGTTGTTGACAAAGCAGCACTAGGGAAATTGGAGCCACTGGGCATTATTGGAGGGAACATCACATGGGGTAGCCACCACAGGGAAACAGGTTGAGGGTGCCCCAGAAGAGAAGCATAGCATCACCATGTGACTTGGTGATGCGCTACCTCACACCCAGAACGTTGGGGCTTAGGCAAGCATGCCTTCACAGGACTACCACTAGCTGTCCTCAGCCAGAGCATGAAAACAACCTAGCATTCCATCTGTGAGTGAATGTGGAAAGAAATGGTGGTTTCTCCACACAAGGAGAGATAAAAGGACTCATACTAGCTGTAATACAGACGATCCCCAAGCCATGCTGAGTGAAAGGAGTTAGTTCCAAAAGAACCAACTATGACATGATCCCACTCTTATGAACCATTCAGTCCAATCAGATGTAACCAAAATGACAGAAATTAGATTACTGGTTGCCAAGGGCAGGAGAGATGGAGTTGGAAGGGACCGGGGCTTTGCCCTTGGAGTAACAAGCATGTGTTGGAACTGGGTGGAGGTGGTAATTGCATATCATGGTGGTGACTGACTTAAAGACCAGCAATTTTATGTGTTGTAAACTTTGACTTAATAACTTGTATCAAAGAAGAAGGACGATTAGAGAGAGGGAGGAGACTGAAGGGGAGAGAGAGGAGGAGAAAGATAACAAGAAGGAAGAAAAGGTGTCTACTTCTTCCACTCTAAACATTATCCCATCCAAAGAGCTGCAAGGAACTCTTGTACTTAGTGTTATTTTAAACTTGCTCTATTTTTGCTCTTTGGGTCTTGCTGTGATGTGGCAGTGGTATCGCCCCAAATATTTTTAACATACCCCTTCTCCTTCTCTGGGGCTATCATGAACCCAGACTTGGTCATTTCCTTTCTCTTTGCCTCTGCTTCCTCATTTCTCACCCATCTTCTACCCTATTGCCAGACATAGTTGTCTAAGACACTTCTTGCTGTCCATCATGGTGAGTCTTTTCTGGACCCCTCTATCTTTGGGGCAGAGTTTTAGCTCCCAAACTATGATGGGATAAATAGGAGTGGACTTGGGTCAAGGTTCTGACCCCTCTCTTGGCCATCTCTCAAGTGTGTTCATAAACAGAGGAAGGGTATTGTTTTTGCCTCTGGCAAGGTCACATAGTCCCACTGAATTCTAGCTCAGAATACTTAAGAGCTTTACTGCCACTCTGAGTGTGGGTATAATTATGTATGGATATGTGGCTGGCTTAGCGTCACAGGAAGATGTGTGGTTTGGAGGTGAGTGCCAGCTCACCCCCTTGCTGGACAAAGGCTCCCTTTAAGGAGCTGGTACTCTGGTTACTGCCTTTTAAAGGTTTCCTTCTGTTACTGTGACACAAACCAACTGAATGAAGAAAAGCTTTGATTTGGTTTATACTTCAAGCTCACAGCCCATCACTGAGAAAGAGAAGTCAGGGCAGAAACATGGAGGGATGCTGCTTGTTCTCTGCCTCACTCACTGGATCAGGCTCAATTTGCTTCCTTGCTGAACTCAGGACCACTTGCCTAGGGATGGTGCCACCCACAGTGGGCTGGGCCCTCCGGTGTCAATTAATATTCAAGACAGTTCTTCAGAGACATACCCACAGGTCAATATAACATGAGCAATTCTTCACTAGAGGCATCAGCCTCAGATGACTCTAGGCTATGTCAAGTTGGCACTTAAAGCTAACCAGAGCAATGCCTGAACCTCAAAACTCAGCCCCCTGGGGTTCCTGCCATCATATATTGAGCTGCAAGCCTCATTAGCACCTGCAGGGGGAGCTGTGCCAACCTTGACTGAGTCCACATGGCACACCTGTCACTTTTCCTGACTCCCTCAGTGCTTTGCATGGATTGGTTTCTGTCACTAGAGGGATGGGCACTACAGATGTCCATTTGGGGGAAGTTCCTGGACTCTGCAGGTCCTCAGTTTCATCATCTGAGAAAGGGTGAAGATCTCAGCATTAAACCTTGTGACCCATAGTGGTTTAAAACAATCTGGGGAGTTCTTCCAAATAATGGTGTGGTGACATTGCAATCACAATGCACCTGGAGCCTCCAAGGGATGGAGTCATCCCAATAGTAGAGGGTTCTTAATATTCCCATGTAACTTCCATGTGCTGGTTTGGAAACCAGCCCAGTAGCCTAGTGGTTGTGACCCAGCTGGGGTCTTGCAGAAGTGCAGCTTTGACTGGCTGGGCCTAGGGGTTTTCTGAGGTCATTATCTTTAAAAAGTTTCCGACCATCCGTGTTCTGTGGGACTTCCTGGACCCAGAGGACCTTTGGTAACATCTGAAGATGGGTTGAGTTGGTTTAACTAGAATGGAGACACTACTTTCATCTGATGGGTAGAGGCTGGGATGCTTACTAGTAAGCATCCCATGATAGACAGGACTGCCCCTACCACAAGGTCAAGGAACGCCTTCTAAGAAGAGACCCAGGTCATTGGTCTACAGACCACACTGTCAGTAGCAATACAGTCTCCTCCTCTAGGTAAGCCACAGTGACCCTGGGTAAGATAGTTTAGACAAGCAGAGCTGGTCACAGAGTGAGATGACGAAATCAACAAAGACTGTATTTGGTTCCATAATGAGGCTTGGATGGAAAATAAAGATTATGTGGCCAGCCTCAGATCATAGCCACTCACTAAGTGGCTGTTGGGGCATTTGTAAGAATGGGGCATCAGGAAAGGTAAATGAGAGTCGTAGGGTACCCACTGGGTGTAAGCAGCCAAGACAAAAGAATAGAAAAAGGCGAGAGCATGAATTATTAACAAGGCCAGGCGGGAAAAGTGTGGTGCAAGCCTTTTTTAACACTGTGCGAGATCAGGATGAGGAAAAATGGGCAGGGACTTAATTGTCTCATTGACTTTTGCTGAGGAAACTCAGAGTCATCAAATCCACACACACAGGGCAGAAGGAGAGTCCACATGCACTAGTGTGTGTGTGTGTGTGTGTGTGTGTGTGTGTGTGTGTGTGTTACATGGGTGGGAGCGTGTGTGTGGCCCATCTGAATACAGGTTGGTGCACATGTGTGTGCATACATCTGGAGGCCAGAGTCAACTTCTGTCACCTCGCAGGACCTTCCCACTTTGCCTTTTGAGCCAGGATCTCTCCCTGGCCTGGAGTTAACCAACTAGTCTAGGCTGGCTGGCCAACGAGCTCCAGGGAGCTTCCTGTCTCTACCTTCCCAGGCACTACAATATAATTCCTCATATCTAGCTCTTTTAATATGGCATCTGGGAGTCGAACTCAGATCTTATTGCTAGCAGTGAAAGAGAAACCAGCAAGTAAGGGTAATACATCAACTATGTATACACACACACACACACACACACACACACACACACACACACACACACACATACACACACCTGCCTTCTAATTACCTACACCAGTGCACAGAAAACCATTTAGAAAAGCTACCAAAATTCCCAGATCATAGCTTTGATTATAGGCCCGTTTTTCCATGAATATTTTAAAAGTCTACCCTGAATCATCTTTTCAGTAAGCGTGTTCTTTATGAAACAAACCAGAAGACAATTGGAATGTCCACAGCAAGGCCTCCATCAGGTGAGCTTCTGAGTCTCTGGGCTTCTCTAGCCCTTCTGAGGTTGGTCCTTCATCTCATAGAGGGTCACAGAACCTCTTGGCGGGGCGGGGGCAGAGCTTTGAGGGCAAAAGTATTTTCTTAATAATATAAAGACATGGCTACCTTTGTCATCATGTTCATAGCTGCTGCCTTGATGGTGCAGAAGCCACACCGAGTCTCTCTCTCTCTCTCTCTCTCTCTCTCTCTCTCTCTCTCTCTCTCTCTCTCACACACACACACACACACACACACACACACACACTCCACACACTCACACCGCCTCCCGCTGGTACCTCATCAGGATTCCCAACAGCTGTGTCCATGCATCCAAGCATCATCATGGGATTCAGCACTCAGTATCACAATAGGAAAGAAATGAAAAAAAAAAAAAAAAGCAACTGTTCTTCAGAATGCCCTGGGATAAAGTAGTAACAATAATTAATGGCATCAAACTTCAACCCCTATGTTCACATCTTTTAATATTTGGGGTTTGATAAGATGGAAGCACGCAGAAAACTCTCCTGTACAGAGTGAAGCGTGGTGACTGGCCCGAGCCAACCACTCAGGCCGTGGCTGAGCTGTGAGCTGAACTTGCTATTTATTTACAGAACACCATTTTCACTTGGAAGAGCAACTGACAGACAAATTATGACTCTTCAGACTTGGGTGTTTGGCAGACAGTCTCTGGAAGATGAATAAATGAGCCACTTCAGAAAAACAACTGACAGTATCTGTTGCCAGAGTCGAGAGTCCAACTTTTAAGAGACAAGTAGAGCTTTGGAAATTGTATATTTTGCAACTGCGAGCACCTCAGCTTTTGAAAACTCAAATGTTTGGGGGCCGAGACTGGTGGTATAAACAAATGTGTTTTTAAAGGTATTAATGAGATGTTGAAACACTTGAAAAGTATCTACATGATGTAAGAAGCCTATATTTTCCAAACGACCAACTCATAAGGTATTAAAAGGCCCATTTAAAATGCAGGACTCGCCAATGAATTTTAATTAAATAGAGTACAAAACAGTTTAGTGAAATGTTTTTCAGATTCCACATTGCAACAAACCTTTGAGAAATACTCCTTGTTGCGTTTCAGTGGAGTGTCAAAAATACACTCCCATTTTCTGGGAAAGCTATTAACATCAGTTGTTCTTCTCCACATCTGTGTGCACTTTGTGCCATCACATACTTTAACCGATAACAACAATAGAGGAGATGCAGGAAATGATGTGAGAATTTACTTTCTATCAAGGGGTACTTAATAGTGATAGCCATCTCACTGTCAGTATTGTCTCAAAAACTGTTTTAATTAATTATTGTTTTTAACCACGTGTGTATGTGTGTGTCTGGGTGTATCTGGGTGTAGGTATGTGTATGTGAGTATAGGTATCTGTAGAGTCCAGAAAGGTGCGTCATATCTCCTGGAGTTGGAGTTACAGGAATTTGTCAAGTGCCTCATTTTGGGTGCTGAGAACCAAACCCAGACCCTCTACAAGAGCAACAAGTGCTCTTAACCTCTGAGCCACCTCTCCAAGTCTCACTGTTACATTACAGTGGTCACATTACAGTGTTAGCTGAAGTTTTGCAAAGCTAAGCAACTGGGGGGGGGGTCACAGAGGCTAAATACTTGTAGCATAGAAAAACCCTACTATGAAAAATAAGACCAAGCAGTTTGTGGGAATCGAAGGCCCACTGAGCACTGTCCTTGGATGTGTCCCCATTATACCCCAAGCTCAAAGAAACTAGAACCGTCAAGTTTCCGTTATGCAGAAGCCTGGCTGGGCTACCTGGGGGGATACAAACATGGTCCTCAACCACCAAGAAGATGGATCAGATTCATAATTGCTTCCCTGGGCAGAGATGCGTGTTCTTTCTCCTTCTTTCTTCCTTCCTTCCTTTCTTTCTTTCTTTCTTTCTTTCTTTCTTTCTTTCTTTCTTTCTTTCTTTCTTTCTTTCTTTCTTTCTTTCTTTCTTTCTTTCCCAGAGAGCGAGCCTATTGGTCACCATCAAGAGCCAAACAAACTCCCAGCCAATGAAAACCTTTGTACCTTACGTAAGTATCCCCCTCCCCCCCCCCCCCCCCCCCCCGACTCCCAGAACTGCAGGCATCTTCAGGCCTCGTCTCATTTCCTCCTGGGGTGTATTATCGTGGTCTGGGCCAGATGGACTTCCCCAGGAGGCTTGGCTGAAACACCCTCCTCCCCTGAGTATCCAAAGCCCCGCGCTTGCAGGCACCCATCTGTTCCTCCTGAAAGCGCGTCGCACCCATTGGTTTGGAGATGATGCAGAATTTTCACTGCAAATGAAATATCTCCGCCCCATTTCCTCTGACACCCAATTCCCAACTTCACAGGTGGTGGGATTGTTGGAAAGACAGGCTCTAATGCGACGTTAGCACTATGGAGTCCCGAGTGCCAGACTGTGGTGCCTAAATTCTAGCTCACGTCATTGTTCTCTGGCCTCTTGAGTCGAGGGATCTGAACATATGGGGCAAACAACAAGAACATGTTTGGGCAGAAATCTGCTTACACCTCCTCCAAATATAGGACCTACGCAAAAAGAGAGATTACACAGGAAGGTAGCTACCTGCCTCTGCTTTTATTGTCTTCAAACACAAGATGGGTCTCACTTAGTGGACTAACTGATGCTAAAGAGACACAAAATAACTACCTAGACACAGTGCTCTCAGCAACTATCAAGACGTGGACCTCAAAAACCCAATCCTAGACATCTAGGTTACCTGAGGATAATTGGTCATCAACTGGAAAAAGGAAGATTTACAGGTGGTAGAGCGCTGATGGATGGGCATCCTATTCTCCCACAGCCTGTGGTTTGCCTGAGGAGGAATTCAAAGAATTCAAAATGGGATCTGGTGACCTTAACTAGGTCTGGAGTTAGCCCCAACCTGAAGGTCATGCAGATGGACCTAGTTAAACTAAATGGGTCCCAAAATCAACCCCTTTCTGGTAAGGTTCATGTATCCTTTGCCTACAAGTTTCTAGGACTACAGAGCAGTTGGGTTGGCTCGTAGGGAATGGGTAGAGCTGTGGGGCAATGTTTGTGTTGGACTTATTCTGTATGTGTGTGCAAAACGAATGAAGCTTTGTGCTTCTTGGCCCAGACAAGAGGCAATCAAGGATGCGCTAGGACACTGCCTGAGTCCATCCATTTAGAGTGTATATGCCACCAGCAGCTGTATGTGGAGCAGCTTGACAAGCTGTGCAGCAGACTTTGCTGAAGATGCAATATTATTATTTCTGGGGACAGAAGCCCAAACAGTTCGTTACTAACGTATTCAAAGCCCAACTGCCACAGCATATGTGTGTGACAAGAATTGGTAGAACGCATCTTGGACCCCAAAAAGGAAGACTAGAGTGAATGACCAAAGGGTTTGTGCGGACCCTAAAGAGGCCCCATTTCTTGATAAAGGAAGCCTGGTGAGTGGCAGTGTCTGCTTGTTGGGTAGACAAGCCCTAGCACATTATCCGTTTGTTCTTTTATGGAACAACTGATTTATCACGCTGTTACTTGAATGGCGCAGAACTGACCATTTCTTTAAAGCAAACTTGAAAGAAGGAGCATGTTTACTCTTTAACAACTTTATTCATGCATCCAATGTGCCTTGCTCATACCCGACCCTTACTCCTCATTCCCACAATCTCTACACACTCTGTCTTCTTTTTTTTTAAACTTTTATTTTTTTATTAATTCATTCATATTACATCTCAATAGTTATCCCATCCATTGTATCCTCCCATTCCTGCCTCCCTCCTGCTTTCCCCTTACTCCCCTCCCCTATGACTATGACTGAAGGGGACCTCCCCACCCCTGTATATGCTCATAGGGTAGCAAGTCTCTTCTTGGTAGCCTGCTATCCTTCCTCTGAGTCCCACCAGGTCTCCCCATCCAGGGGATGTGGTCAAATATGGGGCACTAGAGTTTGTGTGAAAGTCAGTCCCCACTCTCCACTCAACTGTGGAGAATGTCCTATCCATTGGCTAGATCTGGGTTGGGGTTCAACGTTTACTGCACTTATAGTCCTTGGCTGGTGCCATAGTTTGAGCAGAACCCTTGGGCCCAGATCTGCCTATCATAATGTTCTTCTTGTAGGTTTCTAGGGCCCTCTGGATCCTTCTGTTTCCCCATTTTCCCATGCTTCTCTCACCTAGAGTCCCAATAGGATGTTCTTCCCTCTGACCCACTTTCCTGATAAGTAAAGATTTTCATGCCTTGGGCTAGTGCTCAGATATAAGTGAGTATATACTATTTGAATCTTTCTGCTTCTGGGTTAACTCACTCATTATGGTCATTTCTAGTTCAATCCATTTGTCCACAAATTTTGGAAATTCCTTGTTTTTAATAGCTGAGTAGTATTCCATAGTGCAAATGTACCACATTTATAGCACATGATTCAGTGTGGTTTGCTTTTCAAGACTTTCACATGTTGTAAAACCATGCCCAACACCTATTCCCAGTGCTTCTTTCTCACTCAGAGAGAAATGCTTTATCTCTTAGTGACTCCGCACTGTCTCTTTCATCTGCCCTGGGTCACTAC
This sequence comes from Acomys minous, assembly GCF_964271855.1. Lineage (NCBI taxonomy): Eukaryota > Metazoa > Chordata > Mammalia > Rodentia > Muridae > Acomys > Acomys minous. The sequence goes on from NC_140496.1 coordinate 12,176,992, forward strand.
TCATCTCCTGTCTCTTGGGATTGGCTATTTTGGATGTTTTAGATACAAGGAATCTTACAACCTGGGGCTTTTGTAACTGGCTTCTTGGACTGTGTAAAATGTTAGCATAAGATTAACCATGTTGTGGTGTGGGTCACTTTTCCTTTGTGAAATAGAATGGCAGTGTGTGTATAGAACGTGTTTTGTTTACACATTTATTGGTGGAATTAATATGTATGGCTTTATGTTTATTGTTGTTCACTAATTATGACTAATGTTTCTATGAACATTCAAAAGAAAGTTTTTGTGAAGAGAGTGTCTCAATTCTCTTGAGCATTTATTCAGGAATAGAAGAACTGGGTCTTACACACACACACACACACACACACACACACACACACAAAGAAGAAGAAGAAGAAGAAGAAGAAGAAGAAGAAGAAGAAGAAGAAGAAGAAGAAGAAGAAGAACTGGGTCACATAGTGACCGTATATTTAATATTTTGATGGACTTTCCAATATTTTTCCCATACAGGCTACAACACTTTGTAATTCCACAAACAATATGGGGGTATTCTGATATTTTCCCAGCTTTACCAAGACTTGTTAGAGTTGGTCTTTTTGGTCCATCCATCCATCCATCCATCCCTCCACCCATCTACCCACTGGCTCACTCACTCACTCATTAATTTCCTCACATATCCAGCAATTAATTGAGTGTCTATATAGTCTGAGGACTGGGGATATAATAAGCAAGATCATCCAAGTATACAGTGTTGTGATGGAGGCACGTAACAATCAGATAATCCTGGGAGCATGCAAGTGTGAGAAAGAGCTCAGGAGGATAGCAATGGAGGTCCTAAGAGACTTACCCAAGGGAGCTTAGGATCTGTGGAGTCAGAGAGTTTCCCCCACATGGTGATTGGTGGGCTGCTACCAGACTGGAGGAGAAAGCACCAGGTATTTGTGAATAATATTAGGAATACATTTTTATGGCTGGAATATAAAATGCACCAACCGTCATGCACTGAATGCTTGTTCCTTGTGTGCTGACATTCATCTCTCAGGCTCTGGAAAAATCTTAGGACTTTTCTGGAGGGATAAATCATTGGTGAGGACTGCTGCTTGGAATATCTTGTCCCTGGTTTCTTCCTGCACCCTCCTCCACTGTTTCCTTCTCCTGTGAGATGATCAATTCTCTTCTTCCATGTGCTTCCACTGCCACGAGGTTCTGACTGTGCACAGATGTCTAAAACAACTGAAACAGTGGAAATAAACCCTTCATCTCTCAGCTGTTTCTGTGAGCCAACGCTTGCCTTCCTTTCTTATGACATTGGAGTTAACCAAGTCCATCCATCACAGTGTCTGTAGAAACTCAGACAAATCTATTGTTATACATGGATCCTGAAATTCATTATCCTCCAGTTTCCAGTGAGGTGCCTGTTCTAACTTCCATCACCTGAAGAGAGGATCTCTAGACTGTTGGCATCAGTGGGGCTAATGTCCAAGGTAATGGTGATTGTTTGAATGGTGGACATTGAAGGTATGCCACGTACCAGGTGACATCCACATGGCTGGCGATTTATAGCATCACATCTATTTCTTACATAGTCACCAACACAGAAAGAGGTCAGCACGGGGTTAGAAAGAACTAAAAATTAGCAGAGCGTGGTAGTGCACACCTGTAATTCCAGCACTTTGGGAGGCAGAGGCAGGCAGATCTCTGTGAATTTGAGGCCAGCCTGGTCTACAGAGTCCAGAATGGCCAAGGCTACACAGAGAAACCCTGTCTTGAAAAACAAAAAAAAAATGAAATAAAGAAAGAAAAATTAAGAAGGCAACGGGGGAAAACCACCCAGTTTATGTAGGACAGAACTGAGCTTATGGATGAAGGAATGATTCCAAGTATCCCTAAGTCTGTGCTCAGTGCCTGAGAGTGGTGCTCAGTTTCAGAAATACTTTTTAAATGCATTTCCATTCCTTTTTTTTTTAACTTAGAAGCATATTTATTTCTTGAATATGGAATGCAGTTCCTTTTTTTCCCCAAAGTACTTCTTTAGTATTAAACTAAATGTTTTTAACTTAATCACACAAAACAGCCCTCCCAGTATAAAAGCTCCCAAATCCTTGTACAAATTAGTTTCTAGCCCCAGCAATAAATGAGTACCTGGAGCCAAGTCAAGAAAGGAAACCACTTTAATTAGGTTTGATAGTGTCTCCAATCAGCTTCAGGAGGCTGTCACTAGATTTACAGTGCACCTCCCCCACTGTAACTCTCGCTGCTCAGCTGAGGTGAAAAGTCCCAGAGAAAAGAAGGGTTTCTTAACATCTAAGCACTTATCTTCCTACATAAGTGGCTCTAGGAGATATGGGTAAGATACGTGGGAGGAAACACAGGCTCACCTTGCCCAGACTTGTCAGCCTCTATCATTGTCCCCACTTAGTTGGGAAGGTTCTAGAAAGGGTTGATGCAATCAAGTATCCCTTGGTTCATTTCAGTGAATACAGAATAGCCCTAACCAATCGGATACAAGACACTTGCCTTCACCTTCACACACACAGTTATCTCAAATTATGGAAATGTGGGTCCTGAGCAGAAGCTGGTGTTGATGTTCAGAGGGATCCAGAGACTGAGCCAAATATTGCTGGGAAATATCAGGATGGGTTTAAAACTCAGATCAGTTCTGTCGCATGTATAGTGCCATGACAATACTTAGTATAAATTGTCAATAATAAAAATAATCATTAGGGTCTAGGGAGATGGCTCAGACAGTAAAGACTAAGTTTAAGGGACTAAGTCCAACTCCCCAAACCCACATAAAAGATGTCAGACTGCGTGCCACACACTTGTAATTCCATTGCCAGAAGGGCAGACACAGGAGGATCCCCGGAGTGTGCTTCCTTAATTGCTGGGTCCCCAGTCAGTAGACATTCTGTGAGAGACAAGAAGACTATGCACCATGTAGGAGGAGAAGCAATACCTGCCATGGCTGTCCTCTGCCTCTCACATGCATGATCCATGCAGACCTGTATATTCATGCATCTTCTACATGAGCACGCACCACCACATGAGTATGTGCACACACAAAATGATGACTAGCCATTTCATTTATGATACGTTGTTTCACACAGTCATTTTGAAATTGGATTCCCTTATTGTGGATTTCCGCTCAACTCCTTTTCCTTGCTTTTCACGGATGCAGTGCATGAGCACAGCCCACAAGAAAAACACAAAGCATATTGGAGAAGCCACAGCGCTGCGTCGGAAGGAAAAGTAGGACTGATCTTTTCTCAACACTTGACTTTGGACTTGACCTCTCTGTCTCTGGGTCTCCCCCTAGCACAGAGAATTAACACATCCAGAAAGAAGAAGATTGGGGGAAGACGAAGAGATTAAACGCCTTGTGGAGTCAATGCTGCCATGCACCTCACTTATTTCTTTGAAACTCAAAAGGAGTGTCATTAGGGCTGACAGAAGAAGTCTGGAAAGTCTTCCGTGAGAGCTAATTAGAGATGTTGTCCCCCTGTACAGAAGACACTGTGGCACTTACTCCAGAGCTCTTACCAGGGAGCCCTTTCTTCTTGCCTCCACAGTATGGCAACTGCAAGGAAGACATGACACTGGGTTAGAATTCCTGGTATCTTCCTGACAGTCTCCACCTTGTACCAGATGTTTTGTGAATATTCGCTAGTCTCCACCTCACATCTTTCTGATTGGTAACATTTCTTAATTCTCACTTCACAGGTGGAGACTGGATACAGACTGCTTTCATCTGATTAAGCCAGCCTTGCTCACAACGACAGTTTCCATGGACTTCAGCTTCTTCCATCTGCTTCCATGTCCTTATGATGGCTCATAGATATGAATTACCAATGGATATGGTCCTTTTTTTCTCCTTGGTGATTACCAGGACTTTTATCTAACCTAAGAAAAGAGAGAAAGAGTTTGAGTAATTTCTTCCTAAGAGATGTCAGTTCTCCAACCCCAGGCCATGCGATTTATTATGTTATCTACCTGACATGGCAAAAGGGACTTGACAACACGACAGAGCCAAGGTCTCTGAGCTGAGGACCACGTCATAGATTTGTGGCTGGTCCCCATAGGCTCACAGCATCCTCTTTAGGGTTGGAGAAGGAGATGGGAGTGTAAAAGAGAGATTGGAAGAATTCATTCTGAAAACATAAATAGAAGTTAATGATAAGAAATAACATGCTTTTTAGGAGCTAGTAAAAGGCAAGAATGGGTCCTTCCCTATTGCCTCTACCAGATCCCATCCTGGCAGGCACTGAAGTTTGTCCAGAAAGAACCAGTTTGAACTTTAACCTTAAGGAGCTCTAATGTACTTAGCTTTAAACTACTCATCCTGTGTTGGGTTGAGCCACTGACTTTGCTTCTCTTGTCTCAGAGACAGAGAAGCAACAGGAGAGGATTCAGGTCAGGTGACTTCTCACAGCTAACAAACTGACCAAGGCACCAATGATAGCATTCAGACCAACAAAGAGTGATAGTCTGGCTGTGGGACAGAGAGGCATTCAGACTTGTCATCCGTTCTAAAGCCAGCCTGTGCCACCAAGGCCACACACCAGGAATCGAGGTTGTGAGAATCCGGATGTCATCTTTATGGCCATGTGTATTGCATTCTGCACAGGTATGACAGGTACTCAAGGCTGCGTAGCTGGACACTGGCAGAGCTGCCTGACATGGCTCATTTTCTTTATAGATTTGACCTGTTGATCTGTATTAGCTCTGTGTAAATGTGAAAAACACTTGACAAAGACCAATGTAAAAAAGACACGGGGCTTATTTTTGGCTCACCGTTAGAAGGCACAGCCCATTGTGGGAATGAAGGCATGTTGTCGGGAGCTTGAGCTAGCCAGTTCTATTACCTCCATGGTCAGGAAGCAGAGAGAGAGAGATGAGTGCTGGTGATCAGTGGACTTTTTCCTTTTTATCCAGCCCATGGGATGATGTCACTCCACAGTTTGGATGGATCTTCTCACCTCAGTTAATCCAGTTCAGAAACTCCCTCATAGTCCTGGCTTTAAGCGACTGGAGATGCTGTCAAGTTGGCAGTCAACACTAAACATCACAGTGTCCGTGGCTTCTGTGTCCACAGATGCAGTCTGGGTATTGAGATGAGATTATTGAGGAAAATGAATTATCAATGCTGAACGTGTACAGGCTTGCTTTCTGGTCCTTGATGTGACAGTGATTTACATAGCATATTAGGAATGATAGGTAATTGTAGATGGTTAAAATATAAGGGGGATGTGCATAGGTTTTATGCAAATACCAAGCCATTTTACATGAGCTCCTTGAATATCCATGTGAGGTGTGGGGATACTGATGGACACCTTGGAATATGTTCCTGAAAACAAACAAAGATAGCCAGATTCATCACAGGACAGTGATGCCCAGCCTGCCCGGCTGCCTCCTCCACACGGCTTGGTTCTAAAAGCACCCAAGCATGGTTCTCATCCATCACTTGTGAGTAGCCTTCCCACACTTGCTATCCTTTGGACATGATTAATTGGTAGATGATGGAGCCAGATGTGAAATAATCTCTAACGAGGCGGTTAAGGTTAATGAATGTCCCAAGGCTGCACTTTGGTGCTTTGGCATTGCCGCCCATTGCTGATGGAGCGTCTGCGATAGAGAAAGCCCTTTTGGTATAAACAAGGAATGGGGTGACTCACAGGTCAGAGTGTACTCTGGAGAGTGCCAGCCTCTCTGGGTGCTGTGATCAGCATGGAGCCACAGTAGCAGTTGCACTGGAAGAAAGGTGCGGGAAGGAAGGAATCTGGATTTGGTGGGTACATTAAGTTGTGTTTGGAAGGCAATGGGGAGGCCAGCCAAAGTGGACAGCTCCCCAGGGGACGTGAGAAGTGCCACTTAGAGCTTTCACAAGGACATTGGAGGTGTTATGGATTATCCTTCCAAAATACAGAAATCGAGGCACAAATAGAGTATGCAATAAGACATGTTGAGAAGCTTTGGTGTAGAGTCTGAGGGGGGAAATTAAGTTCTAATTCAAACTTTTGGATAATTTTACACACATGCATACACACACACACACACACACACACACACACACACATGAATTGTTACTGCAACAGGTTTCCATTTAGAGACACGAGTCCTCATGTTTCACTGTCTAAAAATAGTATGTCATTAATTTAACATCGAAATATTTAGAATGAAGTCAATCAGATTTTACCCACGAGTAAGAAGCCAAGGCTGGAACCCACAATTGCTTAGGATTAGAAAACTTTAGTTTAATATAAATCCTTTATAAAAGACTATGGGTTGGTGGCTCGGCAGTTGAGAACTTTTCCAGAGGACCAGAGTTTGGTTCCCAGCACCCATGCCAAGTAACTTACAACTACCTGTAGCTCTACCTTCAGGCAATCCAATGCCCTCTGTTGACACACACACACACACACACACACACACACACACACACACACACACACACACACACATTCAGACATTTTTAATATTTTGAGAATAAAACTTTATTATATTTTATGTATAGCATGGTGTAACTGCCTGGTGCCCATGGGGGCCGGAAGAAGGCATCAGAAAGATCTCTTAAAAGTGGAGTTGCAGGCAGTTATAAGTGACCATGTAAGTGCTGGGGACCCAACTGGTGCCAATCTGAAAGTGCAGTAGGTATTCCCAACCATGGGCTGTCTCTCCAGGCCAATAGGAAACTTTAATTTTATATTTTTTAAACCTTGGGGCCAATGGGGTCCCTTGTTTAGACTTCCTTACCAGTTGTGAGCAGCAGCACAGTGAGGAGAAATTGTTTGAGTATTGATGACAAATTAAGAGACTCTGCCACAAGCTTGTCGCAGAGAAGCCTTCTGAGAGCTTCAGAGCCCTTGCTTATCTTCCTCACTGGCTCACAAGGTTTGCCAAAGCACTGAGCGAGAAGAGCTGGCTGGGACCACCAATAAAAACTTGTCAGTCAGAGCTAGCAACCATTGTGATGGGTACACATCCTTGAAGCGACCTTGATGAGAAGGGACCCATCAAAATGACAGTAGAAGAAGATTTGAGCACCATGCCTCGCCCACAAAGCAGCGGAAGAGAGGCCATCCCTTCCAGCATGCAGACCACACAGCACTGGCTCTTCCCCTCCACGGGTTTATCACTGAAAGTGGAAATGATGATGCTCTTCTTTTAGGCTATATAAGGTTCTAACTTCCACTGACATTTTAGGGGTCTCAGGGCAGAGCAGGGACATTGATTTAGCTGAGGGCTTTGGAAAGATTACAGCAGCACCCTTGTCCTCTCTCTAGAGGTTTCTGAGCTGATTTGGATAAAATAAGAAACGTCTTGACCCCTCGGCCTGGAGCAAAATCAGGACAAAATTAAATTTGTGAACTTTAAAGGATTTCACCCGAGGTCTCCTACTGGTCTTACTTGCTTCTGCCTTCTGCTCCCAATCGCCACTCATGGCCAGGTGCCACGACAGCCTCCTGAGAGTCAGCTCCTTCAGGGGTATTTCTGGAAGGCCCCTGATTCTCCCGAGATTTGCACCTCTGGGCGTTTCTTACTGGAATCTGCAGTCCTGTGAGAAGACAGGGGCATTTGTAGGTCTTGGTGTTGAGTGACTGACTGTCTTTCTGCTGATCCAGCTCGACTAAGCCACCTACTCAGCAGAGGGTCACCAGCTTCTCTCCGTTGTCATTGTTGCAAGTTCAACTTTTCTCGCTGTGTACCTGGGACTCAAAGCTTCCTAGTAACCTCACTTGGGTCAAGGTGCCTTCATTCACCAGACCTGGCCAGGAACACCTTTAACAACCTCGACTGTGACAATGCTTGTGTTATCTTTGCCACTATCACACCAACCTATACACAGTCCCAGAGTGACCCAAGGGACATGCTGAGTGTTTCCACAGGCAGGATCCAATGTGATCCTTAGAATCTATGTACATCTGTGGTTTATACTTTACAGTTGAGGATATCAAGGCTCAGAGAGGTTAGGAAGATAACCAACAGTTGTAAAGCAACTGTGTGGCAGAATCATCTACATTTGGGGATAAGTCTGTTAGTCTACCCAAAAGTAGTGGCCTGCTGCATTTGGGAAAGAAAAACCCTTTGCTAAGCAGATCGCAGGGTCTGTATTTCGTTGCCGCTATGTTTTACTCCTGTTTCTCTGATGAGCCCACAAGGGGTTGAACATTAACAGAGAGACAATGCATTAAGCTGTTTTTGTGCTGCGGTGACCAAAATCCCTGACAGGACCACCTTGAGGGAGGAAGGACTTATTTTCATCTCAGAGATTTGCTTGATGGAGTTACTTATAGTGGAGAAGCCATGGCAGAGTTCCCAGTGGCAAGAGCCGTGGTGCAGGCTCCTTGCATCATGGTGGAGTACAGAAGCGAGGGTTAGGCTAGATCCAGAGTGACTGTGAGCTGTGCCTAATGGCCTACTTCTGCTAGCTGTGATTTATCCCATAAAGGTCCAAAGGCACCAAGCACTCAAAGCTGAAACCTGTCAGGGACCTGCCAGACTGAAAACTGTATTAGTCATCTCTCTTGTTGCTATGACAACACACCTGAGGATGGCAACTTGAAGAATTTATTTGGGACCATGAATTCAGGGAAGTCATGACGGTGGGAACATGAGGCCTTGGTCACATCACGCACATAGTGTGAAGGCAGAGAGGTGAGTGCTGGTGTCCAGGTTGCATTCTCCCAGGTCATAGATTGCTGCCACCAGTGATTAGGCAGGGGCTTCCCACCTCTATTAACACAGTCCGTTAAGTTCCTCCTAGGCACACCTAGAGGTTTGCCTCCTAGGTGATTGTAAATTTTTTGTCACGTTGTCAATCAGTACTAGCCCACACAAACACATAGCAGATAGTCGGGGAGGCAGGCAAATAGATGGGTAGGCACCTGTTTTCTCTCTGAGAGAATTCACGCAGAACTATTCCTGTAATGTTGACAATGAAGATTAATAGAAACTGATATGGGGACACACACAAATGCATATTGTACAATTGACCAGAGAACAAGGGACAGAGCTTGCAATAAAGCTGATCTAAACTAGACACACTTAGCTAGAACCCCTGACAGAAATATCTCTATCTCTCTCCCTCTCCGTCTTCATCTCCTCCTCCCCACTCTCTCTTCCTCCTCTTCCTTCCCTCCTTCCAGTGTGCACGTGTGTGCACGTGTGTGTGTGTGTGTGTGTGTTAAAGGTGGACTTGTGGACACCTGGCCCTTAATCGTGTTTTCCATACACCCAATCCTCTCTGTCTCTTGCCCTTTGCCCTTTGTCCTTTGTCCTTTGTCCTTTGGTTCACCTCTCCCAGGCCCCTCCCTTCCTTTTCCTATCTCTCTAAGCTCATTCTCAGCTACTCAGGTTTCTAGTCCTTGCTCACCCCAAAGGGCTCCATGTATCCCATTCCTTCTTCGTCTCACTCTGGGATTCTTAAATGTCACCCATGTCCTCACTTAGGCATTTGCCAGCACTCCACTTTGGACTTATTTTTAATAAGCTCCTGGGTACTTGGCTCATATCGTAACTATTTCACTTGATTTGTGTTTGAGAGCATGGGAGCCACAAACAAACAAAGAAAGATGGTCTTATTAAAAAGCCACAAACATTTTCTGGGCTTTCCAAAATGCACCCAACATTTTTCCAGATCTCTGGGAAAATAATAAGTTAAAAACCATCTGTGTTTTAAACAACCTGTGAGATCAGCCTCCCTGTAGTCCAGGACTCACTTGCTCCCACCAGCACAGGTGGGTAGAGACTGTTCGGCCACGGCAGCCTTGATGAAAGGACAGACCTTGGTGATGGACATTGACTGAATCTCAACAATTTTTCCTTGTGGCCAATTAAAAACAGCTCCCACCGACAGCCTGCTTTCTTCCCTCTTGCTTCACCCTATGGGTTGATTCTCTATAACTCAATAGACTTAGAGAGATTGATCTGCAAAGAGACTTTTCAAATCTATAATTTTACCACAGCTGGGGGAATATGAATAGCTGAAATTGGCCACAGTGAGCTCTCCGCTGAAGGCTCACCCCAGCTATTTCCACAGAAGGAGGAAACTAAAACTCACTGAGCACCTACTATGTGCCAAGTGCTGGACCAAGTGCCTCCTTCAACAATTCTTTTTTTTGGTCTTCTTGATGACTCTGTAGCAAGAGATATCATCTCTATGGTGTAGATGAGAAAAAGGCAGCATGGGATGGTATCAGCACATTATTTGGGTTTACCCAAGTGAGGGTCAGAATTGATGAACTAAAACTAAGATATGCTTGATTTTTTCTGTGAGTGTGCGTGTGCACATCTGTGTTTGTGTTCAGGTACACTTGCATATGGTAGCATATGTGCATGTGCGATCATATTTGTGTGGAGGCCTGAGGTCAACATCAGGTGCTATTCCTTAGGTGCCGTCAACCTTGGTTTTTGTTTTGTGTGTGTTTGCATGCACACATGGGATATACATGTCTTGTATGTGTCTGCGCTATATGAGCACATACGTGTGTGTATCCAGATGTTAAAGGATGATGGTATGTCTCCTGCTCTATCACTCTGCCTTTTTTCCTAGAGACAGGGCCTCTCTCTCTGGACCTGGAGCTGGGCTGAGAGCCTAGCAAGCTCTGGCAATTGTCCTGTCTCCCCCACAGTGCTGCAGTTACAGGCACTTGCAGCAAGTCTCGGATTCTTACACGGGTGGAGAGGATTCAGACTCAGGTCCACATGCTTGTGTAGTGAGCATCTTTAACCTACTGAGCCATCTCCATCCCTTACTTTTTTTCAAGACAGGGTCTCTCACTGAGCTTGGAGCTTGCTGAGCAGGTCAGGTCTGCTGTATTCCCCTGTTTCTGTCACACCAGCTCTGGGTTTACCAGTGAGTGCCATCATGCCTGGCTGTTTAGGTGCTGGGATCAAACCCAGGCTCTTACACCTACAAACAGTTTCCTGATTGAGCCTTGTCCCCAGCTCTGCCTAACACATTTGACTTGAGCCCCCCTTTAGCAGCAGAACCTCCAGTGTTCACCAACTTAGTGGCCTGTCCCTGGAGCCATCTGTTTTGAGATGAGTGTGACCTAGCAGTTAAGAGTTGGGTCCTGTCTGTTGATAGCAGAGTGACCTCAGGCAAGTTTAGAGTAAACATCTAAAACTTACAGGTCCTAAATTGGGAACCTTTGATCACTCACCTGTCCACAACAGACAGTTCCTCACCTGATGCCATGTGACAGGTCATGGTGACACCCAGGCTTACTAAAGATATTGAATAAGATCATGTTCTGGTGAGGTTATAAGGTGTAATGAAATCCTCCCCAAATGTCTTACTTAGACTTATCTCTGGTTCTCACAGTATCTCAGCATGGATGTGGGAGCACTCTATACACTGGGAAATTCCCACCAAAACTGAAACAGTTTTGGTCTTTAGTGCTTCAGGTAAGAGATGAGCTCATTTCCCAGTCTTGGTAGACTGTGGAGTGTTTTTTTTATTTTGTTTTGTTTTTGTTTGTTTGTTTTGTTTTTTCGGAACAGGATTTCTCTGTGTAGACTTGGCTGTCCTGGGCCTGCTTTGTAGATCAGGCTGGCCTCGAACTCACAGCGATCTGCCTGCCTCTGCCTCCTGAATGCTGGAACTGTGGAATATTTTAAAGATTAGAAAGGAAGATGTGAGTACTGTGCCTGTACTGGAACCAGATACTCGGTCAGTACCACGTGTTATTTCCCTGGAGGGAGTCACTTCCTAGACTCTCCAACGTTTCATCTGTCATCTGGAGAGTTCACACCAGAAACTGCTTTGCCAGTGCTCAAGCATTTCAGTGGTAAAATGAAATGGTAATCTGTAGTAAAAAACTTTTTACATTATCAATTAGTCTCCTTTCTCCCCCTCACACTCTCTCTGCTTCCCTCCCTCTTTTTACTTCTTTATATACTTTCACTTTGTTAACATGGTTTTACAGGGGTGGAGAGAAAGCTCAGTGGCCAAGAGTGCCTGCTTGCTGCTCTTGCAGAGGCACTGAGTCCAGTTCCTAGCACCCACACCAGGCAGCTCACAGCCACCAGATGGTCAACCTGGGTTTTGAGCGACTCTATTTTACCCATTGGAGATGAGTGTTATTTATGGTTTTAAGAGAGCAGTTAGGTAAAATGCTATTGGCATTTGATGCTGATTTTTATTAAATAAAAATTTGGCTTCCTGGAGATGGGAAATATTTTTTCTTCTTTGACAGATTAAAGAGAATCAATCTATTAATTGACTCTCTGCTTCTAAATGGAACTCTCGTGATGCCACGGCTCTCTCCTTGGTGAGTTTTCAATTTAAATCTATTGCTGGATTTCAAGTGAATAGTATATTATTTAGTGTTTTCATCTATATGCCTAAATGAGAGTGAAATGTAGCTTGTATCTCAGAATCTTGAAACTCAGTCACATAGCCATAGTCACTTTGTGAAATAAATTGAGGGATTATTTTTCCGTTGTATATGTTGGAGGAAAGGTTATCTATTGTGAAAATTAGTTAATCTTTGAAATTACCTGCCTATTAATCCCCTGGATCCAGAGACATCTTGTTTAAGTGATTATCTGTGACATTTTTCCCTTCACCTTTTGGAAATAAATAGTTATTGATCTAGACAGGTGGATCGATTTTAATAGCCTTTTGGAAAATGTTTCTGAACATTTTTCTGTGATTTTTCAAACTCATTATTATAATTTGGTACAATGTTCTGATTAAAAATCTCCTCCTAATCCTTTGCATATACACAACTATGTGTTTCTTTTCTGTATTCTTCATTTCATTTGGGGGAAAAGGGGGATAGAGGGAATTTGTAGACGTCATTTTCTGTCCAGGTACACAGTCCGAGTCTTAGACATGCTGATGGGGTTTTGTGTGTGTGTGTGTGTGTGTGTGTGTGTGTGTGTGTGTGTGTGTGTGTGTGAGAGAGAGAGAGAGAGAGAGAGAGAGAGAGAGAGAGAGAGACAGACAGACAGACAGACAGACAGACAGACAGACAGACAGAGACAGAGAGACAGAGACAGAGACAGAGACAGAGACAGAGAGGTGTATGCATTTGCATTTGGAAGCCAGAGGTCACCTTTGGCTGTTGTTCCTCAGGTACTGTCCACTTTTATGTTTGAGACAGAGTCTCTTTCTGTCTTGGAACTCACCAAGTGATCCCAGAAATCTGTCTGTCTCTGCCTCCTTGGTGCTAGGATTGAGAGCATTCATGAGCACGGGTCTTTTTTTTATTTATTTTATTTTTTATTAATTTATTCATATTACATCTTGATTGTTAGCCCTTCTCCTGTTTCCTCCCATTCTTCCCTCCCTCCCACTTCCCCCCTTCTCCCCTCCCCTATGTCTGTGATTAAGGGAGACTTCCACCCCCTATATATGCTCTAAGATTATCGAGTCTCTTCTTGGTAACTTGCTATCCTTCCTCTGAGTGCCACCAGGCCTCCCCATCCAGGGGACGTGGTCAGAAAAGGGGCACCAGAGTTCATGTGAGAGTCAGATCTCACTCTCCACTCAACGGTGGAGAACATCATGTTTGTCGGCTAGGTCTTGGTAGGGGTTCAAAGTTTACTGCCTATTTCTCCTTGGCTGGTGCCTTAGTTTGAGGAGGACCCCAGGACCCAGATCTGCCTGTCTTTTGTTAAGTGTAAGTTCTGGGGGTCCAACTTAGGTTCCATGCTTGGGATGCAAATGCCTCACCAATGAGCTGTCTCCCCAGTTTTCTAAGTTACCACACTCTGTGTGTTCGTCCCTCTACTCTCTCTTCTCTGGCATTTTAGTGGTTCTCCTGTTGAACATAAATGAAAACACCAAACACCCATATACCTGTATACAGATGGCACTGTATACACATTATACTTAAAGTTTATATAAAGAGAGTATTTAAACACACTTTAAAATAAATTTATATATGTATAAAATATTTAAAGCAATGAATCAGCTTCTGGCTATAGGATTGCATACATCTTATATGTATTTGTTGTGTACTGATGTTGTTTTTTTAAAAATTATTATTATTCTGAAAATCTTTGCTAATGATTATAGGTGCAGATTTCAAACTTGCTCTGACCCACACGATGCTTAAAGGTATGCTTACCACCAAATGACTATAATTTTTGTCTTTTATTCCACAGTCGTGGAGAGTGGAGCCAGGGTCACAGGGGGAACGTGATTTACCACTGTACCCTATCAACCAGCCCCACAGCCTCTGCTTTAACCTTTGCTGTGCATTCCCGACCCTGCTGCTTCCTCCTTACACCATGGTGTTTGGAGACTGCTGTCTTCTGGGCTATGTGCAGACGGTCAGTGTGTGTTGATAGAACAGTGGCATCTGAAAAAAAATCCTCAAGGTATTTTTTGCAAGCAAGGCATAAGTTATGTTGCATATTAATTAAGCCATTCTATGCTAGTTAAAACTTTATCTCCTTTTTTACTTGGAGTGGGTGGTAGTCTGTGTTTTTCCATTTGAGTCACTGTTGCATTTTGAATAGAAAATACCTCCACCGGGTCATGAATGGAACACTTAGGATCTAGCTGGTGGTACTGTTCAGGAAAGTGCTGGAAAGGTGAGGAAATGGGGACTGGGCAAAGGAAGTAGGTAATTGAGAGTGGGTTCTTGGGTCCTATGTCTTCCCCTGACTTTGTCTCCCTCTCCTTGCCTCCTGGCTGCCCCGAGGTGACCAGCCCTTTGCCCTACACTCCTGCTGCCCCAATGCCCCTCCCCTCTAAAGCCCATAGTAATGAAGCAAGTGGATGATGGCCCGAAGCCTCTAAAACTGTGAGCTCAAATAAATCTTTAAATTTTTTCTATTGCATTTTGTCACAGCAACGGGACTCTAACACAGAGGTTGTTAGGTGAGCCATAGTCAGGGCCAAAGCTGTTTATCTTCAGAATAAATTCTGCTTGATTTGTTCCTAAGAGGTAATTGTGGTTGCAAAAAATGATGAGTTCATGACTCCCAGAATTGTTTTTACTATTGCATTATTTTAATTTGTATATAGTTTATATATGTGTGAAATCCCTATGTAAAATATATAGGGATATAAAATATTTTATATAAGGATTTTGCATATATAACTATGTGACTATTACACTAAATTTAGGTAAATCATTTATCTGCATAAAATGAGATGGTAGCCTATGCTCTGCACTGCATTTTAGTTTCAGTTCTTCCTTGTTTACCAGATATAGTTTTATTCTGTGTCTCCCATATCTTTGTTTTTGTACAGTACATATCTGCATTCTATTGTGGCTGTAGAGAAGTATGTTCCACTAGGACTCTCCCAACCCTGATGGCTAGTATTGTTCTACCAGAACAGCAAGAGTCCGTGTGTGACAACATGGATTCTTTTCTTGGTACATTATTCATGAAGAAACCGTCAGTGAGACACTAGGATCAAAAAGCGTATGTGTCTGAAAGACAAGCCTCTCATACTACAGATCCTCTGTGTCTGAGTTGTGCTTCAGTGCTGAGGGGTGTGCACACTCTAAAGAAAAGTAACTGCTGGACCAAGCACATACTTTAGTGCAGCATCCATGGCCAAGTAGACAAATGGCGGCCAGATGTGATTTCTTTGGGACCCATGATGTTTGGGAAGACACGTTTCATGGGGTGGGGGCAAAGTTCATCCTACCTCACTACTCACTCTTTGGTGATCAAACTTTTATTGAGCATTTAATATAGATTGGCAAGGAGTCTACCCCCGAAATCAGAGTGATGAATAAAACAGAGGAAGTTCTCTCTCTCTCTCTCTCTCTCTCTCTCTCTCTCTGGACAGTGGTTTGCCCCACTAGAATATGAGACAAATCAAATCATATTGATAGGTCACCTGCTCCCAGGAATTGTGGCCTCAGTGGAGAAGTGGGTCCTTTGATCTCTTCTCATCATGGAGAAGACAGTGTGCAGAGATGGTTTTTGAGATGAGGAACAGCTGGCAAGGAAACTAATGTGACAGAAAGTGTCATAGCCTTGGGCTAAGAGAAAATCAGCAATTAGACAGAGTGAGAGGGTCCCTGCCCGACTCCCCCCCCCCTCAAAAAAATTGAAGATGGAAAAAACTGCCTTAATTTTTACATCTATGCAAGAAAAGTGGGAGGTACAGAGAGCAACCTCGCCCTGGGTACACACATCCAGGGGTACGCCTCAGAAGACTGAGCCAAGTGTACTGGAAAGTTCTGAGGTGGCATTTTTCTTTTTGAAGAATGCTGCCAAATCGCTAATTTGGCCTCTCATTCTTTTTCTGCAACATAGCTTTCTCTGACCTCAGCAGAGCTTGGGTGTAGGCAACTGAGTGTCTTAATGTTTAAGAACTGCCAACACCGCTTCTCCTCCTCCAAACTCTCTGGTGGATTGGTCCATAGGGTTAAATGGCTCATTGCAATTCAGCAAAGTGGGGTTTATGTGCAATTACTGTTTGTTAATTTAGTTAAATGTCAAAGCATACATTTTTTTTCACGGGGGGTTGGGGATGGGGGTAAAAAAGTTCCTGCAATACAACTTCCACCCTCAACCTCTTTAAATATCGAAGGGTGAGATGTTACTGTCCAACAAATGTGAAGACGTCATGTTCAGCATCCTCTGGAAATTGGATGGAGGATGGCTTAGTTAAATATCTCTCTTGGGAGGAAAGACAATCGGAAGTCAGCAGTCTGAGTCTAGCCTCATGCTGAAGGGGACAGTGAAAAACTTAATCTAGAAAGAAAAATAAAATCTATCCTTACCACCTGCTTCCTAAAGAAGAGAGGGGGTAGGGGGCTTTAATTCAATTATCATCCACCTTGTTTTTTCCTAGAATTTGAATATTATGGCCTCGAGAGATGGCTTGCTACTCATGCAAAAGACCTGGATTCTGTTCCCAGCACTCACATAGCAGGGCTCACAAACACCTGTAACTCTTGCTCCAGGGCCTAACCTCAGAAAAGAAAAGGAATGGGACATGCAGAGGAATACTTCGGTCCTGTGGAGAAACTTAGCAGGAAGTAGTTTCTCACTTGTGATAGTTCTGAGTCTCTTCCCTGTCTGTGTGAGCTCTTCCTGTTTAGCAAACAAGTGCTGGAGCATTTGAGTAGTCACGTGGCTTAATGGATGTGATCTTTTTTAAAAATGGCATTTCTCCTTTAATTTTTCTTGTAGCTAACATGTATTTTCTTGAGTTAGCCTCCATTTGAATCATTCTTAGGAAGCCATGACAACGGCTTATAGCTATCTCTTGGGAGAGCCAGCTGCAGGGTTGTGGGACATGACCTCTCACATAGAGTCCCCAGCCCACAAGAGAAGGGACTAACAGTCTTTGCATATGAGTCCTCACACTCTGACTTTCCCCTGGGTCTCCCCTGTCTTATTCTTAGACATTCATTCTGTCCCCTTTATATATCATCCACGTAGCACATGTAATTGGCTTGTAATCGGGAGTTTCCATCCTGCCCACCTCAGGTTCCTTAGAGCACATGTGCCCCCAACCAGACGAGGGAGAACTTACTAAGATTCTGTAAGGTTCCTAGAGAGCTAAGGTCAACAGTGATTTAGCTTTAAACTGTGAAAGAGTTTACAGCTTCCGGAGTGGTGAGATCACTGCCTGATAACAACATTTTTACGAATGGAAAATGACAAAGTCCAAGGAACTCCCCAGTGCTGTGCAAACCACAATTGCATTGCCTGGGAAGCTCTGCAGAGATTGCATCCCTGAGTTCATCAAAGGAGGCCCCATGAAGGTGTGCTGTGTCTTTATTTGCACCTTGGTTTCATTTTTACCTCCTCAGCAAGAGTTGGAGGGAAGCTTCTGCCTGGCAGTATAGCAGCAATGTCTGCAGGGGACAACACGTGACATTCCCCAACCTAGTCAAGGGAACTGTCTGTTGGGTTTAGCAGATCTGCCATCAAGAAATGGCTCAATGATAACAGATTTATTTAATCACCCTTTACACAAGAAGGCTGGGTTCTTCTTCACTCATCCTGTGAATTTTCCGAAGTACACATATGCACCAAAGACTGTTGCAAAGGTAACCTAAAACTGCCATAGCTGGTTTGGGTGCCCAGACCTCAACGCCAGGGAATGTGGTAAGAAAAGAAAAGCACGCTCCTCCTATGGTTGTGCTTATACATGTTCTAGAACGAGACAACATGCCCATGAGTCCTGGAAGAAGGCTCACAGAGGAGAGGAGAGATTTTGCTTGCTCTGCTCTAGAGACGGGAATGATTCATTTGGAAATTTGGTATCTGCAAGACTTCAATGTGGGGATTAGGTTAGCTGTTCACAAAGGACAGAAGGAGACGGAAAGAGAGGGAGAAGCAGAGTTGGAGTAAAAGGGAAAACACAAAGGAGCATGCGTACCCAGTGCCCTGCCGACTGAAGAGGGTTAGAGGAACACAGGCGGACAAGGAAAGCGAAATCAGCTCTTTGGAGAGTGGACCTTAACAAGTCTAATAAGAGAAATAGGGTCTCCCTGGAACCCTATAAAGCACCCAAGTCATTGTCTGTTTAGCAGACTCCCAGCCTTAGGCCTATCATATCCCAAAAGGATAAAGCGGTTATTTTCCCTTTCTTTTCTGTGTTTTCTGGTTGTCCAGTTCTTTGTCCATCCAGGGAATGAACTAAGCAAACCCCTAGTGGTACCCTGTTACATTCTTGACAAGCGGGATGAAGTCAAACATCATTTGAGGCTCTGGCCATCATGGTCTTTGGTTGGACAGAAGCTGTTCAGTGAATGTCCCTGAGAGCTAGCCCTCCATCCCGTGGAGCCTTTTAGACGATGCTCTCCACAGTCTGGTTTGCTGGTGTGTAAGCTTATTTCTGGGAGAATATTCCAGAACATTCTGCTTGGTGGCTGTTTCTTTGTCCTCCCACACTGGAGATGGGTACCTCATAGGACTTCATGGAATTAATTCCAAGCTCAGAGTTTCTGTAATTAACTGTCATGCATTGCACCCAGTAATCATGAGGCAAGGCTGCAGAAGGCGAATGAATACAATTAGGCTTCGCTAGGAATTTCCAGGTAACAATGAGGCAAGATTCATGTGCTTGCTTTCCTCCATAAGTAAAGTTTTACTTGATAACTGAAATCCAAAGATAGAAAGAATTCATCCAGGGTCTGCATTGTGGGATGTTTCCTCTGTAATATTAAAATAAATATTATCCTTCTATCTAATTACATAAAACTATGTTAATAACATCGTTTTTGTTGTTGTCTGCCCATTTCATCTTTGTAACCAAAGGGTTTATTAAAAGCAGTGCCGGTCCCTTTCAGCACTTCTTGTTGTTGTTATTAACGTATTCAGGAGGGCACAAGTGTTTCTTTTAAAAGAAAGTCTCAACCCTGGCCGAGGCTTTGGTGATAAAAGGGACGGCTTTCTTCAGATGAGCTATGCCCTAAACTCCTTGCCTTCCAAGCTCCCCTCTTATAGAAAACACGAGCTTGTAGGAGAGCAGAGCTGACTACTGCTCTGGTGTGTAAGTGGCAGTGTGGGCACAGAGAATCAGGGTGGTCACCTGATCTACCTGATGGGTTACATGCATACAGACTCTCTGAGGTAACTTGTGGTGGTTGGGGGAGAGACTAGGGGGTGAGTTGCTTCCCCAAATGCCCTCATAACACCCAGACGGCCAGTGTATTTACTTCTAGAGCCATCATGGTGGTGCACGCCTGAAATCCTGTCACCCAGGAGGACCACAAGATGCAGGACAGCCTAGGCTAAGGAGCAAGACCTGCCACAAACAACAAACAAACAAACAAACAAACGAGCAAACCAGAAAAGGTGAGTTCTAGGCTAGGGCTGCGATATATGGATTTTGCCAAAGGATTTGGTATTTGGGAAGGAACACGGGGAAATAAACGGTCAAGGCCAGATGGTCACCACAGCATCTACCCAACTCCACAGGTGAGCACACAAACAGAGATGGATGCCTCAGAGCTGCTATCTTCAATACTAGCTACTGACCCCTGTCTGTAAGAGCTCAGAGGTTTAGTATAAGCATCTAGACACTTGCTGGGCAATCCAGGATCCCCTGGATATAAAAGGTTAGGTTTACATGTTGTATTTCATTGTTTAGCCTTACTATCAAAATATTTTTCATTGCATTTGTGTGTGTGTGTGTTTGTGTGTGCATGTGTGTGTATGTATGTGTGTGTGGTGGGGGGGTGGGTATATGTGCCTTAGCACACTTGGAGGCCTGAAGATAATTTGTGAAAATTTGTTCTCTGCTTCCAGCCTGTAAGTCCTTGCCTCCACTTTCTCAGTGCTGGGATTACAGGCATGCACCACTATGCTGGTTTATGAGGTACTAGAGTCCAGGCCAGGGTTTCCTACAGCTAAGTAAGCACTCTGCTAAGTGAGCTCCATCTCCAAGGCCTCATCTCAGGGGATCTTGTTCACACCGTGTTCATATCCATCACGGAGAAGGGGCAGCCTTATGTTGTGCACTAGGCCCCACACTAAGCAGTATCACAGATGACTGTGTGCGCTACTGTCTATATGACAATTTGTCTGCGGCAGAAACTGAGTAGCTAGATCCTGAGCCTGACCTGGAGAGGCTCCGGGGCTGAAAGCTGCGATCACAAACTCCACTGGTGCCCCTGGCTCCACCCTCTCTCCAGGCAGAGACAACGCCTCTGTGCTCAGAATGCTTTCCTGCTTACAGGGTCACTGGTCAGGGACAAAGCCAGACGAGTCTGTGATGCCCTCTTTGTTGGACGTTTAATCTCTGGTTCACTGTGCTTTTTCTGAAATGTGAAAGCAGATTATGGGCTGTGAAGCTCTGTAGACGGCATTTGTAATGATGGGTCCAGGGTGGATGACACCAGTGGGAAGAAAGAAAGGATGAGGTCATAGTGACACACATTCCTGCTTCAGGGACAGGATGCCTGAACACAGAACAAAATAAGCATGCCTTTTCTTTTCTTTTTCTTTCTTTCTTTCTTTCTTTCTTTCTTTCTTTCTTTCTTTCTTCCCTTCATTCTTCTAGTGATGGTTCATATCAGGTGACAAGTTAATGCTGACAAGAGAAGTGATAGAGGAAGCTAGGGGAGGTGAAGTGTTGGACAAATGAGGTTTCAGGGGGAGCAGAAAGTGCAAGCTGGCCGTGATATTCCTGGACTGGGAGATTGGTGTAGGTGACATAATAGCCCCTGTTGAGCATCACCTAGGACAGAAACCATCTTCATGGAGTCTCAGTGCTGTGGTAAAGCCCATCCTTTGAATCTCCTGCCAACCCACACCGGAACCACTGTGCTCTTACCTTAACGATAAAGTGTTAATCAGCATCAAAAATAGGACTTGAACAGGAAACCTGCATGGTGTCAGAGTGCACACTGGTGAAGCCACGAGAAAGTGTCCTAGACTTATTCAGAAGTGCCCTGCCTCTAAAGAGCCATAAACTTTTTTTTTTTTTTGGCAGATTGGGGCATGTGTGGGTTCTCCTTATATCTGTTGTTAGATTCTTATCTTTCCTGAGAAATCTTTCCTTCTGCACATGCCTGCGAAGAGCTTTGGCTGCATGAAAGAACAGGGAGCCACCCAGGCCCAGGCTGTTTTAGTACAGTGCTGGGAAAAAAAATGTAGAATCTGCATCTGAAGTCTTCCTGCTGGATGTGGGGTTGAGAGCGCAAAGAAGGACCATGAAGCTGCTGTGTGCTGGTCACAATGAGTACTTGGAAGAAAAATAAAGAAAGAAAGGAAAGAAGGAAGAAAGGGAGGAAAGAAGGGAGAAAGGGAGGAAAGAAGGAAGGAAAGAAAGAAGGGAGAGAGGGTGGAAGGGAGGGAGGAGGGGAGAAAGAAAACAGATGGAGAGATGGGGAGAAAGGAAAGAGGAGAGAGAGGTAGAGAAGGGAGGGAGAGGAAGGGTTGAAAGGAAGAAAGAAGGAAGGAAGGAAAAAGGAATGGAGGAAGGGAAATGGGGAAGGAGAGATGGGGAGAGAGGAAGCATAGGGAGGTAGGGAGAGAAGGTCGGAGAGATGGAAGTGGGGAGGAAAACAACAGGAAAGTGGGGTGAAGCTGCTCTGAGCCCACCACTGACCCATGGCTTCATTACTGGTGCAGAGCACCAGCGGCAACTGGGACTTAGGGTGGTGAAAGAAGAGGAGGAAAGTCATTTTCCTGTCCTGACATGTGATGTCATCGGATACCAAGGCAGGGATGCTCCTTGCTGTCTTGTGTTTTTTTCGATGTGCTGAGTTTCCTGTTGGCCTTCTGGAAATGTTTGGGTCAGGCGTGAAGGGCATGGTGACTACGGGGGGCGGGGGAGAGGGAAAGAGGGAGGGAGAGAGAGAGAGAGAGAGAGAGAGAGAGAGAGAGAGAGAGAGAGAGAGAGAGAGATGGAGGAAGGAAGACAAATATGCAGGTCCAGAGGATAGTGTTTTACCCCCTCCCCCAACTTTTCCTGCTGATTCCCAGGAATCCCAGCCATTGCTGTCCATTCCTTTCACGGCCAGAGAGGCAGGCTGAAGCTTGAAGCACGGCCTCTGAGGACCCAGAGGGCATCACACTGAGTTCACAGGTCGGGAACTGGACAGTGACACAGCACCCTCCTACTGGTTGAAGGCCAAGAGATGACTGTGGTATATTTTCAGCAGTGTTTCCTTAGTTGTGTAAGTCAGCTTCCTGCCCCTGTGACCAAACCCCTCACATCATTTTCTTCTAAAGAGAAAAGTTTATGTCTGCTCACAGTCTGTGGTACATTGGCCTTATTCTCTGTGGCAAGGTAGTCAAGGTGTAGGGATAGGAAGACACAAAGTGACTCCCATCCTAAGCCCCAAGCCAGGGGAGCACAGAAGGGGGAGATTAAATCTACAATTGTCTTTTAGGGTCACATGCCTGAATAACCTAGAGAGCTCTTGCTGATTCCTGCCTCTTGTATGTGTGTGTAAAACAACCAACATTTCTAGAATAATGTGTGTGTATAAACAACCAACATTTCTAGACTAGTGTGTGTGTATAAAATAATCAACATTTCTAGAATGTGTGTGTATAAAACAACCAACATTTCTAGAATAGTATTTGTGTGTAAAATAATCAACATTTCTAGAATAGTGTGTGTATAAAATAATCAACGTTTCTAGAATAGTGTGTATATGTGTGTAAAACAATCAACATTTCTAGAATAGTGTGTGTGTGTGTGAAATAATCAACATTTCTAGAATTGTGTGTGTGTGTGTTATTGCTTATTTAAGACAGGATCTCCTATAGGTCAGGCTGGCCTTGAACTCACTATGTAGCTAAGGTTGACCATAAACTTCTGATAGTTCTGCCTCCATTTACCAAGTGCTGAGATTCCAGGCATGTGCTAGCATCCTTGTTATTTTTGTATGGTGCTGTAGATTGACCTGAGGGCTTTGTGCATGTGCCATAAGCACGCTACCAAATGAGCCACAATCCTAGCCCCTTGTAGGATAATTGAGAGATGACTAAGGTATGTTGTCACTATAATTCACCCAATAATAGTTTCAAAACTTCTGTGACGGCAATTGTAATTATTGATGCCATGAACTTGCCAAATGCCAAATGTGTTTGTTTTTTCTCTCATTTTGGGCATGTAAACAGGCCCACTGAATCTGGAAACTCTTTTCAGAGCTTCCAATAGAGGATCATGCACAGGTCAACTTCAGAAGTTCTGAGCAGGTCACATGATCAGGAACAGACAGAACAAAACCTTGCCACTATGCAGCAAGTGGGGCAGAACACCTCAAACATGTCACCTTCTTTCTCTTCTCATTTCTGAGCTTGGGCTCAGGTAGGTCATTCACCCTTCTTTCAGAATTGCTGGAGCCAGGAAGAACCGCCTTATCAAAGATTCATGCCTTTTATCTCAAGCTCGCTAAAAAGAGAAACATCTTATCAACTGGGAGTCAAGTTAATATTTGTCCAAGCCCTCAGATGGAGACCTGTGGGCTCAAGGGGCAGGCGAGTCATGAGGAGATCGGGACACAGCCCTTGGCAGTTCACAGAGGAACCTGCCTTGCTCGGTGCTGAAAAGCCCCTGCTTTGGGCATGTCTTTCAGCGAAGAGTCAGGACAGGCAGTGTCCTGGAGACAAAAATATTTGGGGGATATCTCCCCAAAATATATATATTCATGATGACAATCTCTCATAAACATTGAGTGTTCATACACCGATGGATGCAGTCTCCCTCGTGAGCCTGTTGTAGGAACTTAGCGGCCAGGTGCTTCCTATACACAGCTGTACTCAATTCTGCCACAAAGCTAAGGAGAATGGAAAGACAGCTGTGAAACCTAAGGTTGAGTCTTACAGGGCTCTAAATTCAGTCTGATTCCGTTTCCAAGCATGGTCCCATGGTCTACAGGTAAGGTGAAGCTCTTCAAACCTCAATTTCCTTACCCGTAACTGGTGGTGATAGAAGTAGACTTCTTGGCCCAAAGTCCATTGTGTTAGTAAACAGGCAGCGATACAGCCACTGTTAAAAGCCCTGATGACCATGGGAAAACAGGCAACAACAAAGCCACGTGTGTGCGTTGTGCGCATGTGTTTACCTTCTGCGCATGCGTCTGCATCTTATGCGCATGCGCGTGCTCCTTTATGAGCATGCGTTTGCGCTTTTGGCATGTGAGCTAGGTCGCTTATAAAGGGAATTCCTCCTAGTCCCCGGTCTCTTCTTCCCTCCTGTGTCTCCAGAGCTTGTCTCTGTATCCCCTTCCCTTAATAAACCTCTTAAGTAGGTCTGCAGCATATTTGGTGGCTGATACTGAAAAAGCAATCCCAGTCTTTAAGGCGGGAACTTTCTCTCACGGTCACACAACAGATCTGCTTTCCCAAAAGTCTATTATTAATCTGTGCTGCTTGCCTGCCGCTCGATTCTCCTGCCACAAGCAGCAAGCCTAGCCACGAACCCATCACCACCCTGCGAGAAAGCCGTGCCAACAGATCGCATTCTCTGCTAAGGTAAATTTCAATTATACCTAAAAAAACACAGGGTGTTTGTGCATGGTGGGACTTGGCCCACTAGCCCTTGCGGCTGAGCTACCCTAGCAGTGGCTGGAGTTGGGCTGCTGAAGCATGCCACTGCGTGGCCTCTGAAATTGCTCTAGCCTCTTGGTGCGAGCGACTTTGAGCTGGCTGCTCACTGCCAGCTGCGTACACATTGTAGATGATGAAATCAGGACCATTGTAGCGACCATTGACAGTGTCGCCAGCACCATGCTCGCTGATTCTGCGTCTAAGAAGAGTCAAGGCTATCTGCTTTCCTGGAGGGTTATTTTGACAACGTGTCAGCATCCTGCCTTCTGGGAGACAGGATCCAATTTCTCTTTTCTTTTCTTCTTCCTTCCTTCCTTCCTTCCTTCCTTCCTTCCTTCCTTCTTCCTTCCTCTCTCTCCCACTTTCTTCTTCTCTTCCCTTCCTCCCTTTCTCCGTTTCTTCCTCCCCTCCTTCCCTCCTTTCTTTCTCTTTGATACTTTCTCTCTCTCCTGCCTTCCCTTCATCACTCTGTCATTCACTCCATCGCTCCTTCCTCCTTCCTCTTCCCTTTGTCTCCACATCTATCTCTGTCTTGACATTTTTTAATTTCTGTTTTTGTTGTTTGTTTACCAACTCTCCCTGCATAGCCCAGGATACCTCACACTCATAAGCTTCCTGCTCAGTTCCCAATCATCACGGTGACATCAGCCATGTGACTTTCGGCCATTTGAGCGCTTCTTCTAATGGTTGGTTGTTAACGAGAATGTAGACCCCCAGGCTTGTGATTGGAGATGGGATACAAGCAGAATTGAACAATATAGCTCTTATCAGATGTTTACATTTGTTCTTTCTATAGCAATTAAACCTTACCCTTGGTGTGATGACTAGAATTTCTCACACAATGTAACTAAGGCAAAAGTTAAGATAGAAAGTGGAGAGGATAAGATTAAAGATCATAAGTTCAAGGCCACCTTGGACAGTTTAGTGAGGCCATGTCACAAAAGCAAAACAAAACAAAAGAACAAGAATACCCACAAACAACAACCACACAGGCTGAGGATACAGTTCAATGGGTGGGACACTTACCTAGCATGCACAAGTTCCTATGTTCAAGCCTCAATACTGTAATAACAATATTAATAACAACATAAGTGATGAAATAAGTAAAAATTAGTAGATTTTATATATATAATATATATATTATATATATACAGAAATGATGACAGTGACATTGTTGCTTCTCATAAACAAATTAATGTTGTCTCCAGGCTCGGTTGATTTTCTGTTTTTTTTGTTCCTGTTCCTATTAACAAACATCAGACCATAGACCTGCTGTGACACCATCACAGAATCCAACATTAGAGATGCTAATAACAGTGCAGATGCCCAGTCTAGACCGAGAGGGTCCTGGACTGAGTTTTCAGAAGTTAGCAAGTGCTAAATGTATGTTAATCCCAAACATGGGAGGAAAAAGAGCACCAACTCAGATCATCACCACCAAATTATTTAAAGCAAGCAATTAATCACAACAAGCTCTTTTACTCATGTACACAGGCTGCCTCCCCCTAAGGTGGGAGTACAAGAGATAAGCCTAGGATGTATGGAAGGCAAGACTTTTATAGCTCATGCATAGGGGGTTTTCAAATGGGAGAAAATGGGTGGGATTACAGGAGTTGAAAATAACAGGTGTCAAAACAAGCTAATCACAAGTCGTGCTAACAAGGTAATCTTAGGGGGTTAAGGGGAACAAAGACACACTTGCCATTCTGTACTGGAGCAGGCAGTACAAAGCCATTTGTAGTTAAGGTTACAGGTGAGCCATTGCTCACTCCATGAGAAACAAAGGTTTAATCGTAAACATGAATGAACCTAGTTTGTCTTTACGATGGGATGGTTTTTAAGCCTAAGCTGCACTCCTGTCTTCTCAGTGCCACTCAGTGGCATTTTATTAATAGCCTACAGCCAGGGCCTGGTGGAAATAGTCACATCAGAAAATCGGAAAAAGGCCGCAAACAGATCTATTTGTTTTTCTAAGGAGCCATTTGTTGAGCTTTTGCTTGCTTACCTCAGACCTCCCCCTGCCCCAGCTTAACCCCCTAAGCTAGGGATCTCCAGAGACCAGCGCAGAGTGACCTCCCGCTAGGTCTCTCCTGCTGTTGCTAGCCTCCAAGAGACACCTGTGCCTTCTGAGACACAGTCGGTTCTGCTCTCCCACTCTTTTCTTCACCCAGGGCTGTTCGGCTATCAGGAGAGAAAATGCTACCCAGGCTTCCCCACCCAGTGAAGCAGAAAGGCACTAAGCAGGGATTGGGGGGGAAAAGTCTAATTTAAACACAAATAGCTGAAATAATTGCTGAGCAAATCTAGAAAACGGCTAGCTAAGTAAATTGCTTTTCTGGTGCAAAGTTTCCCTGAGTTTGCCCCTGAGGGGGTGGATAGGAGCAACTTGTGGCTTAGCTGGACCCTCTTGATGCTGGGTTCTCTTCCCTGGAGTCACCAGGCAGTTCCTACGTACTAGCAGGCCAGCCGTGCTCTGCTTAAGGGGTTGAACTTCCTGCAGAAATATGGCAGGTTGGAAGGATTTCCGCTTGCACCAAAATGGCTCTGTTGCTTTGGTTCCTCTCTTGATTTTGGTATCAAATTCGGAGCAACACCAGATGTGCAGAATCATGGCCTAATATTTTTTTGTTTTTGGTTTGTTTGTTTGTTTGCAAATAACAGTCATTGGGGGCATCACACTACCTATGGCTTGAGCAGCTAATGTGTTGTTTTATTATGCTAACTAAAGTGATTGTATGGAGAATAGCAACTAAATCCAGGCACTGTTTCTAGAGTTTTCATGAAATAATTCACTGTGAGGCATGAATACGCGTTCTCTCACAGGACAGAGTTAGGCCATTGGCCATGGTTGGTCACAGAACTGAGGCTTTGTTGGCAAGAGATGAACTCTGAACCTCATAAGGCCACCATCTCTTATTCTGAAGTACAGTTGTTCCCTTACATGTCTGTGGAGTGCTCACCAATAAATGAGAATTCTACACCACAGCCCTCCCTACACTGTGCAGGGGACATGCAGGTCAACTGCAAGAGGGGAGGTTGAGCAGGACAGAGCAGGATGTGACAGGAACAATGCATTGAGAAAGTCACAGCATCTGTGGCTGCCACCTTAAGACCCGCATGAGATCTCTTCAATCGACCCTCAAACCTGGCGTGAGGAAGAGTCACAAGCCCTCTGCTTTTAGGTGAAGAGCTATGAATGGCTGATGGCTGCTAGGGAGGGAGAATCAGTTTTCTTTATGGTGTGGCTTCTGCTAGGTTGCCCATACTCCAGTGGATGTTCCCCCCATCCGTGTATACATGAGCAGCACTGAATAGACTCAATAAGATGCATATGTAAACTTTCAAAGAATTAATAAAAAGATACATTTCCAAGGCAGGCCTGGGATCCTGCTCGAAAAGAAGTAAGGACACACACAGAACTAGGAGAACACATCAGGAAGAGAACGGGCATGCGACCCTGCTGTTGCTCCTTCTCAGAATGACGTGCACCAGGTGAGACAAAGAAGGGTTCATAGACGTTAACATGACTCATTTCTGTCTAAGTGTGGCTTTGGACCCCTGGGAAGTCATTAAATTTAAGACCTAAAGAGCTCAAGACAAGGCTGTGAACATGAACACACTCACAGAAACCATCTCCCTAGCAAGATTTCCAGAGACACAGGAATTAAAAACAAACAAACAACGCTGCTGTGATTATTTGAACCCCAAAGCTGGATTTCTTTTTTCTTATGAATATGTCATTCTGCTGATTTAATGAAAAAGCCCCTAAAGCTTGAAGACTATCCGTCTCAAAGGTCAGTCTCTAAGTAAGTCCTAAATCTATTCGGGGATTTCTTCTGGGCATTTCAACCCACAGACAAACAGTAACTTGAGAGCAGGGTTGATTGACACGTGCTAGAGATGGCCTGGTCAGGCCCCCTGGCCTGGGGAGGAGGCAAGCTGCATTACTTCTACTTCCCGAGAGGACCTCGCTTATTTGTCACCACCTGGGTTCACCTAGAGGTTGAGTTGCATGCCCTTAACAAACAAACTCAAAGTGGAACCTGCTGAGGGTCCAGTCATATGAGCTCAGGGATGTCCCTCCAGACTCAGAGTAAACTCCCTTTTCTCATAGTCATCAGGCTATGAGGGATGTCTTTTCTTTCACCAGAACAAGTGGTCAAAATTCGTCTTTATTTTTGATTCTAGGACGTTAAGAGTTGCTAAGATGTAATGTAAGAAACTTCCTGAAAAGTTTTAATTCTATTTATAATTTTAAATACTTTAGAATATTATAATCTTTGGTGTCTGGGGATAATTCGGAAAATAGTCATAGCAAAGATTTTTTTACAAAATCAAACGATAAATTTTACATGCCACAAATGTGAGCTCCAGCTTGAAGTTCTTAACATTTGTCATATAAAGTGATGGGAAAATGCACTGTAAAGTAAGGGAACAGTTAAGGCAGAAAGCTAAATATGTAATTGGCCTGCTTGGCAGAAACAGGTGTATTTATTATTTTTGGTTATCAGACTGTAGTAATAATGGACCCCAAGAAATGAGACTCTTCCAGTAATTTACTGTTGGAGGAAGAGGAGGTTGAAGGCAGGGGTGGTGGGAGGAAGGGCAGACAGACAGAACGGACTTGTCTCCTGGAGAGAGACTTAAACTTGTCAGATGACCTTGCCAGAGAGACTGATCTGAGGCAAGGGAGGGCAGTGAACTATGCCTACTCTGGACAGCTTGGTTATTCATATCTCGTGTGTGTGTGTGTGTGTGTATGTGTGTGTGTGTGTGTGTGAGAGAGAGAGGGGGGGGGAGCGCGCTAGCATCATGCCAAAACCCCTAGGTGGACTTGGGGTGGGTACTCACTAGAACTCTTTGTCCTGCTTTCCAGTTTGTCCACATTGAATGAATCAGCTCTTTCAGCTTTTCAGAACTAATTTGGTTCTTATCATTGGCTTTTTGGAGATAGGTGGCTTGTTCGGGGACAGGCTATGACCCCGAGTGAGCCTGGTAACAAGTGGTCCAACACTCTTGATTTTGTTACTTCGAGATTTCATACTACTAGAGTATATTTCTGATATTTTTTTAAAATTAGGAATAACAAGAAAAAATTCTAATTCTGTCTGCAGTAGTTACTTTACCCCAGAGCTTTTCCATAGTCTTTTTAATCTCTACATTTCTCAAAGTATATATTAAAGGATTCAGCATGGGAGTGAACATCATATAAAACACAGTAATGAATTTATCAAAAGGAAAGTTGGAAACAGGTCTAGCATACATGAAAATGCAAGGAACAAAGAAGAGGGCAGCCACCATGACACTTTTATTAAACTTGACATTGCGTGGTTTGGTATTTTGTGAACCAATCCTTTGTGGTTTCAATTTTCTTTACTATTGGTATAATTGAGTATATTGTTAGTAATTTGTTGGATGTCCTAATTTTACTGTTTTCTATGAAATGTTTCTTTTTCTTTTCAGTTTCTGAATAAAGCATCTTTCTAGTATTAAAAAAAAAAAGATTTCATGTGGATGATTTTTAGGCCTTTGTCTGGAAGTGTGAAGAGAAAACAGCTGGGTGATTTTATGTTGCTCTCTTTTCTTTGTTTCTCAACATGAGGCTTCACTCTAACATGGGATCCTCTTAAACTCTTGATCCTCCCACCTTAGCCTCCTGAGTGCAGGGGTCACAGGTGTACCACTGTGTCTAGCTCAGACAGCTGTGCTTAGCTCCCTCCCACCAATGGGCCTTTGGAGCTCATGTGAATTGTTTGAGATGTCACAATTCAAACTGGGAAAAGATGGGGTAAAGAAATAGTCAGAGCCAATTTCCAGTTGAGTTCCTTGCTGGCAGTTCACGGGGGTGAGGGCAAGGTGGAGTTGAGTCTGCTCTTCAGCTCTTGGCAAAGGTCTTTCCCACTCACTGATCTGCAAAGAAAGAAGAAAGGGGACCCTGGAGAGATGGCTCAGTCGTTAAGAGCACCGTCTACTCTTCCAAAGGACCTGAGTTCAACCCCCAGCACCACATGGCAGCTCGTAACTGTCTGTAACTCCAGTTCTGAGGGCTCTGACACCTATAAACCAATGCACATAAAATAAAAAATAATAATAAAAAAGAAAGAAAGAAAGAAAGAAGAAAGGGAATGAAGAGGAAAAGAAAAGGCCCTCCCTCCCCAGTCCCCCGTGTTCTTGGGGTACACAAGGCACAGGACAGATTGGCTCAGGAAGCCATTGTAGGATTTGAAGGCAGCATGCTTCAGATAAGGTGTGTGTGTGTGTGTGTGTGTGTGTGTGTGTGTGTGTGTGTGTGTAGAGAATGTAACCTTGCCATAGTCTGGGCCCAAGGTGAAAAGTCTTGGGATGCTTGACCCCCCTGAGACTTTAACTCTACAAACTGATAAGATCTTAGATAGACTTAGAGAAAGAGGAAGGCTCAGCCCAAGACAGGTGCTGGCGATTCCCGGAAGGTGGGGTATTGTATTGCCAAAAGGATCATAGATTAGGAGGAGGAAGCTGGGAGGAGAGAGAGACAGAGAGACAGAGAGACAGAGAGAGAGGAGGGGGGAGAGAAAAGGAGAGAGAAATAAAGAGAAGAGAGAAAAAGAAGAGAGAGAAAAAGAAGAGAGGGAGAGGAGAGAGAGAGAAGAGACGAGACATTGGGGAATCGGAGAGAGAAATCAGATTCCAGCCCAATGTGCAGGAAATTGGAGGATTTGACAAGCCCAGTGGAGACCTCCAGGTTTGGTCCAAGGACGATGTGGCTTCTTCTGTAGGATAGAAGGTCTGCTAGACTCCTGAGAATTACGCCAGGGGAATTGCCCTGTGGAACTGATACTCAGAAGGTTTCACTCTTGTTCTCCTTAATCTCCTTTTCCTCCTATTTAGGGTTGCCGAGTTGTAAGGGAGGTACATGCCTTTAATAAATCCCAAATAAAGCAGAATCATTAAGGAATCAGCCTACATGTGTGTGTTGCGGTGGGAGGTGTTGTGGTAGTTACAGGCAGTTGTGAGCCAGCCCAGTGTGTGCACTGGGAACTGAATTCAAGTCCGTCTTCTGCAAGAGCAGTGAGCACTCTTGATTGCTGAGCCGCCTCTCCAGCCCTTAGCTGCTTGCTTTCTTTGTCCCAGTTTCCCTGCCTATAAAGTAGATTGTATTATTTTCATGTGCCAACTTATTTAAACCATCTGCCGCTCTCTGGCACTGGGCACTGTCTACCAACAAGGGTTTGTTTCTTACATGCTGGCGTTTATGGTCCCTGTGGCTGTGGTTCCCATTGACTGTTCCTCGTCTCTGCTGTCCTCTTTTATTTAAGTTCTTGTGTAAGTCAGGGCCATTTGGTCCCGTGAAGATGATCGCCCATCTTCAACTTGTGTCATTGGAAATTTGGGTGAGTCCCTCTAGAACTGTATTACTAGGGAAATTGGAGTTCCATCTTGCAGTTCTTAGAGCATTCTTCCCTCTAGGGAAATAATACTAAAATCATTTAGGAAATGGGCTAAAATGGCAGGGAGGGGAGCAGGGGGATCACCATGAAAGTCTGTGACAGTGGTTCTCAACCTTCCTAAAGCGCGGCACTTTGATACAGTCTCTCAGGTTGTGGTGACGCCACTTATTTCTGTTGCTACTTCATAATTGTAATTTTGCTACTGTTGTAAGACCCCCAGCACGGTGGTCTTAACGTGGAGACCCCCACCAAGAACCAGCGAGACCAAGGTTTCGGTTGCAACATGCAAGAGGCTTTATTGCAGGGGGACGGGTACCCGGTGTCCTCTTGTAAGGAGAGCGCCTCGAGAGTGTCGAGGGGTCTTGTAGCGGCTTGGCGGGCTGTCTCGTCAGCCAGCCGATTACCTTGAGCCTCAGGGGAGTCCCCTTTCTGGTGGCCCGGGCAATGGATGATGCTGAGCTGCTGGGGTAAAAAGAGGGCCTTCAGGAGGGCCAGGATTTTAGTCTTATTTTTAATTTTTTTACCTTCTGAGGTGAGGAGTCCACGGCGCCGATAGATTTCTCCATGTACGTGGGCCGTGGCGAAGGCATACCGGCTGTCTGTATATACTGTTAGCCTCTTTCTTTTTGCCAGCTCCAGGGCCTTGGTCAGGGCGATCAGTTCAGCATGGTGGGCGGAGGTCCCTGGGGGCAGAGGGCTGGCCCATATTACCTGGTTGGTGGTGGTGATAGCCGCTCCGGCCCGTCGTATCCCGTTATCCAGGAAGCTGCTCCCATCCGTATACCAAACGAAGTCGGTTGCAAGATGGACTTTTCTCTCGGTGGTCCAGCGGTAAGGCTTCCCGCCAGTCGCTCCTTGCACCCAGGCAGTCTTTGTTGACAGGGGCCCTGGTGCGGTGGTGAGGACGGAGTGCTGAGCTCCCGTATCCACCAAGAAGTTGACGGGTTGCCCCCCCACATTTAGAGTTAGCCGGGGTTCAGGGGGAGGCTCCTGACCCGGACATCTTCAGTCTTCTAGGTTGAGGAGAGCCGCGGAGGGGGGGGGTCCTATGGGGCCCTTTGGGACGCCTGGGACAGTCCCGTACCCAGTGGCCTCTTTGGCCAATATTGCATCTGGCCACCCATGCCAGCCCGAAGGGGGAAGGCCTGAGAGGTCTGGGGTGGAACTTCGCGCCGGCTGCGGAGTCGGCCGGCCATCGGTGAAGCCTCGGGCGCTGTGGCGGGAGCAATATCTTCAGGGCGGGGCGCGGGTCCGGAGCGCTCAGGTGGCGGCGGCGCAATATCCTCAGGTGGCCCCGGCAAGGGAGGAGCCGAGGGAGTCTGGAGTCTGGCCGGTGAGGCCGGGCCTGGGGCCGCTGGGGCCCGATAAGGGGGTGGTTCTTCGGTTAGGAGGTCAAGGAGGGGCCCCTCGTCCGGCGGCAAGACCTTGGGGGGGGGCGGACAACGGCGGGATAGAGACCGGTCCCAGAGGGGGCTGCCGGAGTGGGGACCAGGGGAGGTTCTAAGGTGGGCGTGGTAAGAGAGGTGGGGATAGGAGGGGGCTGAATGAGGAAAGGTCTGACCCATGGAGGGGGGTCACGAATGAGAGATTCCCAAGTCATTATGTAGGGGACCTGGTCCGGATGACCGTGTGGTCCAGGGTCCATAATTTTGGACTTGATCTGTAGAATGAGAGAAAGGTTAAAAGTGCCATCTCGTGGCCACCCGGTGTTAAGCGTAGGCCATTCGGCGGAACAAAAAGTCTCCCATTTGCCCTTGCGGACTTCTACTGACAGATTGTGTGCAATGACACGGACCTCTTTGAAATGCTGTAAGGTAAGGGTTAGCGGGGTGACAAGAGTCTGACCCATGGTACCAAAAATATAAAACGAAAGACAACAGAGGAAAACTAGACACAAAAGACCAAAAACAGCCTGCGCGGGACGCTTGCGCCAAAGTGAAAACAAAACAGAGGTTGGAGACGCAGGGGGTCCGGATCCCCCGTCTCCCAGATGAGGCGAATAGCCTCTCAGATGGGCCGGGGCCTCAAATAACCCTGGGGTAGACAGGGTTCTGGTGGGACGGAGAGTCCCTACGGAATCCCGCCAGGACGTCTCCCGGGGGCACAAGGAAGAAGTCCGAGTCCGTCAACTCCTTCTTGTCCTTGCCAGATTCAGAGAGTCTGCGCAGACACCAAGACGCGTAACATAACGATTAACAGAGAGATGAAAGTCGAAAGGACAACAATGACTAAGCCGGCCAGCACAAAGGCTTACCTCCCGAATTTGGGTCGGTGGTCCCTGGGCGGGGGTCCCGATCTCGGTGGGACCTCCAAATGTAAGACCCCCAGCACGGTGGTCTTAACGTGGAGACCCCCACCAAGAACCAGCGAGACCAAGGTTTCGGTTGCAACACGCAAGAGGCTTTATTGCAGGGGGACGGGTACCCGGGTGTCTCAGTCTCTGGAGAGGCTGGCGCGCCGAGCGAGTCTTTCGGGGGCCTTTTATAGGGATTTTAGCGGGAAGCGCGGGTACAGAAGCGAGAAGCATAGTTACAGGGCTCTGATTGGTAAATTTAAATGAGGCGAGGTTATGGCCCGGTTATCAGATGGGCTCTAGGAACAGGGGAGTTTACCCGTTCTCTGGGCCAGGTGGCCGACCATAAATATCTTGTTTGACAAGGACAACTGTTTTTGTTATCTCAGCCTGCTTTTATCTTTTTCCTCTGGGCCTCAGGCCTCATCTTATCCCGGGAACCTATTATTCTAGTCTTGCCTTGCAAGATAGCGTTACTGCTGCTATGCTTGCTATGGCGGGTGCACAGGGGAGGGGGTCTTACACTGTTATGAACCATAATGTAAATATCTGTATTTTCTGATGCCTTAGGTGACCCCTGTGAACAGGCTATGGGTCTCCCAAAAGGTTTGCCACCCACAGGTTGATTTAGAGCTGCAGTTTCAAAGTTGTTCACAAGAAGGATTAGTATCTGATTTAGAGTTTTGATCCCACCCTCGTGTATTGTCTCCAGGATGCTCATTTAGGAGGAGATCTGAGAGCATCACCCACTTCTGACATTCCTGGTCCAGGGCCCAAGGGGCTTTTTAGTTAGTTAGTTAGTTTCTTGGGATCCTTGTCCAAAGTTGCCTAGCCAGTTTCTACTTCCTGCTTCCAGGATTTGCGTTTGAAATATTTTCCTTCTTTCTGTCAAACTTTATCTCTCTCAGTGACCAGACCTTAGATTCCGCAGAGCTAAAGCCCAGATCAAGCATTCCAGAACATTGTGGAGAGAGCTCTAGGCAATGTGAATGTTCCTAGGGCAGAAGACCTAAGCTCCCCAGAGCTGCTGTGCGTCTCAGCAGGCACTGCATTGCTTCCCTTCCACTGGTTTTGCAGGAGACAATATCTGCAATTAGACGTCAAACTCTTTGCACCTGCCTGGAAGGGTGTCCGTGCTCAGACCTGCTGTGTGGTACAAAAGAGGCTATCCTGACACGAGTGAATTGTGGCGTCCAGAGCCCCGTCTGGGAAAGAATTTAGAGGCAAGCATTTAGATTGTAAGGAGCTAACACAATGCCAGTAAGGCATAAACTTTGCAGAAACACTTCAGAATTTTTTATTAACCTCAATTGACATCTAGGGATCTGATGGTTATCTTAAAGAAAACTGGTTTGAAAGCCCAGCCATTTGTATGTAAACTTCGCCCATTAGTGGAACTAATGGCTTGAGGACTTGCCTACTAATCTGCCACTTTCTCCTTGCCTGAAGCCCCCTTTATGGTCCCCACAGGGACTCAGATTCTCCTCTGGTTTGCAGAAGTCAGAGCAATTGATTATCCTCAAAGCAAGAGATGCCTATCTTGACGATGGGAGCCCAAGATGTTCTGGAAAACCTACCTCTTTCCATCCCTGCTTTAATAAAGCAAGCAGTCTTCACCCCCCTGAGCCCCCCCCTTCCCACTCACTGCTGCCACCCTTGCTGTAAGTGGTGTGAGGACAGCACTCAACAGTGTTCTAGGGTCTGCCATAAGTTTTTATAGATGTCTACCAGATAAGGTCTGTGAGCTACTAGTTTGAAGTGCTAACCTCTCTTTAAGATTGCCAAGTTTAGCAAACAAAAACACAGGATACCTACTTAATATTAGATTTTTAGATAAATAATAAGCACATTGTCAGTCTATGTACCAAATAGGGCAAAGGGTATACTTACAGATAAAAATGCCCTCTGCTTTTCTGAAACTCACAATGTAACCATCTTTTTCAAAGCATTAGAAAAAGAAGTTAAGACAGGGAAGGACTTTAAAAAATGTTATTATGGAGTAAAATGGTGCACCTTTAAAGGTTATGGACTATGGGCCAAGGTGCTTTCCTTTGAATGTTTAATGATTTAAATTGTATATAAACAACAGTCAGGGATAAGTTTAAGGGATTCCATTGCTTTCTCTGTGAACTCTTATAATTTAGGGAAAGTAAAGAATTTTAAATTGCTATGCCCTTTATTTTTATTGTTATTATTTTTTCAGGATGCAATGAGACTGTAACTTCTTTTTTTAATAATTTAAATTTTATTAATTTATTCAGATTACGACTCAACTGTTATCCCATCACTTGTATCCTCCCATTCCTCCCTCCCTCTCACTTTCATCCTATTCCCCTCCCCTAGGTCTAAGACTGCAGGGAACCTCCTCCTCCACTATATGGTCATAGGCTATCAAGTCTCATCTTGGTATCCTGCTTATTCTTTCTTTGAGTGCCATCAGACCTCCCCACCAAGGGGAGGTGGTCAAATATGGGGCACCAGAGTTCATGTCAGAGTCAGTCCATGCACTCCACATAACTGTGGAGAATGAGACTGTAATTTCTTTTCTTTGTTTTTTAAAAGTGATTTATTTATTATTTATACAATGTTCTGCCTGCATGTACACCTGCATGCCAGAAATGGCATTAGCACTAGATCTCGTTATAGATGGCTATGAGCCACTATGTGGTCGCTGGGAATTGAACTCAGGACCTTTGGAAGAGCAGTCAGTGCTCCTAACCCCTGAGCCATCTCTCCAGCCCCGAGACTGTAGCTTCTAAGAGGAGAAAACACAGACTTCTGTGAAGACCATTTCCTTGCTGGTCTTCTGTTTGTTTTCCTCTTGAATTTTCTTTGCTTAATTGTTTTCTAAGTGTCAGAGACCTAAGACAGCTTCATTGTGTCAGCTAAAACCATGTTGGAAATTCAAGATTTGATTCCACAAAGACTGCTCAGCTGGTAAAGGCATCTGCCGCCAACTCTGAGGGCAGGAGTTCAAACCCTGGGTCCCACACGGTTGAAGGAGAGACTTACACTGCCGTTTAGTCCCTCACCTTTCCATGTGTGCAATACACATATGTGCAGGCATACAGTAAATAAGTAAACAAATAAAGGTTAAAAAATGCACACTCCTCGATCTGATGTAAAACTAGGTATCCACAATCTCAATTTTGGCGCATGCTGCAAATGATTCATTCTTTCTTTCTCTCTTCCCCTCTTTCCCTCCCACCTCTCATCTTTTCCTATTTTCTTCCCTTTTTTATTTTCTTCTTTTCTTTTTTGACAGGGTCTCATGTAGCCCAGGCTAACCTCTAACTGGCTGAGTAATAAACACCCAATCCTCTTACCCTCACCTGCCAGGTGCTAGGATTATAGGTGTGCATATGCCGTTTTGATGTGTCTTCAAGCCTGTGGCCCACTGTGGTAATTCCCACAGCAGAGCAGGCTGCACAGCCTTCGTCCTTTGCACTTTCCTGTGTCTGTTTGACACAATTGTTTTCTTCTTATCTGCACCGCCATGACAGATCGTTTGAATTGCCTTGCAGTGTTTACTGTTGTCTGTGGTCAGTGTGGTTGTTGGTAGGCAGCCCTGGCACCCTGTTCCACTCTGAGCAACTTAAGGAGAGTTGCCTTATCCATAATCACATACAAATACGGTTCTGCACACATGTGTGAATTGAACTTGAAGATATCAACTAAATGTCAGAATTCTGTTTCTGGCAAATGGTCTTTTAAAAATTAGTTAGTAAAGGAGCTTATGCATATGAATCATTTTTTAAAATCACTAAACCTTTTTTTCTTTCTTTTTTGCTTTTTAAAGACAGGATCTCATGTAGCCCAGGCTGGTTTCAAATTCCCCCCATAGCTGAAGATGACCTTGAACTCCTGATCCACCAACCTCCACCTCCTAAGTGCTAGGATTATAAGTATGAGCTGCCCTGCCTGGAAATCACTAAGCTTTTAATATTTTTATATTTAATAATTTAATAATCTGGAGCTGAAAGAGACTCAAGCTGATAAGACAGGGGAGAACACAAAAATAGTCTCATTGGGAAGTAAAGCAAGTTAGGATAGAAATAAGGAAACATTTCAGCTATAAAATTAGCTAAGGTTTAAAAATGGAAAAAATCATGTTTGGCAAGAATGCAGAAAAATAAACATTCAAGTCATGTGCTTGGGGAGTTGAGGGTATATGGTCAATATTACTAGGCATTTGGCAGAATATATAGTGAGTCGAAGCAGAGTTCATGCCCTTTGACACAGTGTTTTTCTTCTTGGAGGAAAAGTCAGAAACAAGTATGAATATTTATGCACAAATATGTTCATTGCAACATTATTTATAAATAGCAAAAATGTGGGAATGGAATGTAAGCCAAAGCCAGTTAAATAAATTACGTTAAATAGAAATGGGAGAACATATGCAGTCATAAAAAAATAATGTTTGGGGTAGATATTTAATGTCATGGAAAATTTGCTACTTATAATGTTAAGTTAAAAAAAAGAAAGATAAACATTTGTCTATACAATCATAAGAATTATGTCTGTGTGTATCCAGGAGAAAATAGAGCAAAATGTTTGCAGTGTTAGCCTAAATATTAAGAAGTTTACTGCCACAATGTGGATTCCTTTATGCTTTCTTAGACTAGTTAGTTTTTTTTCTATACTTTTTCAATATTTTGAAATCTTGTGTAAGTATAGTAGTTTATGTGCAATTTCCAATGAACTGGGCTTGAACAAAAGCATCAAATTAAATCTCTTGTAATTTAATGTTTAGTCACTCATTTACACTGAAAACTATGAAAAGGTCTTTTGGTCATGATGTAGTGGCAAGGGCTGAATTTGTCTTCCCAAGTGACTAAAAATCAAGGAAATATGTAAGGTTTGTAGTTATGAGGTAACAGTCAGTTTGAAGCTGTGATTGCAAGCTCAAGGCTTTCAGGAGCTATAGTGTGAGTCAATAGGCAGCCTGAGCAAGTTAGTAAGACCTTTGTTTAAAACAAAAACATAAGGAAGGCTGGAGGTGTGGGGTGTAGCTCGCTGGTGGGGTGCTGGTCATTCACGGGGTCCTAGGTTCAATCCTTAGACACGCCCCCCCCAAATAAACCAAACCAGTAATAAGACAGACACTCAGACAGGAATCCTGTCAAGCAAACTAATAGAGATACTATATTCTTAAATCAATAGACTTAGTTTTATTAAGATGTTCGCATTGGTGTCCATAATTGGCACAACTTTCTTCAAATCCCAAGAAGCTTTTGCAATCAAAATTGGCAAAAATCAAGATTTTATAATCTAAAGCTCTTTGAAAATGGGAAGGACCCAAAATAGCTAAAACAACTCAGGAAAGGAGAGTGTAAGTGGTCTTTCCATTCAATGTCATGTCAAACTATGAACTTATACTGACCAGTACAGTGGAACATGAGGGACTGACAACTGGGCCAAGAGAAGAAAGTCCACTGCAAAGCCAAATTCACATGTATTTATTTATTTTTACTTTTAGGAATACCTAGAAAAAGCACAGAGATAAAAGCAACTTGGTCCCCTACCATAGCAAAGATTAATTACAGATGTGCTGATAGAATTTAAAGCATCATACTTTATAGAATACTTTGTAGGGTTTATAGATAAAATGAACCTTTGAGAAAAACAAGACCTTTGGGCTGGGTCAGGATGAATAGGGGGAGAAGACTAGGCACACAGACGTGGAAAGAGGTTCAGATCATGCAGGATCACCACTGCTGTCACTGTGCCAGAGGAGAACATTGCTACAGTACTGGCCTCCCCTCAGGGCTATGTCTCAACTCATGTGGAGCTTTGATGTGACTTGCGAGCCAGGCAGAATGACTGCCAGCTGTCCCATGTAGAAGTTCTACAACCCACTCATGCTTTTCCAAGGATACATTTTGCTGTGACATTGGTAATTTTGCTGTGACATTGGTAACCGCAGTCAAAAGCCGTTGTATCTGAGACTTCTAGAGTAAAGGTGGCATAAGCTGTGCATCTTATGACAAATTAGCTTTTGTTATCATCATAATCACCGTCATCACCATAATCACAATTGTTACCTTTATAACTGTTACCATCCTTACCATAATAATCCTCCTCCTCATCATGACTGTCATCATCACTACCACCACCACCACCAATATCTTCCACATCATAGCCATCTTCATCGTCATTGTCATCATCACAGTCACCACCAAAATCATCATCAACATCAATACCATCATCATCATCATCACCATGGTCATGTAACTATTGTGTCCAGAGCAATGTAGTGGGATGGGTCGATTTTTTGCTAAGCTTACCTTGTCATTGTGGGCACAGAAAGAGTCATGATATCAGTGTTTCAAAGTAAGCAGCTTCCACGATCATTGGCTCATTATCTTCTATCATGTTCCTTGAGATGTTTCTCACGTGGTATAAGTGAAATTAACACAGGAGAGACTAAGGATTTTCCTCTACAGATTATATTAAGATAGAACTCAACTCAAAGCCAACTCCAATGTGGTGTTCTGTGCAGCACTGTACCACTTCCCTTCATGCACAGACATCCATCCATTCATTCCTGTAGTTCTCCCTTCCCCTAGGGCTTGTTGGCCACTGAGGGGAGGAATGGAGTTTGGAGAGCTTTGAGTAGGGTGGACAAGACTTCCAGGAATTGCCTTCAGAGAAGCAGCTCATTTTAATGTTTTAGGGGTGAAGTATATAAAGGTATATGGGAAGGACTGATTGGTCATAATACAGTACCTAATTGTCACACAAACAGGAAGGGATGACCAGTCATGACATAGTATCTAGTTATCCTCCTGGCATGGGGAAGGAGTGGGACTCGTGTGCTAAGTCACGTAGCACTTACAGACTCTGTGCAGGGTTGTCCTCCAAGCAAGGTTAGGCAGCTGTGCCTAGAGATGCTCTCAGGCAGAGAAGAGGAAGCCCTCTGAGAAAGGGAGTCCTCCATTTTGTGCCAAGCTGGGAGAGCTATCTAGACATGGTGGGCTGTGACCATAAGAGCAGTTCTAACTCATTCCTCCACTTGTTCATTCAGTCACTCAGTTGTAGGCGTCTTTTTAAACCCTGTTTTATTTTTATTTCTTACGCCTCTTCTTTTCTTTCTTTTCACCCCTATCCCTCCTAATAGCTTCCACCCTCTCCTCCCCCACCCCATGACATTGGTAAGAGAGAAAATGTCAGTAGGGAGAGAAGATAGAGTTCTCTTTAGCTACTTCTGCCTGGGTAGGGTCATCAGGTTCTTTGGGGCAGTACCAGTCTCAGTCAACAGGATAGCCAGCTGTCCAGCTAACCAGCGAACAGCAAATGCAGCAACCTTCTTCCTCCTTTGGCCGACTCCTCAAAGCATCTTCTCTGTGTATCTAGGCTCTGGTATTTATCCCTCTCAGAGTCCTCAGACTTACTCCCTGGTAAGGATCGCTCCTCTCTCTGAGTCACAGAAAGCTGTTAGCTGCAGGCAAAGAGCACGCCCCCACATGAGGTGATTATAGTTAACACCTGTGGATAAACTAATATAGGCCCATATCCCTCATTTGGGATTAAAACAAAAATGTGTTTACACAACTGAGTTTTTAAAGAAAGCAAAACTTCCACTAAACTCAGCGACATATGTTGTGTGCCACCTAAGCACAGCAGGCACTGTTCTCCTCTCAGAGAAGTCTGATAAGGGAGAGACTCATTTCTCAAAAAAATTAATTACAAAAAGGGAGAAGTTCTGAGACCTGCATTCAAGGGGAAGAATCACAATCCCATCAAGAAATCATCTGACCTGTGCTTTAGTAGACCACAGAGTCTACTACACCACAAAGGCACAGAGAGGACGCGATGCCCTGTACCATCCATGTAGCTTATTGAGCATGTGCAAACAATACAAGGCAGTGTGGTGTGTGCTCACACCAATAGGCACCTAACAGAGACAGGGCCTATATGGAAACACTGATCAAAGGCCAGCCATTGCCTATGAATGTCTTGAAAAGTAGACGTGCATCAAAACGTGCCCTCAACTTGGTATGTACCTATGGAGCCATAGCATTCGAATGGTGGCCATTCAGAATAAAGAAGGTCTCTGAGCTTACAGCCTTCTGACGATATGTTGTAGGACATTGAGGTTTATTTTTATAAT
The DNA here is from genome assembly GCF_964271855.1 of Acomys minous. NCBI lineage: Eukaryota > Metazoa > Chordata > Mammalia > Rodentia > Muridae > Acomys > Acomys minous. Next base: position 12,219,770 of record NC_140496.1, read on the forward strand.
TGTGGTTTAGTTCCCTTCTGTTGCTATGTCTCAGTTGTATCTTTTAAAATTATTCTGCATCAGCATTTTTTTTGCCTTGTACTCGTCATAATAATAATAACAGTTATCTTTATTGCTGGAAGTGGTGTTGCATGGCTATAATTCCAGGACCCAGAAGACTGAGGCAGAAGAGTTTAGTTTAAGACCAACCTGGGCCACATAACAAGTTCAAGACCAATCTAGACTGCATAAAAAGTTGTCTCATTTTTTTTTAAAGTGCTATGATTCAAAGGAAAAGAAATGCTATTTATTCCGGAAAGAAAAACTCAGATTATAAAAGTGAATTTTTGTCTTAATGCATTTTCAACAGCATGCTCCTCAGTGTCTCCTGGAGGCCTTCAGGGAGCGTGCAGGCTGGCTGGCTGTGGCAGAGGTAACCTCTGATGCGTAGTGAGGGCTCCAAGTCACAGTGTGTGGCCAGAGTCAAGTTCAAGAATGTCTCTCTGCTTGGAAAGAGTTCATTTTAACCAGAGAAGCTGGGGTCGATGGCCTCTCAAATGAAACAGATAAGGCAAGCAGAGGGTTCTTGTCAGAAACAAATGTTAATACTCTCCCTCCTGAAAAGCTTGGCGATGTTATCAGTGGGCGTCTGTTTAGGCCTAAAACAAGCCAGTGAGAAGTAATATTAACCAGACGCCTGGCAGATTGTTTATTTATCTCCCACTAAATTCAATAAAGGCAGATGTATATAAATAAAGTGGAATAATGTGACTTGGTAATTTATCACTCTGTAGAAAGACATTGTTGCCCTTATCTCTCTGATGATGTTCTATTTCAATTGAACCATACGGCTGTCATATACACCCCCCTCCCCGGGACAGACAGTGGAGCCACACGGGGTGCGGTAGCTTACTTCCCTGCTCCAGGATCCTGTGTCCTATGCCTTTGGGCTCCTGGGCAGACAGCTCCAGGCAAGGGCCAGGGGTGAACTAGCTACTATGTTTGGAGAGGAGGACGTTGTTTGTAAGAAAAACTTAACAACACTTGAGGAAGGCATGGCTGATGGCTCACTAATGGGGCAACGTTTATTCATTTCTCCCAGTCCCTATCTTCTTTTTGCTTATTTACTATATATATTCAACAGGGCCATAGAGAAGTGGGAGAGATGGAGAAATTAGGTACTTAATTATTTGATTATATCATTAATTTTCTTGGCAGTTGTTGTGATGTTTGGTGGTAATGATAATAATAGAATGATGCTGATGGTGGTGATGGCATAGTAAAGGCAAGCTGTGGTGATGGTGATGGGCAGGGAACATTTGCAGTATTCGTAGCACATCCTAAGCATCTCTTCAAGCATGTTGCACAATTTGAATGTTATTTATTTTATTCTTTCCACAATCTCCAATATGGCCTTTCAGAGTCTTAGAGTATTAATACCTTGCCTCTGGTCACACACCCAAGCCTTTTGGAGGAGCCTAGAAGACCATGTGTGGATCGCAGATATTAGACATTGAATGAGTTACACTATTGAACTTTGGTTTTGCTTTGATCGGACTGTAAGTGTGCCCTGGTTTTTCCCTCTCGAAGTAAAAATGTATTAAATCATTTTCTATTTTATAAAAGCCCACAGTTGAGAGACTGATTTTTAAAGTTTTTTTTTTTTTATGTTTTAAAAGAAACTTTGGATTTTTAAAAAGACTGAATTTTAAAGTGTTTGAATTTGTAAAGACCCTGGGACTTTTAAAGTTTTCAAAATGTCTTGTGTTGTTGATATTAATGTGTGATCTCGGGGATGAACAAAAAAGGAAAGATTGTGGCTTAATAGTGATACATTTATGTGTTTAGTTGACAAGGGGTCAATTGTGCTAGATAATTTTGTGCTAACTTGACACAAGCCAAAGTAATCTCAGGGAGGGAACCTCAGTGAAGGAAATGCCTCTATAAGACTGGGCAGCAGGCAAACCTGTAGTACATTTTCCTAGTGATTGATGGAGGAGGGCCAAGCCCGTTGATTGTAGTGCTATCCTGGATAAGGAGGCCTGAGTTATATAAGAAAGCAGGCTGAGCAAGCGATGGGGGGAGAGCAAGCTAGTAGGTAGCACCTCTCCATGGCCTCTATATCAGCTCCTGCCTCCAGGTTCCTGCCATGTTTGAGTTCCTGTCCTGAATTCCTTTGATAATGAACAGTGATATGGAAGTGTAAGCCAATAAATAAATAAATAAATAAGTAAAGAAATATCTTTTCTTCCCAAGTTTCTTTGGTCATAGTGTTTCATCACAGCAATAATAACCCTAAGATAGCATTTCCAAGAGGTAAGGTAAAATTTAGAGGTCTAAGTTTATGAAAGTGAGACAGACACTGGACTAGAGGGAGAATCTGGTACCCAGTTAGGAATGCCAAAGAGTTAGGCCACTGGGCATCAGAGATAGAAAGGAGGAGGACTGCTGGAGAGAGCACATTTCACAAGACTAGCTCTCAAGATGTTTGGCAAGGAAATGAATTGTCCCATACACAGTGTCAAGTCCAGAGTTCCCCACTTTCATTAGCTTCTTTAGGGCCTTCTGAATGCCTTATTCGGTTATGTGGGTGCTTTCTCAATCACTTCTGATGATCCCAAGGAAGGTAGTTTTGAACCACTCATTAATGTCCCTCACAAGATAGCCGCCAATGGTGCAAGATTCTTGATATATGTCTTAGGAGATGTCCTGACCTTATTCTCCATGCACCTTGTAACAAGGTCCCTGGATGAGGTGCAAGAGAATGAAATTGTTACATGACTCTAGAAGACTAAAATCCCTTTCCTAGGAATAGAAGTAGTTGCTAAGAGACCTAGTTTTCTTCTGCTTGGCTTCTGGAGTATATAAGTAGCATTTCAACCTTATTAACTAGCAAAGGATTAAGACCAGAATAGCAAAGAAGGCATTGGACTAGTCAAAGAAAAGAAAAGAAAAGACATTGGGAAAACTCATGAGGTTATCATACCAAACCTAGTGCTGCCTCCTTCTCAGCCCCGGAGAGCAATGGTAGACCCCACAACTATACCACTATAATAAGTCCAGACCATCAAAGGAAAAACCCTCTTAGATGTTCTCTGAGCCATGGCATCATGTCTGTGCCTTCTAAATACCTAGGCCTCAAATCTAAGCATTCTGGGCACTACCATGTCCCTATAGGTAGAAAACTCTAGAACTTTATTTTATGTATAAAATTATTTTTAAAATACATATATATGTAAATGACCCCAAATGAATTTCATGCTTAGATGCCACTAACATCCCAAGAGATTGCATTTTACATATGCACATACTTGGAAAATAAAAACAAACCCAAAGGCAAACCATTTCACATCCCAAGCATTTCAGGAAACTCAGCCCCTGCTTCTGTCTAAACTGATAGCCACCCTCAACCTAGGACCACACAGGGAGACTCTAGCTTAGTGAAGCAGAGACAACTGGGGGCACAACACAGCCTCCCTCACTGGCGACTCCTCACTGTCTAGCCTCACATGCCAAGGCTCTTCTCATCACTGGGGTAGGAACCCTCTCTGGATAAATGGGAGCTACAACTAGATTTTGCTTTGCTCTTTTGGATGGTCAGTGAGTCACTCTCCTTTAGACAGGGGCTCACTTATGTTTACAACTATATTTATATCTATTCATGTTCTCTCCCTTAGCACCAGCGAGTTTGTCATTGCGAGAATGAAGGCATATTCTACAAATGGCCCCTCTCTCCTCCAGTGTGGCCAAGGAAAGTGAACACCCTGCTTCTGGTTTGACCTTGGACTTTCTCTGCAGCTGTTTCTTGTCTGAATGTGTCAGCCCCATGTGATTTTTAAGAGGCCATGTTACAGGTCAACCTCTTGAGAATAATGAGGAAGACTGGAGGATAATTTATCCTGAGCTGGAGATGCATACATGAGAAAGGTTCATAATTCAGCTGCCACATGGGCTGAAGAGGATGACCTTACTGTTGACCTGGGTCTCAGGAACTATTTGTTCTATGTTCTAATTGATGCTGGGAACAATGTGGCCTTGAAGTGTCTGTCGAGGCATCTCTGACCCAGGCAGCCCTCAGAGTCCCTGAGCATGTGTTTCCTGTGCTCCTCTAGCCAGATGGGGTACCATGGGACATCTAAAGATGGCCACGTTCCTAACTTGGAGCTAGTGTGTCTTGGGCCCTGTCTGTTTGCTCTGCCACTGTGCCAAGTGCTTTTTAGAGATAATATAATGCAACCTTAATCTGATTGGTTAATCCTGCTTCTTACCTATAAAAAAGGTTTAAATAACATGTTCCATATAAGATGTTGATACAATGAACTAATGGCAGAAATTAACCATTAGCCATGTATACCTAATATTCTCAAGCTGCCGTCCATGAGCCTGGACACGAAGCCTTATGTGCCTAGACTAAGGAAATGAAGAAAGGAAACTGTATTTGAGCACCCACTAGCTACCAGATACTAGCTTCCTTATATTCCATCTGTCTTTACTTACAGGTCTTTTGCATTTTCTTCTGCATAGTTATCAAAACAATTCCAAGGCACTGGGAGATTGGGTTTGCTCATCTACCTTGAATCCATCCATGCCCTTTTGGCTCCATACTAGGGACTCTTTATGCTAATATCTCATGTTTCTTTCCTTCTTATTTTCCTTTCTTCCTTCCTTCCTTTTTTCTATCAAGCAATATACCTTATAAGAGAAAAGAAAAAGAAAATCGGTTTATATGTATATACAGATATTTATCACATGATTGACAAAAGTCAGCATCTTTGGTCTTTGGACTAGGCATGCAACTAAGAGACAGAAGGGCTGTGTCATATGATTGAGTCTTTTGGTTCAATCCCTAGGATTACCTCAAAACAGGAATTAAAAAAAAAAAAAAGTCAAGATCCAGGAACTTATTGTTAGCTAAGGCATTTGATACAGCCCAAGATGAATACTTAAATCTTGCTAATGCCTCTAACTCCTCCCTCTCAACCCCAAATCTAATGCATTTCTTGAGCTGAACTCACAGATTATTCTTATATGAGTTGATCCTTAATCAAATACTCTTCTGACTCAGATGAGGTCCTCTTGTCAACTACCTCCGGGTCCCAAGTGACCAGTGTTAGTGATCTCCCATGGTACCTTTCATTGTCCCCAGTTCTCTCCCCTGTTCACACTGCCTCACGTATGTTGTTGTTTTTCCAAATTTCCCATGGGAAAGTAAGTGCCACAAGGATGAAGTTTGTTTCCGATTTGTTAGGTCCGTTAAGGAAGGTGTTAGGCAATCACTGAGGCTCCATGCATGTTGGCAGTATGAGTCCATGAACGAAAGGATTGTATGAGATGGCGACATCCTTGCCTTCACAGAGGTCAAACTGTCCCACTCATGGGTAGTTGGGGGGATGCCTGTAGTAGGTACACAGTAGTTTGGCATCCCTCTGAAATCATTTGCCTTCATCCCATAAACAAATCAGATTTCATTCATCTCAGACGTCCCTAAACTAGATCCAATGAAGCTCAAACTCAAGCAGCTCACGGCCTGGGACTTGTCCAGTCACAGATGATGCACTTGGGATCAGGCTACGTGGACAAACATCTTCCAGATGCAGAGAAATGGGAGAAGAATGGCCAGGGAGATGCTGCCTCACACTCAGTGGACAATAATGAGCTAAGTACAGGGGAGCAACACTGCACAGGACTCTTGAAAATGAGAAAGGAACAGAGGCACTTAGCCCTCACTGTTAAGTAGTGATTCTGAAATCCAGCCAGCCACCTGCCTCCACTTCTCCCTCCTCCAGGGATGGAGAATTACTTAGAGTACAGTTGGCCTATTAATTCACCCGACGAGTGGTTCCATAGTTCATGGTTCTCCTTCTATTCTGGGCTCTGTCCTTGGGTGGGGGGGGGGAATCTCTGCTTCATCCTCTGACACATCATTTTTCTCTACCTTGGCTCTACAGTAGCTTTCTGAGCATCCTTTGATTACATAGAGGGGCACTGAGACCACCTTCATTTTAAGCTGTCATCATCTCTTTAGTGTAGGCTGCCATTGCTGTAACAGAGGAAATACTCTTAAAACTTTGTAAGTTTCTTAAAGTCTCATTGTGTTTACTCAGACATCCCTTTGTCCGCACCCTTTATTTTAGGGATAAACTATGTAGACCTTAATCATAAATGATACCCTTAAATTCTTTCATTTTTCTTTCAAAAATACAATATTAATGTTTAAGAGTTTCATACATGTATACGATGAATTTTGCTTTTGTTTTTGTTTTCCAAGACAGGATTTCTCTGTGTAGCCTTAACTGTTCTGGACTCCCTTTGTAGACCAGACTGGCCTCGAACTCACAGTGATCCGCCTGCCTCCGCCTCCTGAGTACTGGGATAAAAGGCGTGCACCACCACTCAGTGCATACAATGAATTTTAATCATATTCCCCTCCTAACTCCTCCCAAATCCATTCCCTGATCTTTAGTCACCTCTCAACTTTATGTCTTTTTCTTTTAAATAACACGCTTTGTCCAACTTGTGCTGCCCATCCACAGGAACGTGGTTGACGTAGTAACACCCACAGGCTTCAAGAGAGCTGCCTCTCTCCCCACCCTAGCAGCCACTGGCTCTCCATAGCTAGAAGCTGGGGCTTTGGGGACTGTCCCCGTGCTAGGGTGTTGACTTGCTTCATCGCATGCAGGTCTTAGAGAATTAACTCGTTGACTTTACCCATTTTTAAAAAATAATCATAATTTACAATTGTAATCTTTTAGAGATCTTAATTAAAAGCTGTAGAGACATGCATATGAGTGGATCTTGGAGAAGGGGTAGGGGAATGAGAGGGGGGGAAGAGAGGGGGGGAAGAGAGAGGGGGAAGGGGTAGGGGAATGAGAGGGGGGGAAGAGAGGGGGGAAGGGAGGAGGGGAATGAATATGATAATGGGGCCGTCCTTCTTTGGACTCCTGTTTCACATTGCTACCAGCATTCTTTCAAACCTAAACTAGAAAATGATGTGTTCTTTATCCTATCTCTTGAATAAATTTTAGTTACCATACTTAAAGCATCATAAAGTTTAATGCTTAGATTTCTAGCCTGGTTTACCTGGAACCTCTCTTGAAAGCCTCGCAGGCCATGCTTTGTTGAGTCAGTACATATGAAGCACTGTGTGTCTTTATCATCCCTAAACTACATGCGTGCATGTCATGCACTAGATGCGCTTCCTTGCGGTTTCAACACGGTGCTCATCTTTGCGCATTCAATAAGCACCTTCTCTAGGAAAGCCCCTCAGCACCCCACAGATTATGTATTTCATTACTTTGCTCTCAGAACCTTTGGCGGTGATGCCATGCTTTCAGGCAGTTTGTCTAGAGCTAAGTGACAGAGTCATTCCAGGAAGTCCAGGCTTCACTTGTAATTCCATTGACCAGAGGCTTAAAGAACAACTACTCATTTGCCACATTTGGGGGTGGAGAGTTTATCATTAAAGTTGTAGTAGATTCAGTGTCTTGCCCGCCTTGGGAGATTCTTGCTCACGGATGGCAGACCCATCTGGATCTTCAGTGGAAGGGGTTAGAAGAGGGAGGGGCCATGCCTCTTCTAAGGATTTTCCAAATATTTTTGAACAGTGAATTTTTTTCTTCTTGGGGAGCAGTAGACATGCAACCCATAGGACATATCTACGTCCACTTGAGAATGAGTTTCTGAGGAGTAATTTCTAGACTTGAGGGTCTGGGAAACTGTGGACACTAATGCATCTATAGGAACACATTTTAATGGTTTTCCTGTAGGTACTTTTTCTGTTTGTCACCTCTTCCTTTGAAATAGCTACTTACTGTGGGAGATTCTGAAGTTTACAAAAGTCCAGAGAACAGTTTGAAGGGCCATGCATTCATCACTCATTCTCAAGAACCTGTCTTCTCTTTCTGTGGACAAAACCTTTGGTCGTGATAGATGTTAAGGACATAGTGCCAGACCTCCCAGTGAATCCAGACCAAAGTTGGGAACCAGAGTTCTCATTTAGAATAACATCCACAGAACATCCCAGGTCAGATGTCTTCATCGGCTAGTTGGAGGACAGAAAAGTAATATCTAAATACGCTTTCCAATAACGCAAAGATCAATGGCTATACCACACAAAAATGTTCTTTTAATGTAGTGTAAGAATAAAGATGTTTGCTGAGACTTATCAACCTGCTTCAGAAGCAGAATTAAGTTTCCATACTATATTTTTCTATTTACTAAGAAAAAAAAATCTTGAGTTTTTACACAGCTACCAGACAAGCGGTTCGTCATATAAACACAATACATATCTTCTCTGAAGATGTGCTGCAGTGTACAAAAAGGTCTCTGTCTTCTCAGCTTGTTGGGTACTTGTAGATGATAGCTCCTAATAACACCGGCGTATGTAGCAGTTAACCATGCTTTAAGACCAGAAAGAAGGGCATTAGTGAAGATTTTAATAAAACAATAATATGCTAAATATATTTAATGCACTGTAGGTTAAAACTGTGCCCCTAAAAATTCAAATTAAAGACACCTCCTTAAGTTAGAAGTCAAGTATCTTAGACATCCCACAAGATTGAGTCTGCAGCACCCAGCCCATGTGTGGGCTGACAGGCTATTACATGCTGTCTCTCTTTTAGAATCATGTGTGATCTAGAGACGTATTAACATGTGAGCAAGGGTTTCTTTAATCCTTTGTGTCTCTTATAAATGGTTCACTGAGCATACTCATCTCTTCTAACCCAGACCCCTAAGAGGCCACAGGATCATTGAAGGCCATCCAAGAGGGAACTGAAAACGTGACTCTGTGGTTGTCTCCTTGAGGGAGAACATGAGTGAGTGAGGGGAAGGTTAAAGGAAACTGGGGGGGGGGTGGAATTGATAGTACAAAGGCAAAATCAGAATAGCTGGGGTTGTATCTCTTCTTAGTATTAAGTGTCAGTTCCATTTATTATGGAACAAGAGGCATGGGATAAAACAAATGCAGGAGACACTGCTCCCCCGACCAAGATCTCCACTAACCAGTATTGATAGCTTCTCTCTCTCTCTCTCTCTCTCTCTCTCTCTCTCTCTCTCTCTCTCTCTCCCCTCCCTCCTTCCCTCTTTCCCTCCCACAGCCCTTCCTCTCTCTCACCTCCCTCTTTCCTCTCCTTCTTTTCTCTCTTTCTGGACCCAGGAAGACTAGCGTATTTGCTTTCGCCGGGAATACCACCCCTCACTCAGCAGCCTTCCCTCCACCAATCACCTGCTTAGGAACACAGCTCAGTATGGATTCCTCATGAGCCTCCATCAACAGCTAATTGATTTCCTGAAGTCTCCGTAATGGATGGCCAGTCTCTGCTGGCCCGCTCTCCACCTCCCCAGTCCCGCCTGATCTGGCTGACACACCAGCGTAATGAACTGCCTCTGTCTTCTTGTCTTCCTACCATAGAGAACAGGACCACTCCAATTAAAATCTGCATGATTTATGGAAACACACAAGCCTACCTGCCTCCGTTCTCCCTTCTCTCCTGGCCACGCAATCCTATTAAATCGCTTCCTAAAAACCTAGGGCCTCATCCTTGGAAAAAAGCATAAATTGCTATGCAGACACACATCTGGGAAAGAGAGGGCATGAAGAAATGACAGAAATAGGCAGTTTCTTCTCCTGGGACCAGTGCCCCACATGCAAGTATATAGGAGGCACTTTATAGGTAAGGAGTTTAGTCATGATCTCATTAAATACTGAAACCCGCTGAAAGAAACCACTGTCCTTATTCTGGACACCAAAATCCAATGGCCTTTTCTAAGGCCACATAGCACATCTCAGAGCTGAAACAAGAAAAGTATCTGACGTGTACTTGACAGGCATGTTACCAGTGTTTGCTGTTAGCTAAGGCATTCAAACAATTGCCATTAATGCTGCTTGCTTGCTTTCCCAGGCTGTGTGTGACTCTGATGTCTATAAATCTACAGGCTTGAAAAAGTATTATGGGTACTTGTAACTCCACTTTAATTATATCAAACACATAGCCAATGTCTGCACTTACCTACCAAATGGTGGTATTTCCTACATGTTCCCTCATGTAAAAGGGAACTTGCCTGATTCTGATCACAGCACAGCCCTTTCCTACCTTGATGTATTTCCCTTGCAGCTCCGACCTCCTTCTGATGTGCTGATTTTTGTTGTTGTTGTTGATGGCTGATATCCCAGTTGAAACAACAGTGTCCAGGACATAGTTGTTATCCGGTATATGTGTGTATACATATATATGAATATGCACACGTATATGCATGTGTGCGTGTTTGTGTGTGTACAGATACACACGTGCGTGTGTGCATGTAATGTAGAGGACATCTTGCTTGTGGTTCTTTTAGTTCCTTCTCTCCTTCTTTCCTTCCTTTCTTTCTTCAAGATCTTTTACTAGCTTAGTCCTCACCAAGGAGATTAGGCTGGGTGTCCACTGAGCCCCAGTATCCATCCACCTCTACCCTCAACAACCCCCCCACCCCCCACCCCCCACCCCCCACGCATTGATACTACAAGCATTTGCCGCCACACTCAACAGTTTTTATATTATTTGACTCTGGGTGTCCAATTCAAGTCCTTGTGCTCGTAAGGCAAGGTGTTTCCTGACTGAGCCATCTTCCCTGCTCCTTACTATGTGGCTCCAATTGATGATACAAAAAGATACTTAACAGGGTGGGAACCATATTAAGAAATAGACATTGATCATAACAGCGCAAAGCAAAGCTAGGAAGTGTTTAATCTTCCTTTTTGTCATTGGTAAGGAAGGCTCTGGGAAGCTAAACAGATGGCCTGTGATTGAACTCAGCCGTCACTCAAAACTTGAACCTGAATCCAGTGCTGTGTTGAGTGACACCCAACAACTGTTTCCCCCAAGGAAGACAAAGAAACACTTGTGGACAACATCCACCCATCTCTCTAATGTACATGCTGCCACCATGGCTGGCTTTGAGCTGTTGGTGTGGTGTAATTGACTCCTGGAGTTGGGAAGACGTGCGGGTTTTTGTCTTGAGGGCAGCTGTCAGCCCTCCCCACAGCACTGCTGCCTCTGACTGTACACTCTGGTACATTCTATTTTCCTGGGTGACCACACCTGGGAAAAAGCTAGAAGTGTCCCTAAAGAACTCCTATTTTCTGGCGGCTGGATGATGACTGACTGCAGGCTGGAATGCTAGGCTCTGGTGGATTCCTCCCAAACCCGTTGGGCTTGCATGCGACTTGTTTAAATGACGGCATTTTTTTTTTTTCTCAAGGGATCATGTTGATTAAGCTTGACAGAAGTGGTCCCTCCCAGAGGGTCCTGCTCTGCTCCTGTGGCCTTGGAAGTGAGTTCCAGAATGGCCCAGGTAATCCGATAGTACCTTTGGGGCCTAGAAGGCCTACTTTTTAATTGATAATTCCATGTTTCTGTAATAAGTGGCCTCCTTAATAATAGCCTGCCACGTCATCCGAGATGGTTGCTAATTTAGGTCTTCAGGCTCTGTGAATATAATGAGCTCTAATAAGCCCGAGACTTGTCACAGGCTCAGGAAAGCCCCTGTCCCCGTGGAAGCAACGGTTTCCCTCTATCCCTGGGCACAATTGGGCACAGTCTCAAAGAAATTAATAAGTATGACTGGGATGCTCACCCCTTTCCAAAGAAAACATAAAGTCCTGGTTTCATTAAGCCAAGCTATTAAATTAAGAAAGTGTTTTTAATTATCCGAGCATTTCAGGGAGCTCATAAAACATTTAAGGACCTCACAGGGGTGGTGCTGAGGCCCTTTCACAGTGAATTAGAGGCACAACAGCCAGAGCTGAAGACTCAGAGTTCAGCTGCAGCTCTGAGTCTTCTTCCTCTTGGTCCTCAGTACTGACTGAGCAGAAAGGGCAAAGCCAGGAGCGCTCATGTGCTCTGGGTAGGTGTGCCGTGTCCACTATGCTTCAGGAAGAAACCCGACGACGTTGCCTCAGAAGACCAACCGGCAAGTCTCAGCCATTCCCTAGGACCCCTGGGACTGATGGAAGCTGATGTTGCCAACAATGGACTTTTGCTGTGGTGTCCATTGGGTATACGTATTCAGTTATCTCACCATTACGAAAGTAGTTTCCTGTTAGAAACCTCCTCTGATAGGTGAATAAACTGGTCTAAGACCAGATAGAACATGTGATGTTTGGCTCCTTCCGACCCAAGGCTCCTGGGCCGCATCATGACTCAGCAGTAACCAACACCACTCACTCAGTCATTACCATATTGTGGAGCAGCAGATAGTATGTCTTTGTTGTTTTGGTACTTTTGCTTTGTTTTGAGACAGGGCCTCTTGGTGCTTGTAGCCCAGGCTGCCTCCAAGCCCCTGGCCCCTGTGGTCCAGGCTGCCCTCAAACCCAGGATTCTTTTGCATCAGCCTCCAGAGAGCTGGGATTTCAGGTGTGTGCCACCTTCAAATGCTCAGCCTCAAATACCATTTCTTAAGTGTCTCCAGTACGCCAGGTACTGTGCCACTCTGCAAAAGCACAGTGGTTATGCCTCTCCATGACTCTGTGAAATCAGGCATCCTGTATCTTACCAGTGAAGACACTGAGCCCCGGACGGAGGCCAGGAGATCTCCTTGAGGCTATGGTCGTCTGCTACTAGGAGTGTGCTGCTTTGTGTTAGGAGCGTCTGAGATGCCAGTGTTGTTCTTCTGTACCTTGACCCCCCACCCCCCAGACTCCTCATTTGCACCTGGCTCGTATGCTAGTCACATGGTAGCTGAGTACCTGGTCGCACCTATTCTTATAGCATGGAAACACCTTTCCTTCCTAACCCCCATCAACACATCTTCTGGTTCCTCTTTGTCTCCAGTGTACTTGGCCCACACCAACCAACTCATTCATCTGTTCCCACTTTTAGGCTAATTGGATTAAAGACACAAAGCAAAACCTCTTCCCTCCCTTTGACACCACAGTGGCATTGGTGCCCCTGGCCACGTGACCCTAGCCATGGCTACCCAGTCCAGAAGGCCTCTGGGAAGCTACCTCTGGCCACATGCAGTGTAATTTCCATTTGTTGGTGTGCTGTCCAAGTATCAAAAAGTACACACTGGTTAGCAAGGGAGTCTATATGGTACTTAAGATACCTGGTAGAGCCTGGTAGAGTTTTTGTTGTTGTTTGTTAGATTTTTAACCTACAAGATTGATGTTGGTGAGGTTGTAGAAAAGAGCCTCTTGTGAGTTGACAATGTCATTTAAACTCCCATGGGATAACAATTTGGTAATGTGTATTATAAATACTTAAACTCTCACACAGCTATGTCACTTCTAGGATTTTTTCTACAGCTACATAGGAATATATCATAATTGCATGTTTTGTTGTTTGTTGTATTATTTAAAATAGAAAAAACTAAAAAAGAAGGAACTGCTATCACTTTGAGTGATGATTTACATAAATTATGGGATGTTCTTAGGATGAAATACTATGTAGCTATAAAAAAATGGGCACTAAAGTATACCAAAATGGAACAATCTTTAGGGTATAATATTGTTAAGTAAAAAGAGAAGCAGACATGTATATGCGCACTTTGTCCTACTCCTTGAATAAAACCCCAGAGCAGTAGCAATGCTTTGAGCGTCTCTTCAGTACCTCAGTGTGGGGCTTGATGACCCTGGGTCAGAGCGGGACGCAGAATCTCCTGTGTATACATTTTAGAGTATTAATTTATGAACCAAGTGAATGGGTTGCCTCTGCAGAAGTTCTGTGAACAATACATTGTGGATATAGAACAGAATATAGACAGTGCAAAGGATGTTCTAGGGAGAAGGAGTAGTGTGCAAGGAAGGCCCGCCAGTGGACAAAGCCAAGATGGAGATGGGAGTGCCTTGGTAGGCCTCTTGGAAGAGTGTTGCCCTTGTCCTCAGAGTGACTGACGGGTTCTGAGCAGGGAAACGGACCCTTAGCAAGGGTTTAGAAGCTTCCCTTGGATGTGTGGAGAGCTCTCTGTGGGAAACACCAGTTAGTGGCTTTTATCTTTGTTCAGGTGAGAGACCAGCCCCAATGCCATTACATCTCAGTACGGCTAGCCGTTAATGACATTATTGGTATGCCTGGGTTCAGGGAGGCATTCATTTGGAAGTTGAGGGGGCTGGAGGGAGAGAGGCTGTTATCCTGGGGATGGTTTATGTTAAGGTCTAGCTAAAAATGGAAACACCATGCAGCCATGAAAAACAAGGTATCAGTTTGTCCAATGGATTAGGAGGGCCTCTGCGGCAGCATAGCAAAGAGAGAAAGCGAGTGCTGTCTGCTATGATTCTTCCTATAAAGAATGGAGAAGATGGCAAATGTGCCTATGTGCTCGAATAAACTTTCAGCATCTCTTAAAGTAGGATTGATGAGGCCATTGTCAAAGAGGAGTCAAGTTTGTGTGGGAAGAACTGGAGTTTGCTATTTGGTACCCTGAGTCGTCTTCAGTCATTCTGGTCCATCACGCGGTGCACTGGAAGAAGGTGAAAGCAGGTGCCATTCTGGAATTTGAAGAGGTCCAGCCTGGAGAACCACAGTCAGGAGACACACACCTATCTGGAGGCTGAGACTGGACATGCACAGGGGAGACCATTTCTGCAAAAGCCCTCCTACTTGCTCTCTTTCCAGAAATGCAAGGGGATGCAGGAATTTGCAAGCAAAGGCTGTCTGTCACATTCAGGCAGATCCTTCTGGGATGCCTGCCTGCTCAGCTGCAGAGAGACAGTGGCCAGCCCTCATGTAGGGCTCTGGTCACCTTTATTCTTCGATGTCATCCTTCCAGGCACAGAAGCCCCACCCCTGTCCTTGAGTCTGCCTCAAGACCACTCTCCTCGTCCTGGGCCCTGGCGCTGATGCTCTGGCAGAGAGATGAGCTGCTGACACTTCCCAGTGTCTCCGTACCTTCCAGGCCTGCCAGTTGCAGTGTTCTGCGGGGATAATTGATATTACAGAAAACAGAGGGCTGGGTGCCAGCCTCACATTCGCTAAGCCTTTAATGATCCAACTGTTTCAGCCTCAGCAAAGCCAAGCCTGGAGACGCCCCCAGTGGCTCCTAGCTGATGATGATCAACACCTGCTTTACTCTTTAGCAACCTTGCTCCTCTGGTTCCAGGCATGGGGTGGGGGCGTGGGGGGTGGCTAAGGAACCATCTTTGGGATGCCAGACCTATGTGGGCCCTGGAGGGTCTTTATGTCCTCACAGGGGCCTCAGGCTTGGCACGCTGGGCAGTCTTTATCCCTTGCACTGCTCAGCAAGAATGATTTGGCTTGATCGCCTAGAGGTTGGCGCAATCTGCCTTATTGTTTTTAAGATTTGTTTGTTTAAGCTGCCAGGATGGGACCCAGCTGTCTGCCATGGGGAACAGGAAGTGCAAGGCAGGCTGGGTGGCAGAAGCAAGAAAGGAGGTCTATCCTGCAAATGCAAGGGGCATCAGGGCATGTGGTGAAAGAGGGAGGATGTGAGGAATTGAGAAAGTGGGGAAGAGCAGGAACTTAGGATAGACACTATACAAGAGAGACAGCAAATGCAGAGGAGTGAAAGTACATGAAGGTGAAAAATCAGAGCTGCCCTATGTGTATAAAAAGAGCCCCACCCCCACCCCATCACCACCTGTGAGGAAAAACAGATTGAATCCACAGCAGATGCTGTCTGAGTTGCATCATCTTTACCCAGTGGCTAGTAACAGCTCGCAATTGTTCCGTGACAAACACTCCCACTCACAATGATTTAAAGTGATCATTGTTGACTTAGCGTTGAACTGGTAGGTAGATATGCATGTCTTCTGACCTACCTTGGGCTTGGCAGAACTCACGCATTTCTTGGTGATCCGTTGACTATTTGCTAGGGAACCTTGATAATCTCAACTGGGCCCTTCTGTGCAATGTTATCCTGAAGAACTCAAGTCTAGCCTAGAACTTAATGCTAAACATACAAATGGGCAAGAGAGAGCTCTTTCTGCTCCTTCTTATTGTATTGAATTTGCTATTGCTCATGGCTGAGCCCAGCCAATGAGGAGAGGCTCCTTTTAAGGCTACCTCTTGTCCTTGGTGAACTTTTAGGAAGCCTTAGAAAACAACTGACTCCACTCAGTGGGTTTGCAAATAGTAACTATAAGATCAGGCACTGAAGACACTAGAGACTCTAGAACTTTCCAAGAGGGTAGAAGGAAATCTAGAGTAGGTGAAAATTTCAACCTATACTCGTTGAAGGGGTTTAGAACTAACCGTACTTGCTCTTTGTCTCTTCAAGGCATTTCATACAGACATCTCTTTTTATAACTGTTCTAAAATTTTTTAAGGGTTGGAACCATTTTCTCATCTTCAGGAATGAATACTCCCAAGAAAGCTACAATCGAAATGGGAATAAGGTCCGAGGAGATGGTTCAGTTTGATAAAGTGCTTTGTCCTGTAAGCACGGAGGGCTCAGATGCATGTAGGAAGAAGGCTGAGCCTACCTGCAGTCTCAGTGTCAAAAATGGAGAGGCACAAAGATCCACAGGGCTCAGAGAGCCTAGCTGGATTGGGAGCTTCAGGTTCAGTGAAAGACTCTGTCTCAAAAAATTGAGGTAGAAAACCACCAAGAAAGGCAACTGATGTCATGATGTCACCTCTGGCTTTCACATGCATGTGCAGACATGTGCATGTGCATCACAATATGCACATGTAGACACAGAGAGCAGGGAGAGGGAGAGCAAGAGGGAACACATACCCATGTACAAAGTTCAAGAGTAGACACTGATGGCTGGGACGGGAGGAAACACAATATGGGAGTCCGCAGGCAGGGTGCTTAGTCGAAGCAGGCGAATAATCTAGAGAAATCTATTTTAAATTGATTGCTTTATTTGCTGGACTTTGTATCGACATGTTTTGCTTGGTGCCTGTGTGTTCTGGGACCTGCGCCTATTCATGTATTATTAAGAGAACGGTTAATTATTTTGAGCCACCCTGGAGAATAGACTTCCCTTCCCTCTGCCTGCTCTCAGCTGCATCAGGTGTAGCGCTCATATATCTGAGGGTGCCTGTGACAGGAAGTGACAGACTCCCCACATACCAGTTGCGCCATTACTGTGTGTCTGATAGGACACTCCCAAGGTACCCACACTAGGAGGAAAGCTTGCAAACTTCTGATGCTCCATCTTTACTGAGGATCTGCTTTAGAAAGTGTGAGAAGAGGTCTGGGACCCCACTTACTAAACTGGTGTAGGGAGTACAGTTTGAGTAGAGTGAGTGTGGTGGGTCAGTGACCCACTGGTGAATTCGGTAGCTAGGCTGAGCTGAGGCTCCTGTATATTCCATCGGTCTGTCTTTCTGTACTGGAACTTGGCAGAGAGATGGCCTGTTTCTTGCTTACAGCTGTATCCCCAGTGCCAAGAACATGGAAAAACCTCTGATAACATCTCATAGGTGAGTGCTTCCCGTTCCTCCCGTTTTCACATGGTGGGGACGTGTACCTGTGTTTATAATGTGTTCCCATCTTGATGCTGCCAAGTGGCCGCTGGGCCTGCAGACTGCCTCATGGGTTTCAAGATGGATCGTTTACTTCGTTTAAGGAAGCTCAGGCATCCAGGGCTGGCTCATGTGTCTTATGGCCTTTTCCCAGACTTGTCTAGATCTCATCTGGATGCTGCGCTTGCGTCATGCCAGACGCCCCTCCTTACAGTGCCAACAGCAGCAGTTCATCTGGGCTGAGCCCCATTAGGTCTGGAATCCACGAAGAGACACATGTCCAGGGATAGCTTCAAGGACGCATGCAGGGAGGGTTAACAGAGGCGAGGCAAAGACCCTCCCATATACAAATGTGAGCCAACGGCTTCACCTTATCAACTTTGCTTCTTGCTGGTGACTTTTTCTAACCCTGTAGCTGTCACTATTACCATCCATCCTTGACATCGGAAGCCAGCTTCTCTGGGTTACAGTGCAGACTGAAGACCAACAACTCTGCAGAAATCCTTCAGGAGGCCAGCATGAGTCTACTTAGTGCCTTTCTGTTGCTATGACAAAACACCCCATGCCCAAGGTAAAGTCCAGAAGGAAGAGCTTATCTGGGTCTATGGTTCCAGAGGGCTAAGAGTCCATCATGAGGGGGAAGCGTGGCTGCATACAGAAGGCATGAGTGATGGCAGGAGCAGCAGGCTAGGTTCTTACACCTGCATAAGTGGAGCAAAGCAGGTGACCCCTGATGGACCACCCAACCCACATCCCCATAAGCTGGCCTAATAAATCCCAGTTTATATTCATTCTATTGGTTTTGTCCTTTCGCTAGCTCTGACTAATATATGACTCTACCATTTCCCGTCCCGTGTTCATGGGCCAGCTCAGCCAGATGCTGATGCTGGAGCAACTCACGGCCCCACTGCTCATCTTACGATACCTCTTCTGCCTCGGTGGATTTTCTACTCACTCCCTTTGCATCTCCGCGCCTCCTTGGTTGGACTCTCAGCAAAGCTTCAGTGCCAGAGCTGGCACCAGGAGTAAGGGACTGACCAACCTTGCACCTCTCTCTGAGATAATATGTTCTGAATGGATTTTGGAAAAGGAAAAGTCCATTGGTGAGTATGCAGACCATGTGAGCTCAGTTTCTTCAACTACGCCATAGGGTGATTGCATGCCACTTTGTGGGGCTTAAGTTTTTTAAGGATTTATTTCATTTTTAATTATATGTATGTATAAATGTGTTTGTAGGGGTGTGAACACATGAGTGTGGATGCCCACAGAGGCCAGAAAAGGGAGTCAGGTGTGCTGGAGCTACAGGGCGTCATGAGCACCCCAGTGTGGTTTCTGAAAAGCAAACTCAGGTCCTCTGAAAGAGCAGTCCACATTAAGCTGCTGAGCCTTCTCTCCAGAACCTTACATTTAAACTGGGATAGAAGAGAAACAAGTTTCCTGGCTCAGAATCTGACACACACAAGGGTTGTTTGTTTTGATTTTTGAGACAGGGTTTCTCTGGGTACCCTTGGCTGTCCTGGACTCACTTTGTAGACCAGGCTGGCCTCAAACTCACAGAGATACGTCTGTCTCTACCTCCCTGGGTGCTGGGATTACAGGTGTGCACCACTGCGTCTGGCTCAGAAGTTTTTGTTTTTTGTTTTTGTTTTTGTTTTTGTTTTTTTTTAGGATCTTTTTTTTTCTTCAAGCAAGAGCCCCATCTCTGCATGTATCTATGGGTGAAAAAATACAAAAAACTGCAATAGCCAAAATTTGGGCCCCACAAATAGATTCATGACAAGCATATGTGGTCCCTAGCCTGAGGCCTTTACCCTAGGATTGTCCTGGGGACCTCTTTTTAATTTTTATTTGTTGATAGTGTTGTCATCATTGTTGCCACCAGTGGTGGTGGTGCCGTGTGTGTGTGTGTGTGTGTGTGTGTGTGTGTGTGTGTGTGTGTGTGTGTATGTGTGTGTGTGTGTGCGCGTGCTTATGTGTGTGTGTATGCCTACATGTACCATCATGTGCGCAGGTGAACATAGAGGCCAGAAGAGGGTGTCGAGCCTCTGGAGCTGGAGTTGCAGGTGGTTGTGAGGAGCTGAGAGATGCATACTGATTCTCTGGAAGAGCGGCAAGCACCCCTAACTGCTGAGCCATGTCCCCAGCCCTCTGGATTCTCTTTTTTAGTCTTTAGTAGAAATGACCTACTCTTATGCCATCACCTGCTAACTATCTGGAACAGGTCTTGTCCTGATGTAGCAGTTCTCTGGGTCATCTTGAATGTTATTTCTGCCTTCTAAGTTCTAGGTTTTGTTTTGGTTTTGTTTTTGTTTTTGTTTTTGTCATTGTAGGTTATGATAACCTCATTAGTTTATCTAGTTAGCAAATGTTAAGTGAGTAATTACAATATACTACACTGGTTGAGGACATGACACGTCTTCAGGATGCAGGCTGAACCAGCTAAAGGAAGATGCTCTCCTCTGGTTCCTAAATGTATTTTGTAAGAGTAGTGTTTGGCTGGACATGATGGTGAATGCCTCTAATCCCATAGTTTGAGAGGCAGAGACAAGAGGATCACTGTGAGTTTGAGACCAGCTTTGTCTACATGATGAGTTCTAGGCCAATCAGGACTCCATAACAAGGTTCCTTCCAAAAATCAAAATAAAAGAATAAGAAAATGTATTATCTGATTTCATCTCAAGCTAGGATTGGAGATAGAAACTCAAACACGTCCCAGCCTGATAGAGTCCCCAGAGCGTAGGCATGGGTGTTCGCTGCTTGTTTGACCGACATACTGAGTAAGTGATCATACAAAAAGTTAGGGATGACAAGAGAAGGAGACAGGTCATGTTGATTCACCTGGAGTCGTTTTCTATTTCCTCCTGAGTACAGTGACCAAGAACATGTTTATCACAGTCCAGACCAGGGTGACCCTGGCTTTGAGTGTCCACCATAGTGAACAAGAATCCTGTCTCCACCAGGCACCAGTCGAATCCTCTTTCTTGGTTTCCCATACTGATGAGCTTAGAGCCTCTTATGATCTCATCCCAGGTGCTAGAAAACCCAACGCGGATCCAAACTTTTACAGGTGTGAGAGCATCTTCATGTCTTCTAGATCAACTGGGTGGACAAAGATGCATTGGTTGGTCAATGATTTCAATTCCTAAATCTTGAAATCCATGTTTTCAACCAAGCCGATCAATAGGCCATTAGCCTCATTTTAATTTAATGTCCCCTGACATAATGCCACCCATTCTGTGCTGGATCATATTTAGTTACCTGAAGTCAGCACTTCCAATAGTGGAAGAAGGCTAATTCTTTGCTGTGGATGGCTGTGCAGCACCTCAGTCCGCTGCCTACCGGAAACTAGTTGTATCACCTGAAGTGTGACAAGTGACTATCTCTAGGCTTGCATATCCTCCCTTCTTCCTTTTTTCCCTCTTCCTGCCTTTTCTTCTCTCTCTTCCCTTCCTTATTCTCCTACTTCCTCTTCTCCCTTCCCTTTTCCTTCCCTCTTTCACCTTCTTTCTCTTTCTCCTTCTTCGATCCTCTACTTTCCCTCTTTCCTCATCCCACTCTTCCTCTTTCCTCCCTTCTTCCATTTCTCTTTATGTCATTTCTCCCTGTTTTTTTGTCCTTCCCACCCCTTTCTTCACTCTTTCTCCCTCCTTTCTTTATCTCCTCCTCTTTCTTCTCATTCTGTCCCTTCCCCTCCTCCTTCACCTCTTTAGTTTTGTTGAGTCAAGCTCTGGCTATGTCTCAAGCTCTTGATCTTCCTGCCTCTGCCTCCCACATGCCTGGGTTGCAGGTGTGTGCCACTGAATCCACTGCAAGGCATCTTCAAATATTCCCTAGGAAGGAAACCTGCCGCTCACTTGGGAGAATGTGACTTGCATGTATACTCAGCTTCACTTAATGAAGAAAAGGCTGTGCGCGTCATGCCTCATCTGCTGTTGTGTGCTAGCCCTGCCACAAGCCAGCTGATGCTGACCAGCTAGTTCTTCAGCTGAACAAGGTGAGGCCTGAAGACTGTGCTCTAGGTCATGCTAGGACTGAAAGATGAGCCACACATAGAGGGCCTGGGAAGCATGTTTCATGTCTTATTCTTTCTCTAATATAACTCTATGTTGGAGGACATGTGTGTGTCCTGCTGGTACAGAGCATGGATTGCTGAGCGAGAACTGTCCCCTGCATGGCTCAAGAAGTCCTTGGCAGAATATGAGTCATATAACAGTTCTTTAAAGTATAGGTTTGAGGAAACACTAAGCTGAACGCAAGGCCTAGATCTACCTACACATGTATGACATGTATGACGATGTTTGACAGGCTGAGCAATTTCCTTACCTCAGTTTCCTTACTGAGCAAATAAAGATGCTCACAGGGCCCACTACCTCACTGGATTAGGATGTTAGGCAGGTCAAATGAGAGCATGGATGTTGAACATTCTGCTCCATGCCCATGGCTCAGAGTCAACTTAGCTTAATAGTTATTAGTTATTGTTGCTTTATTATGTGTTATTTTGCCCATGGGGACAGCTTCAAAGCAGACAGTGACCTCTTTCCAGGGGTTTTCTCTCCTGCCAGAGAAGCTCCATCAACAACTTCCCTAATGAGCTCAGCTCTGGGAGGCAGGGGCTTTGTTTGCATTGTGTCTCCCTGTCAACATGGTTTTTTTTTCGAGTTGACACTATACCAACTGTGTATTTACCAGCCTTCATGGGACCTACAACTATCAACTGCTACAATGGAGTAAATGACATTCATTGTTGAAAAAGGCTAAATGCCTATTTCCCTTGCACAATAGAAGGAGCTCTTGGAGGCCATTGAGTAAATAACTATAAATAACACACCATAAAATGCTTTCCATACGCCTTGTCGCACTCAACTGCCACACTCTGAAGCAGCTGCTATGGCTGGGTAAATTATATGTGCTCTTAAACACTGTCCAAAATACATATTTACACGTACTTAAAACCCTACACTAAACAGTCTCTATGGCAACTGGAAAATAACACAAAACCCTTATTAAGCGTTCTTTGTAATATGCTTAGGAGTTTAATCATTAGGAGAAAGCTCACAGGCCACGTACACACCAGGGAACTTGAAGAAAGTCTTTGCAAGAACAAAAGAATGAGGCTGGCTTTGAACCTGGTGGGAGAAGTGTGTGTGTGTGTGTGTGTGTGTGTGTGTGTGTGTGTGTGTGTGTGTGTGTTTTCCCTAAGTAATAATCCCTGATGACCTTCTCTTTGGAAGGGAGTGGTGTGTTTAGGGCACATCAGTCACAGTGGGAATTCCAAGCTGGTTTTTTAGTAGAGAGGAAAGATCTGTCAGTTACCATATTCCAGCCAAAGATTACCTACAGACTTTTCACTTTAGTCACAGCAAGAATTGGCTTGCTCTCCTTTCAGAAATTTCGGCATTGCTGAAGGCCTCTGTTAAACTGAACTCTGCAAGTCTTCAAAGGGAGCTTCTAGTGCTTTCCTTGTCATGCAGCTATACTCTACGACTAAGGCCCTGTTTGTAGCCAGGGGGTCTATGGCATATTGGGACAGTAAAATCTAGAAGTATTGGTCAATTAGTGCAGCAATGGCCTCTTCTTTCTCCTTTTTTGCTCTGCTACATGCACAGCTTGTTGATGGGGTCTGTGTTCCACATGGTTACTCAGATACCCAACCCTTGTGCTGTCACACTACTCCTAAGAACACTCTTCAGTGTTCCACAGCAGAGAGTGAGAAAACAGAGTGGAGCCTGGGGAGACTGGATGGACCAGTTGAGATCATAGCTACTCATAACCCCACTAGACAAATCCAAGGCATTTAAACCAATCATAAGTCAGGAACTGGAAAGATGAAGGCATGTATGAATCCTTTGAGGGACACTGAACACCTCTGCGACAAGTGCTCTTAAGTACCGGAGCCCCACTATTGAGCTTCAGATGATACTATATTTAAACAACTGTAGAATGTGGACTTTCCCTGATAGGCAAATGACATGTTTAAAGTCACTTAGTCTAACACTCAAAAGGGTAGAATTGAACATTAGCCCACTCTAAGCATTATGTAAGCTTTCTCTGTGACTCAGTGGCTCCACGCTTAGGCACTCTTTCAGATGTGCACGGGAGAGATTCTCCCAACAAGACATGTTCGAGGGGAGAATGTACACAGGGACATACATAAAGTGGCATACGTTTGGGTACAGTTTAATATTTAGAAAGGGGAGAAAGAGACGGTAATGCTTTTAGGTGAGGAGAAAAGATGGAATGCGGGTAAAGGGCATTTGGGTTGTGAAAGAGAATATAATACTTACTGGTTTTCTAGTTTTAACTTTTTACAGATTTTTCTTTTTTTATGGCAGATAAGTGCATAAAAAAGTAATTGGTAATGAACGTGTAAAACCCTAGGCAAAGCTCCCTGGCTCCAGAGTGGCCAATTCTAACTGTGCAGAATGTCAGTGAGAGGTGGAGAGTGTGGAGCTGGGCAAGTGTCTGAGTGGCTAACCCAGTCCAGTGTGCAGTGTCTTTATTTGTGAGTGAGCACGTGAGGGTGCACGCACGCACACACACACACACACACACACACACACACACACACACACACACACACACACACAGAGGGGTAAGTGATCAGAACAGGGCAACCCTGTGTCTATCAGCAATGGAATAAATGAATTGATTGCAGGCTGTCACCCTAATGCCATACTTTATAGAGGTCCATGTACAGAACACACAAGCAGATACCACACTGAGGAGTGGAAGCCAGACACAATGGCCGAGTTTGTCTTGGGTGATTCCTTGCTGGGTGGTGACTCAGAGCTCACAAGGGTCTGGCAACACTAGCTCTGATGTCCGATGGCAAGCCAAAGCACGCATGTGCAGATCAAGTGCTGCCTCCACTCTAGATGCTAATGACATCGTGTGTTCACCCTCCAGAGACTTTTTCTATCCTCCCATTTAGCGTTTCCAGTATTATTTTGTATATGCTACATTTCAACTAAAAGAAAACAAAAACAAAAACAAAAAACAAAAAACAAAACTACGTGGGGCCGGGCAGTTAAGAGAACTTGTTGCTCTTCCAAAAGGCACGATTTTGATTCTGAGCAGCCACATGGTCGCTCCCACCCATCATTTATTATCATTGATGATAATAAAATACAACAACTGGTTTTAGGTCTACTTGCTTAAAGCACTCACAGAAGTGAAAGTTACAGGACCAGAACCAAGCCCAGGGCCCCGCCCTCCTGTAACACTGCATGCCCACTGACCCCGTGACTTGCCCCTCCCCCTCTCTCTGCCTCTAGGCTGGTAGAATACAAACTCCAGACCCAGAAGAGGACAATACACACCTCACCTCCATCTTGTAGACACACAGCTTGCTGTGGATTTATGTAACTATCCTTAAAGCAGGTGACAGAATTGCTGTTGTTGTTTTTTAAAGATCCATTTTATGGCACCAACTAAGAAAAAAAAAACATCATAATAAAATTTTACAAGTTAGCTGCCAGCAAGAATAGGCAGGAGAGCACTGTGAGGAGCGAATTGGAGGCACTAAGGAAGTCTTCCCTTGGAACAGTAACTCATGTACAGCTAGGGTCCAAGGAGGTCGCCAAGGTAACTCCTGGGACATTAGACAGGAGGATGGAGATGTTTCCCTTCTGTCATCTTCATTTCACAGCCTAATATGTCTGGGGATATGCAGAAAAAGCATAGTGATTGGCCTTGGCTGTGAATCAGGGCCACTTAAGCTATCTTTGAAGAGCCCCAAATTAACCCTCTGTGAACCTGAGGAGCTAACGTACCTGGGGAAACCTGCTGGCATCCAATCAAAAGGAAGCAGGAATGACACTTGCCATTAGGCTCAATTGGCAATTTTTTTTTTAAATTACAGGATTACCTTTAAATTGTGCACAGGAGCCCCCTAACTGCTATGCATTGGCCATAACCAAGGCTGATTTCATCTTACCCATAGATTAGCTTTCCCTTCTAGAGTCTTTGTTCATTAAGCTTCTGTCTGTGCATTAAGTATGAGTGAGGAATAAATTCCCCAGCAGACACAGTTCAGCTGCTTGTTGGGTTCTCTCTGTTGTGAACAGGCCGGTGGTAATGGAGGGCAGGCTAGATTCTTCTGGAGTCCCACTGTGGGAAACATATCCTCTGGGTAAGATCTGGTTTGTGTGTGTGTGTGTGTGTGTGTGTGTGTGTGTGTATGTGTGTGTGTGTGTGTGTGTGTGTGTGTAAGTGATTTGGAAACCTCTGAAGCCCAAGGACCAGAAATGAGACAGGTTTATAATACATGAAGACTTCGTGAGGCACTGTAGTTTCTGTCAGCCCCACAGTCAGGTGACGAGAGAGGGTATTTGTTTGCCTTTGTCACTGACTTCCTATGACTTCCCTAGTGGTGAGCCATCTGAATGCAGATTTCCTGGGGGACAGCCCTGTCTACAAGTGTGTTATCTTGTCAAGCACTGTTGAGAACTCATATTAAGAATTGTGTTATTTTTCTGACTGCAGACAGGAAGGGTGATGAGTCTGCGCAGAAAACTGGATAGTAACAGGCCGAGGAAGTAGTTTACAGCTGTTGCTGGGAAGGCTGCTCCTCTCTGCAGGCCCTTTGATGGACACACCTTTTCTTTGGTGCATTTAAAGAATTTATTCTCTGTTAGTGGGTAAATATCTTTATTCAGTATTTATTGCCTTACCTGGTGGACTGAGATGCCTCAAAACAGTCATGTCAACATATCTAAAGGTACCAGAATAAGGGCTGGGGTCACTTGGTAAAGTGAATATCCCCCTCCAATCTGAGGACTTGGCCTCTATCCTTAGCATCTCAAAAGCACAAAACAAAACCAAAAGTCTGTCTGTCTGTCTTGGGCTGTGATTGCAGTATTGGGGAGGCAGAGTCAGGAGGATCCCTAGGGCTCATTGCCCAGGCAATCTAAACAAATGGGGACGTTTCCGGTTCAGTGAGGGACCTTGTCTCAAAAAGTAAGATAAAGACAGTTAAGGTAGATAGATATCTGATGTCAGCACCTCCCCCCCTTACACGCGATGCACGCACCCACACATGCATGCGCGCTCGTGTGCGCGCACACACACACACACACACACACACACACACACACACACACACACACACACACATGCACACAGGAGAGAGATGGAAGGAGGGAGAAGAAAAGGAGGGAGGGAGAGCGGTTTCCTTAAAAGAGGTTGACTAATACCTCATTGTATTGCATTTTCTTTTTTCTTTTCTTTTCTTTCTTTCTTTCTTTTTTTTTTTTTTTGAGACAAGGTCTCTCTGTGTTAGCCTTGGCTGTCCTGGAGTCACTTTGTAGACCAGGCTGGCCTCGAACTCACAGTGATCCGCCTGCCTCTGCCTCCCAAGTGCTGGGATTACAGGCGTGCGCCACCACGCCCGGCTCTATTGCATTTTCTTTATCTCTTTTCCCACATATGGCATACAGGTTGAATCTCTATTTTGGTGATTGTACATAGTGCCACAGGGAACACAGGAGAGCAGCTCTCCCTTTGGATAGTGATTTAGTTTGGTTACATACCCAGAGTGGGGGTGCTAGATAATTACATTGTTAATATTATGGCGCATCCTTTTCATTGTTTCCACAGCTATATTACCCTAATTGTTTAAATTGATTCCACATCACATTCAATATTTGTAATTGATTTTTCTCTTGATAAAATTACATTGTTGATTTATTTTGTATACATATATAAATGCCTATGTGCCAGTGGGTGACAGGGGGAGCCATGGCATACATTTAAAAGTCAGACAACACTTAAAAGAATCAGACTTCTTGTTCTACCGTGTGGGTGCTGGGAGACTGAATGCAGGTCATCAGACTTGACAGTATCTTCACCCATCTTTCTTAATATATACACATACACATATGTGCACACACACAGGCAGATACACACACACACACACACACACACACACACACACACACACACACACAAACTTAACCTGGTACAAAACTTCATGTCACTGTTACTTTAATTTTCTTTTCCTTGAAAGTTAATGAAGTGTCCATATGTATATATCATTTGGCTATTTTTATTTCTTCTTTGGAGAAATTTATCTTTAGATCTCGTGGGCATTTAAAAATTATTGTTATTTGTTTTTTTCTTGTCAATGAGCTGCATTAAATAGTTCCTTCAGTGTGCTGGATATTAACCCTTTACTGGGTGTATGCGTTTGCTAGTGTCAGCTCTTCACACTATTGATTGCTTCTCTCCTTCCACCACAGGGGGTCCCATGTGCAGGGCTCTTTAATGCAGTATCACCTCTCTGTTCATGTATTTGTTGTCTGTAATCTTTGGTCCTATCCAAACAAGCAGTGACAGTGCCAGTGTCAGAAAGCCTTTCTTCTAGTAATTCTGTCACTTAAGTATTTAATGTACTGTGATGTTTCTTTTTCTTTCTTTCTTTCTTTTATTAAACATAGGATACAAAATAAGGGTTCAATTTAATCCTCCCACAAGGTGTCCAGTTTCCCTACCATTTATTAAAGAGACGATCCTTTTTCTTATTGTGTATTCTTAACTATGTGGGTGGTCTCCTACCTCTCGATTCTACATTTTTTAAAAAAAATAACAGTACCATACTGTTTTAATGATTGAGCTTTGTTGAATATTTTGAAATAAGGTAGCATAACATATCCAACTTTGTCCATTTTGCTAAAAATTGCCTTGGCTTTTGGGTATCCTCTATGTTTCTCTATGAGTTGTGTTTCTATTTCTATGAGAAATGTCATTAGACTTTTGATAAGAATTACCTCAAATCTCTACGTTACTTTGGGATATTATAACAATGTTAATTCTTCTAGTTCATGACCTGGTCTTTCTTTCCATTTACTTGTGTCTATTTCTGTTTCCTCCATGGGTCTTCCGAGTGTTTAATATACGGACTTTACTGCAATGGTATTATCAACTTTCATGTTGCTTCATAACTCAGGGTTAGTAGGTTGAGTACTTTAGTAATTAAATTATTTATTGATAGTATTATAGAAATATAATTGATTTTTGCACATTGATTTTTCTGTCCAACAACCTAGATAAAGTCACTTTTAGAATTCTAATATATTTCCAGGAGCTTTCTTTTTTACACAAAATTCTTTTCTCTCTTGAGATGTTAGTGATTGAACTCAGGATTATGATTACACCAGCCATGTTTGCTGTCAACTTGACACAAGCCAGAGCCACTTGGGAAAAGGAAACTGTTTCCTTCAGACTGGCCTGTACCATGTTTTCATGCCATTCTCTTAATTACTAATTGATGTAAGATGGCCTAGCCCACCGCGAGCAGTTCCATCCCTGGGAATGTGGTCCTGAGTTGGATCAGACCAGTAACTTAGCAAGAGAGAGAAAAGGAAGGCCAAGGGCAGGCTTCCTCCATGGTCTCTGCTTCAGATCCTGTCTCCAGGCTTGGCTTCCCTTGATGGTGATAGACTATAAGGTTAAATAAAGTCTTTCCTCCTCAAGTGTTTGTTTTTTGTTTGCTTGTTTGTGTTTTTTTGCCAACATTTTGTCACAGAATCAGAAAATAAAATAGAATAAACTTGGTAACATTGAACTCTACCCACAGCTCCAGATTTTCTACGTAAAAGACAATACCCCTTCTGATGGAGAACATTTTAAATTATTTATTTCCAATCAAAACCAGGATTGCCCTGCTGTACGGGCTACAGCATCAAGTATTACACTGCTTCTCAGTGGGAGGGTGGTCATCCTTTCTTTAGTCTTTTCTCCATGGGAGAGAGAACTCAGTGTTGGATGTTCTTTGTTAGGTTGAGGACTCCGCAGTGGCAGTCAGGCCCGGCTCACTTGTTGCCCATCTCTCCTGGCTCCCTGTCTCTCATCCTCTGGTGCCTGACATCTTAAAAGCTACCTGCAATGTATCTTTAGCCATTCTTTGATTTAGGATGTAAGATAAACCAGGCTGTGATGGTCCACTTTCCCTGAAAGCAGAAGTCCCTATGTCCACTGCAGATAATTTTCTCAATAAAATAGAAAGTTTTAAAGTCTCCGTGATGCCCACAGGATGGGTTAGCTTATTTTACTATATAAAAGAAACTTTTGTTCTTCCTACAAACATAGGAAGACACAAGCACACAATGCACGGATCTAGCTGATAATATAATCTTGGATTCAGTGATTGGGGCAGTCCAAAGCTGTTCATTACATACAGTTCAGGTCTAGGTTCTAGAAAGAAAATTTGTGCTGGAGAGAGTCCCTGAGCGGTTCTGGAGAAGGAGGCAAACACTGGGTAGTGTCACATAAAACGGCAAAGATTGCTTAAATGTCAGTGAGAGATGGTAGATAGATAGATAGATAGATAGATAGATAGGTGATGGATAGATAGATGAATGATAGGTAGGTAGATAGATGATAGGCAGATATATATATATATATATATATATATATATATATATATATATATATATATATATATATGCTAGATGATAGATAGATGATAGCTAGCTAGCTAGATGATAGATAGATAGGAAATGGATGGGTGGATGGATGGCCATGCGAATGGCATTCAGACTTCCTTCTGAACAGTTTGTCAGGGGGACTAACACTGCATCAGGACTAGGATAATGAGAAGGAGCAAGTTGGTCTATGTAACTGGTCTTTGCTATTTTGTTTCTTCTTTTTCATATCCTTTATCCCTCATGTTTCATCCCTTATCACTAACTAGATAGAAGAGAAAGATGGGGAGAGGGGAGAGGGAGGGAGGCAGGGGGAGAGAAAGAGAGAGAGAGAGAGAGAGAGAGAGAGAGAGAGAGAGAGAGAGAGAGAGAGAGAGAGATCCTTGAATTTAGTTTCTTTCTTCTTTGTTTCTAGCTGGTCTTTGCTACTTTGTGGATTCTTCTTTTTCCCACCCTTTATCCCCTGCCCCTAGTTTCACCCCTTATCACTAGATAGGAGAGATAGAAGGACAGAGGGGGAGAGAGAGGGAGAGAGAAAGAGAGACAGAGATAGAGACAGACAGAGACAGAGAGAAATCTGAATCTAATTTCTTTCTTCTTCTTTCTTTGAGCATGGCTGCTAACAAACTGCAACCAGTTTCCTGCCGCCCCCATGACCACCAACCACCAACCACCAACCATATCTATTGGAGCTCTAGCATTTATATACCTCTAAGAAAATTCCCAGAGTTCCAAACGTCACACAATCGCAGATAGTATCCACAGCTGGCAAAACCATGCCTCTGCTAGAGCACACGGCAAATTATAGTCAGCTGCTGCAGAAAGGCCAAAACAGCTCCATATCCCCATACCTGGTATTAAAACAAAAACATAATCTCATATTTCTGTGTTTTTTAAGGAAACGAAAATTCTAGGATTGTCACTAGAGCTCCAAGTTTGGAGAAGAGACCACTCTAATCAAACTAGAAGGTTGCAAAAAGGGATTTAAACAAGACATAGGATTTAGACACAGATTTATGTTCTTCTATGAACAGAGGCCAAGAGCTTAATGAGACTGGGATGCAAATTAATATTGGACCCTTGTTGTAGATTATTTATAATTTGTTATTAAGTTACAGATGTTCCGCTACCCAAGCTGCACTGATAGGGAAGTTTGATGAGAGCTCTACACCTGAGCATGCGCAGTGGCACGCTGAAGCCTGTTGAGACAGGCTCTCTGTTTCAAGCATATTTTTCTTCCTCACTCCTTCTGTGATGCCACCTCTCCAGCTTGAAATCAACCGTGGAGATGGCAAATGTTGTGAATCAGGATCTTCCTCCTAGCAGGCTGCTTGTTAAACATTTGCCTGCACACGACTATATAACTACTTATCAGCACTGCACTGCATATTGGGTACTCTCTGTACAATTATAATTAAGGTGCATCAATGCATTCAATTAGATTAGACCTTATACTGCATTAAGAAAGAGAAACTGTCACTACAAATTTGAGACTCCACAGATGGCAGCCACACTTTTGTTATTTCAAAATGTGCAAAAACCAAACTTTAACATTGAGGAAATATGGCGTTACCTCCAGAACATTCTGTATCATTCACTTCATGCAAGATTCACATCAAATTGACTCACTCTTTTGCAGAGCACTGAGTTTGGAGTTTTCTTTTGTACACCACAGCAACTTGATTTTTAGAGGTTAGCAAAAGCATTTGAACTTGTTGAAGTCAGTTAATAATGAGTCAAAATCTTGAGACTCAGTGTGGGCAAACTAGGGAAGGAGCCCTCTTTTCACCTTCTCCCACGGAGAGCTCTCTCTGCTTTTTGTTGATATAATCTGTTTAGTTATTTGTATTTTTATCTAGACAACAGTAAATGTGAGGGCAGAGTCCCCATATGTCTCGTTACCCTCAACTTTCCAGTGTGGAGATTGTTATCTAGTTCATTGAAAAGAGTCAAGAAATGTCAAGTGAAAATAAATCACATATGAATGTATATATTTATCTGTCCACTGTTATCATCTGTCTATCTGATATTCCATCATCATTGTCTGCCATTATCAACCCATCATCTTATTTATCCACTTATCATCAATCAATCTAAACTAATCAATCAGTCTCTATCACTGTATTAGTTACTTTTCCAGTTTGTTGTGACAAAATACTCCAGTTGAAACACTTAAAGAAAGGAGGGCTTGCTTGGCTCCCATTTCCAGGGATGGAGAGGCTGTGGCAGCAGGGACTTGAGGCAGCTGGTCACATGGCTCCTACCCATGGGAAGCAGAGAGACAGGAATGCCCAGTCTCAGCTCACTTTCTTCTTTTTATTCATCCCAGGAGCCCAGCCATTGACAATTCAGGGTGGATCTTCCCATCTCAATTAACGTAATCTAGCAACTTCCTCAAGGCTTTCCAGGAGGTTTGTTTCCTACATAATTCTAGATCCTGTCACATAGACAAAAAAAGAAGAAGAAGAAGAAAAAAAAGTCGACCATCACGCTTGATTCCTAAGCAAGGCTCGGTGTTTGAGCAAGCCACTCCTCACACATGGCAAAATGCACGTGCTAGTTTTGCAAAACATTCATCAAGACATACAAACTAGATGCTCTGTTCCATAGCCTCACTGGTGAGATGGATGGTTCTACCAAATGAGCTGAGTAGAGACATAGTCAACGTCAATGATATCGAACACAATCTTTGCCTGCTCTGAAAGCATCCAGGCACCCTGGCATGGGTGGATTTGTCCTGTTTTACTCTTCTCTTAAGGACTGAGTGCAGATGAAAGTCTCCAGTCAGCCTCTCCATCCCCAGGCACTTAGCAAGCTGCAATCTACAGAAGGAAGCTCTTCCAGGTGTCTCCAGCTCACACAAAAAGAAACTGGCCACTACTCCCTTGCTAGCCAAGCTCAACGTTCTGGATAGATCCATTTGGACATGGTAGCTTCCTTTCCTTACCTTTTTTTCAGCAACTGAAAATATCCCCTGGTAGCCTGACAGAGGGGAATAAATTGCCCCGTGTGTATTTACACAGAGTAAAAGATGCTTCTCATTGTGTTTGAGATTCTGCCTCATGCAATGACCTCCATTTTCATAATCCTTCATGGACTATCCTGATTTGAAAAGCTTTTTCCCCCTGCTGTTTCTGCTAAAAGGTTTTCTGGTGCAATTCTTGGAAAGTCAAATTCTGCATTTAAATGTTGTATTTTCCCAGATATAACGGAGGAGGCAATACTTTCCGCTGCTGTGTGTGTGTGTGTTTTTTTCTTCCTGGGAAAGTGGCAAGCCATTCCACCCTTCCGCATATATTGTCGACCGAGCCATGAGCCCAGGCAGCAGCTTTAATAGCAAAACAATTGTGATTACATCTTGCTCGTAATTGCATTTATTTGCTCACATATGTCCAGAAAGGCAAGCATTAGCCAGGCCGTGTGGGTATGTGTTTGTGCAGGGAAAGGATTGACAACGGGGAAAATAGCTTTTAGCCGCTTAGGTCTCTTCTATCATGGACACTTGCAAAGACTGTCAGAAATTGCCTAGTTTTTGCTTTTGTGCATCTGAAACTGACTGCATTTGGAAAACAGGGACATTGATTGTGGGGATGGATTTACATGAGAGTCTTTGGGTCTGCTATAGCACAATACATATCTATAGTCCTGGGAGGAGGGAGTCACCGGGTGCCAGGGATCAAAGCAAAGTTAGGAATGGCCACTGCCCTCTCAGAGGAGAGGAGGAAGGTGGCTCCTCTCTGAATTTGGAAGGAAACATGAGAGTTAGGCTTGTGCAGTGTTCCTGAGGTAGGAGTGAAATGCCCTTGCTTTTCTGGGAGGCAGAAAGACTGGGATGCTGGCTGGGCCATCTATGGCTCAGATGCTTTAGGAGACGGAGCTGTTGCCTTACTGTTACAGCCTTTGTTTGCTTAGCGCTAGAGCTGACGTGCCACGCCAAGCTTATCGGGCTGTTCTCCTTTATTACACATACAGCTGGGATAGGTGCTCCACCAACAAACTGGAGTGTCTGGCTTTCACTGTTTGGAGCCTGACCTAACTCCCCGAACATCCTATGTGCATACTATTTCCTTTTTAATAAATGCAAGTAAATCACTCCACAGATGACTCAACAAATAGGATTATGTTCTTTTCTTGCTACCCTTCCAATAAATTGCCATGAACCTCATGGGCTTAAAACAACGTAACTTTCTTACTTAATAGTTTGGTAGACAAGATGTCCCAAAATTTAAGGTGTTGCCACAGTTCAGCTTTTTCTAAAGACCCCGTGGAGAACCAGTATCTTGCATCTTCCTGCTCTTTTGTTCATCTTCAATGGCAGCAGACGATCTTGATTCTCCTCCTGACTTCAACCACAAGGGGACACTGGTGCATCCCTCTGACCATTCTATAAACTTCTTCAAACTTAGATTGTCTGGTCTTTGAACGCTCAGTGCTGAGTAGAGTTCAAGACCCACAGGACAGACAAGAGTCCATTCTGGTTGAATTCGGGCTGTAGGCTACTGAGCAAAATGGAACAAGCCACTGGCGGGCCTCCAATGAAGTGAGCTGGGTTTGAGCTTAGATCGTGAGGCAGTTGGACTGTAGGAACTGGGCAGAGCCATTCATTTCCCATGCCTGCTCTCCATGCCTTTATGGCAATGATGTGGGATCAATGTGACGATTAAAAGTGTCAGTAATGGGAGTATGTTAGGCAAATGAGAATGTTTGTCCCAGTGTCCCCACAACCTGTGGATCAGACATTAATTCTTTATGTTTGGCAGCATTTCAAATCACATATTAAAGAGTTGTGAGATTCCATATCCCAAACTGATTATATAAAAATATAGAATATATACGGTATAATATACTATATAATGTGTATACATATATACACATGTAATATATGTATACATATATAGATAAACATGTATATGTGCGCATATGCACATATGGAATATATTATCAAATATACATGATCTATATGCCTGTGTAAATATGCATACACACATATATGCATTCCTGCATTCATATATGTATATATGTCACATGTATATAGAGGCATATATACATATGTATGGAATCGATTATGAGGCATCGAGAATGAAATTCTCATTCCAGAGATTTATTCTGCAGTTTATTAGTTGTGTGACTTTGGGAAAACTTCCCTTTTTCTCTGTGTAGCCCTGTCTATCCTGGAACTTGCTTTGTAGACCAGGCTGGCCTTAAACTCAGAAATCCACCTGCCTTTACCTCCCTAGTGCTGAGATTAAAGGTGTGCATCACCACATCCAGCTGGGAAAGGTTCTTAATTGCTTCATATCCCAGTTTTGCCATCTGTGATTATGGGATAAAAGTAGGTACCATTTTGTAAGGTTGATGTGAACACTGTATAAATGTTGGATATCATACCTTATGACAGCGTCTAGCAGCTAACATTAATCCGTAAATCAATCATTAGTGTTGTTAATATCACTATGGTCCCCAGACTTCAATGTTCTTATTTTCTTCTAAAAGGCTACTAGCTAGCTTTTTATTTTTTAATCTTTCTTTTAGTGTAGACAATGAGTTTCTGATTGTGTTCCACATACAGTTGACTGTGACAACCACTTCCAGCCTTGTGTTTGCAAGGAGTTTGAGAAGGAGTTGGGTTTGGTAGATACTGTCCACTCATGGGGGCCTGGTAACATGTATACCCTGGTCTCTATACAGTCTTCAGTAAATTGAGTTCATATGACTTTTCTTCATGGTGGGAGACTATATGTCATGCCTTTTATCCAAAGTGAACCTACAAACACAGAAAGATAGGAACCATACACTGGAACCATGGAGAGTGCCGGGCACCCTTAAGTCCCATTTCTGTGATGTGAATAAGACCAGTTCCGTGTTTTAACTTACAAGAAGCAAGAGGAAGTTAACTAATATAAGTCTCAAAGGTAGATGTAGGGATAATAGATCAGACTGGATGATCAAGAAGCATATTTGAGGGATACCAGTCAAGGCAATATTTGAGAGGCAGAATCTAGTATGTGTTAGCTGAACACATAATATTTTAATTAAGAATTTTTCATATAATATATTTTGCGTATTTTTCTCCTCACTCAACTTCTCATAGATTTTCTCCCACATCCTTATCCATTCATCTTTATCCTCTTTCCCCTCTCTCTTTCAAGAAAACAAATACTAAAACCAAAAAGAAGCCCACAAAAATCAAAACAAGTAACAACAACAACAACAACAAAAAAGATCAATAAGACAAAAGCTATAAAACAAAATTAAATGAAAGAAAAGCCCATTAAGAAAAAAGCATGGAGTTTCTTTTTTATCGGGCAACTACTGGATGTGGGGCCTGCCCTGGAGTATGGTTGATACATTCATGACGCTCCGTTGGAGAACACTGATTTTCATATTTCTGGAAGGCATCATTTGAAATCAGCTTCTTGGCTGAGGTTAGGGAAGGGGCAGGTGAGTCCCTGTGTGTCCTCTCTCCCAGTTCTGTGACTTCAACTGTCTTGAATCTTTGTAAATCTTGTTTATGCTCCCGCAGACTCTGTGAATTCGTACGTGCCTCATCCCCAGAAGATACTGTTTTGGTTGAAGTCAGTGAGCAGCTCTGGCTCTTACAATCTTTTCGTCTCCTCTCCTATATAGAGCCTTGAGCAATAGCAAACAGGGTTTGAAGATATTTAGGATTGAGGACTCCAAGGTCTCTGACTCTCTGCACATTGTCCAGTTGTCGGTCTCTGTGTTAGCTTCCGTCTACTGCAAGTGGAAGCTTCTCTGACGGTGGCTGAATGAAGCATTAATCTATGGACATAGCAATATGCCATTGGGGGTCATTATATGGCTGCATTCTTATTGTATTATTCCACATTTAGCATAATAATAACAACAACAGAATTTTTCCTAGGCCTCTAACCTATCAAGGCTCAGATTCTTGGCCTTTTTTTTTTTTTTTTTTGAGTTCCATCTCATGGAGTCAGCCTTAAGCCCAATTAAAAAAAAAAAGGTTGGCCACCCCTATAAGATTTGTGCCAATATTTCAGCAGTATATCTTTCAGGAAGGTCGCGGTTGTAGGGCACAGGGTTTGCAGCTCCTTTGGCAGTGTACAGAGTGCTAGAACTGTGAGATCAAGTCAGTGAGGTTGACGCTTCCACTCAGGCCCCAGCTCCATTTCCCCGTGCTCAGTGACATACATAAGCACCGTCTTCAGCAGAAGGGCCTTCCTATAGGGTTTGGAAAGCAATAATAGCCTTGGAAATAGCCTGTGATGTTGAGGTAGTTCCATGAGATCCCTTTGGCCTATTAATCAACAATATGCAACCTATTCCTGGAACTGGGGATTTCCCTTTCCCTTGGGGCATTGTCTCACCTAAATTCTTGGGTGACTCCATTTAGATTCCTTTCATATATCCGCATGCTTTAGGCAGCTTCTTCCATGGTAGGGTTCCATGTGTTTTTTCTTTCAAATGGCCTTTAATAATTAGGTGTCCCTCCTGTATTCCCTCCTTTGCCCGTCTTTCCCATATCCCCTCTTCATTAACCCTGACCACGCCAGTTTCCTCTGCATCTCTCCGCAACACTATAATCTATTCCCCTTCCCAGAAAGATTCTCTTTTCCCTGCTGCTCCCTCACTAGGTACCTAACCTCTGTGCTTATTCAGGTTGAAGAATACAAATTAAAAGTTTAGGAGCAAACTTCCAAATACAGATAAAACAGCTAATATTTGCCTTTAGAGGTCTGAGTTACTTCACTTAAGATTTTTTTTTGTTTGTTTGGTTTTTTTTTCCCAAGCTCTCCCCATTTACCTGCAGATTTCATTTTTCTTAACACTTGATTAATATTTCATTGTATAAATATGCCATATTTCCACTATCTACTTGTCAGTTGATAGACTTCGGCAATGGACGTGGATGCACACGTGTCTCTGTAGTAGGATGAAAAGTTCTTTGGGTATATGCCCAAGAATGGTATAGCTGTGCCTTGAGGTAGATCAATTTAGAGAGTCCTGAGGCACCCCTTCACTTGTATTAAGACATCAAAGAGGGAAACTGAAGGGGATTCTAGAAAATGGAAAGATCTCCTATGATCATGAATCAGTAGAATCAATATTATGAAAAAGGCCATTCTTCTGAAAGTGATCTACAGATTCAGTGCGATCTGCATCAAAATTTCAACACAATTCTTCACAGAAAAAAAAATCTTTCTTTTCATGTGGAAATACAAAAAAGCACAGGACAGTTGAAAAACAATTCTGATCAACAAAAGATCTTGTGGTGGCATCACCATGCCAGACGTCAGTTGTATTAGAAAGCTGCCGTAATAAAAACATGGTATTGGTATGAAATTAGATACTCTGATTATGGAATAGAATTGAATATCATAAATACAGTTCTATAAGATAGATGTCTGAAGGAGGTACCATTGTACTTCAAAGCAGTATGTAACTGAGATTGTTTTATGCTCTGGAGGTTCTAGGGGAGAGATCATTGTATCATATTTCCAAGTTTCTAGAAGTCTCTCCCATCCCATAGCATGCATTTCCTCCCTCCATCTCTCAAGCCAGAAATGATATATCTGGATTTCTCATAGGTATCTCTCTACTTCTTAGGTCTTCTTGGTACAGTATGTGTGTGCGCGTGTGTACACGCATGCATGCGTACGTGTGTGTGTGTGTGTGTGTGTGTGTGTGTGTGTGTGTGTACAGATGTGTATACACATGTGTAGATGTACATGTGGAGGTCAGAACTTGGTGTGAAATATGTTTCTCAATTCCTCTCTATATTACACTTTGAAGTACGGTGTCTCGCTGAACCTGCAGCTAGACCATTCTGCTAGATTGGCTGGCCAGGGAGACTCAGGGATCCTTCTCTCTCCGCCTCCCCAGCACTAGGATTATGGGTCTTTGCTGTTGTGCTCAGCTTCTTTATATGGGTTCTAAATGATCAAACCCAGGTCTTCATGCTTGCACGGCAAATGTTTTGGCAGCTAAGCCACCTCCACAGCTCTCCCTGTTTCATGTGGCTAATCATGTGACTAACCCTTTGACCTGTTCACACTGGCAAGTCTCTTTGTTACATGGTGTCACATATTTCTAAGTTCTGAGGATTAGGGCATGGGCTAGTTCAGGGACTGTAGTTCTGTGTACTGTGTGGTTATGACTACCTGGGGCAGAGCTCTGAGCTGCACAAGGATTTGCAGAGAACTCAGGCACTCAGTAGTGGTAGGTTCCTGACTTCACTCACAGAGAGCACAGGCAAGCTGTATCCATAGCTCTGTCCTCTAATTCCCTTCCTTCCCCAGAATGTAATAAATTAAACATAGTATAAGATGCAAAAAGGGTTACATTGAGACATATACTATTTGAAGGTTTAATTCATTTTTCTAGTGTGTGAGACACAATGCTATTAAATTTTTAAAGCAGTGAGCTCCTAAACTCTCTTACTTTATGAGGGCTTTCTTCATAAAGATAAATGGTTTCCTTGCCAAATCAAATGCAGATTTGAAACAAATTAAGCTAATGTGCAATGGTACAAGGTAGAATGGGTGTGGGGCGGGGGTGGGAGGGCTCTTTTATCTTGCATTGTAATAACTATACCCACCTAAATCAATAGCTATGGAAAAAAAGCAATAATATCATGTAACTGCAGGAAATGAAATATAGTGGTTTGGTTGGGGGAAAACAGGCTGCAAAAAGAGAGGGGTTTGTATTAGAATAATGACATTTCATTAAACAGGGAAGGAATGGTATTGAAGAGAAGTCCATGGCAGTAAATTCTATTTCTTATAATAACACTCGAGAGGAGTTAAATTTGGTTGGGTATTGTGATAAAGGATAATGCTGCCATCTTTCCGTGCATTGCGCTATAATTTTATGGTTAAAGAAACCTGAGATATTAAAGAGCTTGTTCATGTTTCTGGAGTGTGTTCCCATTCTCCTAATCTTTTGCTTAATTTAGTTCAAGGTCCTATAATCTGTCTGAAAGTTGGTGTTTGGTGCTTAGAGAAAATTGCTCCTCTTTTCTCTTTAGTTTTTTTTTTTTTTTTTTTAGTTTAGGTGTTATTTTTTGCTTGTTTGCATATGAATAAAGGCAAATGAGTCTTTTCATTTTCTTGTTTGTGGAGGACAGGGCAAAGACAAAGGGGTCTGCCATTATGAAAGTGGTTTTTGTTAACAGGGACCTCAGAGGCATTCATTCCTACATATGCTGTCTAGTAGCCCACTAATTAATCTATAGTCTATAGAGTTATTCCTACCCATGAGAAACCCCAGGAGACCTGTCACACAGGTAGAGGATGTGCTCGGGACATCCCCATCTGAGAGGTTTTAGGGTGCACTGTTGACATTTCCTAAAGCTGCTCTCACAAAGGACTGCTCAGAACACCCTTTCCTTTTCTCCTAGCAGAACCCAGGATAGGCAATTCCTGCCTAATATAAGCTTCTCTGTCCCCAACTGGACAAGAGAATCTGTGCGTTCACTTCTTCAGCTGGAAGAGCAGAAGCATCATTGCTTTTGAGTGCCTGCATCCTCATGACTCTGTTTCTAAAAGGCTAGGAAGGACAAGTAGCAGAAAGGACACCTCCTACAGGAAGTCATCCCTGGATCTCCAGCTATAAAACCCTTCAATCTGCATTGTTAGTATGGCCCCAGAGCGGAAAGAGACTAGTCCACACTGTAAAGTATTATTCCAAGAAATCATTCCTTAGACTGAGAAGAAAATATCATAGAGGGCAATGTGTTTACACTCTGGAAAACAAGCCACTGAAGAACAAAGGTTACTTCCGTGAAATCTGGTATTTCTTTTACCCTAGGCAAATTCCTTTACCTCTTTGTTCCATGTTCTCCTCACCTGGAAAATGGCATCCGTCCTTCAGAGATGTGTAGCCTGACTTTTTGGCCACTTTACTGGGCTTTTATGTCTACCATGGTTTCTTCACCCGAATCCCTTCCAAACCCCCTAACACTAGGTGGGTGATAAAGAAGGTTAGAGAGGAAAGGGGGCATAGATACCTTTAGACTACTTTCTTCTAATTAGGAGAATCCATCGAGTTCTTTCGGGGAGGTCCAAGATTTGTTGTCAGGATATCTCCAAGTAGCAGCCAACAATCCAACAATCTAGCCAGTCTGCAATCTAGCAATTCAGCAAACAGTAATAGCAAAAGCAGCAGCAGGAACCAGCAGCAGCAAGGGCAGCAGCAGGGGCCAGCAGCAGCGAGGGCAGCAGCAGGGCCAGCAGCAGTGAGGGCAGCAGCAGCCACCTCTCTTGACATTCTAGCATTGATATGACCATTGCAGAGTCCCCAGAATTCCAAATGTAGACTATCTGCAGCTGGCAAAAACCACGCCCTCCTAAAGCATGAAACAAATCATAGTTAGCTATCATGGACAAGCTGAAGCAGCTCCGTATCTCACGCATGTGATTAAAACAAAAACATATTCATATAACTTAACTGGGTTTTAAAGAAATCAAAATTCTCACTGTACTTTTCCCCTTTCTGTTATAAGCCATAGAGTGAAACAGATACATCTGATTGGGGTCAAGATTTTCAGAAAAACATTTCTTGCTTAATTCTAATAGTTATAAGTTTTCATGGTATCCATATCCTTTTATTCCATGTAGAAAAATAAACAAAACCATGTCACCAACACAAAACAATTGCAGGATTCCATTCTGATGTTAACACATCCTTATACTTCATAGGTTGACTTAATTCCACAGTTTTTTTTTTCCCTATAGCGCAGTATCTCTCAGGTGCTATTTTTTTCATTGACACTATGAAAATATAAAATTAACAAAGCATTATTTAGTCTGTCTCTGGGGGTCTTTACTCTTCCTTTTTGTTTTATAAGCATTTCTTTTAAAGTATGATTAGTTCTTTCTACAACTGCTTATCCTGTAAGATTGTATAGTTTATCACTAATGTGCTTTATATTATAATATGCAAAGAATTGCTTCATCTTATCGAAGACATATGTGAGGCCATTATCAGTCTTGATTTGTGCAGATATCCCCATCATTGCCATTTTTTCCAATGAATGTGTAATTACACAATCACCTTTTTTTTTTAGAACTCAAAGCAGTTGCCTATTGAAACCCCAAATATGTAGCAATAGGATAGTATACAAACTTTAGCTTCCCGAATTCTGAAAAATGAAACACATTCATCTGCCTCTCTTGATACTCTAGCATTGATACACCCACTGCAGAGTCCCCAGAATTCCAAATGTAAACCATCTGCCGCTGGCAACAATCATACCACTCCGAGATCATGAAACAAATCTGAAGCAGCCCCATATCCTACACCTGGTATTAAAACAAAACAAAAAAACCCATATTCACATAATATAACTGGGATGCTTCCTGTATGTCTCAGACTAGAGGCTGCACAGAAAGTCACCAGCACAATGTTTGGCTAGCAGGTGGCTCAGCAGTTGTTCAGGGCTGTTTTCAGTGTCATTATCTTCATTACCCTTTGATCCTGTGAGCTCTTTGCCTTTTTCATATGTGAGGGACTTGCAAGTTTAACTTGCAAAAGGCACATAGAAAGTGCTCAGTAAAACTCCCTCCCACCCCATCGTATTTTTCTACTTTCTTATGTGATTGTGATGCTTTGGGGGGCTACTTTTACTGGTAAAAGAGATTCCACTCATGGGACTGGAGAAGTGGCCTGGGGTTAGGTGCTACTGCTCATGCAGAGACCCAAAATTGATTTCCAGAAGCCACAACTGCCTGTAGCTCCAGCTTCAGGGTTTTGAGTCCCTCTTTCGGCTTCTGTAGGCATCACAATCACATATACACAACCCCTGCCCCCAGATGCAGACACATGCATACATATGTAAAAATAAAAATAACTTTAAAAGAGAGACACTATCACAGGGCAGTGGATAAAGAGGGCTGTACCATGCCGTGGAAGGAGTTTCAAGGGGTGTTTAATACATATGTCTGTCCATAGTGTCCCAGGGTTCTCCAGCCCCGCTGGGTGCCTCAAGACTCAGAACATGTGCGTCTCCTGGATTAAGCTGACTTACCAAATGTTTATTTTTAAACAACCAAGAAGTTTTTCACATGCTTTAAAAGAACTTGTACTAGCAAGCAAAGGTGAAAATAACAGCATGCACACACACACACATATACACGGGGTGGGGGGTGGGGGTCAGAGAGAAGAAAGAGAGAGAAGAGGGAGATAGAGACAGAAGGGGGAGAAAGAAATGGACTGTAATGGATGGAACAAACACACTGTGGAATCTAAGTCACCGTCCCATAGAGGTTCTTGCACATTCAAGCTTGTGCAGCATTGCTTACACTAGCCAAGATGGGGAACCAGCCGAGATGCCTATCCTGAGGTGAATAATGACAAGAATGTGATAATCATATGTAAGGAGTTCTTATATGGCTGTAAATAATGGAATTATGTCGTTGTGTTACACAGAGTAAGCCAAAAGCATAAAGACAAATGCTAATTTTTTTCGTATTTGGATTCTAGAGTTAAATAAATAAATACCATATGCATACATGACACTCCTCTTCCCTTCCCCATCAGAAAATGGTAGGCCCCCCCACGGATATCAACCAAATATGGCAGACCAGGTTGGAACAAGTCTAGGCACATCTCCCCATATTAAGGCTGGACAGGTCAACCCAGTAGCAGGAAAAGTGTTCAAAAAAGCAGGCAAGGGAGTCAGAGACAATCCCCACTCCCACTGTGAGGAGTCCCACAAGAACACCCAGCTAGACAACCTGACAATATATGCAGAAGAACTAGCTCAGACCCATACAAGCGCTCTGATTGTTGGTTCCATGTGAGCTCCTATGAGCCCTGGTTAGTTGACACCGTGGGTTTTCTTGTGGTATTCTTGGCCCCAATGGTTCTTCTAATCCTTCCTCCTCATCTTCCTCCAGATTCCTTAGCTCTTGTTAATGTTTGGCTATGCATCTCTGTATCTGCCTTCATCTGTTGTTGGATGAAGCCTCTCTGATGATAATTATGCTAGGTTCTGGTCTATGAGTATAGCAGCACATCATTAGTAATCATTTGATTGACTTTTATTTTTCAAGTGGTGTTCTATCAAACTCTGGTTCTTGGTCACCCTAGCAATGTCAAGCATGGGCTCCTTCTTCTTTCATGGGTCTCAAGTTGGACCAGTCTTTGCCATGAGCTCTGTACCACCTTTACCCCAACATATCTTGCAGGTAGTTAAGAATTGTAGGTGGAAGGTTTTGTGTCTGGCTTGGTGCCCCAGTCCCTCCATTGGAAGCCTGGCCTTGTTACAGATGATGGCTGGTTGGAGTCATTGCTAGGGTTACCCTGGTGAATTCCTGGGAGTTTCCTGGGAGTTTCCTGCTTCACCCTCTGAAATGCTCCCAATCCAGTCCTATCTCAATTCTCACTCTCTCCTTCCAACCCCACCCATCTGCAGTCTACTAATGAAATCTATTCTATTTCCCTTTCCCAAGGACATCCATCCATTCTCCTCTTGAGCTCTCTCTATAGTTCTTAATGAGCCACCCCTGTTTACTCTCCCATAACACCATTTTTTGTTGTTGTTCATGGGACCCTCGTGTACTTTCATCCCCAGATTTACCTGTCAGATTCACCTTCCATTTCTTCTAGAAGTCTGTATACCCCTGTTCTTGCTACCTAGAATTGTCATCTTCTGTATGGATGTGTCCCTCTTACTTTCAAGGCTCCTGGACATCAGAGGCCAGCCAGTATAGGCATGCTTTTTAAAATCAATTTGATTGGGTTATTATACCTCTACATCCCTTTTAACCCTTATTTCATCCTTATCTCTTTCAACCTGCAATACTAGGTAGAAGAGAAAGAAGGTTAGAGAGGAAAGGGGACAGAGACTTCTTTAGGATACCTCCTGCTCATTAGAGGCATTGAGTTCCTTGAGGTAAGGCCAATTTTTGCTGTCAGAATATTCA
The DNA here is from genome assembly GCF_964271855.1 of Acomys minous. NCBI lineage: Eukaryota > Metazoa > Chordata > Mammalia > Rodentia > Muridae > Acomys > Acomys minous. Next base: position 12,264,491 of record NC_140496.1, read on the forward strand.
GCAGTCCAGCAAACCAGTAATCCAGCAACAGCAAACGCAGCATCAGGATGAATCAGCAGCAGTGGGGGCAGCAGCATGGGGAGCAGCAGCCACTGCAGGCCCTCTCAGGGCTCTCCCATTTGTACCCTATCCAGAGTCCCCAGAATTAAACCATCTGCAGCTGGCAAAGATCATGCCCCTGCTAGTGCATGGGGCAAGTCATAATAACCTGCTGTGAAGCAGCGTTTTATCCCACACCTGGGAATAAAGCAAAAACATAGCTAGGTTATGTTATATTAAACACAACATAACTAGGTTTTTAAAGAAACCAAAAGTCTCACTACAAGCCAGTCTTTAACTGTAATCTTGAATGGACTAATAGCTGGGTGGCATGTCAGGAACATTAGTTGGAGGAGAGAAAAAAAGAAAGAAGAATACAAGGGAATGAAGGCATTAGCTTTGTTTGGAGGAATCTGAGATAATATTACTTTTATTTTTAAGTTCCCCCCCCCTAAAATATTAAGGCAGTTGTCGTCAAATAAAATAGGCAATGACTATGTACAAAGTGAGGATCTAGTCTCATTTTCTGGATGATGGAAAGATGAGGAGATTCAGAAACATAAACATGGATTTGTTTGAATCCCAGCACAGCACCTGCTCACCAGAACAGTGGGTGTTTAAAATGCTTACTCAGAGAGAGTGGTGTGAGAATCTGAGATAAATGGCAGAGAAGACATGGTCCATACAAATCATTCTGTAAGTGGTAATGGTCAACCTCTCTTTTGCTGGCAGGAACTGCTCATATTCATATTCTCTCTCTCTCTCTCTCTCTCTCTCTTCTCTCTCTCTCTCTCTCTCTCTCTCTCTCTCTCTCTTCCTCCCTCCCTCCCTCTCCCTCTCTCCCTCTTTCTCTCTCTCTCTCTCTAACTGAAAGCCAAGCCTTTTCTGTTACAATAGTTTCTATTCTTCACCAGTTCCAGTGATATCATACAGCAATACCAATAATTTGTGGCTTAATCTGACTGTCCTCTCAATAAAATGTCTTATGTGGACTGTGTTCTGCACAAAGACAGAAGCTAGTCCTTGTCATTGTCTCAGACAGGGTCATGATCCCAGTGAAGACACCTAGGGATCAGACAGGCTCATGATCCCAGTGAAGACACCTAGGGATCAGACATAGTAGTTTGGTGGAAGGATACAGATGAATTCATCAGGCAGAGCATCTCCGTTGAGAAGGCACAGGATGGACATGCCCCTCGAGACTAGGACCATCTGGCACATGTACTCTTATCAGCTGCCAACTGCTGCTGTAACACAATCACAGACGCCTTCCTCTCTTATGTTCTGGGGTTCCTACAGCAAGTTTCACTCTTTTAAACCCAAAGTGTCAGCAGGCCTGTGTTTCTTTTGTGAACTTCCATGGATAACCCATTTCCTTGACTTTTCACTGCTTTTAGGAACAGCTTGCATTTCTTAGCTCACAGCTTCCTCTGGCCTCTTCCAGTCCAGTAATAACAGCCTTCTGGCTGAGGCCTTCAGCCTCCCTAATCAATTCAAGTTAATGTCCCCATCTCCACAGCCTAGATCACATTTGTAAAGTTCCCCGTGCCATAACAAGCAATAACATTCACAGGGGTCAGAGATTGTAACATAGGTTTGTAGGGTAGACATGAGCTCACACAGTGACCTCCAGAGGAATCTTCTAGAAGTACAGAGTAACTTCCTGAAGGCTTTGGTGAGTAGGGCCATTTTGGAACATGGGGAAGAGTTTTGTGTCTTCACTTATATCTCACTCTTCATTAAAGAACATGTATGTTTAATTAAGGGATGACTGCTACAATGGCTCCATTGGGTGTCTTGGTTGGATCACCATTATCTTTTTATATTTATTTATTATGCATATGGATGTATGAATGAGGTTATACATGCCATGGTGTGTATGTGGAGGTCAGGACAACTTGTGGGAGTCAGATCTCTCCTGCTATCATGTGGGGTATTGGGGTATAAACTGAAATTGCCAGACTTGGCAGCAAGCACTGTTCCTAGCTAAGCCATCTCCCTGGGCAGATCACTCGTTATTTTGCAGAGGGCCATGGCACACAGCTCACTCCATCTTTATAGTTACCTAGATAATGCCATCACTGTTCTATTCCAAACACATACTATTATAACATGTACCTATGGGTGGACCCGAGTCTGTCTTGTGTGGACATCAGATTCCTCCCAGGATGCATAACTTCCTTGACAAGAATTCTTCTCAGTGGACGGTGTGAGTCATCAGCGTTGGGCTTCCCAGCCAGACATGGAGAGACACAAGGGAAGACGCAGGCAGTGCCATTTTAGCTTAAGCCTTAGCCCAGTGGGGAGGTCCTGGCTGGCAAGAGCTCACACTAATCTGTCCTCCATGCAGCCAGCTCCTGAAGGGGAAAGGATTTCCCTTCCAGCCTGACATCAAAAGGCTCTTGCCAGGGGTTCCCTGGGCCAGGATCCTGTCAGCAGGGGGTATTAACCAAACACAGTTCACCCCCTGTGTTTGTGAGGGGTGGTTGTGTCTTTGACGCAGCCTCATTCCTTGGACTTAATTAAAACCCAGTTCCCTCTTTTATTCAATTTATGAGGCCTAGCCTGTAGGATTAAGCGATTATAGACAAAAAGCCCCATTTGTGAAACACTCCTAAACTCAAGCTGTTACGATGCTTACTTGTACTCCATTAAATTAATAAGGAATGAATCGGCTGATCCATTATGAATTAAGCGGTGGGGAGTCTGCCTGGTTCATGCTTTCTGCTCCCTCCTTGGAGAACATTTGTGTAAAATGATTATATTCATATTCATTCCGCTGGAATTCTCTAAAAGTGGAACACATAAATTACTCTAAAGACATGGAGTTTATCTTAAACATTAACTACGAAGGGTGAATTAATAAGACTATTATAAAACCATTAGCAGTCAGTGTATTTACCTACAACTGCAGTGTACCCCAACCAACTTCAACCCACAGTTGCCATTTATGTCGGGCGCTCAAGCTAGTTTATTTTAGCTTGCAACTCATTTAAACTCGCAACAGCTCAAAATATATAATTATTTTTATTAACTTCTTTCATTTTTAGGGGCTTTCTCGGATGCTTTTGGTTCCTAACTCAACCACACAATTCTATCAAAAAGTATAATGTCTGAGAGTCTCAAAATGTGATCCTTGGTCTCTAAAAGTTAGAAATTAAGAGGCTGAGCCCTAGTCAGATAAGGTGGAGCGTCATGCCTGGGCACCCGAGGCGCCAGCTGACAGAGTGGGGGACAGAAACAGTTAAGAAGAGGGGGCTTCAGGACCTTTCCCGTTGATCATGAGCTCAGGATGAGTTTGATAGGTGATTCAGATTTTTCCAGGCTTTAGGCATCCTTCCCGCACATGCTAGACTAGACCCTGCTTAGGGATGAGAGTGTCCTGCACGCTGTAGGATGCCCTGTAGAACTTCTTATCCCCCCTTTCAGACTTTCAGAGCGAGAACCTCTCTTCTTCCTCAGCAAGACTATCTACATATAGGCAAATCTTCTGGAAATGGAGAACAAAGCAGAGGCCCTGTCTGGATCTGTTGCCAGAAGAGGGGTCACTTAACCCCTTCAGGACTTGGTCTCCTTACTGTAAAATGGTGATAGGTGGCCTTCAAATATTTCCAAAATCCATTCAAAGACGGGTCAGTGCTAAGTGTAAACCTGGTAGGGGGCACATGCTTCTCTCTGCTTAGGGTGTGGGGGTGTGACCTCTAGGGAAGATGAGGCAGTGCGTTCTTCAATAGTGTTACCTCCATGCCCCTCATACCTCTGCCTGTGTCAGATTAGTTTCCTGTTATGGAGTTCAGTGGACTAGAAACCATGAGAAAGGAATGGCTGCTCTCTTCTTCTCTTTCCCAGTCAGTGAAACTCGAATCAGAATTTACTTGCCTCGCCATGCCTTAACATCACGTGACTATATGGAATGAGGATGTGCTTTGGAGCCCGGTGAGGGGTCATCTATCCCCAGCACATGTACACACCCATGCTTTCCCACAGCTGCCAGGTAGATCGCAAACACTCCCTAATCAAACACTTTCATAAAATGGCTACCCTCCTTCCTTCTTTGAAGCTAACACTCACATGGTGGGCAGCAGGGCACCAGGTGATCAGGTGAGGAGATCAGAAATCAGGATAGTAGGCAGGAGGACCACACGAGGTACAGAGGGGGGTTGATTTAAAATGTGGGGATTCTCTTCCAGAAGCTTCGGTTTTCCTGCTAATGAAGGAACTGGCAGCTTCATTGCACGCCGAGGGTGTCATTCTTTAGGGCAGGGAGTTGAGATGAGAGGCGATGAGGTGACTGGTCCAGTGCCAGCTGGTGAGAGACAAGAAAAGAGCACAAACCCTAATGCCCCAACCCCAAAGCTTTGTCCCTTGAGTTTCAGTGGGCAGCTCCCTTCCTGCTTCCATGTGACTGTGATGGTTACAGCCCTACACAGAGCAACACTTCCTGTCAAGACAGCCCAGTTCTTCATTAACTTTGCTTTCAGGGCTTGTCTAGAGCCAGAGTTCTGAGAGCTCACATTTCTGTTTCCCTTTTCCTTTCAAAAACTACAGGATGCGTGTTTCTTCTTGTCTGTTTTTATTTTATTTCTGAGTCTTCTGCTTTTCCTTTCCTTTTGAGCCAACTGCTATTCTGTCTTGAGTAGTATCAAAATGTGTGTGTGTGTGTGCATGCGCACATGTGCGTGAACAGGTGTGTGCATGTATACATACATATGTTTACATGTCCACACATGTGATGTACCTACAAGCACATTTGGACAAAGGCCAGATCACTCCCCACTTTATGCACTGAGGTGGGGTCTCCTGCGGAAGCCACAGCTCACTCCTTTCCCTATTCTAGCCAGTCAACTTATCCCAGCTGCCCTTACAACAGGCGAGTCATCAAGTCTGCCTGGCCGCTATGTAGACGCTGGGGATACAAGTTCCAGCACCCACACTTGTGCTTGCAAGCAGTTCATCCACTGAGCCAGCTCCCCAGACTGAATAGCCTCAGAGCTGTAAAGGAGAGGAAAGTCAGGCAGATGGATAACCAGCAGCAAGCCTTCATTGTCATTGGTTAGTTGGCAAAAAGTATCATTGGCCACAGTCGAGTCTGAAGTGACACTCTCCTGGTGACTGCTCCTTCATGCAACACAGAGCTTGCAGCTAGACAACATAGGGTTAAACAGCAGCTTAACATCTTACCAAGTTTCAAAGGCTCATGCAAAGGACTTAAAATATAACTTGCACTTTTATTATCTGCCCAACAATTTCAGAATCTGTGCCCATCAGTGCCACGCGTTAAAGTGAGACAGTTCGTCTAATGGTGTTTTTATTAGGTCACTTATTAAAATGAACACCATGGACTCCTTACAGAACTTTTAAACATAAAGCTAAATTCAGGGAGGCTGTCTCTTCCAGGAGGTCCCCAATGCCTTCTCCCCAGCCTAGTAGGAGGATTATTGAATTCTTTCTTGAAAGGACTTACATGTACATACGGAATTGGCAAAAAGTCTGGCTCTTTGGCCCGATTCCAAGCAAAACTAATCATCAGAAACTTCATGCAGATTTACGGTTACTCTTTCTATAACAGGGTTAGGCCCAAGCTGCTGAGACAGAATTAAAAGGGGCCGCTGCTAGCAGTGAAGGCTCAGGTCTCCATAAAGAAGCGTTTTTCCAGCCTAGCACCTTGTGTGGACACCCTGGCTCCAGGTGGGTTGTAAATTAATGTCAGATGTTAACGTAGCCTTGCCCCTCTTCCCGAAGATTGCTGAGATGGGTTTTATAATGGGGCTATGGGCTCTCATGCAAAGCTAACAAGGAGAAGCTCACAGGATACTCTGAAAACACTGCATTTAATTCAGGGCAGGATTTAATTTTATGAGGGCTGGTTTGTCTCACTAAGATTGAGTGTGTGCGTAGAGATTTTTCTCATTGAGAGTGGAGGGCCAAAAGCACCAAGGCCTGGATCTTCCAGGCAAAGCCTTACCCCTCACAACTGTAAAACCAGGGACAAACTGCTTCTCTTGTATTTTAATGACTGCTTGGCATCAGAATAGACCACATTAGCTTTGAGCACTTGGTAAACACTGACTCTAAGGAGCGCAGCATTTGTTACCAGTTTTAAAATGTTAATGCTCTTCACATTTCCAAAACAAGGATTTTGAGCTAGGGAGATGGCTCAGTTGGCAAAATGCTTGCCACATCAGCTCAAGGACCTGAGTTTGACCCTCAGAGATCATCTGAAAAAGCCATGGCCTGGTGGTATACTCTTATAATCCCAACCCTAGGGAAAGAAAGACTGGAAGGTCGCTGAGACTTGCTACCCAGGTAGCCTGACTCTGCCTCACTAAACTAGGTGAGATGACACTCAAGGTTGACCTCTGATCCCCACATATAAGCTCCTGCACAGGCACATCCTTCCATACCCACACAGTACACACATGACAACAAACACACGGGCAGCTGCACCACACACACACACACACACACACACACACACACACACACCAGTTATAAAGCTGGGTTCTCAGGCAACAAGACACTTCTATTGTAGAACGGTAGCGTCTGGAGAGAATGATCAACAGTTGCTGCGTTTTATCAAGTTGTGTGTTGGCCTTTCAGGTGACTCCAACACTCCCTGTTGTGAAAGCTTGTGAAAGCTTGACACCAGGATTTATGTAAATCTTTTCCGATTTCTGGGTCATAGTTTGAAATCTCTCTACTTCCAATAAAAATCTTTCTATAGCTGGACCTGCGGGAAGAGCCTTGCCATCCCAGCTATTAAATAGGCTGAGGCAGGAGGGTCCTAAATTTAAGCCTTGCTCAGCCTACACAGTAAGCTCAATGCCCCCTTAGCCAATTTACTGAGACATCCTGCCTAAAAAGTACAAAGTAAAAACAAACAAGTGAAAAATGATCTGGAGATTTATCTATCTTGTAGCAGTTCCCTGGCATCGTAATGCCCCAGGACGAATCGCCAGGATGACAAAAAAACAACATGTCGTAGAATTGCTTAAGGTTGTAAGAGTCAATGTGCTCAGACTGGAACAATAGCACTTAGGAGGTGCAAGCAGGAGCATCAGGAGTTCAAGGTCAGCATTGGATACATAATGGATTTGAGGCCAGTCTGAGTTATATGAGACCTTGTCTCTACAAACAAACAAACAAACAAACAAAAACAAAAACAATCCAGTATCCAAATATGTTATTCATCCCTTAACAATTTGAAAATGTCCTTGATTTCATTTATTGGGGATACTCCTGTTTGTGTGGAGAGTGCTTCCTGGGACCTACTGGAGGCAGCATGGTGGGCAGTGGTAAGCATAAACTTAGTGAAAGAGGAGATAAACAAAAAAAAGGACAGATTAATGTGAACACGGTCTAAGACAATCCCCAGGTAATAAAGAATACTGAGTCACAAAGGAGAGCCATTTAAGACAAAGCTATTTTAAGCTGCAGAGATTGATCTAGAAAAGGCCAAACAGATGTCACTCAATAGCAGAGCAGGGGTACGGAGGGCATGCTGCGAAAGAGGCAATGTTGAGATCTGCTGAGCTGCGGATGTCAAGGTGGATACAGCCTAGACATCCCAAAGCTTTAAGGAGGAAAGTAGACGGTGTTGTGAATAGATGCCCACCTTTTCAAAGGTCAGAGTTTCTAAATAATGAAGTAGACCTTTGCCCTCTCAAGCCCCTCCCACTTCCTGAACTCCCTTCTGGCCTTTTTATGTGGCTCATTTCCTATACAGCTGATATTCCAAAAGGTTGATGTCACCAAAGCTGTCCTCTGCACCTTGCAGGGCTTTGCAGGTGCTGAGAGCCAGGCACTGTACTTTCTGTATGATCTGGAAAGAACATTTACAGAAGTATCACACCCACGGAGCCCACAGATCACAGCTCTGCAGCTTGAGATATTTCATGAACAACTCATTCACGACACCTGGGTCCAGAAACAAAACAAAACAAAACCAGAAACAAAAAAGCCAGTGTCACAATCGTACACCTGCTGATCACCACCCCTTCTCCCAGGATAATCACTAACCCAGATTCTAAGCCCACAGAGACCAAGTTCTGCCTGCTGGTAGACTTTGGATAATGCAGGTGTGGGGCTTTACTAGCTTCCTTTTCTTGACATTATGCTTGTGAGGAGGACTTCTGTGTTGGGCTACTATTCTCTTGTGTGTCTAGCATGTTGTCCCCCTCCTGCTACAGACAGGTGTCTTAGTCAGGGTTTCTTGGAGGAATAGCACAGGTTGGATGAATATAAGTTGGGGGCTAGATGCTGCTCTGGCACTCCTGTATTTCTCTCTACTTCCTGTCCACAATGATGTGAACAATTCCCATCCTCATACACCGCAGTGGTCATGATATTCTACTCAGTTGCTTAGAGCCAGGCAACCACAGACTGAATCCTTTGAAACCAAAAGAAATGCTCCCTTCTTTATGCGTCGCTTCTGCCCAGTGTTTCAGCCACACTCATGAGAGAAGAAGGTCATACTGTGTCATTCCAGGGCCTCAAGACATGTTTTCATTTGCAAAGACAGTATTTTAGACATGGGTGCATGAGGTCTTCGTGCTTACGGTAGGCCCAGTCTCTGGGGCTGGTATCCTTAGAGGAGAATAAGATGCATGGACAGTGAGGAGAGAGAAGCTGTGCCTGGCTAGAGGTAGCATTTATGGGTGTGTCCACAAGCCAGGGAACACAAAGGACATAGAGAAAGGCCCAGAAATTGGGTGATGTCACTTCCGTAGCATCCTCAGAAGGAAACAGCTCTGCCAACATCTTGGCTTGGGACTTCTGGCTTCTATAACTGTCAAAAAGTATATTGACTTCTAATAAACCTCTTGGTTTGTGGTCATCAATCAGAGCAGACACCAAACCTCTGACTTTGAGCTCTGGGGACACTGGGGCTTTCTGAGTGGTCCAGGGACTGCAAGTTACTTTGTGGGGATTTGGAAGATGATATGGAAAGCGCGGGCTAGAACCACAGGTACCTATGACTTTAAGATTCCTCTCTTCTTCCAAAGAGACCCTCTTTGGACCTAAGAACACGTAGCCCTATCAGCAGGCTCGTAGATACTGTGCTGTCATCCCAAGATATGTGTTCTTGAGATTTTGAGGCAGCTTCTAGCGTCAGCACACCCTGTTGCTTTTACTTGCAAGCACGTACCACCACAGTCTCCTATCCCCCTTAGAACCATAAACACTCTAATAGCAGTAACGGGGCCGCCTCCATCATGACCAAACGTGATTACGTTCCACATAAAAATATAAAAGCTCATTTGAGCCAGGGCTCCCTCTGGGCCCATTGCCTGCACTTTTATTGAAAACCCCACATTCCTGACTCCGTGAGCACTGATGTCAGGGCCCACTGAGCTGTAGCCCACAGTCTGCTGTAAAGTGCCAGGGCAGCCCAGCGGGGTGACTCCAAGAAATCTCGATCTTCACTGTGTTCTGTGGTTTGGAAGCCCCGCACTTTCTTCTCCACAGGCTCCTCTGTGCTCAGCCCATGCCTGAGGCTTCTGTTGTATAATATAAGGCCCCGTAGTTGTTCTGTTTCTCCCCCTGCTAAATGCTCAAGGCCAAGAGTGGTCCAAGGCATGTGAGTGAATCAGACTCCAAAGAACCTCTTCCTGCCTCTTCTCTCTGCTGTCTGTCCGTCTGTCTGCCTGTCTGTCTGTCTTGTACTCCTGCTTTATGCTTTGTTTCCCCCAAGCAAGTTTAACCTTTCAAGCCAGGATCCAGATTCAGTTAACCTCTAACACTTCTACCTGTCCCTTGACCTTTGTAGCTGGCTTTCTCAAATGTTTAGCTCTCTGCTGGTAACACCTACTTATCAGCTTTCTTCATGCACTCCTATGCTTTCCTCAGGGCCATGCCTTTTTCATAAGATGCTTTGCTGTGGCCTCTGGAATTGCTATGACCTTCCGTATCCCACCTTCTGTTCACTTCCCAGCACTTTTCTTTAATTTTTTTTAATTCATGTATATATGTGTTTGAATATGCATGTGCTCCTAAGTGTCTTCAGGGGCCTGCAAGAGCTACAATCAGCAACTGAAACTCACCTGACAAGAGTCCTCTGTAAGAGCAGCAGGCACTGCTAATGATAGACTCATCTCCTCAGCCCCTCCCCTGACTTTTCTAGACTTTAAGAACTGTCCTGTGCTTAGCAGCGTCTGCTTCTTTCTTCTGCTGCAAGGGCCTTTCAGAGGCTTTGACTCATGGCATCCATAATGCGTGTTGTTTGGATGGCTTCACAAACTGCTGAGAGCAGAGTGAGCCTTCAGAAAACAACGGACACCATGGCAAGGAGGACGAGAAGAGAGATCTGGAATGGTCAAGCCCTGAGATGGAAATATGATGAAAATGTGACTGTAAAGAAGCCCCAGCCAGTTTCATCCCACAACAAGAGACAGAAAAAGCAAATATTTGCTCCCTCACACACGAAGAGAAGGTGGCTAGAGAAGTTCACAGCCATTGCCAAATGCAAAGCCAGCAGGTCCAGGCTTGTAATCTACATTGGTTAGACTTTAAGTCCAAATTTACTCGAAGAACGAAAGTATTTTGTCATGTGTCAGTATTGCTATTATTGTGCATGTGTGCCTCCCCCCCCCCCCCCCGTGTGCAAATGATGCAGGCACAGACAATCTTGTGCCTAGGGAGGCCAGACGACAGTTTGTGGAGTCACTTCTCCCCTTCTGCCCTGGGTTCCAGGGATTGCACTTATGCTGTCAGTTTTACAAGTTGTGTGCTTTATCCCAGAGATGTGTCTCAAGCCCAAGGAACACAATTTTCAGAGGTGATTTCTCAAGAGAGTGATATCTGTAAAAGTACAGGACTGGGCGTCCAGCCTCTAGCATGTTATCAGCGTAGGAGGGACTAGTCCCATTCTGGGCTCAGGGTCACCATGTGATATGAAGGGGCTCAAGATATTTGGACACTCAGCCAGGTGCCTTTAATGCCGATATAGCTCCAAAAATACTCTGGAATTATGCATAATTTATGGGGAAAACATATACTTTAAAATTCAGTGACTGAGGCAACAGCTGCAGGCATGAGATTTCTGTTCTAATCTTTAAAAATAGATTTTACAGAAATACCCCTGTGTGTGTGTGTGTGTGTGTGTGTGTGTGTGTGTGTGTGTCCATAGGAATAGGAGATCAGACTACAAATTGGCAACTGTGGTTGTGACCACCTTGAAAACCCTGAGTTCTCTCCCTTTACCACGCTCTGTCACCATGGCTGTCGGACAGTGCTGCTCTGAGTCTGCCCGGAGACTGACTAGGGTTCTGTCCAGGTGGCTGTGTTGGTCTACCTGGATGCCCATCCTGTCGGCCTCTCTTTTTTTTTTTTTTTCACTCAAAAAGGCTATCAGCTCAGCATGAGAAGGCACAGATCACTGGGGATAGGAAGAGAACAGGAGACTTACTATGTGATTACAGAGCCTTTGTAATGGGGCAGGAAGATGAGACAGCACCAAGGAATCCATGGTAATTTCTAATAAAGAGGGAGGGTGGTAGGTGCTGGCTCTAACTGGGACAATAGAGATTTTTGGAAAAATAGATGGTAAGTAAGTGATCAAGGAGCTGGGCTTTGTTTCTTTGTCAGACTGGCAAATTATGTCATTTGTTCATTCATTGGACACAGGTGCGCACACACATGTATGCCTGATATTGTATTTGGAAGGGACAGTGATGGGAGTCTTTGGCGGTGAGAGAATTCACAGGTTAGTTGGGAAATGGGGTGGACCAAATAGTGTCCCTGAGAGTTGACTGCGTCCTAATCCTCAGATATATGGGAGATGCCGTCTTCTTTGGCCAGAAAGATTTTATGAAGGGAAATATCTGGAGATGATGATGATGATGATGATGATGATGATGATGATGATGATGAGTGTGTGTGTGTTGGGGGGCGGGGGAGTGTTTCCTTTGGGATCTTTGCGGGTACAGTGTTATCAGCAGGACTTTTAAGATGAAGGAGGCTCAGTAGATGGGAAGAAGCCACAAACCAAGAAATGCAGGTGCTCCCCACGAGCTGGTGCTGGAAAGGGAAAAATAACAGAAAGTCCCCTTATCCTCTAGGAGTAACCATCCTTGCAGACATAAGGTATTTCTGGCTTCCAGAGCTACAAGAGAATAAAGCTGTGTTACAGTAAACTGCAACATTTTAAAATAATTTTTAAACCAGTGCTTGGAAGTAGCAGAGTGGGAAAACATCCAATCGGAAGGTCAGAAGACCAGTAGAGAACAGGAGACTTACTATGTGATGACAGAAAGCAGAAGACCTGCTATGTGATGGTAGAGAGTAGAAGACCTACTATGTAGTAGTAGAGATCAGAAAACCTACTATGTGATTGTAGAGAACAGAAGACTTACTATGTGGTAGTAGAGAGCAGAAGACTTACTATGTGGTGGTAGAGAGCAGGAGACCTACCAAGTGGTGGTAGAAATAAGAAGGCCTACTATGTGGTGGTAGAAATAAGAAGACCTATGTGGTAGTAGAGATAAGAAGACCTACTATGTGGTAGTAGAGCATGGCTCCCAAGGAGTGGGAAAGGCTCAGAGTGATGTGATGAGGCCCCTCAGAGCTCCCAGAAACCACTCTGTCTTTGAAGGAGGAGACTGGCATTTTGGGGTAGGTGTGGTAGGAAGAAAATTCCATATGGTACATAGTCCCCATATGAGACCCCAAGCAGAGAGGGAATGGGGCCTAGTCTAGGTAGTGAAGAAATCCAGCAGGCCTGGTGCACAGACTGAGGGCAAAACAACTTTAACCCAGGTGGGTCAGGCAGAGCCTTCTTAAACTCCACAGGGAATTTGGCTCTTTCCCCAGAAGTGCCCTGTGAAGCTGTGTACATTGAAGTGACTAAAAAGTCCATGCTTTCAGAAATACGGCTGTCCCGTCACACTAGCTCAGAAACCATGTGGGCTCATGGCCCTTTACAGAGGATACCACAGGTAAAGAATGCTTCTGGTACTGTGGGGACACAGACTTGTCCTAGGAAAGGCACCTTCCTGAAGGGTTCTATACCAAACATGACTACAGGGAAGACATGTGAATGAGCATCTGCACAGAGCATCCTAAAATCCCAGGTTGGGGGATTTGGTGGCCATTCAGCTCCCATGGTGCAGTGGACATGGACAGAGTGGGCAGGTGTGAGTCCACCGTAGGAAGCCACTGTGCAGACCTGGGTACCCTTTGTCAAGAGCTCCTCTGTGGAATGAAGGTCACAAGGAACTGCACAGAGAGAACGAGCCACCCAGAAAATGAACAATTCTCTCTCCATCACAGCGGCAGGGCGCCCGCATGGAGCGGTTTCATAATCAGGAGGCCATGTAGGACCACACCGGGAAAGCGGGCTTGGGGGAAGTCAGGGGAGGAGCGTGCCGTCGTGTAGAGAAGATAATTGAATCCATAGGAGGTCGACTGGGGCTCATTTCACAGAGAGCCGCACAAGAGCGCATGGCTTCGGTGGCAGCGATATGGCCTTGGGAGAGTGCTGTTGAAGGGGACTTGTTTCTATATTAAGGTGCAGTTTACTCTTAGTGAGCTGCACTGTGCTATGCCACGGCCTGGGTACAGCCATAAAAGAAATGAAGTATATTTGCCTTGTTAACACAGTTTGTGTTACATATTCATAAACCATTTTCATGAAACTGCAAGGGAAAGATTCAATTGTCTTGGAAGCTGATAATGGCCCAACGGCCATCCAGAACTCAGGCAGCATGCTATGGAATTAGCTGCACAATGAATGAAACACAACGCCTATAATAAACTCATTCAGATATAAATTACTGCAGAGTAGATGTAATGTTTGTTAAGCAATAAAGCTTGCCACCTTACACGGGAAATTGAATGAGATTTATCATCAAATATGGTGGAGGATGCTTCAAGGGAATCTAGTTCTCTAAACTGGGCTTAATCAAAACAATCCAGAGAGAGCAGGCTTCCAGGAACAGGAAGTCAGAAGAAACCGACAGCAGCTGGTTCAAAGGGCATGCTGACATCCTGACCCTAAATACGAGGGCTCCCCAGAAATTCCACAGAGGACATTTGCATTTTTTCCGAAAGGTTTTGTTTTGACCCCCACCCCAACCCCCACTTCCCCTTGGGGAATTACCAGAACGGCTTCAGCTCCGAGAATATACACTTTGACCAATAATTGGCTTCCTGGTTACAGAGGACAATAATTCAATTCAAGGACAGGGAACTTGTCCAAGTGACACTAGGCCCCGGTTCTTTTGGACGTAGTTGAAGTTGGTCCCCAGTGGCTGGGCTCGCACTTCCTGATGATTCCCTGGGTCCTCCTCTGCTCAGAAGACCCCCTTAACTCTTCCATAGGCGGGCAGGCCGGTTACTGTCTTCATCACTGGGAGCTCCAGTTTATCTCAGTCTTGAGTTTCTGGGGGAAAATAAAATGGAACCAAATGAAATAAAATGGGAATTAACTCAGCATGAGGCAGGCTTTCTGGTATTGTTACTCGAAAATAACTGCAAATATTTCACAGCTTTACGAGTTGAAGTCGGGGTTTTAAGTTTACGGAGAACAATGGAAACTACCTTAGGAATGGATTAGAGCCCCAGAGTTGGATTAAGAGTGTTCAGAAGCCAAAAGGAATTTTCTGCCCGCTAACAACATTACCCCGCAATCTAATGAAATAATCTCCCTAAAGCCAAGTGCACAGAGTAAGCTGATTTCCCATTAAAACAAAACACTAGTTGGTCAGCTCACCACTCCATTTACAGACCGTTAACCGTGCTTCAGACGACGACGACCGCATTGGACGGCTTAAGGAATAAATTACAAAGATTTAGAAATGCAGATTGCCACACCCTTCAGGGAGGAGACCTCAGAATTCAAGGAGGAGCCCGAGCTCCAAACTCCTGGAGAATGGTTAAATGTGTCTTGGCGTTAAAAAAAAAAAAAAGAATTGAAAAATTCATATGTGTAAGATGCTAACATACAAAAAAAAAAAAAAGAAAAAACAAAAAAAAAAAAAAAAAGAAAAGAAAAAAAAAAAAGAAAAGAAAAAGATTCTAACATACAGCCAAGTCTCCACCTCTGCCCATTCTCATGTTTCCCAGGATAAAGCAAGGGGCTGAGTAATGGTGATGTAACAGGATATTGAAATCCAGCAGAAACTGGGAGCATTTGCGTGGCCACCAGTTTCTTTTTGGCCTTCGTCTCACTTATGTGTCACAGCCATCCTTGCAGAGCAGGGATCACCCTGGGCCATTTCAAAAGTGAAGGACTCAAGGAGGGCCATGCATCATTTAAAAAACTCTTTCAGGTACAAAAAAATAGGCACCTGAACGCAAAGTGATAAACCTGTAAAATTATTATTATTATTATTATTATTAGTAGTAGTAGTAGTAGTAGTAGTCAGATTAATCCTGCAAAGCAGACCAAAAACTGACTCCGTCTGTAAAACACAAGTGCCCATGTTTGGTTCCTGGGATCCAGATTTTTTAAAATGCTGGGCATGGTGGTATGCCCCGGCATCCCAGTGCTAAGCTGACAGTGACCAGGAGCTCTGCGGGCTGCTAGCCTTGCATACTCAGGGAGTTCTAGGTCGGTGAGAAACCCTAGCTCAAAAATAAAAGGTGAACAGGACGTGAGCAATGACACCTAATGTTGTTCTCTTGCCTGTGTGTGTTTGTGTCCACACATGCACAACACACACACACACACACACACACACACACACACACACACACACACCACACGGTCCTTGTGTCTCCTTTCCTTGCAACTTACAGAGTTGCAAGAGTGGAAACAAGGTGCGAGTTTCCGTGGGTCAAGAGCCAAGCCTGCAGAGTGTCTTTTTATATCCCCAAACCAATATTTCCCCACAACCAGCTAGACACTTTGCTTCATTGACTTGAGTTTGTTACTCGGCCACCACACCCTGGGAAGTGGCCAGAGTGCAGAAACTATGCGACAGGGTCAGACAAGGCAACCACTGGTACACACCACACTCTGGCTTGCATAACTACTCGTGTGAGTTTGTATCGCTGACTGGTTAACAGGGACCCAGGATAAGCTTTCAAAGCCGGTGTTCATTGACAACTATATATCATATATAACTCATATATATATGAGTTATAGCTGCAACATTTTCCTCTCTTTTGGCTCAGAATTGTACCTCTCAATTATACCTTTGTTAAGTCAGAAGAAAGTAATGTTATATACGAAGTACATAAATGTGAGTTTGCCCAACTGACACCTTTTGTACAATAGAAATTAGACCACACTTGACATAAATCGGACAGACCCACACACTGTAGATTTCTGAAAGCTGGTTTATGGCTCTGAATTAGTTTAATCAATATGGATAATTTAGCGTAATTTCTGGACCATTTGGCCTTTATGGAAAGACTTAGTGAGGCAGTTGCTCAGCCTGGTTTTTAGAGCCTTCTGAGTGCCAGGGACTCAGCTTCCAGCTGAAAGCACTGATGGGCTTCATGCTCCTGGCTGAAGTGAGCATTCTGCGGTCCTTACTCTCTTGTGCACTCTCGATCCATTAACCAGCGTAGTTCTGCTGTGTAACCTGGACTCCAGCCATTTCTTCTCACCTTGGAGGAGGCTGAGAATCACAGCTGTGGGTCTCAGAGTCCCAGAGAAAGGAAAAGGATAGGGCTTGCCTTTGGAAAGCTTCTGTGATAGCCTCTGTCTCCACTGTGGACCCAGCCATGCCTGTGACTCACTGCAGCCGTAGCCCATAGCACGGACCCTGCATGCAACATGCTTGTGGAAGGGAGCTGAGAGGAAACACTGAAGAGGCGACACTTGACCCCAAGACAAAGTTTGCTTTGAAGGCACTCTTCAGGGAAACGGTCCCAAGCTTAAGTCCCAAGCCCTAAATCCAAGCACAGGCACCCGTTCCATGAGGACTGCATTTCTGTTATCTATTGTGTAACCAACCACCCTCAAATTTGGTCACTGATGAAAATCACCACACAGTGTCTCAGTGTTCTGCAGTTTCATCCAGGCTGGGTGGAGGGGATTTGTTTCTGTCCTAGGTGGGCTTGCTGCCCCAGCGCACTCATGCGCGGATCCTGCTGGCTGCAGGGGGAGGATGTTTTTGTTGCTGGGGGTGTTATATGAATATCGTTACTTGCAGGAGCTCCAGGACTTGCACGCCACTGTGCTGTATTGCAGTGGTTATATCAAGTCCCAGCTGTCCTAGGTTTTAAAACAAGCCCGATTCTTCATGTTGACTGGGCAATGTGCTCGCTGGATGGGGGAATTGGTGGTGGTCTTTACAGCCCATCTGTGTAGCTTGAATCATCTCCCTAGAGACTATGAATCTCTTTCAGGTGGGCTCTTGTTTTTCCAGGAACCCACACGCTCTTATGAAGCATGGAAACAGGAAAAGGTTTCAGTACAAGGGAAGTAGATTTTTTTTTTTTTTTGGTTTCTGTCTTACTCTCTGTCAAATCTCGGTCAAGTCATTCAATGCCTTAGGCCTTGGTGTTGTCCTCAGTCCAGTGACAGTAAGAACAACTTCCTTCTCATAGGCTAAAAGGCATCCTACAGGGTTGGTCCATAGGAACTATGGAAGGTAGTCTTACAAACGGTCAGGACTCAGTCCCATTGACTCTGCCTGCATCCTCTTCTGTCCTGTGAGCATTCAAATAGTTGGCTAGTGTTTTTATCTATGGACTCTTAGGATCCTGGAAATCATGCCCTGATATACACAGCAAATACAGAATTAATGAATGAGCAGATGAATGAATGAGTGAAGGAAGAGGAGAAACTGAGGCTATCATTGTATTTAGTTTATATCCACTTGACAACAATTATTTGAATTCAACAAATGAAGGATTAAGGCAGTGTGTCTTTTGCCCCACAGGTTTTCACACTCCTTGTATTCAGTCAGCAAGTATTTACTGAGCATCTGTGGTGGGGAAGGTATTCCATCAGGTTCAAGAGGCGATGTGGCACGATAAGCCATGCGTAGTCTCTGCCCTTATATTCTAGTAAGAGGAGAACAAAAAAAAAACAAGCGCAAAGTAACCTATGTATAACACTAGCTAGGATATTTGGAAGAAAATAGTTACATGTTAGGATGCTTATTGAACCATGGCTAGGGTTTGGATGTAAATTTGGGTTGGCCAATCAATGCCTGAAATACTGGGTTTTCCACAGAGACTTATCAGAGGAGAAAATATCTCATTGGGTGGCCAATGTGTAGCATGTCCCAGGAGGAGTGAAACTCAAAAAGGAAGATTGTGGTAGGAAATCAGACAGTAATTTCACAATATCCACGGTGCTCTGCACTTGAGCCTTGAGGAGCAATGGACAGGAAAGGTTGGGAGGGCCTGAATGGTGTAGCCTCTACAGTCAAAATTCTATAATAAGTGAGGAGCCATTGGAGGGGCTTTTCCGCAACACAATCAACCATAGTTTCCTTTCTGCCGGCATCATGCTTGGATTAGTTGTTTGCTGACAGTCACCCAGTGAAGCAACTATCACCATGTACACGCGGGGGCAGGGAAATGAGGCACGTGATACATGCGAATTCGCATAAGAGTGGTGGTCTGGGGCTGGGGGGTGGGGCAGGTTGTCTTCCATTAACACTAAGATGATGCTGACTTCCTGGAGAAAAAGTCAGGTTGTATTTTGCAGCAGGAACAAACTGGTGATAGCGCCTGCCCATCTCAGCATCTGTCTCAGTCTAGATGACATTACAGTGTCTGATTTTTCACCAGAACTCAAGAAATCACTGCCACTGGCTGCTTCTTGCTCATACAAACACTGGGATCCCCAGAGGTGAAGGGCCCAGGCAAGGCAAGCCAGCTGGGGGATTCAAGTCAGATGCCCGATCCTCCTCATACAGACTGTATCAGAATTCTTCTCGCCTCCATAGCCTCCCTTCTGAGAAGCCTCACAGACAGCTCATGTAGATGGGGACTGAGCCTGGATGATGAGTTAGATGTTGTTCTCCAGAACTTTTGGAAATCACAGGGTGGAGAGCCTCGCTACAATGCTCCTAATGAGCAATTTAGCCCCACACTGCACATGTGCGGGGCTCCGCAGCACAGGCTGTCTGCAGCACATTTGTGTCATTGTTTGGTGTCTGCGTGCAACTCGAGATTTCCAAATGGCACCGGAGGAAGCAGATGAGTGGCTTCTCTCCGGCTTTACAGATTCATGGCGGAGGCATGCTGAAAGCTGGCCTCAAGTCACACAGCAAGCGGATGAGTACTTCAGAGGCCCAAGAGGAGAGGCTGAGAGCGGCGAGTGCCGTTTATCGAAATAGTAAGAGATTTGACCTTCAGCTGTTTCGACTGTGTTCATTAACGCTTCAGTAATTTATTTCTTTCATTGTTAAGCAAATATGGAGCATCTATGATCGATCGCTCAGTCTCTTTTAGGTTAGTGTAGGCACATAGGGAAGAAGGGGATAATCATGGCCCTCGTAAAATTGTCCTTGTCACTTGGCCACTGCTCTCCTCCCTTTCTCCCTTCAACTTCATCATGTCCTGATCCAACCCTGATACAATCCATCTGGTTTGAATACTGGCTCAGCATGACCTCGGGCTAGAGCCTCTCAGTTTTCTCACCTGTGCAAGTCTTGAGATTAGTACATTGTACATAATAGTGCAGACATGAGAGAATTAACATGTAAGTGACATACAGTTAGGTGGCTTCTTTGTTTTTGTTTGTCTTTTTTTTTGCTTGTTTGCATATCACACACGTGTGTGTGTGTGTGTGTGTGTGTGTGTGTGTGAGAGAGAGAGAGAGAGAGAGAGAGAGAGAGAGAGAGAGAGAGAGAGAGAGAGAGAGAGAGAGAGAGAAACTACACCTACGATGCCTGTTAAAGTGTAGTTTTCTATCTGGAAAGTTTTGATCCAACAGTCATGGTGCTGGAGACCTCTTTGTCCCCACTATTCCAGGTGGTGTTTTGTAGGTGAATCTGGGCAGCCCAGACATTCACCCAGATATTCCTCACAGCAAGTAACTTGGGGAGCTTTAAGATGCAGATGTCTGTGGTGCATGTAGATGCTGTAAAAAAAAAAAAGTGGAATCAGACATAATGCTTATAGGCTCTCCGGTGTTTCCATACGGGCAGGGAAAATGTCTGCTCCATAGTGCTTAAGATTGCCTGGACCAAAGCAACCTGCACTCATTATGGAACCTTCCATCATCCCACTCACATATAGGCAGGGTGCCAGAAGCACTCAGAATTATTTACCCAGTTTTACATTTAGAATCCCTAGACTTTAAACACGTTTTCTTTCTTTCTTTTTATATCTTACGTTTATGTACTGGTTTGTGGTATCCGAGGCCTGCCACAGCACACATGTGGAAGTCAGAGAGCAACCTGTAGGAGTGGATTCTTCCCCGCTAAACATGTGGGTCTGGAGGATCAAACTCAGGTTGACAGGCTTGGTAGCAAATACCTTTATTCACGGAGCTGTCTCTCCAGCTCATCCTTTTCTGTCTTGACAAGAGCTCTCAGAAAAAGCAATGTTTTTTCCTTGTTTTCCTTTGCTATATTCTCTCAGAGGTATACCTCATTGTTTGAGTATATAAGGGGCGCTGGCAGACCTCCATCGGCACAATCATTTAGTGCATAGCGCTTACACAGTAGGCACTGGATAACTGTTTGCCAACAGGTAGGTGCAGTCATGTGATGAATGAGAGCAGAAGTGCACACAGGGAGCAAGGAGAAAGAGCTTTTGAAAATGTTGGGGGACTCTCAAGGTCACAGTGGGAGAAGGATTGGAGTCTGGTCCAGCGGACTGAGAGGGTATCTCTGGTGGGAAATTTCATTGCAATAAACTCAGAGAAGACACTAGGAAGTGTAGAGTGAGAAAGTGAGCAAAGATTTGGATGGAGCATAGAAGGGAGGAGACAGAAGAGAGGTCGAAGCTGGCAAGGGATGTTACCGAGTGGACCACTCTTAGTGCGGCTGAGACATTGGTCCACGGTTCATCTGAGATCTGAAGGTAGCTCAGGTAAGTTGCCATTGCCTTCCTGTGCCTTCCTCAGGGGGAGAAGTCAGACATTCTCAGGCAGATGTTTGAGCAGTTGTCCCTCTGTGTAATAGTCATCTTGGTGGTTGTGAGGAGCAAAGTTTGCAGAGTGAAACTGGATATCACGAGCAGGGCTCTTGCCAAAGCCTTTCCTTCTTAAATAGGGGCACTGACGTACAGGCTTACCACAGACAAACAGCCAGCTCTGAGGTCAGGACACAAAGTACATAAATACATGGCATGCCTTCTAGTCCTCTGGAAAGAGGCAGGCCACAAATTTGCATCTGGGTGTTCTGGCATCTTGGTCACAGAAGGGCACGTGATCCATGAAGGTTATGAAAGCAAAACAGAATGGCCAGCCACTCTGTGGATGCCAACTTGGACTGCTGTTGAGCCCAAAGGATAAATTTGCTCTGTGGTTCTGCAAGCAAGAAATCCTGCCCAAGGCTGGAGGGCTCTCTCTGCAGTGAAGACCACAAAGTTGATGGGCCTGCTCTCTGAGTGAGCACTAACAAAGGAGGTCACACCAAAGGGTACCACGCTACCGTAATCTATCAGAATTTGGCCTCTTGATTTTAATATTTGGAAGCATTTGCTTTTACTGTCATGTACCATGTCACTTTTCTTTTTCTTGAAACAAATGGCTGCTTATTAAAGGAGGTCTAAGGGCCGGGTCCTGTAATATTTTATTTTATTTTTCCTGGTGTTGTAAACACAGGACGGGGATTTCAAATATGCATCTCACAATTTGTTGTCATTCTTTAAGCATTTATAATGAAATGTCAATAACTGTCACAGCTGATTAGACAGATTCTTGCTAATGACATATTAAACAGGACGGCAGCCCAGCCTTTCTCCCTTGAAGATTTTATTCTGCTTTAAAAAGTTGACGTGCTCTGTTGGTACTGAGTCATGGAGCTCCATGCTTGATGTTGCCCAGTGCTTTATGAACCCTCTCCTTTGTCCCATGAGATTTTGAAAACACACCTTCAGTGGGGCTCTCTGCATTTAAAATTTTCCTTCCACTGTTGTTACAGGAAAGTGATTTCAGAGAGATGAAAGGGTAAGTCAGGGCATGTAATGGGATTAGGCTCTAGCACCTGTTAGGTGCTTTATATTTACCAACTCATATCAACGTGTTCATGACAAGAATTTTGTTTTCTGACTAATACCGGAGGGGAAGTTAGTTTGTAGAAGCTTTCAGAAAGGACATCTCACTGAATAAAACCTAATTGCAAACTTGCAGATGGTGGGCCAGCGACATAGTTCATAAGGTAAATGCATGCGCACCAATGCTGATGATCGAGTTTGGTTCCTGGATTTACATGGTGGAAAGAGAGAACCAACTCATGAAATTTGTCCTCTGGTTTCCACAGGTGTACCATGGCATGTGCACTCCCAAATTTATAAATTCTCTTCTGAATTGGAAATGATTTTCATAGCTTGGGGTAGTTGCTTTTCTTTTTCTTTCTTTCTTTCTTTCTTTCTTTCTTTTTTTTTTTTTTTTTCAGATAAGATTTTACTATGTTTCCCAGCCTAGCCTTTAACACACAGGTATCTGCCTGCCTTTGTCTCCCAAGTGCTGGGATTAAAGCCATGTACTACCATGTCTTGCATTAGCAACTTTTAATTCCTTAGTCACAAAATAAACGGGCCAGGCACAACAAGACATGCTTTCAGTCCCAGCACCCAGGGAGCTAATGCAGGATAATTGTGATTTTGAGATCAGCAATATGTGACACCCTGCCTCAAGAAACCAATATAATAATTTCAGTATAATAATAATATAATGAAAATAATAAGTAATAATGAAAGGATACGTGTGGAAACATTCAAGGATTTAAATGTTTTAAGAGTCTGGTACAATGTACAGGGCTTGAGAATTATAGCACAAACAATGTCTCGTTTAATTAAATTATGCATTTATTATAATTTCCATCACTGTCTACTACATCTTTTACACCTCAACTCTCTTAGTGGTAAGTGATATTATTTACTTTGAACATCTTATTTCATGCCTTCCAACCTTTTCCACCTATACATTTCTCCCACTAATGATGGATAAATCCTCAGACTCAATCCCAGGGCGGATATCAGGAACAGAAATGAAGCACGTATAAAACTACAGTGGAGGGATAGTAGTTTGAGTGACAGACATTCCATCACAGGCCCCGTATTTTCACACTTGATGCCCAGTTGATGGAGCTGTTTGGGGAACGTTGTGGATCCTTTGGAAAGTGGAGCCTTCCTGGAAGAAGTTCTCCCCTGGGCATGGGCTTTGATAGTTTGTAGCCTCATCCTATTTCCAGTTTACTTCCTCTGCTTCCTGTGCATCGCTGGGATGTGATCTTTCGGCTTTTGACTCCTGATGCTTGCTGCATCCCCTCCCCTCCACAGTGGACTGTTATCCCTCAGGAGCAATAAGTTAAAGTAAGCTCTTCTGTAAGTTGCTTTGCTCATAGCATTCTTTTACTGCAAGAGGAAAGTAACAGGAAACAGAGTGCTTCACTCAGACCCTCTACTTCAAGCTCTCTCAGTGCATTCAGTGTTCCCTAAGCCATATGCCCGGCGGCACACATTGAGTTCCTGTGACTCTGATTTTATTTTAACACTATTCTCCATATTTTGATAGCCTCTCCTATTTCAGTATGAAGTCATTCTAGACTGACCTGCTAGTGACACCTTGCTGCATGTCCCCACTGGTCAGCAAATTGTCCTATGGAGAGGTCATCTGCTCGTTTAAAGCAAAGCCCCTGGGACCAGACTCAAGCATCGAGTATTGTCCGCCCCATTTCCTGTCTTGCAGATCGGCATTCTGTAGTTTTCCCTCTTAGATCAACCCTAGATGGTATCTCTTTGCGGCCACCAACTCAACCATATGTTAATCACATTAGTTAGTCAGCCATCCAGGGATGAGCAATAATAGCCCAGTGGAGCCGAGATGGTATCGCACAATGGGTGCTTGTAATGGTGCTGTGATTGTGAGTGGATCGGATTGAATACCTGGTGTCCGCTCCACTGAACAGAAGCTGAGCTTACATGTCAGATCACTTCTCCAGTGTCCGTTGTCTTAGTTTGTTCGCTATTGCTGTAATAATGAACATTTCACTAAAAGCACCTTGGGGAGGAAGGAGTTTACTTCAGCTTGCAGCCAGAGCAGCAACTCAAGGCAGAGACCTGCTGCAGAGGTCCTGGATGAATTCGGCTCACTGGCGTGCCCCTCGTGGCTTGCCCAGCCTGCTTTCTTATAGCACCCTGGACAACTAGGACAAGGCTGGCATTCCCCACAGTGTGTGGGGCCCTCCCACATCAACCATCAATCAAGACATCTTGCCTATAGACCATAATTCCTCAATTGAGATTTATTTCCAAATATTTCCAGGTTTGTAAAACCAACCAGCTGACCTTTCTCAGCAGGATTTAGTATGCCTTTCGCATCTCTGTTACGACTTGTGTCTAGATTTTCGTGTCCTGTAATGACCAGCATGGTATCCCAGAGAGAATCATAATGCGCTAATGTGATAGTAAATCCACGTTTCCCAACTCTCCAGATTCCTATAGCACTCATGCTCTTGCTTTGCATAGAGAGGCCATCTTTGTGCAGGGATCATTTTGAACTCCCCCAGAGGTCACACTGTCCCCATTTACTTACTACTTTATTTACATCAGGACAAGGACTACAAACAGCAGGCACTCAGCCAATGAGCAGAATATGGTGATGCATTCCTGTAATTTCAGCTCTTGGAGGAGCTGGTTGCAGGAGGATCAGAAGTTCAAGGCTATGCACAGCTACATTGAGAGTTCCAGACCAGCTTGGATCACATGAGAGACTGAAGCAAAACAAACAAAGCAAAACAAAAATAAAAACAAAGAGTAACAACAACAAAAACAAAAAACAACAACAAAAAAAAACCCCAAACAAACAAAAAAGAAAAACAAAAATCCCCCAAAGCACCCAAAAATGAATGATCATAAAGGTGGAGAGGGATTCGTGGGTGTTTAAGGAGGAATACTTAATTGGGAATGAGGAGAGATTGACTCTGGTCTGCTTATAGTGTGGTTGGATGGGTTGGCAACACCAGCACTGATAACAGGTATCTTCTGAAACTGTTGCCAGGACTTCCTTGCCTTCAGAGGGCTGTAGGAGACTCCCCACGGCAGGACATCAAGGTTGTCACTGATCAAAGCCAGCTCTGTTTGCAGATCACACTGTGGAAGGCCAAATGGTGCTGACCATGTGCCCATTGGGGATCAAGGTTGGGCTGTGTAGTTCATGGCTCCTTGTATGACACTTCTACATAGTAATTCTGTGAAGTGCTTCAGGTGAGCTCACTTTTGAAAACTGAGACTCAGGGTCAGGACCATCCCAGGTTTTTCAGCCACCCAGTGTAGGTGGGCCTTATGGTACTCTCTGTGCTGTGACTCTACCAATAAGGTCCGGGCCCAATTTCAACTTTATCTCTTAGCTGAACTTTTTTTTTTTCTTTCAGTGACCAATCTCTATAATCAGTCTGGGCAACCCTACTGAGAAAAGTCATGAAATAACACATTCAAGGTCAAAAATTATAAACCAAGGGCCAATTGATTACATTTCCCCCCTGTTTTGTCAAAGTAGCTCTTGGTGAGTGAATAAAGTCAATGCTGTTCTTATAGTCACTTGAGATTTTAAAAATCTGTATGTGACTTGTGTGTTTGTGTGTGTGTGTGTGTGTGTGTGTGTGTGTGTGTGTGTTAGTTTCTCCAAATTCAGTTCTCCAATTTCCTTAACCCTAGGGCCACATTATTTATTTTTCCCTCTAGTCAACTTAAGTTCACCTTCAGCCTTTTCCTCTTGCCTCCCCCACCTCCCACACATGACACCTTGCTTTGTAGCATGGGCAGGGCATTGAAATACTGGGGGTGGCATCAGAAAAACCCAGAGCAGCATCTCAGATGAATCCAAAGAAATGGATAGTCTCCCTGGTGCACACATCACCAAGGCTTTCCAAAAATAACTGCTGCTTTGTGTAATGCAGATTTATAACTGGACTCCTAATAAAGCTTTATTTCCTCCACATTGTGGTGTTTAAGATTCACATGATATAACGCTGTTAGCTAATGTCGCCATTTATTTCTATTTGAGGCCTTGTGCAGTGGAACTGTAGCAGAACAGCTTAACAGGAGTGATCCTGAAAGATATTAAGTGTGAATGAAAGCACAATGAAATAGTAATGAGCTAGATTTTCTGTCTCGGCAGGGAGGGAAAGTTCCCCTAAATCTTTCCCACCTCCCTATAACTTGTAACCACATGGCCAGGCCTGGTGGTGCGAGCATGCTATCTCACCTACCAGGAGGTTGAAGCAGGGGGATTGTAATTTCAAGGTCTGAATGCACGGCAGAGTAAGTTTAAAGACATCTTAGGGAACTTAGTGAGACTCTGTCTCAAGGTTAAAAAGTCAAAAGGAAACTGGGCCTTGTATTATTTCCATCTCCTCTTCCATCACCGGGACAAGGTGAGGAGTGCTGTGAAACCCTGACTTCTGGACATGGCATGGGTATTGCACTCACAGATTCACAGCGGCTGTGGTTACCTGCACAAGACCCACATTAGAACAGTCCAGCCAGGATTTCAGCATGGAGGAGAGCAGGAGCTCACAAGCCCAGCTCTACTCCCTGTTCATTCTGACATCGCTGTCTTGTACATGCAGTGTGACCAACATGGCTCTCTTGCTGCCATGCCTCCCCTTCCACGAGGGAGTTTATCTACTGAAAGTATAAGTCAGAATGAACACTCCTACTCTCAATTCGGTCACGCCAGGGATTTTGTTGTACCAACAAGAAAAGTGACTAACAGAGTAAGTCAAGCCTACCATGGCTTTATTAGTCACCGGTATTAGTTGGTTTCAAGCTGAAAGCCACACCTTCTCCTGGTCTAGCACCTTCGAAGGTATATTTACCCAGATGGCTCATGAATGTCAAGGGGCAATTCTCTGAGCCCTGTGTCTACTGCATTAGCTGTTGAAGGTAACCTTGACTGAACATGAAGGGGTAGGGTCTTGGTTTGTCTACTCCAAGCCTATTGAGATTCAACAAAGTGAAAACACTGCATCTATCTCTGGGTCTACTACATTCAATGAGATGATGCTAATGAAATCCTTAGCGGGAGAGATAAGCTATTTAATTTTGTGCTTGCTATTATTTTTAGGTTTTTGTTTTGTTTTGTTTAAGGAGGGCAATGTTTGACTCAACATGAGTTTTTTCCTGTTAGATTATGAGTTAGAAAATGTTGTCTTGGGAGGTGAATATGGCCTTTGCACTGTATTTGCAAATAGAGTTTTATCAGAATACAACACTACCGCACATTAGTTTAAATGCTGTGGTGGCTGTTTTTGTGCCTGGACAGAGGTTGGGTAGGTGTGAGGAGTTCTTGTCCTATTCAAAGTCTAAACTTCTAAACTCTGAACTCGCTGGTCTTTTCTGTAAAATGTTCTTATAGTCTTTCTATTTGTAGCTTCCTTCAAGTGTCACCCGCAGGTTTCCTTTTCTAAATTAGCAATTTTTATTTTTCTTCCAGCTCTTTCCTCCTACACTTCCTGAATTTTGTCCTCAAATAAGAATTTATTCTTAAAGATTTTTTATCAAACCTTTTTTATAAGTACAAATTTGTTATGTTTTTCAACATCTTCAGCTGGAGAAGACATTTTCCCTCTTAACCTAGCCTCTCAATTCTTGCATTTTATAAATTCTGATGTATGAGATTTTATAGTTCTTCAAAAATATCTGTTGCCACCACAAGGTTGAGCTTTTGGACCAGAAACAAGAGTGGTTTTCGTACCTGGAACACTGGAAAAACAGAAAATATGAGGTACTTAATTGTCCCCAAACATCACCAAAGTCATATTCCTGGCCTTCCTCATCTGCCCTTGTGGCCTTAATATAACTAACTACCAACCATCCCAGTTTGCTTGCCCATCCCAGTGAGCCTAATCAGTGTGCCTAACCTCTGTGGTGTGCCTTGGATGGCACATTACCCTGGGATTTTGGTCTTCCAATGGGAACATCAACACAGAAGTTAGGAGATTGGGAAGCGGTGGTCATGCTTAAGTTAGTACCCTCCCCTTTCACCAGTCAGTGAGCTGAAGTTCATTTAACCCACTCTGGAATACTTCCATGAAGTAGGTCAGTTCTGGGAACATGGCTCCACTGACAGTGTCTCTCATCTTTTGATTTCAAGTAAAAAATAATTAATTAATGGTCTCCAAAGCCAACTAGGAGCCAAGTTGCCTTTCTTATTTCTGGTCTATCCTAACTCTCTTTCCCTTCTTTGTTCATCTTTCTACATAACTGGAACCAAAGGCAAAGGTACTGTCATGTTTCAGATGCAGAGATGAAAGGAAGGAAACACACGGTGGTGTGTGAATTACCATGGGCTCTACTGGAGACTGAGCAGATGTGAGACTCTGCTTAAATACTGAGGCAGAGGGGATTGAGGCCAACTGATGCCGAATGAGAGCTGGGAGTGAGTTCAGATGTCGTCTCCTTTGCAGACTATGAGATGGTCTGATTTGATGTTTTAAGAGCTCCCGAATGATTTGTGTAGACTCGTTTTCAACCTATGGACCAGACTCCTTTGGTGGTTGAACAACCTTTTCATAGGTGTCACATGTCAGATATCCTTTCTATCAGGTATTTACATTATGATTAATAACAGTAGCAAAGTTATAGTTATGAAAGAGCCACAAAGATAATTTTATGGTTAAAGGTCACCATAATATGAGGAATATGTATTAAAGGGTTGCAGCATTAAGAAGGTTGAGAACCACAGGTGTAGGAGGCAGTGGCTCAGTTTTATAATGAGCTGAAAACAGTTTGTTCTGTAATGAATAGAAGCATGACTCTTATGTCTCGAACCTCTATTCTACACCCCTGAAGCAGAAATATGGGGACATCTCATTGAGCTAGGTCAAAGGTGAAATGAGTAACATTGGGGATCATATAGGTCAGGTCCCATTCAATCAGCTTTCAAATTTTCCTGGAAATACTGAAGCTGTCTTACACTGAAAAAGTTTTGTGTTGGAATTTTCCATTTACCTCCACCTTAGCAGCTTTGGAGAGCTTCCTATCCATACAGCTGCTGCCTTTGCACTCAGTGAGCATAAACTACATGCTTTCAGTCCCGGCAGGAAGATCAGGTCATCCGGAACCACATAGTAAGCCTGGGCTATGTGAGATCCATTTGAAATAAATAAGCTAGCCAAGATTTAGTTGAATAAGGGATGGCTTTGAAACAAGGCATGTTTCATTTTTTTAAGTTTTAGAGGGGACAGTTGCAGATGGTCTTGGTAGGTGGCAGAATGTAGAGTCATTCCTTTGGGGACATCCTGTCTTAGAAGATGAGGAGGAGGTTAGGATGATGTCAGGGCAATGGAGAATAGCTTGTGGATGAACCCTACTTTCCCAGCTTCACCCAAGGGGACCTGCTTCCCAGAGGCTTATCTTTGTTCTTTATACATGAATGGGGTACATGGGGGGGCTCTGGCTTGTATTCCTGCAGCTTGGAAATTTTGTAGTCCTCTCCGCCTTCTTGTTCTTTTGGTTTGCCTTGGTTTTATAGTTCCCTTAGGAAGACACAGTTGTTCAAGTGAGGTTTGGATGATGTCTGAGCCCTTGTCCCACTTGGCTCGGCTGTAGAGTCCAGTGTTTTCTTCTTGAGCCCTTGAGCATAAATCAAAACCACCTGTAAGATACTGGCTAGTCACTGTGTTTAAGATGGACAGCATAATCAGAGCACATTCACTGTGGGCAGGAAGGTCTTCCAAACACAGCTCATCTTTTTTTTTTTCTTTTTTAAGGAATAAACAAACCACTGGAGTTCTTTTGACAGGAACAGTGAAAGTAGTCACCACTATGTGTCTCCCAGCATCCTTAGCATGAATCCTCATCGAGTGGAGAAATCTAGGGACTTCTTTGCAAGATCAAGACTGTGTGGTTAGGCAGTTTACAGTAGTGTTTTTTAACCTGTGGGTCGTGACCCCTTTGGAGGCCAAATGACCCTTTCATAGGAGTCACATATTAGATACCCTCAATATCCTATATTTACATTACACTTCATAATAATAGCAAAATTACAGCTATGAGTTAGCAGCAAGAATAGTTTTATGGATGGGGCTCACCACAAGATGAGGAACTGTATTAAAGGGTTACAGCATTAGGAAGATTGGGAACCAGTGGTCAAGAAGACCAGATGATAGATTCATTCTGGGTCTTGAATGGGGAAGTATTTTTTTTTTGTCAGAGATAAGATAATATGGAAGTGAGAAAATCAGGCTCAGCTATGCCATGGCTCTGTGACTCCATGCAGAGGGCCTTTGCACACATCTCTCAAACCTCAGATGGAGGCATCGGTGCCTTCAGGGCAGTATGACCTGTGCTTAGTGCTCCGTGTTGCCGACTTGAAACTCTTTGCAAGCTTTGAACAAGGGACCGTGCAAGCCATAGAGTCTTAAATGAAGTGGAAGTTAATTTCTTTCAACTCAGTATTTCTAGATGATTTGTTCGCAAAGAAAACCAAGAGTAAACATGCTGATGGGGGAAGATTACCATCTCAGCAGCTCATTCAATATTTCTTTATTTACCGAACACTCTCCGAACATCTGCTCCAAGCCAGACATTTTGTAAAGCAGTAAAGAGATAAGACTCGCCTAGTGCTAGACACATAGCTTTGCCACCGTAACCACTGGATGAATTTCAATCAATTTTATTAATCTGTACCTCCCCATCTATTTCATGGCACAGGAAACTGAGGCTGAGAGGTACCAAATACCCATTCAAAGTCACAGAACTTATAAGTAGTGGACCAAAAAAATGTCAACGCAGGAGGGCTGATGACAGAGCTTGCTCTTAGTCACTCTGAAACACTGTGTATTTATCTTCTAAAAATTTGCTTAGTTTTTGTGTTGATGTCTCTGTTAGTTTTATCGTTCTTGTGGCAAATTTCATGCTATAAACAATTCAGAAGAGTAAGAATTTAATTCGGCCTGCTGTTTCTGAGATTTCCTTCATCATCCTTAGCTCTACCTACTTGAGAGTTTGGGGTAAAGTGACGTCAGCATGGTGGGACCATGAGGAAAAAGAGGCTCACTTGGGAGTGGGTAGGAAAGAGAGAGAGAGATGGAGAGATAGATATGTAGGTAGGTAGATAGATAGATAGATGTGTGGGTAGATAGATACAGAGACAGAGAGAGACAAAGAGAGGATGAGCTGTGCCCTTCAAAGACAGCCACAGTGACCTGCTTCCTCTAAGTACATCCTATCTCCTAAAATCCTCAGAACCTCCCAGAATAACACCAGCAGCTAATAAAGTGTTCAATGTGTGGGGCTCTGGGGGTATTTTCTATCCCCGCCATCATGATGTTTTCTCCTTCCAACATCATAAGAATGGCCACTAAACTTAGAGTGGTCAGTGTATCTGCTAAGAAGCCAGGAACTTCCAACGGCTGTGTGGATGCTGTGGAAAGAAAACACAGTTCCTCCTGGGCAATTGACTGGCTTATTTATGTTTACTGGGGTCAATCTTGAAAAAGTTGTCAAAACCCCAGCCTAGGCTACCTTTCCTGAGCCCTTATAAATGACTGACAGCCATGACCATGCCCAGAGTGGATACTCCACAGGTCCTCTCTGGAACTGATCCTGAAAATCCCCCCTGTGGTGTCTAAATGGATGCCATCCTTAAAAGAATGTCCAGTCAACATTGCTACAAATGAATGCAAAATTTCCTGCCACTCCTCTATGGCAATTCCAGGCTCCTTACCCGAGGCAGTGGACAACATGGTGATTGTTTTGTTAGAGACTAGATTGTACCAGAGGTTCCATCAGTCACACTCCCCTAATGAGAAACAACATGGAGACAAGATCTTCCTGGTCCAGGAGCCCCGCCTAGCTGGTAACACTCTTGTAAAAGAGCTCGGTAAATAAATAAGCAAGCTTTCCAGGCTGTCTTCTCCTCTGCAGATGAGATGAACCAGCTGGCCTCAGAGAGAAGCCCTGTGTTTCGTTAACTGGAAACAGATTATCAAACTCAATCAATGGACCATGACCTTGTAATGTATGAAAAAGAGAATTTGGGGTGAGAATTTGCTCAGCAAAGGCCAGGCAGCAGATGTCCTGAGCTTGGCGTGAAAGTGTTCTGATGGGTAAAAATAATTAAAAAGAAATCTGGAACTCTCATTTTTTTTAACTTTCCTTATGAGTCTTTGACAAAGATTTCAGGGAATTCTATGGAGTGTGTATTGTCAGTATTTTAATCAGCTTCAGCTGTCAAAACTCTTGTAACCCGCCTCTTCTACTTAAACTGTATCTTCTAGGCATAAAATAATTAAAGGCACAGGGCCATACAGTAGCTGAGAGCCCTTGCAATGCGGCAGAATTGTATGGACAAAAGGTATTGTTTCAGGAAGTTTTAAATATAAATTTTGTTTTGTCACAAGGCTGCAGGGCACACATTTTCTATACTGTCAATCTTGATAGTAACAATATTTATATTTCAAACAAAAAGATTAAATTGCAGTCCTATGTGTTTCTGGGTTTTGTCAATTTTTTTAAACCAGTTTATCATGTATCTTGGTATGTCACCATACTTTTTTTTCTCACAATGCTTTTTTTTTTTTTAATCAAACGGTTATATCTTTTCCTGTCAATCTCGGGGTTGGAAAAGGAAGGCAGATAGCCCAGCCTCTTGGGTTTGCTTGTTTTACAAACAAACGACTTGTTTCCTCACGTTGTTGGAGGCTCTTTGAAAGAAATGCAGAACAAGGAAATCAAACGGGAAATAAACAGTGCAGACCATTTGCTCTGTGCACTCTTTGAACTGGCTTTGAGCTTTTCACCTGGAGTTATGTGTGTGCTTTTTCATCTCAGTGCTCACAAGCACACAAGGGCCAGGCCAGGTCAGCTGAGCTCCAGGAAGGAGCTTTGCTGGTGAGTGACTGTGCTGCTGGCTGCTTTGTGTCAGAGCTTGTTAGCTGCTAAAATGCTGTTGCTCCAAAGGGGCTGAGGCAGCCAAGGGAGTTCGCTAAACTACAGGAGCTGATGAGTCACAGGGTTAGGGGACAGGCTCAGTGTCAGCCCTTCTTCCTTGTTGCACTCCACAGAGCAGCATGTAGGGGAAGTGAGGAGGGGATAATCTTGCCATCAGTGGGAGCAGAGCCAGACTCTGGGGACTGTGGACTTACACACTGGAAAATGAAGAGTCCTGCCCTTCAGAATGAATGTGTGAGCCCTTTTCCAAGTCAACAAACTCCACACGGAGATCCCATCATCTCTGTGATGCAGATCTATGGGCAGAAATGTACCTCTCTGTACCCTGCCAGACATTACCAATCAATCTCAGCATTTTACTTTGAGCCACATGCCTCCCCAGAATGCTTTACAACAGAGTTACACATGCAGCTGGAATCAACCAACCAGAGTTGATACCCTGTTTTTGTCTTGCCAGGCCTGTTAGCTTAGAGAATGACAAGTGGTCAGGCACACGGGTACACAACTCAAGAAAGACTTGTTTTTATACCATATGTCACTACCCCAAATATATCACAGCTTAACCTTGTCTTGTTCACCAAATCTTTCCTATCCTAACCTCACTGTTTTCATCTCCTTTTCAAGAGGGAAAAGCAAGACATAGACTGAAAGTCTTAGAGGAAGTAAGAAGCTTATCAAAGTGCAGATTGTTATAAGCCACACAGATTCAACTGAATTTGGGCCTTCTAGTTCAACATCCCATATGTAGGCGTCTAAGCATATTAATATTAATACAGAAAGAGAAGAGGGTAGAAGAGATGGCTTAACTGGCAACGTGCTTGCTCTGCCAGCATCAGGACCTAAGTGTGATCCCTGGAACCTTTGCAAAAAGCTGGGCACGATAGCACCAACTTGCAATCCCTGCCCTGGGAGCTAGAGACATGAGAATCTCCAGCTTCACTGCCAAGATGGCCTAACGGTGTGATGGGTTCCAGGCTAGTGGGGGACACTGTCTCAAAAACCAAAATGGATGGTGACTGGTCTCTAAACACATAAACACATGCACCCATACAGAGGAATGTAGAGAGAGAGGAAGGGGGAGGGAGGGAGGGAGGGAGAGAGAGAGAGAGAGAGAGAGAGAGAGACAGACAGACAGACAGACAGACAGACAGACAGACAGAGGGGGGGGAGGGAGAGATAGAGATGGATGCGAGATGCAGGAGAAAGAAATATTAAAATGATAGAATACTAAATACAGACATGATTGTTGAAGCAATCTTTTTCCCTACTGGCTGTCTGAAAACTTATTGGTAAAGCACCTGCATACACACATATGGCTATATCATGTAGCAAAACCTGTGTGTTACATGTTCTTCATATGTTAAAGTGTACATGACAAGGGAAATAAAAGCATTGGCTGCACCTCTTCTTGTCATGCTAGATCCATGTTTCTTTGTATCTGGATATCTTTTGTTTGTTTGGTTTGGTTTGGTTTTTTGTTTGTTTGTTTTGTTTGTTTGTTTGTTTTTGTTTTGGGTTTTGGTTTTGGTTTTTGGAGGCAGGGTTTCTCTGTGTAGCCCTGGCTGTCCTGGACTTACTTTGTAGACCAGGCTGTCCTTGAACTCACAGATATCTGCTTGCCTCTGCCTTCCCAAGTGCTGGAATTACAGGTATGGGCCACTGCACCCAGCTGTATCTGAATATCTTAAAGTCTTTATTGGTAAAGAACAGTTTGAGTAAAAGAGAAAAAAAGATAAGATAGAAGGGTAAGAGGGGGAGGTGGGAGAGAACTCCGACGGGTCCCACAAAAAGTTCAAAAGTGGCACTAAAATATTTTCGGTGAGAGCAGGCAAATCGCTCACATGGAGGCACATCTCTCTCTGTGCTTTGTGTCCAGTGTTACACTCTCCCCCACTTGCTCTCTCATCACCTTAGTTTACTGTATGTGACCCAAGCAGGGTTACACCTTGGGAAAGCTTGCATCCTCAGTGCTCACACTTAAAGCGTTGCGTGCCTCCAGTCTCTGTTTCTAACAGGGTGGGTACGATTAGTCAGCTCAAATACAGCTCTCTGGGTAAAGTGGTTACTTTGAATCCAGATGAGCACAGCTATTGTGACAAGAAACAGGGGCTTCACTTGACCTTATATGACCTGGAGACCCTCCCATGCATGCTGTAGGGAGTGGTCCCTCAGATAAAAGTTGAAGGATGATCTTTCTTCCTCCAGTTCCCCAGTGGTAGCATCATAGGTCTACCTATGATCTATTTGCAAAATGATGGGGATGGAAGCGAAGTCTTGATACTTGGTAGGCAAGCACTGTACCGAGTGAACCACACCACAGCCAAGAGCCTCCCTGTTACACCTTACATTGAGCGTGAAGTCCATCCTATGAGGCCGCTCCCCATATCTACCTCAGCACAATTGCGCAGTCTTATTATTTGTCAGTACAGAATGTTTTGTTTTGCTTTTGCTAATTCCAGAGGGGACTGTCATCATGGCAGAACCCACAGCTCACTGACTGCAGTGTTGACAGATCAAGGGTATGTCCAGTGTGCAACATAAAAGAAGAGACACTCCCCAAAACTCCTGGAGGGGACATTGTTAAACCCCAGTTTCATAACCAGAAACTCACAAGGATAGCAACCATTAGTGGAGTTTTCCAATAGGTGATTAATAGTCCTGAAATTACCTGCAAAGGAGGGTTTAACTACAGAAAGCCAAAAAAGAAAAAAGAAAAAAAAAAGTCATTTATAAGCCTAAGTAGTAATATGTCCCCGGGCAGTGTGCAGAGTTCTCCATTTAGACAAGTATGACACAGCCCATTAGAGTCCACTTCCAGACATCAGATGACGCTCAGGGCTTTCTTGGGAAGCTTAGTAACCTATGTTGTGAAAAACAAAGAGAAACGTAAAATAGGAGACAAACACAAAGGCAATGTTGTAATTAAATAGACTCATAGAATGTGGAATTGTAGCGTGGATATGTTCCAGTTTCTAACAACAACACAAAAGGAAAAACAAGAAGACATGAGGGCCTCAGTGAACACGGAGGAGGTGGGACCCATGACCAAACCATCAGAAAGGAACACAGACATAGCTCTAACAGGGCCCTATCAGCAAGTTAACGTAGGCAAACCCTGCCCAACTACCCATGGGAAGTATAGTCTTCGTACTTTATCTAACCACAGGCCCTATCTGCCCCCCAAAAGAAGATATTTAAAATTAATCAATGGCACAAGTTCAAGAACCAAAAAAAAAAAAAAAAAAGGAAAGTTGCAGATTAGGGATGGGAGTGTAGCTCAGTGATAGCATATCTGCTCAACATGTATAAGGCATGAAGATAAAACCTAGCATATGAGCACATGCATGCATGCACATGCACGCACCACCCCAACACTAAAGGACTATTAAAGCCAAGCTTAAGAGGGAAATGTATCTTTTAATTGGACCACTTAGTTATAGGAAGGATAGTGCCTGCAACATAAAAAAAAAATTAACATAGAAAGTGAAGATTCAGTCTTTTTTGGGGGGAACAGGGAGGAAAAGAATCAACAAGAAAAAAGGAGGGGCAATACTCAACTCTACCATGAACTGTTATTGACAGTAACAGCAAATTAATCAAGAAGCTTGCTGGGTTGATGATAAGGAAGCTGTCACTCTCCCTGCTGAGACTGACGTGCCTCATGACATGGGTATAATTGATGTCTATTCCACGGTACCCAGATCTGTCCCCGAGTCTGGGTGAGAACAGCTGATAGAAGCATCAGACAGAGACATGGAGTGCTGGAGAGGGGAGGATGCAGATGGTCACAGATGTTCTCAGATAAAATAAGATTTTTTTTTAAATTATTAAAAGCTGTTTAGCAGATGCCACATTTAACAAAGGAATGGTTCAGGGTGTGTGCGTGTTGTTTTGGGAGGGATAGCTGAGCTAAGTTGGCTTGACCAAGGGCCCTCTACAAACTAAAAGTAATCCGCCATAACCCTGGCATAATTTTGTATAAGGACAGTATGGCTTGCTCCAGGGAAAGCCTGCCTTCTGTTTATGGACAAGCTATAAAATATTTGTTCAGAGGGAGTCACCTCTCTTTTAACTTAAATGACTATACCGGCTCAAAGAAGATGGTGTACTCAAAAGGTCAGATTCTTGCTCACGCTGAATTTTGTAAGGTCCTGATTTCTTGTATAACAGAAAAGATAAAAAATGAAAGGTGGAGCTGTGTCACCCACACAGAGAGCCTTTCAGGGTCAACTTTCTGTAGTATGTGCACCAGCGATGGGCTATGGAACGGCAAAAGGGAGTCATAGGTGGCACACCAGCAGGGAAACTACACAGAAGGTCCACTTGGCATAGAGATAGAAGACATACACTGAAGGCGATGGGGCCCAAATCTGATCTGCCACCTGTCTTTGTAAAAAAAAAAAGTTTTATTGACATGCAGCAAAACCCTTCTGTCACGTATTGCCTATGGTTGTGTTTGTCAGCAATAGCATAGATGAATCACCAGACAGAGACTACAAAGCCCAGAGTTAAAAATCTTTACTCTTTGCCTCTTTGCATAAAACAGCAAATTAATGAGGCATGCTGTAGGGTTTCACTCTCAGAGCCATCTCTCTGTTAGGAAGATCTCTTTCCCTCTCAAGTTCTCAGCTTGAATATGATTTCATCCGTGGCTCCATTTACTTTCTCTTTCAACAAATATTTATTAAGCCCCCCTCTCTCTCCACCAAACTATTTTTTCTTCTTCTCATAGATACTTGAAAGGTATATAGCCTCTGTAATCAAAGCACCTAACATCCCTGCCTGGAAAGATGACTCAGCATTTCTGAACACATATAGTGTTCATGACTGGGGTTTCAAAACCTATAACTCCAGCCTTGGGATCCAGTGTCACTTTGTAGGCAACCGCATTCCTGTGCTCGTTCCCCCATACAGACATGTGTGCATATACACAATGAAAAAAATATTCAAAATGTGTTTCGTTTATAACAAGTACTTAATTTTATTCCCGTTGTTCCTGTGATGTCTGCGATGAATACTACTGCTGGGGAATCACTTACATTTCCTTAGCGTTTTCTAAGTATGGCAACCCCTTGGCTTGCAGCACAGCCTCTACTTCAAAACCCTGCAGCATCGGTAGCCGTCACACCAGTTTGACAGCTGAGAACACTGGGACTCATAGAAATGTCATCAGTTGGCCAAACTCATAATCAGAGAGTAAGAGGGTACTTAGTGAAGCCTAGATTTTTTTTTCCAGAAGTAAAATTCATTCTCTTAGAGCTTCAGGGCCATGTAGTGCATTCCTTTGTACCCGGTCTTCTCTGACGTGGTGGGCAGAGGGAGGGCATAGCAGTAGCAGCTGCTTCTGAGAACTGGGTGTGCTCTTTAACCTAAACTCAGCCTTGCCTGGCCTTGGGCTCAGAGGGTGTATCTGACGCTCATCTAATGAGTGACGCGTTCTTTCTATAGTGATGCTGGGGAAAGCCACCTCAGGATTGGCCACCACACTCCCCATATGTTTATTTTTCTCTCATGGGAAGAAGGAGCAAACGGGATCCAGCGGCACAGTTCTCAAGTAAAGGACAGAGCCCAGTTATCTTCTAACTTCCTCTTACTGCTTTTCCCTAGGAGCCTCTGCCGAGCTTTCACTGGGCACATAATTCCTCATTCTTTCATGGCTGCATCTCATGACTCAGACTCCTGACACATTTTAGCCTCCCCAGTTTCCCTTCTGATTCCTTCCGAAGTGGAGGGCACAGGAGTTGTTTAGACAGCAGATAAAGTTTATTTGACAAAGCA
This sequence comes from Acomys minous, assembly GCF_964271855.1. Taxonomy (NCBI): domain Eukaryota; kingdom Metazoa; phylum Chordata; class Mammalia; order Rodentia; family Muridae; genus Acomys; species Acomys minous. The sequence goes on from NC_140496.1 coordinate 12,303,287, forward strand.
ATTTTAAGCCCAAAAAGGCCCAATCAGCCCCCTGAGGCAAATGCCTCCCCGATCAATCTCCGTGTAGCTGGATGGCCGGCTCTGTTACATCACTGTCAGCGTTCTTGCATCCACAGAGGAGAACTTCCGCCCTCTCCCCAAACGTCCGGGATCTCTTCTTTCAGAGGAAATGAACCGAAATCATGAAGATTTCCCCAAGAAAGGAATGAGCCTTTCCTAGATGCCCTGGTTTTCACTACACCCACTTCCAACAGAAAACTCATTGCATTGTATTTTTTTTCTTTTTATTGCTTTTATTTACATAGGGCTAGGAGGCATGCTTATCAGGGTATGTGTGTTAGAGGTCTGAGGACAATCCTGCAGGAGTTAGTTCTCTCCTTCCACCTCATGGGCACCATGTTTTAAATTTTATATTTTCTTGTTTCCCCTCTTGAAAGCGCTTGTGTGCATCTGTGGATAGCATTCCATCCACAGCACCGAAAGGGAGCGTGAGAGCCCGAAGGAGGTTCCTTCTCTGATTGGATTGGCAGCAGCAGACTTCTTTGTTCTTTCTTGACAGGTCTTACCATGTAGCCCTGGCTGGCCTGGAACTTGCTCTATCAAAGATGCTGGCCTTAAACTCACAGAGATCCACCTGCCTCTGCCTCCCGGGTGCTGGGGTTAAAGGTGTGTGCCACCATGCTTGGTGTCAGGAGACTTTTAAAGACCCTTTTTAATCATCCAAGATGACTGTGATTTTCATTGGAAATCTTACTGATACAATATGGCTTCCAGCCTGCGTGTGGTTCTCCCTTGACCATGTTATGACCTAATGGCATTTCAGATTGCCAGTTTCAGTACGATGGACACTCGTAGGGAAGGCAATGGAGAAGTGATGTAAGATCTAGGGCAGAATAATGAAGAGATGTTTCCTCTTAGTTGACAGTGCCTTGGTTGGGATTCAGATGGAATTGGGGAGTTCAGGTCACAATGCTATGATTGTGCCTCTTGGCTTGGGACTTACCAGGGTCTGTATTCAACTCTCAGTCGTAGTTAAGCTTTCTAAACTCTTTACGTTTCTAGAACTTTTCCCTTCAATTCTGACATGTTGTGTGAGTTTATATGGCGAAAGAGCCTTGATAATGCCCAAGGACTGAACCACAGTTATGAAGCAATGCTGACTATTTAGGGAGACACTCCAGTATCCCAGAGTGGCAGCTCAGGCCCGAGGGTGACTGGAAGGCTGGAAAAGTTTGTTCTGAACCTGCTCACGGATCCTCTCAACTCCGCCATGTTTCTTTCCTCTCCCTTCCTAAGTTTGTCCATCTTTGGAAGGTTACAAAGACGAGTTTTCAAACATTATCAGCCACTTCCTTGCATTCTATTTAGAGTTGTTGCCATATAATTGCATATATTTGTTTGTTTTAGGCCTATGCTACTTTGTCTTGTTCTAAGCAGTGATACGTGAACTAAACATATGTCCAGATACATAATAATGCTAAACAGAAAGTTGATGAACTAGTTAAACCGTCCTGGGTACCAGCTGATCGTTGAATGTCCTAACAGAGGAATGGAGTGCTACTGGCCAGATGTGCCACCATCCCATGTAGAGAACTTTGTGAGATGCTGTAAATGGCTCTGCATTGTCCAAACAGCAGCCTCTAGTCACACACAGCTATCCATACTTAAAACACTTCAAATAGAACTTTGGAATTGTCTTTACATTTAATCCTCATTAATATAAACTTATATTTTAAAAAACCACAAGGATTAGTTACTTTTACATGGCTCTGGCCAAATGCCTACAGAAGCAAATTAAGGGAGGGAGGATTGATTTTTGCTCACGGCTTCAGAGAGCACAGTCCCTCATGGTAGAGCCTGCACGGCAGCAGGAGCATGGGGCAGTTGTTGAGTCACATCAACACTAAGTCTGTAAGCTGAGAGTTTGGATCGGGCTCTAGTGCATAAACACCTTCCCCCGCCAGTTTCCCATTTCCTCCAGCCTGGCACTAAATCCTCCGCCACTTCCTAAAACTGCGCAGCCAGCTGGGGACCAAGTATTCAAATAATGAGCCAGGATAGGCTTGGGGACATTTCATATTCAAGTCCTAATGTGTCCCTTGATGAGCAGCAAACATATCAGCCTAAAGAGTTCTAATAGAAGTTCTGAGCCTTGGGCCAGACACTGTGTGTTTTTATCATTTTATATTGTTTTTGTCTAGTCTTTCCTGAGACTGCAAAAGATAAAATTGACCTCATCCTATGGTAGGCACAGGTCGAAGAGGGTATACTTCCCACTGCATATTTAAATATAGAAATGAGGGCATCTTCTTTTATTTACAGCAAAAGGAAAGAGAGAGAGAGAGAGAGAGAGAGAGAGAGAGAGAGAGAGAGAGAGAGGAGAGAAGAGAGAGCTGCTAGTAAGCAAACTGTCACCCAATCCCAGCCACATTCAAGATTTAAAAGGTTGACATTTCTGGTTTTTTTTTTTTCCACTTCCTGCTTTTTAAACACCCAGCCCTCCTCATTAAGCAGATATCTTTATTCTCTAAATATTTACCACCCAAACGAAATTTACAGTTTAATTTGCTGTATAAAATCATTTATTGACTGATAAACCTCATTACTAAACCCCCGGCACAGCCCCTGGTACTCCCGACAGTTTTAATTCGTGTAGCAGCAGGCTACTGCGAGAGAAAAACAATCCTGTCAAATTAACGGCGGGGGGTCTAAATTATTCAAATACACTAAATCCATGCAGAACCGTTCCCCTGCTCATAATTTTTCTGTCGGAGCCAACAATTAACCGGCAATATTCTAACTTAAACAATGACAGCCATTCTAAAAGAATTCTGGGAACAGGGTATATTTTACCTGCCCATGTGCCCATGTGCCTTTCTGCTGCTGGGGGCACCCAAAGAGTGACCTCTGATGGAGCCCGGTTAAGAGACTTTCTCTGCCAATACATCTCACCTCTGCTAAGCGCAGGGTCCCTCTCATCTTTGTTTTTTTTTTAAACGTCCCACAGGTCAGAGGCTACTGTTTGGACGTGAAGGTGTGTGTCTATGTCCCTAGTGTCTATAGCAGGTGTGCGTTAGGCTGCAATTAGATAGTTGCCTGTGATTCTCTCTGCTTGTGGGGAAAAGGGGCGGGGGGCCGGGCTTCCAGTTTCTGCTCTGCAACAGCAACCAAACTAATTACCGAGTTGCTGATTTGGAAGACAGGCCCACCTAATTCAGCCAGTGAGACAGAAAATACCTAGGAAAAAAGAAATAATCCCGAGAGAAAATGATCTAAACTTCAGAACAACAATTTTAGGTGGAAAAAAAAAAACCAAGACAAAACAAAAACCAGAAAGTGTCATTCCCATTGTATTGGCTGTCAGACATAGGTCACATACTGAATGTCAGTGGCTGTGGGTGTCCCTGTGTGTTCATTTAATTCCCTACCGTCTATGAGCCTTAACAATGGTGAGTTTCCAGATGTGACACCCAGTGCCAGAGTTCCTAATGGGGTGGGTGGGGTAGAGCTAAGGAGGTAGCTCAGTTGGTAAAGGGCTTGTTATGCAATGAGGAAGACGAGTTAGATACCCATGAACGACTCCGCAAAGTCATCTTCAGAGCATGGTATCTGCTATATAGGATGGAGAAAGGCTTCCCAGGCTTCTTCTCAAATTGGTGCGATCCAAGTTTAGGAAGAAATATTGTTTCAAAAACTAAAGTGAAAAGAGATTTAAGAAGATATTCACCATTGAGATGTAATAAGAATAAATTAATAAAAAAAGAAAAGAAAATATTCAACACACACACACACACAAGCGCGCACACACACATGCACACACCATAGTAGTGATTGTGGCTGTTCATACATGTATTCATTTATTAAAATAAATCAAGTGCTGACAACTACCTATCAAACATGTGGTACCCAGGAACATCAAGGCACTAAATGCACAAAGAGATGCTAAATAAAGGATGCTACAGCAAAGATGTCATGGTCAGCCCTGTAGGTCAGGGTTGGTGAGAATGTATGAGCAGGACCACCCCAAACATTCTGCTACAGACACAAATGAACACACTCAGACACATTGATCTGGAATCTCTGTGCTGAACACAGAAATAGGCTGTCTCAAGTCTGCCCACATCATTCGTAGGACTTGTGGGTTTGAGAACATGTTTCTTTTTGTCAGATGATGGCTACAGATTAGAGAGTGCCAGGCAATAATAGCCTTAATGAAATGTCAGTGCCAATAGGACAGAGAAAACACCAACAGATATTAGGAAGGGGTATGCTTGGTAGCACAGAGCTGAGATGTGGGGCAGGCTTTGCATGAGTCCATCTGCTGGCAACAGCTCAAAGGGTCCTCTTTGTATCTGCATTGTGAGTAGACCAAGCCCTGGTGTTAGTGGGGCCGTTTCCCCTATTTTTATACATTTGTTTGTTCTACTTAATGCCTTATTGTATAGTACTCTTAAGTATATGGGAAATTTGTAAAGATACAGAGTCTTCTATACCTGACGCTCACTCTCTCTATTTAACAACGTGAGTTACTTTTCTCACTGCTCACCCGTCAAAAGCAGCTTAAGGAAGGAAGGTTTTATTTGAGCTCGCAGTTCAAGGGCACAGTCCTTCATGGCGGGGAAGTCATGGCGGCAGGAGCCCAAGGCAGCTGGCCACACTGTATCCACACCCAAGAAAAAGATAAATAGTTCAGCTTGCTTTTTGCCTTTAAATTCAGTCTGGTAACCCAGTCCATGGGTCAGTTTTATGTACCATTAGGGTAATAATTCTTGCATCAGCTAACCCAATATAAGTACGTAAAAACCCCTTCACAGTTATTCTTAGATGTGTCTCCCAGGTGAGTCTAGAGCGTGTCAAATCAGCAGTCTTAACCATCATGACTACTGTGATACCTTCATGACAGTTAATGACTCTCTGTACATACTGTGATTTCCTTAGTTTTTATGGTCATATTCATGTTCTGTCAACAAGGATACTTTACATTTAAAATTTCTATATAATATGTGTGTTATTTAATATTATAATTTACTAATAATATACTGTCATATACTACTAATAAGTATATTTATATTATATAAATATATATGTATTTATACCTGTGTGTGTATAGCTACTACATCTATATGAATCTATGCATGAGCCCATATTAATGCTCGTAATGACAACCCATAATCTCATGGATCATTCCAACTCTCCCTTTTGGCTCTCTATCACCTTCCCACAATAGTAAGAAACCTAGCCTCCATTACCTGCACCCATTTCTTTATTTGTTCCATCTTGATGTTTACCTATCTATCTATCTATCTATCTATCTATCTATCTATCATCTATCTATCCATCATCTATCTATCCATCATCTATTTGTTTCTATATCTCTATAATCTATTAATGGTTTCAGAATTAACTTGCAGCCTGATGCAGATCTATTTTGATGTAATGTCTCTTTATAACCAGAATGACTTCTCTGGCCTGAGACACATGCTGGGCACAAGCTTGCAGGGACTCCTTTTACTTTAGAGATGCAGTTGCTGCCCTGGGCCCTGTCTGTCTTTCCCAAATGTCTCCTTTTGGACACCAGCTCCTCATGCATTGGCAACAGCTCCAGAGTTTGCCCCTAGGTCTACACCAGTTGCCCTCAGAAAGTGGACCACAGTGGAGCACTCACTGAGTTCTGTTCAGAAACAATCCACTTTCAGGTCTGTGCTAAGGACTAGATTTGTGGGGGTCACCCAAGCCACTCTGAGGGGAAGCTGAGTCCTTGTTCCATCTATTAATGTCACTTCTCTTAGTGTCACCAAATGAGGTAACATGATATGCTGCAGTGTCTTAGAGAGTAGAAGATTTTTTTCTAGCCTGGGATAGCTGACACAGCTTCTCAAAGTAGGCGGTCCTTCAACTGAGTCCTGAAGCATCTATTGAGTATTCAAGTTCAGGCTGGGTGCTGAAGACTAAAAGGAGGAGAGGACAATGCAAGGCTACTTGATCTCCTGGAAACCCCAGCTAAGCAAGGGAGGCAGGCATTTAATAGCATAAATGGCCATTAATCAGGTGGGGATAAGATGTGAGTGTCATTCCTGAGATTGTGCCTTCAGGAGTTTCCTTTATTTCTCATGTCTCTGCCTCTACCAAGTTTCTGTGGGAAGGTCTCTGGGAATATTTCAAAGCCCTTAGCTCACTCAGAGGTCTGTGCCTAATGCAAGTGCATCAATCAGGGGGGAGGGGAGGGGACGAGGGTACCAGTGGGACCACATACATTTGATCCTTTTTTATATGTAAATGCGACTTTAAATAATATTTTGTAATGACCTGCATTCCTGTTAGGGGATATCTCTTGATGATTAAGCTTTCTCTCTGCAATTACGACAGCCTAGTGATCTTGTTAATTAATGCCAAAGAGGGTTTTTCGGCACCTCATTAAAGGTTTTCCCTTTCCAGGACACCCAATGCTCTGGTGCGCAACCAGGGGCAGAGAAAGCCATTTGCCTGTGGGCGGAAACTCATCTTTTGATCCCCTACTTCTTCCTGCAACCCTCATTTCATTTTTATGGCATTCCGCCCTTGTTTTATGCTCTTCTTAATTTCTCTCTTCTTCAGCTCTCTTCTTTTTATCCCTTTATTCCAAAATATAGTTGCTTCTGGTTCTGAAATACTTTAAATAAATTAACAGATATTCTGTTTTCCTGAAAGGATAGTCTTACATTTTATTTATTTGTCTTTTGCATTATTTTTATTTATTTGTGTGTGTCTGCACATGTGTGTTTAATGTGCCTCTTTCTGTGAGTATGTGCACACGTCTGTGGACATTAGATGCCTTTCTTATTGCCCTTCACCTTATCTCTTGAGGCAGGGTCTCTTATTGAAGTCAGAACTCAGACTGGCTGGCTACCAAGTTTTAGCATAGATCTTTACCCTTGCCTTGGCTGTTGTGGTTATAGACATGCCCTCTTGAGTCTGGCCTTTACATGTGAGTGCTAGGGATTGGAACCCTAACTTTCATGCTGGCAAGGGAAGCCCTCTGCCATCTGAGCCATCTTACTGGGCCACATGTTTGTATTTATTTTAATACCTTCTATTGGGCATATTTTGGCCCAGAATCGTCATTGTTTCAATCTCATTTCTAAACACTAGCAAATGGTTGCTAGCATGACATCTTTGTGTTGTCTAATAAAAATAACCACAGATGAAGTGATGGTTGAAGGGTCCAATATACATTGTAAATGCTGTCTGGGGACTGACAGATTATTGGCAGCCAGTGTCCTGAAAACCAAATGTAACCCCTGCTCACTTTGTAAAACCATGTTTTATTAGAACCTGGAAGTGGCCACCATGCACCTAGACATGGCCACCATGCACCTAGACATGGTAGCTATGCACATAGACATGGCCGCCATTCCCACATTCCTCAAGGCTGCTTTTGTGCTTGGGTGGCTGATTAGGTGCACTGAAGACATTTTTGGCACACAAAGCCGCAAACATTAATATTTTGTTCTTTATAGTTTGCTGATTCTGATAGCTTCTGCCATTGGAAATTCTGATGTCCATGATGTGTTCAGACTACAAAAGCAGCCATGATTAACTGTCTGTCATCTTTCCTGCCCTAGTGCATTTGACTTTAGAATGTTTCCTGAATTCATTTTTTTTACGGTTTTTTTGAGTGAGGGTCTCACTGTGTAGGCCTGGCTGGTCTGGGACTCACTATGTAGACCAGGCTGGTGTCATTCTCTCAGAGATCCATCTGCCTCTGCCTCTGCCTCTGGCCTCTGCCTCATAGGAGCTAGGACTATAGATGTGCACCACAATACCTGGCTCAATTCACTTTTTAAAACCGAGTTAATTTGGGAGCGCTTTCTCTGTTAAGATTTCTCTGTTAATGTACCCTCTCTCTGCTTCATGTAACATGGGTCATCTTTGTAATTCTTGCCTTTTGACTGGGTAGAACTAACATTTGACTCCCTGAAGTTGTCATCCAGCTCTCTTCTTGGCCACTGGGAACATTTCCAACAAAGGCTTAGAAGTGTGGAGCCTAAGTCTCTTCTTGAGGGGGCCAGGGAGAAGCTTGGCAGTTTTCTCTGTGGGTGTTCTGCCCTTGCCTCATCTGACACAAAGGAAACCCACTGAGCTTATGCTTACTTATTCTGAGCCAGTGTTGAAACTGACATTGAACTGGTCTGCCTATGAATGTAAGATAGACCCAAAGGAAGAATCAAGGCAGTGTCAGGGATTTCCAGAGGAGTGGTTTTCCAAGAAGGCCCCAGATGGCTGAAAGAGTTGTGACAGGGTAGATATCTCCCTTGCCTTAGAAGGTAAGGAAGTATTGGATTTGAGAGTCACAGTTAGAATTTGATGAACACAGTAAAGAAGAAATGGCCTGCAGGTCAATTACTAGCTTGACTGTCGCATCCCTTCTTATCCAGAGGGCTGAATAAAACAGTGAGTACCACAGGGGGATGTGAAGGCAGATGCTACCTCACCAACACTGGGTGGACATGGAACCTATGGTCAAATGCCAGTTGCAGATATAAGAGCACGTAGCTAAAGACCTCAGGGTTATGACTGAGGTTAAGGGTCAGTGTGCGAAAGCCCAAGGTAAGAACGGCAGCCATGTGTCCACCTCAAGAGCTCCTGCTTTAACTCCCAAGACTATGAACGTGAAGGGTGACACACCTATGGTTGTGTTGTATGATAAAGGGGATTTTAAAGACCTTCTTAATTTACTTTTTATCGCTTTAGTAATAGCCATGACCAAAAACAGCTTGAGGAAAGGGGGTTTGTTTTATCTTATAGCTTAAAGTCCATCATGGACAAAAAAAAAAAAAAAAAAAAAAAAAAAAAATCAAGTCAGAAACTCAAGGCAGGAACTTGGAGGCAGGAGCTAAAGCAAAGAATGTGGAAGACTGCTGTTCACTGGCTTTCTCTCCATGCTTTGCTCAGCTTACTTTTTAAGTATAACACAGAACCACTGTGTGGGGTGACACTGTTCCCAATTGGCTGGGCCCTCTTCCATCAATCATCAGGGAAGTTCTCAACAGACTTGGCTACAGCCCAATCTAATGGAAGGCTTTTCTCAGCTGATGTCCCCTCTTCCCAGATGACCCTAGATTGTGTGATGTCAACAACAACAGTAAAACCCAAACCAAACCACCACTCCCACCCCTGCCATCCCCACCCATCCTACCCTTGCCCCCCACCCCCCCCATCCCCAACAAAAACAACTAGCAAGCACACAGCTGTAATGAAGGTCCTGGATAAATTGATAGTAAAATGGGGGAAGTAAGGATTTTCTCCGTTGGTGGAAGGGAGAGGAGTCAGACTGATATAACTCATAAGGAAGGATTGATGAGCTAGCTATTGCTGGTTCTGAAAGTGAAGGAAGTCATATGCAACAGGAAGAGTGAAGTCTCCGAAAGCTGAGCATGGCTCGCTGCGCATCAGTCCTTCAATCACAGGTGCTATCCTCTGGCAACAGCCTGAGGATCCTGGCGGTTCCTCCTCACGTAGACCTCACTGGGATGTTGAGAAACTAATAAAAAGTCTCCCAGCTACAAAGTGTCCCTGTGCCACAGAACTGTAAGCCGCCAGATGTGTTTCGCTTAAACTGGTGGGTTGGTAGTCAAGTCAAGGGACCCAGATTTCCTGAGTCTCAGCTTTTGGAGCCCCCCTGGGTGCATGTTGGACATACTGTAATGGAGAGAAAAAGCAGAGTCAAGAAGCACAGGTGAGGGTGGGCCCTCAAGCAGCCAGGTGTGAAAATAGAAGCTGGTGTTGGGATCCATTAGAAGACACTGTTCCAAGGCCAAATTGGACAGGGGGGACCAATTTGAGCAAGTGAGACCAATTTGGAGAGGCAAATTACCTCTGTGGGTAATGAGCTTGCTTCTACACAGTGTGTGAAAGTCCACCTGGGCAGAGGATGGGGCTAAGCTGGAAGCGGAGAGAGGCAGATGGACCACTGAGGATGCAAAGCCAGGGACAGCTTCAGATAGGAAAAGAACAAGACATGAAGCACAATTCCCGCCAGGAAGCTGCACTTAAGCTAAAGCTCGGAATGCAAATCCCAATGGAACAGCAGGAGATGCAGCAGCAAGGGAGCACACAGGAAGCCCCAACCCCGCACAGCACAGGAAGTGAACACCAAGCAAAAAGACCCAGGGTTATGCAGCATCCCTCAATCCAGAGAGACCAACTTCCTTGGTCTCTTGTAAGCTAACCCTTCTGCTGAGGCCTGTCAGTCACAAGGGTTTGTCTGAGCAAATGTGGTGGCACATATGTCTGGAAGGCTCTGTATTTTCTGGATCCTGTTTAATCTATCTATCTATCATCTATCTATCTATCTATCTATCTATCTATCTATCATCTATCTAATCTTTCCATCCACTCATTTATCTATCTGTTTACACACATGTATAGAAACAATTTCTTTTCCAAGACAAGGTTTCTTTGTGTAGCCCTGGCTGTCCTGGACTCTCTTTGTAGACCAGGCTGGCCTCGAACTCACAGAGATCTGCCTGCCTCTGTCTTCCGAGTGCTGGGACTAAAGGTGTGTGCCACCACGCCCAGCTACACACATGTTTTATACACACATATATTCTGACACTTACCATTTTAGGCATTGTTTTTCTTCAAGCAGTTTTACTTAAAATTTTTTTTTGACTAAGAGATAACATGGGAAATTATGTTAGGGTTATTTTAATTAAACCACATTTATCACTGTTTTATTGATCTTAGAAATATTTAAGTGGGAGATGGGGATGGGCGAGATAGAACCTCTATTTCTGATAAGTTCAGTCAGATAAGCTTACAAAGGAAGAAATAAAGCAGTTAATTTAAACAAGAATGAAGCCAGAAGGTGGCTTTTGGCTTAGTGCTTTTCTTGCTCTTTTCTCTTGCTGTATCTGTGAGTCCAGGTAAGGCCAGTTTCTCTGTACTGTGTTAGGGAACTGGTATAAATGTCTATGCACCTGGAAATTTCTTGTTTAGTATTCTCATTTGAACAAGGCCCTGAGACACGAGTGAGTGTTGTTTCTTACTATGACTCCCCTGTAATAGGAACGAACATAGAATTTAAGTATAATTTTCTTCTTCTTAAAGCTATGTTATTTGCTCATGTAAATCTTCATGGAATTTACCAGAACATAAAAAGCAAGCCTTTTGCGGGGTCTGTGTAGAAGTCTGTCACATCTGTAAATCCTCCCTTGGGGGGAGGCTGAGGTCTTCAAGGTCAAGTTTTAACCACTTCCTCTTTTTAATTTCCATGGCTTAGTTTCATAAAAAGTAATTTTTATGACAGTTTTTAGGTGGCCATAGTTGAAAGCGAAAATTCTCACCCTGAGAGAGCCTCCCTAGATAGCTTTCTTTGACACTTTCTTTGACACGTGGCTTGGCCAGAAGCCACGGAGATAGATCCCCTCATGTTAGACAGTTAATTGTTCTCTTCGAAGTCTACACAGGAAGCTGAGAACCAAGGCAATTATGCAAATAAGTCAAGGGGAAAAAAAAAACATGGGTGTGCTCCAGTGAGCTAAGGCTTCAGTTGTCAATGGTCTTGAGTAGTGCAGATAATTGTCTCACGTTCTCTAGGACCAGGATGGCCCTGCCAAGTGTGTGAGCACCACAGTCCTTTCAACACTGCTGCTATCTTCTTAAACAAAGGGAGAAGGCAGAGGTGGGTCCTCTTAACCCTTGGCCAGATGCAACTGGCTCTGGGGTCAGATTGCAGCTTAGAGGGGCTCAGCCAGGAGGGAAGCTCAGAAGAGTCTTGCATAGGACGCTGGGAAGTGAGGGAGAGCCATTCATTGGATACCACTCCCATATTCTTACTGCAGAGCTCAGGGGACCAGGCTGAGGGTGCTCCCTGGGATCTTCCATCTTTTACATTTGGGTGCAGATAGCCTCCCCAGCGATGACAGTGCCCTTAGGCAGGCATGAGTGCCTTCTACAAAGGTATAGCTGGCGTCCTTCCATGGACAAAGTGCAAGGGGAAGTCAGTGGAATGCCTTCTCTACCTCTGGGTGTCTCCAACTACAACACTTCAAATTCCTCAGCTCTCAATCCTTCCCTCCCTCCTTCCCTCCCTCCTTTCCTCTCTCCCTCCCTCCCTCCTTCCTTCCCTCTCTTCTTTCTTTCCTTTGTGACACTTTCTTGTTTGGTCAAAGAGCCTGCCCCTGGAGAAGTGAGGTCATCTGTGCCTATCCTGCACCTTCCTTAAGCTGCTAAACTAGTGTTTGCCAACTGCACTTTAAGGTAGGACAGACAATAGCGTTAGGCCTCTAACTTTGCCTTGTATCTTTCATTAATCTCTTAGATTCAGAGACCTATATCCTCTTAGCTCGGGGATCCTTCCCCCCTAAAGTCTATAAATGTGAGGATTTCCCTTTGTTCTTGGTGTTGCTAGTGTATCTTCAATATATCCCAGAATTTCTAATACTTAAAATGTGTAGGTGTTGTGTAGTCCAGCCTGGCCTCTGACTCATTCTGCAACTGAGAGTGGTAGTCTTGAACTTCGGATCAATCCTCCTGCCTAATGCTCCCAAGTGCCGGGATTTCAAATAAGGCCACTAGACCCATCTTAAAACTGTCCTCTGTTTTAACTTAGACCAAAGGCAGGTGTTTGCATGTGAAGCTGAAGAATAAACACGCTTTTTCATTCTGGAAAGGGAACCTTCCAGGCAGGTGTGCTTGTAAGTCTCCAATTTCTTTACAAATTTAATTATTTAAGACACCACAGTTAAAACAAACAAACAAAACCACTTAGGTGATGGAGTGCACTGACCTCTAACCTCCTTTTATAACACTAATTCTGACATGCAGTAGGTTTTCACTTTCTAATATACTTTTCTGTTTTCCCTTTGACACAGACAGATCTCACAGTATCTGGTCTTAATCTGTAAGCCTTTATGAAGACTTTGGCTCAAAGCAATACAGTTCTGCCCAGAATTTTTGCTTTGAGCCGATACAAACATAGCCAGGCCAAGCCAAATCAACTAGTGTTTATTTAGCACTTAATATGTGTCTTGATTACATAAGGTAAATTGTTCTAAACCGCATGCCATGCTATTTGCTCAAGATAACTTCTTTAAAAAAAAAAAACCAAACAAACTTGCCTGTGGTGTTCCTGGCAAGTACAGTCAGTAAGGAAATGGCAGGAGAACTGCAAATGGGTTGTAGGGTAGAAAACGCAATTATTTCATATTTTGCTTCATGTAACATTCTTAGAAAGCCTGCGTACACAGAGCACAAGAATTGCCACTAAAAAAATGAACGACTGTTTGTTTTTAATTATAACTTCCTTTAAGAATATTTGAGAATATCAGATTTGCTCAAATGTGTAGAAATTCGGAGTACTGTTTTGAGATCTACATATTCAGAAACTCAGGAGAGCTGGGAAGGGAGACATGTAAACTTTTTACCCTTAATGGACAGAGTATCATTTAAGTCTACTTTTTTCCTTTTTTTAAATTTAAATTTATTTAAAAAAATGTATTCACTTTACATCCTAATCGAAGTTCTCTGTATTCACTTTACATCTTAATTGAAGCTCCCTCCCTCATCTCCTCCTGGTCCCCCTCTCCCTCCCTCTTCCCCCTGTGCCCCTCCCTTAGTCCTTAGAAAGGGAGAGATCTCCCCAGCAACTGACCCAAGCCTTCTCTTCTGTAATACTCCCTGAGCTCTGCCCAGAGTTTAGCTGTAAGACTAAGCATCTGCTTTGATCTCCTTCTGGGTGGAGTCTTTCAGAGGACGACTATGTTAGGCTCTTCAACCGCTTCCAGTGTCTATTTTAGTTGCCCTTCAGAATGAGAATTAAGCATCCTCCCCAGGGTCCTCCTCCTTTAGGTCTGTGGATTGTAGTATGGTTATCCTGCATTATATGGCTAATTTCCAGTTATAAGTGAGTATATACCAGACCTTCTGGGTCTGGCTTACCTCACTCAGGATGATCTTTTCCTGCTCCATCCAGTTGCCTGCGAATTACATGATGTCCTTGTTTTTAATAGCTGAATAATATTCCACTGTGTAGATGTGCTACATTTTCTTTATCCATTTTTCGGTTGAGGGACATCTGGGTTGTTTCTGGTTTCTGGCTATTATGACTAATGCCTGCTATGAACATAACTGAGCAAGTCTCCTTGTTGTATGCTGGAGCATCTTTTGAGTGTATGCCCAGGAATGGTATAGCTGGGTCTTGAGATAGCACTATTCCCAATTTTCTGAGAAAGCACCAGATTGATTTTCAAAGTGGTTGTACAAGTTTGCACTTCTACCAGTAGTAGAGGAATGTTCCTCTTTCTCCACATCCTCACCAGCATGTGTTGTCACTTGAGTTTTTGATCTTAGCTGTTCTGATAGGTGTAAGCTGGAATAGCATAGTTGTTTGATTTGCATTTCCCTGTTGATTATGCATGCTGAGCATTTTGTTAAGTGTTTTTGGCCATTTGATCTTCCTCTATAGAGAATTCTATATTTAGCTCAGTACTCCATTTTTAAATTGCATTATTTGGTTTGATGGTGTTTAATTTCTTGAGTTCTTTATGTATATTGCATATTATCCCTCTGTTGGATGCAGGGTTGGTGAAGATCTTTTCCCAGTCTATAGGCCGTTGTTTTCTTTTATTGACAGTGTCCTTTGTTTTACAGAAGTTTTTCAGTTTCATGTGGTTTCATTTATTAATTGTTGATCTTAGACCCTGAGCTGTTGGTGTTCTTTTCATGAAATTGTCTCCTGTACCAATGAGTTCAAGGTTCTTCTAATAGATTTAGTGTTTTCCGTTTTATGTTAAGGTCCTTGATCCACTTGGACTTGAGTTTAGTGCAAGGGGATAAATAGGATCTCTTTGCATTCTTCTATTGGAGACATCTAGTAAAGCCAACGCCTTTTGTTGAAGGTGCTGCTTTTTTCCCATTGTATGGTTTTGGCTTCTTTGTCAAAAGTTAAGTGTCTGTAGGTGTGTTGGTTTATTTCTGCACCTTCCATTGATCCACCAGTCTGTTTCTCTGCCAGTACCATGCAGTTTTAATTACTGTTGCTCTATAGTACAGCTTGAGATCAGGGATGGAGATCCTCCCGAAGTTCTTTCATTGTACAGGATTGTTTTTGCTGTTCTGGTATTTTGCTTCCTATAGTCTGAGAGTATTGCCCAGCTCTCTCCTGAGGGTTGTGTCTCTGAGCCCCTGGTCATGTTCTGTTGTATCCTTCTATTGTACTTCATGGATGGGTACTTGCGGTGTGGTGCTCTTTGAACAGGGACCATGTGGAATAGCTCATGTGAAATATATATACTCTTGTCTATTTTACTGACTGGAACACAACTGTTAATCATTAATGCCTGTTGAGTTTGTCTGAGTTTTCTTTATTGTAATATAGACTGTCTGAGAGAAGGTGAATATGAAAGATAGAGAATATGAAGGGGAGGGAAAAGTGAGAGAAGGGGGGGGGGAGAAAGAAGGAGGGAGTGGGAGAAGGAGAGGAAAAATAAAGAGACATGTTGTGGTTATTTAAATTTAATATCACTTTGCAAGTCTTTTTTTCAGTTGACTATAGGAAGAAAAGAAATACTAAAATACTGATGGAGATGGCTCACTCAGTGGGTAAGCATGTTTGCTGCCAAGTCTGGTGACCTGAGTTCAGTCTCTGGAACTCACATACTATAAGGAGAGAATCTATTCCTGTAAGCTGGCCTATAGGAAGGTTACCTATGACTTCCATTGATACACACACACACACACACACACACACACACACCATAAATCTAATAAAATATTTTAAAAATTTAAATTAAAAGACATAAAGGAAGAAATACAAATATCATTAGTACAATTTACTGTTGAAAAATGCAATGACTATACAAAGTATAAGAACACTGAGCCAATTCTTAAAGATTCTTAAGTATAAAGTCTATATACACACATCACTTGTATTCTGTATGCCAGCACCAAATAATTCAGTAATGACACTAAAGCACCTGTGCTATGAACAATAGCATTGACCAGATAAAACACTTAAGAAAGAGTTAGGTTCCCGGTTCTTAGAACTGTACCCCAAGTCTTAGGAGTAAAATGTGCAAGATGAATAAAGAACATGCTGGCTGCTACTGAAATTACCTGTATATTCCATACAATCTTGATTTTAAAAACAGACACACATAAACATTATATATATATATATATATATATATATATATATATATAATGTGTGATATATTACGTACATATATATTAAGAATATATACACAGACACACACATAAACTTTAAGTTTGTAGGAAGATGTGAAAGGTTACCGTTATCAAAGGGGGGAGGGACTCCTACAGAAGAATACAAGAGGTGATTAGCTTGTGTCACTGGATTCCAATCCATGTTACAAAGCTACAGTCAACTGAATCATATGATGTTGATACGAAGATAGATAAGTAAGTGATAGGGAGAAAATGGAGTTAGGAAGCATATAAACAAATGATGGGCCTAGAGGACTGTCCTGGTTAGCTTTAACCACGGAGTGGACACAACCTAGAGCCGTCAGAGAAGAGAGGCCCAGTTGAGGACTGCATAGATCACTTTGGCCTGTGGGTATTTCTATGGACACTATCTGAATTGTTAATTGATATAGGAACGCCCATCCCACTGTGGGCAGCACCATTCCCTATAAAAGTAGTCCTGATTATAAAGCAGCATGCCAGGTGGAGAGCAATGCCTCCCATGATTCCTGCTGTGCTTCCTTGTCTATGAGGAGTGAGTTCCTTGGTTGGAGACAACACTATATGGACTAGGAGGCAGGCCTGCCCTGGAGTTCCTGCTGTGGTTTCTCTTCCTTTACTGCTCTTAAGTTGTGTGTGGTCAGTGTTTTTATCACAGCCAAAGAGAGAAAACTAGAACGAGTACCCTGGTGTGGAGTGAAAAAGTTAACGGCCTTCTCAGCAGGCAGTGTGGAATCTACTCGTAGGCACATTGAGAAAAATACAGTGTGGTTCGTTCCTGACACTCCCATGCTGACTTCACCATGTAAGTCCAAATGCCAGATTTGTTTTTGTTTTGAAGCACATGACATGTACACACACACACACACACACACACACACACACACACACACACACACGTGAGTGCAGGTGCCCTTGGAGGCCATCAGAGAACGGTGGCTCTCCCTAGAGCTGGAGTTGTGGGAGGCAGTGGCGAGCCATCCAGGGTGGGTGCTGAAAACTGAACTCAGACACTCTGGAAGAATGGCATGTACTCTCAGGCACTGAGCCATTCCTTCACCTTCTCTGCAGAGGATTCTAGAAGAGAGTTTTGATGGATTTAGAGTTAGGAATGAGTTCTTAACCTGGACTTACAAAATGAGAAACCTGACAGGATAAGTTGATAAAAATAATCTGCCAAGTTAAAGAACTTGGGCTGGAATGGTGACTCCCCATGTTAAGTGCCTGTACAAGCACGGGGACTTGAGTTTGGATCACCAGGATCCACATGAAGCTGAACATGTATCTGTAACCTCAGGACTATTTGTGGTGCAGGGCAGAGATTAGTGAATCTTTATAGCTCATTGGTCTTCCAGCCTAGCCAAATAAGGAGCTCCGAATTCACTAAGAGATGAGGTAGCAGCAGCAGCAGCAGCAGCAGCAGCAGCAGCAACAACAACAACAACAACAACAACAACAATAACAGCCACAGCAAAAGCAGAAGAGAAGGCAGAAAGAAGCAAAGAGCTGGGCATGGGGAGGAGTGCTGGGAAGTGCTGAGTTCTAGACAGCATATGGCTATCGCAATCATAAACTCATAGCATCTGTGGTTACTGGAATAAGACCTGTATCAGACCAAGCCAATCATAACTGCTGCTGAGCAGCAGCTCCAGGCTCCAACCCTTACTGATGAGCTAATACAGCTAATGTACATGGGGAAGGGAGAATCATTCATTTCCCAGTGTATGGATGTCCCCGAATATGTGGATGGCTCTGCTCCTAAGCACATACTGAAGGCACTAGCTGGATTTAGTAGGCTATCAGAGGAAGAAAAGGAGGAAGAGGAGAAAGAAAAAGAGGACGTTTGGATGACAGTATGCTGGGAAGAAGTGAGGTACATTTCGTTACATTTCATTGGGAAAATGTATGAACATTTCAAAGAATAAAAGCATATAATTCCAAAAAAATAACATTTGCTGTCAAATTCTGGTTTTCACATGCATGTGCAAACAACCCATCCCAACAAGAACTGGTTACAGGTGTACACACACACACACACACAAACACACACCCAGGACCTCCCTGATATTTTACAATATTCATCAAAAGAATGAAAAATCAAGCTATAAAGTAGATACTATTTTGTCTAGAAGGAAGTCGAAAATTTGCAAGAGATTTATTGATGTCCCAAGGTTGTTTTTTGTTTTTGTTTTTGTTTTTTGTGGGTTTTTTTGACAGAATTAAACAAACTCAGGAGGAAACTTGAGTTACTGAGCAACTCTAATGTGCAGAATAATGGAATGGAATAAAATGAACTCCACATTTTATCTGAACCAGCTGAACCATAAAATCACTCATTTGATTTGGGGAACAAAATGAAAACCCAAAGAGAAAGCAGATGGGTTAAATACATCTAAAGTCAAATAAATAAACAAACACTTTAGAGGGTCCTCAATGAATCAGAACTGAGACCCACATGCTTTTTGGATCTAATGACGTCTTGGTCCACGGGGTGGATGATTGAAATGATGGTGTGATTCCCCACTGTCATCATCAAGAGGTACTTGCCCCGTGTCTCATTGCTTATGACACAGGCTGACAGTGAGGCCCCCGGCTGGCAGTGTTCCAGATAGAATAAAGCAGTCCAGTCAGACTTACAAAAGGTGAGAGGGGCACAGCAGTGACAGCGCTTAGTTCTGTTTGCACGTTCACCGCACATGTTTGCTCTTAACCATTCATTGTGCTCCCCAGCCACTGAACATCAGCTTCCACCATCCGTGTTTGGGGAACTGATATTCACGGAAGCTGGTGGAAGCCACAAGTCGGTTCCTTCTGTCCCACTGCTGGCCAGACAGCTAACAAAATTAGACACATCAGGACTGGGGAGATGGCTTGCCAGCTAGTGTGTGTGCTGCTTTTGTGAAGGACTGGAGTTAACATGCCAGCACTCACATCAGGCAGCTCAGCGCCACCTGTAACTCAACTGCAGGGTTTTTGATGCCCTCATCTTGCCTCTGTGGGCACACATTTATGCATACACCCAGAGCACTTGGATATGAATAAATACAAGTAACATAAAATCTAAACACATGTTTAAATTCCTCACTAAAAAAAGCAAAGATGGTATTTGTATTATAAAGATTTTTCTCTTTTGATTGTAGCTTGCTGTGTTGTTCAGGCTCTTCTTGAAGTAATTAATCCTCCTGCTTCAGCCTCCTCATGGATGCTGTGGTTGCAAGCACCTCTCCCCACCTCTCCAAGTAGGAAAACATGAGTGTGTACTTGGGTGGAGAGAAGAAACAATCTCAATTTAGAACTGTTTTGAGTTCCAAAAGAATGGAAGCCACCCACTTTAATTAAAAATAAGAATCTCATTGTGTTTGGATTCAATGGAAGAGGGTGGTTTTTTTTTTTTTAAAGATTTTTGTTTTAGAAGTCAATAAAATTTTATTAATTTAATTAGTCCCTATCAATTTTTAAATAAGTTGTAGCTTAGATTAAATATGCCCCTTGTTCTCTTTCTGCTAACCCAACATCCTCTGAGTACATTATATTGGGTGTGGGCTTATGATTTTGTTAATGTTCTTTAAAGAGAAAGAACTGCTTGGGTGGTTAAAAAAAACCAAGAGGGAGTTTGGTGCTTAAATTCTGGGGTGTCATCCCCTGTGGCGTGGAGAATGGGAAGATGGCATACAAAACCAGCGAAGAGAACTTGGTGAGATACCTGAAGAGAGTTCTCTATGTGGTGAGGACTGTCGTGAGCTCCTTGCCTCCAGCTCCTGTTCCGAAAGTAGAGGTGGGAAAGCTGGAGCCATACTTGCAAATGTTTGGAGTCTACCTTCTGTGGGGGTATGTGGACACTGGAAGAGGAAGTGGGCCGGAAGAGGGGTGGGCCAGGTGAGACGCACAGGGTCCCAGGTTCTGATGGAGAGCATTGCATGAGGACTTAGCCTCAGTCCAGAGGGCAGCAGTGGAATAAGGAAGAAACAAGTTAAAAATTTAAGGAATGGATGGGTGGTAGTGGCGCATGCCTTTAATCCTAGCATTCGGGAGGCAGAGCCAGGTGGATCACAGTGAGTTCAAGGCCAGCCTGGTCTACAAAGCGAGTCCAGGACAGCCAAGGCTACACAGAGAAACCCTGTCTCGAAAAACCAAAAACCAAAAATAAATAAATAATAATTTTAAAGAATGAAGGTTTCTCCCTCATTTGGAGTATGTATACTTCTCCAAAACTGGGATTTGTAGTCGCATGATTTTATTACTTAAAGCCCTGTAAATATTACATTGAGGAAGCTTATGCGTGTTACTTAACTTCTTTGAATGTAGACAGCGTGTGTGTATGTATGTGTGTGTGCATGCGTATGCAGATACATGTGAGCATGTGCATCAGTATGGAGGCCAAAGGCTAATCTTGCATATAGCTCAGGCAACATCTACCTTGGTTTATTTGCTTGGTTGATTTTTTGTTTTAGGTAGGCTCTCTTACTGACCAGAAACTGGCCAGGTAGGCTAGACTGGCTGGCCAGGGATCTTCCTGTCTAAGTCTGTGTCCACCTCTCTTCAGCCCTAGGATTACAAGCCCAACTTTCTCCACACCCATCTGTTTAAACTAGGGCTCTGAAGATCAAGTGCAGCTCAGAAGGAAAACACTTCACCGACTGAGCTCTTCCTCAGCCTACAGATCACATTTTCAACTCATTTAAAGGCACCAGCCAAGGAAAATACAGGCGATAAACCTTAAACCCCTACCCAGATCTAGACAATGGACAGAACCCTCTCCACAGTAGAGTGGAGAGTGGGATATTACTTTCTCACATACTCTGGTGCCTCACCTTTGACCATGTCCCCTGGAGGGGGAGACCTGGTGGCACTCAGAGGAAGGACAGCAGGTTACCAAGAAGAGACTTGATACCCTATGAACATATACAGGGGGAGGTAATCCCCCTCAGGAACAGTCATAGGGGAGGGGAATAAGGGGAAAATGGGAGGGAGGGAAGAATGGGAGGATACAAGGGATGGGATAACCATTGAGATGTAACAAGAATAAATTAATAAAGGAGAAAAAAAACAATATTATATCCTGCAGAACTGTGAAGTACAAAAAGACCAGTCTAAGACATGCGTGGTAGAAAGAACATGACCTAAAGATTCAGATGCCGACTGTGATCCAGCGCTGTCGGCTACATCGTACAACTAGTGAGTTTAGGCAATTTGCAGCTTCTTATCCACAGAGTCAAAGACAATCATATTGGGTACAGAGGAGGTAGGGAGTAGGGTCGGCAGGCATGTTCAGCACTGGGCACGTGACAGATGTCCAGTTGTTGGTTGAGCGTGGGTTCTATCAGTACAGAAACAGGTGTGATCCAGAAGAGGTTGGGACCTCCCAGGGAAGGGGGACTGGACAGGCTACCAGCCTAAGAAGGTGCTGAGGGAGCTCAGCTCAGGAAACTGCTTGAAATGAGGCCATAAAGAGTTCTCAGTCTCCCACAAGCTGCTGTTTCTCCACCCGCTCCCTTTTCTGCTCTCTCTCTCTTTCTCTCTCTCTCTCTCTCTCTCTCTCTCTCTCTCTCTCTCTCTCTCTCTCTCTGTGTGTGTGTGTGTGTGTGAAAACTATAGAGACTCACATTCCCATTCTGACCCTCATTTTTCTCAAAAGGTTTATGTTTGTTACTGATAGTTTGAGGCCTCAGAAACCAAAAACCATGCAGGGAATGCGGGCTAAATACACATGTACACATGTGCACACGGTCGGCTTCCTTTGCTTGCTAAGTGCCTTGGGTTTCTCCCCTTGAGAGTGAACTATGAAGAAAGGGCTCTGGCTCCAGGAGTTTCCAGGCCTAAAATGAGAAGATTAAATGAGATGCTGTTTTCTACAAACCTGGCCATAACTAATAGGCGAGGAGGGAGAGGCTGTTGCTGTCTAGGTGAGGAAGAGACATTCACTTGGAAGCTTTTCTCCCAGGTGGGCCCAGCCTGAGGGAGGCCTACATTGGATTTAGCATTCAGCCGGTCTGTCTTGAGCGCTGCAGTCATTTCCCATTGGCTGAGTCATGGATACAGGACAGGTTCCGATCTCCATTACTGAGCAGTTTGCTTTGTACTCTGTGCCAGGCATTGTGTTATCGACTAGGGGGATGGGGAGGAAGAAGAAGGCAACGCCCTCTCTGTTACGGCTTCCGAGCTGAGGCAGCGGGGAGCAGATGTACATGCTAACTGAACATTAAAGCACCCAGCAATGAATGCTGGGATAATCCATGGCAAGTACTTAGAATGCTGGCTGAGCACACGATAAGACTCAATGCATCTTGATTCCTAGGACGGTCAATAGAATAATAATTATTATTAAATGTCGGGGTGGGTTGGGAGGAAGGGGTGTCTCATTTTGCCTGGAAGCTCAGAGAAAACTTCTCAGAAAAAGGTGCCATTTGAGTCTTGCAATGATATAATGTTGTCATTTTAGAGTGGGTGGCTGGAGAGCTGGCTTCAACTGGTTGAAGAAGCATGTCCAGAAGGCTTGGTGTGTCTGTTCATGCCACATAGATAACCATGGTCAAGCAAGGAATGAGGGTGTGCGTATCAGCTGGCAGCCTGCACAAGTTGATTCTCTCCTTCCACTGTGTGTATCCTAAGGATTGGATCAACTTCTGCATGGTGTCTTCTGACCTCTACACTTGGGCTGTGGCATGCCCGTGTGCACACATATAAACTAAATAAATTTTATTAAAAAAATTAAACCATTACTATCAGCTAGTTCCAGTTCACGGTCTATCCTGATAGAGTCTGGCATCCTTGAAAACTGTGAGGAACAACGTGAGGGAGGACACACTATGGAGAAGGCTGTTGCCTGAGTCTCTGGTTCTCCATTGTGACCACTCACCCCAGCTGAGGAGAATTTGAACAACAAGCATCGAGTGAGTAGAGACCTAGAACAAAGTGTCTGTAAACAAGATTCTCAAAGTTTCTGTCCAAGATGCTGAGAGCGAGGATTAGATGGCAGCTTCCCAGAAGGTTACAGCTGTCATCTGCAGTGTGGGAGGAGTCATGGGGAATGTGAGTCTTCTTTGTATTCTAATCAGTAGGGAAGAGGCTGTAGTGTCCAAGTAGAGACACCAGAGCCTCCAGCCAGCATGTAACGACTACTTCATATCCATCTGAGTTTCACCAAGGACACATCTGGGGCACCTCTGGATGGTAACTAGAAAGCTGAGCTGCCTCTAACAAAGGTGGTCAATGTTCTCAACAAGTCACAGTATCCAGAGTGGTATGAAGAGAGAGGTTTACCCCTGGGCCGTGGGCTGTACACTGGGCCTTAAGGCACCTGAATACTATTATTTGTAGGAGAGAGACACAGAAAGCATGTCTGATATGCAGGATCTCTGATATGTGACTCCTGCTGGGGCCATGACCCATAGATCGAAGATCTACAGCAACTATATTAGTTAATTTCTCGTTGCTGTGATAAAGGCAACCTCACAAAGCAATTTAATGGCTAATGGGTGTGCTATAGGCTTGCAGTTCGAGGGGATATAGTCCGTCCATCAGGGTGGGTCACATGGCAGCAGGCAGGGAAGGCATGGTGGCAGGAGCCTGAGGCTGGCTGATTACATTGTATACCTACTCAGGAAGAAGAGAGGGGAAGCCTGGAAGGGGCAAGCTACAATGGCTCACTTGCTCCAGGGAGGCTGTGCCTCCTCAGGGTTCTATAACTTTTCCATTCGGCTCCACCAACTGGAACCAACTATTCAAATATGTTAGTCATTGGGGGATACCTCACATTCAAACCACAAACCATTCTTTTTTATTTTTTAAAATTTATTCACTTTACATCCCAATTGTAGCCCCCTCCCTCATCTCCTCCTGGTCCCACCCTCCCTCCTTCCCTCCCTTATCCCCCAACCACCTCCCCCAGTCCTCAGAAAGGGGAAGCCCTCCTACCCTGTCATTTGACCGCAGCCTATTAAGTCTCATCTGAACTGCCTGTATCTTCTTCCTCTGTGGCCTGGCAAGGCCGCCCCTCCAGGAGGAAGGGATCAAAGAGTGACACCAGAGTCCATGCCAGAGGCTGACCCCGTTCCTCATATTAGGGGACCCACATGGAGAATGTGCTGCCTATTGACTACATCTGAGCAGGGGCACTAAGTTGTCTCCATGCATGGTCGTGGTTGGTACATCAGTCTCAGCAGGTCCTTCTCCAGGCCCAGATTTGCTGTCTCCATTGGTCTCCTTGTGGAGCTCCTGCCCCTTCTAGGTCCTTCTATCCCCAACTCTTCCGTAACACTCACTACACTGGGGTTATAGTTGTGTGGTGCCATGTTTGGTTTTTTATTTACATGCTGGGATCTGAACTTGGGTCCTCATGGTGGCCCTGAAATTACACTTACACTTTAAGCCATCTCTCCAGCCCCATGATCTCCATTTTTTTTTTCATTTGGGATGAGAATACAGTATAAAATTGCTGTGCTAAGTAACGGAGATACCAGCAGACAAGAGTGTTCACCAGGGATCTGCGTGAAGAGCTCTGAGTATTCTGTGACATAGTAAGTGGTGACCATATCTCGGGTCCTGGCCAGACCCCGATCTTATGTTATGTGTGGCTGGTGGTATAGGAACCTTGCTGTCTGATAGAAAGGCTTCTCTGAGTAAGCTGTGTGTCCTCTGGCTGATGCTTGACTTTCTCTGCTCCTCATTTGGCTACAAAAATGCCAAGGATGAAGTTGGTGGTTTGCAGTGTGTCTCTTGTCCTCACCTATGATCTTGTCCCCCTGACTGTAAGAAGTGTGTTCCTTATAGTGCACAGAGGAGGGGGTGTGCATTGTGTGAAGGGAACTTTGGGGCACAGGAACATAACTCCCGATGTGTATGCCGCCCTCTGAAAGGTGGAGGTGGTAGTGCTGACTGACCTGCAGGAAGAGATGACAGGACTTGGTTTAGGTTCCCTTGGAGGCAAAGCTGGCCGCTTGAGAGAAAGGATCCTTCTTGGACAAATTTTATTCAAGGCCTTGATATGGAGTCTGATGCCACAAGATGGGTCCATTTTGGGATGTTAGGCTGACCAACTCCCTTGTGCATGTGGTCTCTGTTCTCTGTGTTAAAAAAAAAAACTAATTAATCAATTAATTCCAATGGTATCCAGAGAAAGTGGAGTGTTTCTTAGGGGGAAGAGGGAGGAGAGAGAGAGAGAGAGAGAGAGAGAGAGAGAGACAGAGACAGAGACAGAGACACAGAGAGAGAGAGACAGAGAGAGAGAGAGAGAGACAGAGAGACAGAGAGAGACAGAGAGACAAAGAGACAGAGAGACAGAGAGAGAGACAGAGAGACAGAGAGAGAGAGACAGAGAGAGAGAGAGAGAGAGACAGACAGACAGACAGACAGACAGACAGACAGACAGAGACAGGGAGAGACAGAGAGAAAAGAACAAGGGGAGAGAAGAGACAGAATCCCAGATCAGCTGGTAACCATCTTAAGAAGACTCCTTCTCCTCTGGGTTGTTGGATATACCAGGCCTACAACTTTATTTCATGCATGGTGACCAGAAAATCTGTACAGTAAGAACCAGCCTGGTCTCTCTACCTCACACTCCTATGCCCACCCGGACCCTGTCTCTACTTGACTGGATGGGGCTTGGGAGCTCCTACGCAGAAGCACACAGCCCAGCCCAGAGCCCTGGAAGAAGCACGTACTGCTAGCGTTCAACAGGCGGCGCTCTTTGCTAGGTGTCAGAAGCCAAGTCCTGACGCCAGCCTAATGCAACTGAATGAGTTGGATGCTCATCTGAAAACAAAAGGGCTCTCCCTTCCCTGCAGTGGGGGCTGCCTGACTAATCCTGCCCCTCACACTGTTTGGAGCTCAGCAGACGTGAGCCCTTGGCCTTGATCTGTGGAGGCACCCCCAGTTCCTCAGTCTGCCTCAGCTTGGGGATCCAGACCCTCCTGCAGGGTTCTCCTTCTAGGGGGCTGTCTTGAAAAGAAGAGCCAGAGGAATTTCTGGGAACCTGGGTGAACAGTCCAACAGAGAGAAGAATAATGAATATTTCATGGTGGCGGCTGGAGTTATTAAACAACGTTACACGCGGAGTGTGTTGGCAGGAATCTGAGACACATTTACATGAGTAAAAATAGTGGGAAAAGAGACCCAGGGCTGCAGCAGCATCAAGGCTATCCCAGCAGAGCTTGGGTGGAAGCATCTTTGTCCTTGTTCAGCACCCCCCCAGGCCCTCACCTCCGGGTTCAAGTGAAGAGCCCCTTACTGTACCCTCTGACCCCCCACCTCCAGGAACATTCCATCCCAAAGTGGAGGTGTGGATAGGTCAGAGCTTAGAACTTGCAAGCTGTGCCCCCCCCCACCTTGAGTCTCAAACTACATAATGGGGGGGGGGCAGGGAGAAGGGGCTCAGGCAACCCTTTCCTGGTCTTAGGGAACCTTGAGTGTCAGAGAGGCTTAGAAATCAGGCCTGCCCCAGGAGTCTGTCCTGCAGTCTCAGATGTCTGAGCCTGGAGGAGTCAGCGCTGCAGGAAGCCTGTATGCTTTGGACCACAGCAATGTGGATACACTGGAGTTCTATAACCCCTGAGCCCACCTGTGGCTGAGCTGTTCCCAGACCTTGTCTCTGATGGACAAGAATACTCAAAGGCCTCTTTGTTTATCTGCCACCCGAAGCACTGGGGATTTTGTCCCTGTCTCTTCTTTTGACCTTCCCTGTTACAGTGTGTACTTACAACTGTGGGGGCACTGGAAAGAATCCCAGCGCATACTCTGAACACTCCTGGGTCCAGCGCTCTGCTAACTTAACTCTTTGCCTAAGGGGGTTCTCATGGACCACCATGTATTTGATACACAAAGGCTTAGAGAGATTAAGTACATCACCTAAATTTATTCTCCTCATAGACGTCCAGATTTGACATTTAAGTTTGTTGAAGGGAGAGTCTACATCCTTGTTCCATCTCGGCCAGAGGACAGGCCAAAAGCCTCTGCGTCCACATCTCCCTGGAATCTCCAAAAGAGGCATGAGAGAGGGCAACTCTTGGATGAAGGCAAAGATGTAGGACACTAGAGTCAAAGAAAGCCTGGACCGTCTTTAAATGAGTTTTTGGGCAAACCTTAACCATATTGGGCCTCTGTATTCTCCGACTCCTATGAACATTAATTGAAGTGATATCTGTCAAGTGACAGGCCCATGACCTACGCCTGGTGTGCAATATGTGCTCAATAAATGTTTGAGTCTTCTTTTCTTCCTGTTCGCCCAACCTGCCCAGTGACACATGAATTATTTTACAAGGTTAATTTTTCTTGGACTGAAGGGGGAGGAAGAAGGGAAAATTGTGACCAGTGACTCCGAGACTCTAAGACTCCAAGACTATGTGTCTGTTGACTCTACTCTCTCTGTACCTTGAACTCCTCTTATCTCAATCCTGTGGTGCTATCAGCTTTTTAATTACTCAAGTGGCCCTCCACAACAAAGAATGTGGAGATGCAGAAATTGTGTCTATTGGACTCACTGTGGAATCCAAGGTACTAAAGTAAGCTCAGTAAGTATCCGGAAGTGGATTTATAAAATAGAATGGAATGGATAAATGGATGGAAAGGTGGATGGATGGATAGATGGACAGATGGATTAGTAGAAGAATGCATAGATGAACCATTGGTGGGTGAATGGATGGATGTGGATAAATGGATGAATGTATGTATATATGGATGGGTAGGTGGGTGGATGCAGATATGGATGGATAGATGGGCAGATGGATGGGTGAAAGAATGCATAGATGAACCATTGGTTGAGTGGAAGGATGGGTGGATGGATGGATGTGGATGGATGGATGGATGGATGGGTGGGTGGATGGATGAATGCTTGGAGTGAGAGATGGATGAACTGAAGGTGGTTAGAAGCCCAACTGACTGGATACACAGATGGATGGAAAGATGGATTGGTGGATCTTGGTCATGTAGATATTGAGCTCAGGTGTCTTCATTTCTATCACTCTATCCTCCAGTGTTTTGGGGAAGTGTCTGGTTTTAACTCCTCTGGTCTTACCCTCTTAGATAAACAGGAGAAATGCTTACAGCTTACTCACCCAGGCATGAAAGGACTGCTACCCAGCCCCATACCAACAAATAACCATTCCCTAAGCTTTTCTTTCTTCCAAAACATATAGGAAGGGTGGACAAAAACCTCTTGGACAAGCATAGACACCAAACTCAGTCCCTTGTCACCATTCTTGCCCTCCTCTTGGGGTGAAGGACTGCTTTGGGGCTCTGGAACAGTGAGGGATTTTGTTTATGTGCATTGCTTTGATTTTGTTTTTGCTTGTCTTGATGCTGATGTGAACAAGGGGAACTGAAAACCAGGCTGCTGACTCTTTAACTCTCAGAGATGGTATTTCTCTGCAGTGTTTGTAGGGAGCAGGTGCTTCAAAAGGCCACATGATGTCTATTACAAGGAGCTGTGTGGCTTGGCAGGGTCAAGGTCCCAGCTGAGAGGGCAGGGTTCAGAAAGTAGGGAGCAGAGCTAGGACACCAGAGCCTTGCCAGATAATCTGCAGAACTTATCAACAACGAATTCCCTGTGAACCGAGTGTATTCTGATTTAAACCTTCAAAAGCAGAAAGGCAGCTTCAATCTACTGCACCCAAAGGAAGCATATTCATGTGCTCCTCACTTGAGAGAGATCCTGAGGTGGGCCTTAGAGTCCACAGAGCCCATAATGTTCCTTTCCCATGTCCTCACCCCATCTCTCTTGATTCTGTGTCTCTGTTCTTGCAGGTGCCGTCAGCCCATTTCTCACACTCACTCCAGTCTGTATATGTTCTAGAAGCAGAATCAGATCAGTGCCCACCACAGAGGCATTTGTGATAGGCTCAGCTGCACTGGCAGCCGACTCTCCACCTGTAGTCAGACGTATTGTGTACATTTGAAGAAAAGAAGCTACTTTCATAGAGTAAAGGGCTCCCCCCAGTAAGAGGGTATGGGGGTTATTTCTCAAGCACAACTGATTGTCTGCAAGTAGCCCCCATAAATAGATAAAAACAAGGTATGGTGGTTCACACCTATAACTCTAGCACTAGGGGATGGGACGCAGGGAGATCTAGAGTTCTGACTTGTAAACCTGCCTGGGCTATATAGCAAGGCTGTGGCTAAAAACAAGCCAAATCAAAACCAAATAAGACAATACAAATAATTACAGATGAAAGGTAGAAAAGGCAATGCCAAGCTAGGGGTGGGGGGCCTCACACTTGGCAGTTATGGGTATGTACATTAGGGTTTTGATGGTGACCTTCATTAGCTGTACTTGTTTGGTGATTACTGTGATGAAATTCAGTCTCAGATGAGCCCTTAATATCTTTAAAACAAACAAACAAACAAACCGTCATTGCTGTCATTGATGGACACATAATAATTGCATCTCTTTTTTTCTGGGACACAGTATGGAACTCTTACATGTGAGCACAGTATGGTGTGGTCAGGTCAGAATAAAGACATACTAGTCATCAACTCAGACACACACCATTTATTTATGCAAAGAATATATTCACAGTTGTCTCCAATAGCTACTTTCAAGCGCATAATATTTATACTTATATATAACATATACTTATATATAATAATGTGAGTTTTTGTCAACCATACCTCTGTGCTGTGGGAGCATTAGAAGGCATCCACACAACAGCATCCCTTCCTCCCCATCTGCTCTGTCCTCAGATGTGTCTTGCAGCTCTTAGATCCCAGCTAGGATGCAAATTCCTCAGGAAAGAATTGAGTAATTGATTTATTCATCTAAACCTTCCTTTTCCCTAGGTATCTTCTCCCTGACATGACTCTTGAAATCATACCATTATGTTGATTAATGAGTTTCTTTTTCCTAAAAACAAAGTGTTATACACCATAATGCAGGGGGCTCTCTTAGGCTTATACTATCCATTTCTCTGCCAAGATCCTATTATTTGTGATAGAGCCCAACATTTCTTTAATGAATGTGTGCCCATAAGGAAGGAGAGCTGGAGAGAGGGGAAGAAGAGGGGACAGAGGAATGAAAGGAGGGAACAGAAACTGGGGTGTGGCTGACTTTTCTTAAAAAAAAAAATATACACACACACACACACACACACACACACACACACACACACATACATAGGCTACTACAAATGGATAATGACTCAATTAGAGGTGGTCCCAAGCCAATGTGACTTCTTTCTCCTTCATGCCCAAGGCTGAGTCTTCATGGACATTGTCCTTTGGCACCTGAGCCTACACTAGGATATGGACAGTATTGCTGGAGATCTGTCTTGCGAGGTCCTTTTCTCCCATTCTTTCATCACATACTTTCTTGATCAAACTGTAACCCAGCAAGGCAGTATTCAGCAATCATTAACAGCCATTCTTGGAAAAATGACTGGATCATATATAATGGAACATTTTGAAACATTCGCCCTAGCCACTGGTTCACGTCTGTGGCCGTGCCTACTCTCTAGCAGCACCACAAACAAGACTCCTGGCTAAGGTCAGAAAGAGTAGGAGGTATAAGGAGGGAGAAAGATCTAGAAAGCAAGACACACACTAGAAAGTTCCCAAGAAGCTCAAGGCCACTGTATCTTGGCTCACTGCTAAGTGAATATGTAACTACTTTATATATTTCAACAAAATTAAACTTAAACCTACAGAATTAGGTTTATTAATTTCTGCCAGGGCTCAATGGGGGAATAAGAATGGCCATTCATTATGGACACACAATTACTAAAGACAAAAATGAAGCCCAGAACTATTAAGTATAATAAAAATGTTGAACACTAAGGAAATTTTCATTAAATATAATCTATTCTTTATATTACTACACTTAATCCTTGCTGTCCGCTTCTCTGTTTTTCTCCAACCTATTTAATTTTATTACTTAACTTTTTATAAATGTTTCTTAATATAATTATGATTAAATATTTGGGAGGAGAGAAGAAAGTTAGTCTCTTAAGAAAAGGGGAAATGAAGAAGTGGAGGAGAGAGAATGCTTCTTTCAGTTCCTATTTCCTTCATCCCTACCATGATGAAAAATGATGGTTTTTCTGGAAAAAGTAAGTGCTAAGTGGGATTTTATTATTGAGGGCAAGGCCAGAGCAGGGGAGGAGAGATAATACATGAGAACAAAGCACGGATCAGCAATTGCAAGCCATCCCTTTATATTACGCATTTAAATAAAAGTCCATTGCTTTACTAAAAGTGTCCATGGATATTTGCATGTCCAGCCCATGTAATTAAAGGATGGGTCTGGCTAATGTCACTGCTTGCACTACACAAAGACATTTGCAATCTGAACATTTATTTTTTTCCAGCCAGGATGTGTTCTTGGGCTTTCTCTTAATGGGAATGCACCTTCCCCAAGCTTTTCTGCTCTCTGGTGGAAAAAAAACCCTGGAGAGCTGGGTACAAAGTACTAAGCTTAGACCACATTAGGGAAACCCTCAAAGGTACTTAAGAATAGAGAGTATACTGGCTTTGTGGTCCTCAAGCTGAGGGACAGCAGGATGCTCTACGAGCAATGGGGCCCGTGTAATGTCCTAAAGATTGTATCTTCAAGTTTCTTACTGGTCATAACATACTTTTACATACTTTTAAAAAGTTTATTTTTCTTTGTGTGTATGTGTGTGTGTGTGTGTGTGTGTGTGTGTGTGTATGTATGTATGTATGTATGTATGTATGTATGTATGTATGTATGTATGTATGTGTATGAAGATCAAAGGCCAACCTTGGGCATCATTCCTTGGTGACACCCACCTTGTTTATTGAAACAGTGTCTCTCACCTGTCTGAGGCTTATTAATCTGTCTAGGCCATCTAGTCATCGCATCCAACTGTCACATGTCTCTACACCCTCAGTGCTGGCATGACAACCCCTCCACCAGGTCTGCCTTTTTTTTTTTTTTTGGCTTGTGCTTTGGGAATCAAACTCAGGTCTTCATGCTTGCATGGCAAATGCTTTGCCAACTGAACTATCTCTCTTTATATATCTTGAACATGGCCTCTCACCAGAATGTAGTAATTACACTAACATGGCATTATGGGTACTGACATGGAGCAATGATTCAGCATCCCAGCCATTCATGGTTGCTTTACAGAATGGGATCAGAATAAGAGAGCCCTGGCCCCAGGATAGTTCTCATCAGCAGTCCAGCCTTAAGCATCACACATTCTACTGTAGTATTCTACGCTCCTCTAGTGTTGTGAAAGGAGACCTGGGCTTCTGTTTACAGAGCCTCATCAAACCAGGGTCCTGCCCTCCCAACATGTTGATTTTGTAGTTTTACTCTGATAGCAATTTGACATTTGTATATAATGATTGTGTAAACCATACTCATTGCTGAGACATGTACACATACTCTGGTGTCTGCTTTTCATTTGCAGGTTGATTTGGAATCCAATCATGCTAGTGTTTTTGTTGTTGTTTTTGATTACTAGTCCTATTTACAAAATTCTTGGCATAATTATTTGTCCCCCTGATTATTCTTGATGTGTGGGTAAATACTTTCAAACCTGTGTATGTTATCAATGCTACTGTCCTAGTTTCATTTCTATTGCTGTGATAAAATAACATAATAAAAGATTGGCTTAGGGGAGAAAGGATCTATTTTGACTTACAGTTCTAGGTCACAGAATCCCCATCATAGGAGGGAAGTCAAGGTTGGAGCTTCAAACAGGTTGTCACAGCTCACCCATAGTCATGAGCAGAGAGCAATGAATGCACAGCTACTTACTACCCTACTCTTACACAGTTTAGGACCCGTGCCTAGGGAATGGTGCTACCCACAGTTGACATATCTCACCTCGGTTAACATACTCAAGACAATTCTCCACAGGTCCACCGGATCTGGACAATTCCTCATTAAGACTCTCTTCCTGGGCAATTCTAGATTTTGTAAAGTGGACATCTAAAACTAACCATCAAGCTACCTTTCCAAAATGCATGTGGTCTCCTTGTGCCTTCCAACCTGCGTCAGCATCGATGTGTCACTACTAATCATGTCCCAGGGATCTCCTTAGAAGGGTACCAATCTAGGTGTTTCCAACTCTTATGTTTTCCAAGCTCCAGAATCTGTCTCTGTCTCTGCCTCTGCCTCTGCCTCTGCCTCTGTCTGTCTGTCTGTCTGTCTGTCTCTCTCTCGCCTGCCTGCCTATCTATCTTTCTTTCTATCTATCTATCTATCTATCTATCTATCTATCTATCTATCTATCTATCTATCTATGGAAAGTCGCCCTCTCCTCCTCCATATGACTCCCAGAAATCAAACTCAGGATGCCAGCAATGGCAGTTAAGTTCCTTAATCTTCTGAGCAGCCTTGTCTACCCTCCCCTATATTCTATAGAGTATATCTTTTAGTGACTTTCAGAACAGAGTGCATGCCTATTAAAAATCTGATACTCCATCTGAGAAGCCACTGAGAAGACCTCCGCCTGAGTCATCCCCTGCTGGTTTTCCCCTACTTCAGCCCCTTTCAATTGAACTAACCACCTCCCTGTGCATTTATTAGCTTATTTTACTTCTTGGCTTTCCCATATGGAAATAAGGTCATGAGTGCTGGGGCCCTTGCCTGCCTTTGCTCACTGCTGAGCCTCAGTGCCAAGAACAATAACATCTACTAGGCACCCCATAAACATTTGTCCAATAAAGGAATTGACGACTTTATTAACTTGTTTAAGCATAAGAATCTAGGCAGAACGGGGACGATAGTGGGGGTCTAGGCCTCCAGTGATGTAGCCTGTCTTCAGACAGAGGGTCTTTGGCCTCCCTATCTGTACAATAACACATATCAGCCTTACGTTACGAACCGAAACCAATAGCAGCCTTCTGCCCAGCTCTTGGCACCCAGCTCTTCTAGCCAGCTACAGAGAAAGCCTGGACTTTGGCATTTTTACCCCTTGAGAGATTGGCTGTTATTTTCCAAACAATCTCAGTGAGCACTTCATTCTCGAGTTATATAGCTGGGAGAAAAGAGAAAAATTAATAGCACTTAAAACCAAGCCATGGTGGCAAAAGCTGAGCAGAAGTGAATTCAAAACCGACAGAGGTGTACATGCCAAGGATTCAGAGTTCTAGGTTGGTAGTTCCTTATCTGTCTCAAAAATCCATGTATGTATAATGCATGTGTGTAGTGGATCGGCATCATATTCATGTACACAGACACTTTTTATAAGTGATACATTTCTATTTTTTTGTATTAGTATATTAAGTATACAAAATCAAATGTAAAAATAAGAGGAATGAAAATAACCCAAATGGAAATTTAACTTTCTCTTTGTTCACTCTCCAGAATTACTGCATGCATGTCTTTTTATAAACTCAGAGTAAAGTCAGTGTCTACCAAATGTTAATGTCTAAGAAAGTCACATGGGAGGGTGTCTTTAAACACATTGGGCTCAAGAGACGACAGCTCAGAGATCACATGCTTACTGCTCTTTCAAAGGACCTGGATTTAGTTGCCAGGACCCACATCAACCAGCTCCCAACTGCCTGTTCCTCCAGCTTCAGTGGACCCACATGCATCAGGCGCGCAGACACACATACACACACACACACACACACACACACACACACACACACACACGCACACACACCCATACATGCACACAGACACAGACACAGACACACACACACACACACACACACACACACATACATGCACATACACACAGACACACACACACACACACACACACACACACACACATATTTAAATGCCTGAGCCCCTCCCCTCAGGTGCCCTGTTAGACTGTTGGAACCAGCATTTCCTCTGCCTTTGGGTACCAACCTGAGTGCTCTGAATGTGCCTGGTTCAAGAAGATACTACCAGGGCATCACAGTGGCGTGCTGTTAATTTAACTCTCCACTGAACTGCCTGTCTAAATGCCTAAAGAGACCACAGGGTCTTACCTTTGAGGAACAGAGGATATTTCCACTTTCCATTTTTGCCGCTTTCTTTAAAACAAACCAAACACATGGCAGTGTCATCCACGGTGACTCTTGATATCCTCTTGGTTATAGAATTTTCCACATTTTATACAAAACATTGACTCTAAAAAAAAGATCTATTTTTTTTATATCTTATGTGTGTGGGTGCTTTGCCTTCATGTATGTCTGTGCACTATAAAAGTGCCTATTGCCTGAGGAAGCCAGAAAAGAGTGTTGCATCCTCTGGATTGGCTTCGAGTCGCCATGTGGGTGCTGAGAACTGAGGCTGGATCCTCCGGAAGAGCAGTCAGAGCTTTTAAACTTGGAGTCCACTCTCCAGACCGTAAATGGTGAAATTATAAGAAAAGACACCTCTTTTGAATCTTCTATTTTGCACCTTATTCAATGTGAATGATGTTTCTTATCTCCCCCCCTCAAAAAAGAAGGAACATTTATAATATTTATTCTTAGGCTACAGATACAGAAACTGGAGATGTATAAGTACTTTATCAGAGTTATGCAAGAAATGCCAATCAAACCAAACAAACCAACCTAGCTCTGCCTGGTTCCAGACACAAACAACACAGCATGAATGAGGACCTATGGAGTCCAGGCATTGCCTGAGGTTGCAGTGCTGTAAGAGGGTGGACTTGGTCATTTATGTTGCCTACTAAGTCAGGTTCTCTGCGATTCCTAGCTTCTGAGGCTCTGTCCTGGGGCTTGAACTCCCGGACAGAGAAGAGCTCTTTAATTAGACCCACCGGCTGCTGATCTGATGACCTTTCTGAGGTGCATTGTCACCTACACAACATCCATTCAGAGATGTCACTGTGTCTGATACATTTGAAAATGAACACAACGTAAGAGCTCTGCTTGGACAGTGGCACCACATCCTGCCTGTAAAAACACTCCGTATGCTCAGCCTCTGTCCATAGTGGGCCCTTGCTTGGCCACTGCCCCCACTTTAGCAGCTAGTGTGCCTCATTGCTCTGCCCGTGTGTTTGGTGTCAGTTAAGTACAAGCAAGTGTCTCTCTCCCCTTTCAGCTTGATTTGACATTGTTTGCCCATAGCCTCTGATGCCTGTGCTGGGGTGGAACCCAGAACATCTATTTCTTGCACATGCAGAGCAAACTTCTATCCCTGAGCCACATTCCTAGATATCTGGGGCAAGATTATTAACCTTGTTTAATAATCTATTAATGATGAGGATAAAGGTTTATTAACAGAGGCCTCCCTTGCTACCAGAATAACAACCCGTATATATGGAAAGCTCCTCCCTAACTCCCTCCCTCCCTTCCCTCCTTCCTTCCTTCCTTCCTTCTTTCCTTCATTCCTTTCTTTCTTCTCTCTGGTAAATGACAAGTTGATGGATGTAGTGGAAAAGGCACTGGCAAAGAGACAGTTTACTTGGTTCCAACCCCAGCCTATCACTTACAATCAATGTGACTTTGGCCAGCTTCCCTGGCCTCTGACTCTACATTTCCTTGCTTGTAAAGTGAGCATTGAAGCTTGAATATAAAAAGTTTACCAACCATATAGAGTCGTGTACTTGAACACTTGGTCCCCAGCTCTTGGTGTGCTTTGGAACCTTTCATAGGTAAAGCGTCACTGGAGTAAGTGGATCATCAGAGGCAGGCTTTGAGGTCTGATAGCCCAGCACCACTTTCTGTCCGTTCTCCACTTGCTGGTTGGGAGACACTGTGATCACACATCTGCCTCCATGCCTTCCCTAACATGATGTCTCTCCTTGAACTGTGAGGCAGACAAAGCTCTTCCTTCCGTACGTTGCTTCTTCTTGTTGGGAATTTGGTCACACCATTGAAACCAGCAGCATCTGAGTGAAGTAACTGATACAGGAAGGTCAGCTAAACCCATACCACACTCTTCCTTTGAAGGGTTAAGAAAGGTCAGAGGCCCTAGCGCTTGCCAGTTCTTTTCACAGTTCATACCCGTGTACCAAAACTTTTGTGGCTTGTCATTAAAATGGCCTATAAGATGTCCTTTTAAGATACTTGATTTGGGCATCTGTGTGTCCTGCCGGAGATGGAAGCCATCCTGTTAGTCACAATGGCCCAACCTATGTCTGGCATAGAAAAAGCTAACTGTGGAGGCCATAAGTGGGGAAGAAAGACAAAGGCTCTAGCACTTTCCTTCTGAGATGGCTGTTTTCCTAATTACATACTACACTCCAGTATCATTGTGAGCTTCAGCAAGCGAAGCCATCTCTCTGGCCATTTACAGCAACCAGAAGCAGCTGTGTGGCTAGCGAAATGGAACCACCTTTGTAAGCAACTCTCAAGGAGAAGAAAAAGAGGAGGAGGAAGCTGAGCCCCCTCTGCAGGTCCTGCTTCTTGCTGAACACTCCCTCAGCCTGATGAGCTGCTTTCCAGACTCTCACCTGCATGAGCCTCACCTGGAGTTTCCTTAAGATGCTGACTGAAGGCTGATGCCTGTCAATCAAGGAGTGTGGAGCGTTTCCAAATAGCTCCTCCTCCTGCTGCTGCTGCTCCATGCTTTGAGTGGCAGGTGCTCCACGTGTTATAGCCATGCCTCATCCTACTAGCCAGACACCTTGGCGGTTTTGTTGTTGTTTTCTGTTCCATTATTGTTTTCTACTCTACTAGGTGTATCCTGTTTTCTTTCCTTTCCTGACCTCCCTCCTCTCCCCCCCCCCTCGCCCCTGTTCTGGGACTCTTAACATCTCAATGTCTTCTCTAGTATCTATCCCATCACTCTCTTTCTGAGTCCAGGGACAAACAGACAACTTCAATGCATGGCTTCCCAGAAAAGACGTGGCATTTGGAGATCAGGGAAAAAAAACCCAACAAAGCAAAGGCAACTGGAAACCGACAGAGCAAAGGCCCAAGAGAAGACACTGCAGTATGAGACAGCATCCAAAAGAGGGAGGTTTTCCTTCCCGTCGTCCTACATTTCCAAACTTCCAGGAGAATCTTTAAAAATCCCTTAAGACTTTAGGGGGAAGTTGCAAGATGCTTTTCGCATTTAGGAAGACTCTTTTATAGGAATACTTGAAGAGAAAGTGCCCTAAGTCTGTCTCTGCTCAAACCCTCCCCGTAGTTTAGTGACCTGCAGTGTGTCCAGATATTGGCATCTTTGTCACGGTTTACCAGAAGCCATCACAGTCAAGTGTGGCCCCCCCCCCCCAAAGAAGTACGGTTGGATTGCATGCATGTGGTGGAGGTTGGTGGAAGACACAAACCTGTGTTCCTTTTTTCAGTGTTATCTGCATACAAGCAACTGTCCATAGGGAATCAAGAAATGTTGTTTTAAAACAAAGTATCTGTTTTCCAATATGATTGTTCCCCTCAAATATACTCTTGGACACAGAAGCATTCATTTCCCTCCTGGATTAACAGTAGGCCCTTTGCTGCCCACAGTTTGCAGTTTGCATTGCACTCAGCTGCCGGTTGCTATGGGTAAAGGTGATCTGATTAGGAGGAAACATCAAAACACCAGACAAACAGCTGCCGTTCAGGCGGGGAGAATTGTTACCATTTCAAGTGTCACTCAGCTTGATGCATGATTAAGGGGACCACGAGGTACCTCCTGTCTAGGCAGGGCCCTGATGCTAAAGGGGAAATCTGTTTCTCCAGCTTGGCGCACTGCATTGTCTTCAAGGATGCTTGTCACCCTGCCAGCCAGCCGCCTTTCCCAGCACACCCAAGAAGCCTGGAGCATTTAGCTTCAATAACAGACGTCACTTGTCATTTCAGGGATGCTGACTATATTAATAACTTTATTTTTTTTTCTTGGAAAATTTGATTAAAGTGTTTTACATATAAATAACATTTACCTGCTCTTCTTTCTTGTTCATTTCCTATGCCCAGAACAGCACAGAAGCAGAAACTTCCTGGGCCCCTTGGAGTGGGCCGAGGTGGTAACCAGTGGTGTCCTCTCAGGGTTCTTCACAATGTGCACAGATGTTTATTATTTCGTTTGTTATACTCAGTGAGTCCACATCACTGCTCAGGGGCACAGTAAACCCTTGTGGGAGGGGCGGGGCGTATGCAAATAACCTAGTATCCTGGAGCAGGGCTGTGGGATTTGGGGCTCACCAAGTGCATAAAAAACCTGACCTATGGCTTTAACAAGTTCTCAGACAGGATGAGCATAAGGGAGGGGAGGTTTCTTTTGATTTAGCATTACAGAGGAATCTCATCCCATCATAACAGACAGCGGACAGCATGGCAGCGCTCATGGGAAGAGCATGTGGGGAAGGGTCCTCCATCAGGGAAGACTAGGGAGCAGGGGCCACTAGAATCCAGGGTACTGTAATTTTCAAAGGCCTGTCTCTAATGATTCACTTCTTGTAGACAGTTCCCACCTCCCTTATGGATCCATAGCCTTCAAAATAGTGGTACTCTTTTGGGACTGAACCTTCAAAACACAACCCTGTTGGAGACATCTCAAAAATCTCAAAATCAAAATACACTCACTGATGGGCACTCATATCAATTTTGAGCTTTTGTTTCAGAGTACTACAGAGGATGCCCTGCCTCTATCCTGAGATGTTCTGAATTCTCAATGGGAAAGAATGAGTGATGTACATTTGCTCAAATACCCATATGCTCAAAATTCAGATAGAGGCTTATAAGTCTATGCCTTTTTCTACCATATTCTCACCAACATTTGATATTATCCAATATTTCCCAACATTTTCTAGTAGGAGGTGTGGCTTTCATACTTACCTGGTCTTCCTCTGAGCATTAAATGTGCACTAGCCATTTAGAGTCCCTTGGCCTGGGATTTAAAGGATGATTAAGAACCTAGCCAGAAGATGTGTCTACCAGAAGAGAAAACAAAAGTAGAAAGTGCTATCAGAGGCCCGTGTTTGTGGAATATAACATGGGTGAAAAATTGGGCTCAAAAGAAGTGGGATGCGGTCGACAAAAGCTATAGCAATTGCTGTGGGTCTCTGGACCACACAACAGGATCTGCCTTCCAACTTACTCCCAGTGAAGAACCACTGATCTGGTATTTTTAATTCCTAAAGTTTCAAGATGAAGTTTCATCTCAGAAAGCTGATATTGTCCAGTCTACAGAGGGAGGGGTGTGATAATGACCTTGGGTAGAGTGAATGGAGAAGCCAGGCCCAGTAGCAACCACGGAAGCATGGGGTGTGCTGGACATGGCTTACGTGGTTCTTTATTCCATAATCCAGGCTGGCGTCAAACCTACAGTCCCCCTGCCTCAGCCTTCTGAATGCTGGGATTGTGAGCTTGTACCACCACGCTCAGATGCTGAGCCCTGCCTCACCCACATCTTCTAGGTCAATGCAGATATCGCTGTGGAAGAGTGGCGGTCAACGGGTGGCTTCGGAGCGAACGGATTTAACATCCAGAGGGGCCTGATGAACAATGCACAGCTCTGCCCCAACCCACCGAATCAGACTGTGCAGTGGCTGCTCCCACCCTGAGCACTCATATCTGACTATTAATATCCACATTCTAGAAGGGAGACGTCTGGGTCCAAGATTCGCAATCTAGAAGATGGGCTCTCCCTCTCCAGTGAGCCAGCAGAGGAGAACCTCTGTCAGTGGGCTTTCTACAATGGAAATATAACCACTTTCTCAGCTAAACTATGGACGTTCCCATGAGAGCCGTGGCCTACTTGTCATGGGATACTCCACAGAGAATTTAACCACAGGCTAGGACACTGTGCTCAGCACTGTTGGTCCCAAGGTCTGGGAAGAGAATGCTTTTACAGTCAGCGACCAGGAGTGCCTCTTCTCTGGTACAGTGGAAAACAGCTACACCTTCAGAATCTTACAGGTTTCTTGGGGGAAATCTCTGAGGCGAACTTCTTTTGCTGGGGCTGGCGCTGGGCCTGGCAGGCTGCAGGTTCACATGTAGCAGCTAGTGAAATCTCCCTGGCAGGTATGCCTGGAGCCCTGAGGAATCACAACCGGGAACAAACAGCTCACTTTCCAGCTGTGTTACTAACACCTTTAGCGTCAGCTCCTTCCAGAAAGAGCAAACACCAGCATCCAACTAATAAGGTGTCTGCAGCCAAGTATCCTGTACTCCCTTCTCAGAGGGAAGCGGACCCAAGTGCAAGTGGTAGCACACAGCTTTCCTTCAAGGTGTTTCATTACGCTGTTCCCACTGTGTGTGTGTGTGTGTGTGTGTGTGTGTGTGTGTGTAGAATACCACATTGAGAAAGACTGAGGCTTTTTCATAACACACTGAGAGAAAGTGCCACTTAATGGCTTAGCCTCCTGCCAGCCCTCTTCTGGCCAACGCCTTAACCTGTTATTTCTGGAAGACTTCCTGTGACTGACTCTGCGCACTTCTGTCATACAGGGACAAGTGAATCTGGGGTCTTAGGACTTGCTCATGGTTCCGAGGAGGACAGTCGCAGGAATGAGAGCATCACGTAGGAAGGAAGTGACTCTTGATATTCACTGCGCATCTCTGTGAACAGTTCTGAGTGAACAGAGGTCTCTAGATTTTGGTATTGGAACAGACACTGTGACATGGCCAAACTACCTCCTGTCCCTGTTGCCAGTCGCTAGTCAATAGCAGCCCAGAGACTAAATCTGTTTTATTGTGTTTGTTCTCACCTCACAAACTAAGAATAATGTTTATATCTAAAGCATTAGAAGAAGTTAAAAGAAGAGCATTTGAGGTTCATGCAAAATATATCTAATGACCTATAATGAAAAATTGTAAGAAATTCAAATTATAGCAACCATAAGTTTCATCAGAACACAGCCACACATGAGCATGTGTGTGCACTGCCTGTGTGTGCTCTTAGAGTACTAACACAGCCACACATGACCATGTACACATTACACATCGTCGGCTCTCAGAGTACTATAGTGGCACATACATGACTGGGTGCGCATTGTCTGTGTGTGTTCTCAAAGCACTAAAACAGCAGAGTTGGATCTTGGAGTCAGAGCTTCGGGTGGCCTCAAAATCTAACGTTTTGCTCTCTGATTTTTTTTTTCACAGAAAAGAAAAAAATTTGTGGGTACCTGGTCTACTGAGTTAGGAAACTGGAGGTTTATTGTAAAATGGTGCCTAAATCTCAAACACTTTCCCCAGACTGGTGCGGTCTTGAGTCTTGATATGGTTAAATATGGAATGCTTTGTGTTATGGGGTACTTTATATAGAGAGAGTGCTCCAACTTCGGAAGTGGACTTCAGGCAAGGTGTGGAGCTGGCCAGATGACCCCTGATGATTCACTTACTCCAATGATGCTTTACCTCCTAAAGGTTCCAAAGCAGGCCAAGAGCTGGGGACCAAATGTTCAAACACAGGACTCTATATGGTTGGTAGACCTTTTATATTTCCCCCAAAGGAAGCTTCAAGGGCTCAGGA
Source organism: Acomys minous (assembly GCF_964271855.1). Lineage (NCBI taxonomy): Eukaryota > Metazoa > Chordata > Mammalia > Rodentia > Muridae > Acomys > Acomys minous. The sequence goes on from NC_140496.1 coordinate 12,345,720, forward strand.
AGGTGTGAATGAGCCTGCTCTGTGGGTGGTGGTTTTTACTCTGGGGAGGGGCGCTGAGCAAAGCTCTTCTGGAGAGGCTCTCTGTGATTGCAGGTGCTGTTCTTTTTAATTAGGGTGTGGGCTGATGAGGACCAACTCCACCCCAGAGGCATTATGGGAAGGGAGTGGAATCCATCAGACATCAAACAAATGTTTTTTGAGTGTTAGAACATCCTCCAGCCCGCACATCCGTAATTGTGGGGCTCACAGTGCCCAGTGGGAGCTCAGAAATCAAGAGATGATATACAGTAACATTTCTAGCCTTCCCCCGGAAATTGGGGGGGGGGGAATATATGAGATTTATTTATTAATTCCATCTTGCCAGCTCACCATTTGGTGCAAACAGTTATATTCTGCAGCCTGTCTTCACCTTGCAACTAGCAGAGTTAATTTTATGAAATGAGTACTCGTGCGATGACCTGAAGAAGGGGGATGCATTAATCTGGAAGCCATCAAAGCCGTCTGACGTGGATTATTGTAGGACTCAGAAAAAATAAACAGTTTATGGGGAAGATTAAGTGGCAGTGTGGATTTGCTTTTGACATATCTTGTCTCCGAATCTAAGTTGAGAATTTATTATCTCGCGATCGTGTCACGGCTATCTCGTTTATATGATAACACATCTGTAATGTTTTACAGTGCAGCACTACTTGTTCGGAATGGGGCTTTTTTAAAGTTCTAAATTATAGTACCTGGAGAGGCATACATAATTATAGTGCGTGTTAGCAAATGAGAGGGTGCATTTTCCACCCGCACTCAGCATTAATCGTCAGCACAGCGGGTGCAATAAAATCATAATTGCTTCTTCCAAACTTCTCATCTGAGCTTGTTCGGCTTGGAGGCAGTGGTTTGGTGGAGAGAGGCCTGACTTTTGATGGGTGGAGGTGGCACTCGCATCTTTCAGAGGGTCTCTACTGGAGATGACTGAGTTCAGACAGGGTGCCAGACTCCATGCAGCTACCTAGTGGGATGGGAGCTGCCTCCTCCCCCCCATCGTCATTATCCATCGATGTTAGCACAACAGGGCACAGTGTGACACGTGCGGGTCGGGTCCTAGGTTTGGGTTCCTCCTATGCCTTTTAATCTTGAGACCAATGATCTCACGTCTCTGAAGTGTTGTTTTCTCGTCTACAAATGAAAGATGGTAGTTCTGAGCTCAAAGTGTTCTTAAGGTAATTAGCAATGCTTATAAAGCACGATGTGTGCCTGCACTAAATGGTAGGCATTACTGTAACTCTCCCCCCCCCCAAAGCATTACCTAAGCTCGGGCCATCCAGCATGGCCAGTATTGGCTGTGTGCCAGCAGAGAACGCTGGAAAGGCGGCCATATGGAGAACTTTCTGAATGCAAGAGACATTGGAGAGTTGGCTTAGGGGTTAAGAATGCGGAGGATCTGAGCTTGGCTCCCAACAGTCATATCAGTGGCTCAAAACTTCCTGTAACTCTAGTTTTAGGGAATCCGACGCCTACTTGGGGCCTTAAAAGTTCCTACATTCACATGCATATACCTACCCTCGGACACACATGCACAATTAAAAATAAAAATATCTTTACAAAGAAAAATAGCCAGCAAGGCTCAAAGTCTGAGTATCAGTAAGTAATATAAACTATCTCAACATTTTTAATAGTGATTACATTTTGAAGCAATTACATTTTGGCAGTCTCGGTTTAAATATATTAAAAGTAAGTGCCACCTTTTAAGTTTCTTTATTGTGGCTACAACAAAATTATAATTACCTAAAAAGTTTGCCAGCAATGTATTTGTATTACATTTGGTAGTGGTCTAAAGAAATGGATACTGACTAAAATGTTCTCTCTGCTTACAGCCACAGGTTGTATGTTTATTCTGGTTACGTCTGCCATTGACCGGGTCTTAATCTACTTTGGGGAAATGCTTTAGATAGTTTCCTAGAGAAAATTAGGAAAAACTAATGTTTGTCACGAATCTCCTAATTTAGCCTCAAGCTCTTCCGTAGCCAAGGCTAATAAAACATTGGAGTTACGTGGGCCTTTTTTTGCAAGGAGTAGGATTTATGTAAGTTTGTTGGAGAAGAACAGCTCTCTTCTGGAACTGGCTTCTTCTGGGATTGCTTCCTGGAATGAGTGTGAGGTGGCACACACCTGCACCTCCCCATCCTCCCCTACCTGACTAAGCCTCTGTGAGCTCAGGATGCTCTGAGTCATAGGAACGCCACACGATAATTACACCTCCCTTCACTTATGTAAATTATGACCTGATCCAGAGAGCAGGCCCGTAGGATGGGCGGTTTAAGGACTATTGTTTCTTTTTCATGGATGGGAAACACGAAGACCAGGGAGAGCGACTTGCTTAAGTTTTCGTAGCCAGCCAGTAGCCAGGCCAAGGCTCCAGCCCCTTATTGCCCAAAGTGAGAAACTCCCTCTGCTTTTGGCAGTCATGGGAACTGCACTATGAAAGATGCTCACGGGATGAACTAGACAGCATCAAACCCCACCAAGAAAGAAGACGTACATGCAACCAGGGAAGCCAACGCCTCTGTATGAGATTTAGTTTAACCAGCTGGGAGAAGCTCCTGCTTATATAGCCATCCGATGGGTTCGCTACAACATGTCCAGTTGAAAGCATTCTTTCTGTGTCCGAAATTTAGAATGGTAGATACAGAACACGCTGGCTTGGTCACCTATGAGAGAAATTCTCCAGGTGTCTCAGCCACATAAGCCACTCACCTGTGACCTGTTCCAAGTCAGATTTTTTTTTTCTCCTCCGAGGTCTGTAATAAGGCCTGGGAATTGACAGCCCCACCCTAGCCCTCAGACACTCCCTGAATTGTTAGTCTGAGTTTTGAGGAGACCCCATTTGCTTCTCTCCTGAACTGCCTCACCCTCAGATTCTCAACCTGGGTGTCTACCAATGAACATTTCCGTGGGAGCTCTGGGCCAGAGATGATGCCTGAGAGTCACCAAACGGAACATGGAGAAGGAGATAGTCTTTACTTCCGGCTCCGGGTTCCAGGGGTGTTAGTCCACTGTGGTGGTAAGAGCGTGGCAGGAAAGAACAGGTCACATCAGCATGCAGCCAGGAAACAGGGAACTATGGGAAAATACCAAGAACAATGTACTGCAAAGAATACACATCCAGTGATACACTTCTCCCAATGAAACCCCAACTCCAAATTCTCCAGAACATCCCAACATGGTGCCACCAACACGGTAACACCATCACAGGTCTCCAGCATCACAGTCTCTGGGAATAGAGGGCTGAGACCTGCCCTCAGGTGTTCCACTGGTGGTCAGCGTGGCAGGATCTGGGATCACCCAGGATTCAGGCCTCCTGACTCATCTGTGAAGGAGTACCTAAAGCCATGGTTCTCAACCTATAGGCCCCAACCCCCTCAGCAACCCTGTATCTCCAAAAATTCATCTAATTCACAATAGTAGCAAAATTACAGTTATGAATGAGCAACAAGAATAGTTTGTGTCATTGGGGAGGGGTCACCACAAGAGGAATTGTATTAAAGGGTCCCAGTATTAGGAAGGTTGAGAACTCTATGTCATAAGGTAATCTTAGCCTACACACATCCTATCATGGGCTGTCTTATCCGTTGGCAGAACCATCCTATGGGTTGGGGCTCCTGGAGTGAATATAAAAGAGAAACCAAGCTGGACCCAGGCTGTAGATGCAACCTAACGAGATTCTTCAAACTCCTTGTCACCATGAACTCTCATGTGTCATTGACGGTAGCCTTAAACTCTGAGCAAAACAAAGCCTATGCTGATGTTGTTGGGTGTGTGTGTGTGTGTCTGTCTGTCTGTATTTTTTATAATATAACCAGAGGAGGAGAGGGAGATGCCATGTGTCTATTCTAGAACCACTGGATTTGTGGACAGTGGGATCACATGGCTTTGATACTTTTCCTCCATTTAGGATCTGTCCCCAAATTATTCAGGGCTGTTTCACTGTCCAAATCTCTCCTTTTGCTTCATAAGGCAAACTTTGCTCCATACTCTGGTCATGCGTTCTTAAACTCAGTTGCTGATGGCCTACAGCACGCGGGGCCCTAAAGGCACATGACAGTCCAACCTTCTCAGGGTGTATTTTCTAGTAGCTCAAAGTGCTGATCTTTGGTTTAGGTGATGAAACCAACCGGCCATTCCACATAGTGAGACACGAAAGAGAAAGAAAGAGCAAGCAGGAGTCAGGCCTCTGAAAGAGGGAGGCCAACTTGAAAGTGTAGTTGAAGAGGGGACCAGCCCCCTGAAAACCAAAAAGGGTTTGATATAGGGCGACCCTGCAAGCACACAGGTTGCACCAGGGCCCATCAGACCACAGTTGGGAACATGTTAATCTCTAACCCACCTGGGACCCATTGTGGAAACACCAGCAGAGAAGGTAAACAGCTGCCTTCCCAAGTGCCACCCCCAGTTAAGGCCCTGAGAACGAAGATTGTGGATGAGGGGCAGAGTATCTTGAGAGAGACGTGAAAAGCAACACAGATGATTCAGACACAGACCGTGGTGCCCCCAACCTAGACACAGAAACACACCGGCTTCAGCCAGAGATCAAAGATGTGTTGATAGCCCTCCCCTGCAGTGGAACAAGTAGTTCAAATATCTTTAGCATACATACATACAGCACGGGGAGTCTGCACTTTCCAGAGTTCCCACATCGTCCTCTTTCCTTTTGAATAAACAACTGGCAGGCACGCCACGGATTTAGTTGTAAAGACTGCGCCTCATTTTGGTCTTAAATCTATACAGTTGCTGTATATTGAGATCCTGGCTGGTGCCAACTGCTCGGCCACACGTCTGTTTTTCATTTAGGCTCTGAGTTCTTTTGGGGTAGCCGGCTTCAGAGGCCGCGTTTAACTCGCAGCCTTAATTGCGAAGTGGGATGAGGCTGGTGCTGACTGCAGGGCTTTTGGTTTCAGATTTGAGGCAAGTAGCTTGTAGGAAGGGGAGGAAGGCCTGTCTTTGGATTCTTTGCTTCTTGCTAAATTTCTTTTTTACATTCAACCTTTTTTTTTTTAATCGAGTGCATAAAACAACTATAAAAAGCAGTTTAGATGATGTGGCTGATCAGCCCATGGCTTTAAATATAAATATGTCTCCCCTAAATTTTGTAATGTCTCCTTTATTTTTCCCTCCAAACCTCACATGGACCATATTTCCTATTTTAACATGACATGACCCAGTTGTATGGCCCACATCATGACCTTACAGCTCAAGTCCACTTTGAGATTTTTTTTTTTTTACTATGGGACCCAGGTTGGTAGGCCAGTCCATACCATAAGTACTGGGCTGCTTGTAATGAAAGGAGAAGAGTGTGGACTCTCTGTATAGCTGGCCATGACCTTGAGTTGTTCAGTGTAGAAGGAAATCATACAGATCTAGGGTGGTGTACTGTAAGCATCAAAAAAGTATGCTTTGATCCCAACAAACAAACATCAGGCATTTGGGGTTGGAGAGATGGCTTATGAGTTAAGAGCACTTGCTGCTCTTGCAGAAAACCAGAGTTTGGTTCCCAGCACTTATATTGGGCAACTTACACCTATAATTCTACCTATCAGATGTCCTCTTCTGGCATCCATAGACACTGCTTTTATGAACACACACACACACACACACACACACACACACACACACACACACACGGTGGGGGGAGAGAGAGAGACATAATTAAAAATAAAACAAATCTTAAAAGGAAATCCTGCTAACTTCAGTGCAAGGCTAGACACTGGATAGGGAGCTTCCTCTACAATATGATGCTGGCTCCCTCGTCCCTTCCTGAAGCCTATATTGTTTTTGAGGGAAGCCATGCCACCAGCCAGGTGGTTATTATTCCAAAGGATTTCTAGCCATCACTCTTCTATGTAAAGAATTCAGTTCAATACTTTCACGTCAAACGAGTTAAGGAAGCTGAGCGTGATAGTTCGCATCTTCACTACCAATGTTCAGAAAGTGGAGGCAGGAGGATTGCTAGACCTTATTTCAACCAACCAACCAAAACAACCAACCAACCAAACAAACAAACAAAGGCACAAACCCAAAACAGCTACGAGGATGTGATGGTAGCTCAGTTGTTAAAGAGTGCTTATCTAGCAGACACATATCTCTGGATTCAATGTTAATAATCTCATAGACTGAGCATGGTGATACATACATATGTGTGTTCTTAGTACTTGGATGATGATGAGGAGGATGCAGAGTAACTCAGAAGGTTAAGACCATCCTTAGCTATGTGTAAGTTTGAGGGTAGCCTGGGCTACCTGATATCCTGTCCAAAAATCAACCAGCCAACAAAGCAAAAATAAAAAAAAAAATAAGTAAAACAAATCCAAACAAGCAAACAAAAAAAACAAAGTAATCAATCACACAAATACCAATACAAAAAAATTGTAGAAAGGAAAGAAAATGCTTTTTGTTTGTTTGTTTGTTATATCTCGGAAATGAGGAAGAGCTGTGGTGGTGTGACTTCCTGGTGCTGCATCATAGTTCATGGAAAACACATAAAAGGGGGCACTGAATGAGGTGGAGCCAAGGAAGGGGAAGAAGTTGAACGGTTTCAGGTTGTGTTTGGGGTGGAGTTTGAGGAAGAAATTGGAACACATTCTAGTCACTCTGCCCTCTTTCTGTTTTGACTCATAACCCTCAATATTCAAATATTTGTTAAAAGGAGGCTAGTCATTGACTGTCCCCAAACATGGGTTCCTTGAACTGACTCTTCCGTGTGTTTCTTGCACACTCATTGAAATTGATGCGTGTTGTGCAGCGGCTGGACTGTGTGTGTGTGTAGGGGGGACAGTGAACCAAAGCAAGTCTCAGCAAAAACACAGAACATGTGAGAACTACATTCCCTTCCTCCTGCTGGCCTTGTGAACAAACACACAAGAGAAGCTGCAAGGGGAACGAGAACGGAGTACAGCCAGAGATTTCCTAAGGAGCAGGTGATGTTAGTGATGCTCAGATGACCCCATCTCAGAGCAAGGGCATCAGGCAAGCCGGTACTTGCATTAAGGGGTGGTGAATGTGTGACCCAAGGGTGACCCAGAGTTGAGGTCTCTAGCTGGGGCTCTGCACCCTCTGTCAGGAGAGCTATTTAAAATGGCCACCCATTGTTTTCTTTCTCACTCTGTCTCTCATTCTCCTGTCTTTCTTTCTTTCCCTCTCTTTATTTTTATATGCCTATAAACATATATACTTTTAAATCTAGCTTCTGTATAAAAGAGAAAATATGGGTCTTTGTTGTTGTTAGTTCTGGCTTATTTCACTTAACCTGATGTTTCCAATTGTATCCGGTTTTCTCCAAACGTCATTTTTTAAAAAAAGAGCTGCACAAGATACCATTTTATATTGGACATTGTCTAGGCTACACAGACTCTGTAAATAAATAAAGCCATAAATAAATAAATAAATAAATAAATAAATAAATAAATAAATAAAATCAGTAAGTGGAAAAGTAGTTTATTTTAAACTTTCTATTTGAGGGAATTCAGGACCCACACAAGGTTCATAAAGAAGAGGCTGTCATGGTCAGAAATGGTTCTGTGGTTAGGAGGCACAGAGGGGGGAGTGGACCCAATGTGACCACGATGAGCACTGAGTATACTACCAAGAAAAGGTGGATAAAAGATACTGACAGGGCTGAGGAGATGGTCGGTGGATAAGCCACTTGTTGGGTTAGTACAAGGACATAGGGTGGTGGAGCCGGATGTGACGGTGTGCACCTGCTATTCCAGGTCTTCTGTGTTGGTGGAGTAGGATGTAAAGATGGGAGGATTCGCAGAGGCTGGTAAGCAAGCTGTCCTGATGTTGGCAGGGCTGGTGAGCTAGAGACCCTGTCTCCAACAAGACAAAGGCAGAAGGAAGCCCAGGAATGACACCTGAGGTTGTCCACTGACCTACACACACACACACACACACACACACACACACACACACAGAGAGAGAGAGAGAGAGAGAGAGAGAGAGAGAGAGAGAGAGAGAGTGTATTAGGGGATGAAAAGAGGGAAGGGAAGACATGATAATTCTGTGTGGCCCATGATGTGGATGCTAGGCTTCAGGAGGAAAGAGGAGGCTCGTGGAGGATAGCACAGAATACTCTTAACCAGAGGTCTGAGGACAAAGGAGAGAAAACCATCATGACATGAGCCACCATAGGAGCTGGATATCTTATAAAAATCAGGATGCTGGTTGTTAGGGAGACACTACCCTATGATGTCACACTCTGATGACTGTCGTTAGTGATGTGCAATCAGCAATGTGGACACACCACAAGGACAAAGGGACAGGCATTGCCTAAGTCTTCAGAAAAATGGCTTGCTATCACACAGTCCCTATGCCAGGGTTATTTCCTTTTTATATTAGTCCCTCAATCTTTTTTTTTTTCTTACCCAGTTCTTCTACTTTGTCTGTGCTTTACCCCTTTAGGACAACAATCTCAAACTTATGGGGGAGGGCCGGGCAGTGGCAAAAAGGAAGGGAAGAAATAAATTCTGTATTTCCTCTGAATTTTCAGTCCAATCCAAGAGTAAATCTGGAGTAAGGTAAATAATTTTAGAAAATAAAAATCACCTAAAATGGGACAATAGAGTGAATCTGGGAGGAGAAGAAAGAGAGATGGGACAGGCCTTGCACGTAGCTTTAACTGTGAGGTGATCCAAAACAGTTAAGTTTTTAAAAGCCTAACAAAACAAAGTGCGAGGGAGAACAGGCTTTTCAGCTCCTCTAACCCTGGACAGCTGGCCCCCTGCCAACATCAATATTAGCCAAAGAAGTTTGGCCCCCGTTCAGGCTGATCAAATGTGACTTAGGAGGATGTGCGGACCCGGGCTTAGAGGACGCACACGCGCTCCGTGAGTCAGGATAATAATTACAGGCTTTAATAAACGCAAACACGGTGATAACAGCTTTACATAGTCAGGGCCGCCGATGCCAAGACCCGACAGTCACTGATTTGGGATTTTAGCCATAACCAAGGAGCCCACTGGTGGAATCTGTCTGCGTCACCAGCCTCCCCTCTCTGCCAGTACTCCATAACCTAGCAACCCCAACCAGGCAGTTATCCAGTCTTGGCTCCTGATGTGCCCACTGTACTGCCTGAGCTTGCCTTACAGTGCTCTGCTCTGCATGGTCCCTCCTTGTCCCAAGTCACTCAGAAATGCCCGTGACGTCCAGTTGACTGGGCACACACATGTCATATAAAAGCCTGAGTTGATCTCTTAGACTTTTGTTTCAAACCAGACTCTCTTTTTCACTAGTTGCCTGCAGGTGAGCCTGCTTCCGTCTTGAGTCCACAACTTCTATTTATAAAAAAGGAGTCAGAATGTGAACTGATTACTGATATCATAAAGGTGGAAGAGAGAGAAGAATAGAGAGATGTACGGCAGTCCTGTGGCGTAATAGATGTTCAGCTAACCACAGCTGGCTGTGCTCTGGCTCTGCGCCAGCCTCTGTGCTTATCAAGTTATGTGCAGTGCTCTTAAAATTATTATTGCTCTCATTGTTTTCCCTTGGGAGGGCGCTTACTACTTTTTACAATCTTAACCTGAGTAAACTCCAAGAGAAATATCTCAAGGTCATTATAGGCACTCCATAAATAGTTGTGAAATGAGTGAACAGTTTTATCTTTTCCTCTAAATACCCTCAATGTATTTAGTACTGCCGTTACCTCGTTAATCACACAGGGAAACTGAGGCAAAGGCCATCTGTGTTGGAATGCAGGATGAAATAAATGCAACTGCCTCTACTGGCTTCACACTGGAATAGCCTCTAGATGTGTTCTGGTTGGGGGAAGGGGGAGCAGCCTACATGGCTCCCCAATCTTCCTTCTCTGCTCAGTGCCAGCATCCATGCTGTCCTTGGGGAAAACCAGCTTAAAGCCCAGCTGTGGCTAAGGCAGAATAAGATGTTCAGCCTCTGAGGGCAAGCCCATGCTGCGTGCTATCCCGGGACAGACTCCTTGGACACCAAAGCCTTCAGGCAGCCAGCCAGGGAAGCTATGAGCCTCTTGGCGGCCCAGCTTGTGGCCAGGAAATTGTTTGTGAGAGGAAGTCTTTCCTCCGTCCTCAATGGGGCCAACACAGGTGCAGGCTCTTGGCCAAGGCTGTCTAGAAGGGGAGGAAGGGAGGACAGAAGAGGGGAAGAGAGGACCCCTTGATCCTATTGTGTTCAAGGAGGGGTGGATCACAGGGCTGTTCTTCTGGGGTGCAAATACAGAGCTATGTGCAGAGATGAACTTTGCTTCTTGCAAAGAGAGTGTTGTCTCTGTTCTCCCCCGCAGCAACTACGAGCTGCGTGCTCTCGAGTCCCTGCAGGCTTCTCTGTCCTCTTAGCAATACTAGGAAGCAGTATGGCTGAACAAGGAGACAAAAACATAGGGCTGGCTTGATGGCTCAGTAGGCAAGGTGTTTGCAGGGCAAGCCTGATGACTGCAGTTAGGAGCCCTAGAGCCCACAGAAGAGGCAGCTACCTCAGTGACCAGAAGCCTCTGTAATCCCAGATCACCTTGCAGGGAGAAAAGAGGCTGAGATAAAGCTTGTAGGCCAGCTAGTGTGGTACATAACAGTGACTTATGAGACCCTGTCTCAAGCAAGCAGAAGGTGAGGACCAATGCCTGAGGTTGTCCTTTGACCTCCAAAGAAGTGCAAGATATGGGCAATACCATATTGCTTTTGCATCTCTTTTTCTGGTTGTGTGTTTTAGCCCTGCTTATCATGGACAAATAGTCAAGCCTGTTGTGTTGTTTATACGTCTCACAGACTTGTTTCACAGGTCTATTTCTACTCTCGGTGTATACTTGCAAACTCCTACTCATCCTTCTAAAGATTTCTTAGACATCAACACCCCTGGGATGTCTTCTTTTGTCACTCTTTCTTATCCTTAGTATTAATGTTTGCACATTAGATCTTTGCTCTGCATTTACGTCTGTTCCTGGTTTTGTAACTGTATTGTGACTTCGGATTTATCCTTGCATCTGCTTTTAAACTGTATCTCAAACTGGAAAGAAACGACTGTGGTGAGGATCTTGTAGTTTTATTTCTTTAAAAAAAACCACATAAATATTATGGGACTATGTTTTCATTTTAATTTCAGGTATGGGAATATTGGGCTGTTTCACAGATGATTTGCCCCATGCTCTAACAGAGGCATGGTTTTGCTAGCTGCAGATAGTTTCTGCAATTGTGTGATGTTTGGAATTCTGGGGACTTTTCAGATGGTAAATAAATGTTAGACCCCCATAGATAGGTTGTTGGTTGGTTGGTTGTTGGGTGCTGTCGATGGCAGTTTGTTAAGAAGAAACGAGGAGGAGGAAGAGAAGGAGGAGGAGGAGGAAGAAGGGGAGGAGGAGGAATTAGATATCTTGATGGTGAGGATCAAACTATCTCCAAGGAGATCGATGCTCCTAATCAGCAGGAAATAGTAGTGTAGTCTAATGATAGCATCCCTCATCTTCTTCTCTATCCTTATTTTCTTTCTTATCTGGTGTTAGGAGGTTGAAAGGGTAGAAGGAAAAAGGTAGAGAAGGTTGGAAGAAAAAGGAATCCATAATGCTGCAAAATGCCATTCAAGATGTGGAGATGTCAATGCTCTCTCCATCTGTGGTCCTGTAAGATACTGGTGGAACTGAAGCCCTTGGTTCACTTTCCGGTTAGTGGCACTACTGCCAGTCTCTGCTAGCCAGCCACTGGCCTGGATCAAGACTTACACTGCTCTCAGGTGACAATAACAGACATAGCTGGAGATGACCCCAGCTTGGTACCAAGACATCTGTTGTCTTATCCAGAGGTTGAAGCAAAGGTCATACAGGAAGTAAAAAACCAGGAGTTTCAGAAACACAACAGGAAATGGAGTGCAAATGGGGTAAGAGCAAGGATATGGAAAACAAAAATTTCCCTTAGCTTCTCACTGGCTGCTCATTCCAACTGTGAGAAAGGTCAGGTGGGGAGAAGACAGAGACCTTCCCCATGACATAGCACCTTTGATTGCTTGTCATGGCCAGAGAAGGGGACTTTCCATCCTCAGGGGCTCTGCCTGAAGCTACCTTGCTATTCTGTTGCATGCCGTTCTGAGTACGAGGCTCAGCGTATCCCTAAAAACATCAGCAGTCCTCAGAGTCCTTCCAACAGGCAACGAAAAGCATTAAGAGCTTTGTCTGTTACCTAGTTTAATGAAATGTGTTCTTTGAAAGAATTATTTAAACCTATGTAAATCAGTCACAAGGAGAAGATAAGATTGGGGTGGGGGCAGGCAGAGTTGCATTGGGTGATAAAAATAGTTTTATCTCCATTTGGGCTGATTTTGAAAAGATTTTTATCTGTTGCAACTGAATCCTTTTCAAATGCCTGCCCCCCCCCCTCTCCCTCTCTCTTGCTCTCTCTCTCTCTCACTCTCTCTCGCTCTCTCGCTCTCGCTCTCTTGCTTGCTCCCTCTTGAGTTGCTATGCGAACATGAATCATCTGCTTAGCACAATGATGGCAGAGCACAGAGCTTAGGAGCAGACCCTGATTTCTCACTGTTTGTTCTTTGCTCTCAACGAGATAAGCTGTTGTTATTTCTTTCTTCTCGAACAAGCACACCATGATTGCTGAAGTGGTGAGAATAATTGGACCAAACAGTCACACGATTAATGCAAACGGAGAGAACTCATCTGTTTCCAGTACAGTCAGTGTGCTTTGCTTTGGGAGGCGTGGGGAGCTTGCTTCTCTGTTTATTCTTGGGCTGGGGAACAAATGTGGCTGAGTTCACTACCACAGAGGTTTTTTTTCCCCCTGGGGTGGAGACCTTAAATGAACTGAGTTTGAAGTGAAATCATCTCTTACTCGGGAGGAGTTTGAGGTGTAAGGTGGAGGCACTGCAGCACACTGCCCCACTCTAGGATGAAATCCTCCCCACCATTTGCTATCCTTGGGGCGCCACCAGATGCAGCACTTCCTCAATGGCAGAGTTCAATTATCAAGTGATATGATCAGTTGAAAGAGAGGGACATTAGTGCGGGGCAGTGTATGCCCAGTGCTTGGCTCCGTGCTCTTACATCTTTGAGATAGTACAGGCACAAAGCAGCTCCATCATCTCCATTTCCACTTGGACTGATAAGAAAGCTAAGATGTAAAGATCTCAGATTCACAAGGTAGGAAGTCCCCTGTAGTGCAGCTAAAGTCCAGGTCTGACTGACCTAGAGCCAAAGCTCCAGTGCACGCCCTAGGGTCACACTAGCTTTGAATCCTGGCTTGTCATAGAATAGATAGGGGACCTTGAACAAGGGCCCCCGCTTCTCACTTCTAAGGTGTTGTTCTGAGTCTAGCCAGAGCCTGGGGTTTGGTTCTCTCCCAGCAAGCTCAGGCCCCTCCAAGCACGAAACCGGAAGTGTATGCTCCAGGGCGGAAAAGGGTGAAGTGTGGGGTCAAAGGAGCTCAGGGAACTGAAAACCTGAGCCGGGTGGCAATGAAGGCCAGGCTGGGCAAGTGGGTGGCTGCTTTGTGAGCAGCTGGTAACAGAGGTTCACTCAGAGCCCTGAAACTGAAAGAGTCAGAGGCAGGAGCCCTCTTCTGTCCAAGTGGACAAAAAATGGCTGCTTCAGGAAAAGCCAGCTACTTGATCCTGCAGGAGGGCCCTACAGTGGGCCGAGCAGTGATAGAAAGATGGCCACAGTGCTCCTCAGTGAATGGCAGCTCACAATAGTGGCAGTCAGCAGCACATGGCTGATTGACTAGCATCCAAGCCTCGGGGCTCCAGCAATGAATTCTTCATGGAGAAGAGGAACCCATCTTTTCCCAGAATAAATGACGAGTCTCAGCTGGTCATGGTATAATAGATGATGCTGGCCCATTTACTTGTTGTGAAACATGGACTTACAAACCTCGGGTAGTGGGAGGGGTTTTGTGGGTGAATGCGTTTGATTCACTGGGGCTAGGGGTGCCCGGGATACTTCAGTCCTATCGTAAGAAGGTGAACGCAGTACGTAATTATCCTATAGGTGGGGAAAGAACTCCAGGTATGGTTAAATGTCATTGGTTGAAAGCCAAGACACCAAGACATCTTATTGGCTTAGGGTGGATGTTTCCAGGAGTACCTGGGCACTTGCTAAATGGGTTTCTTATCAGGAAATGGTTGGGCTTGTAATCTCCTTGAGGACTATGTGGTACTCCTTAGAGGCTCTGAGGTTCCCCAGGTCAAGTGGAGAGGGAACCCGGCTGATAAAGGGAGCCTATCATCTTATACAGAGCTCAGAGGCTATCTGGAAATGCCATATTTTGACCTTAACAGCAGGATCCCACACTAAGGTTTCCCCATCTGGTGCAAACAACCTCAGATGTTATAGCGCTGACCTGGTAATGCTGTTGTAAGAATTGAATACATTCAGACAGACTAGTTATTTATCTAATAGCTATAGCAAAACACCCAGCAGAGCACGTTAAGGGAAGAAAGCTTTGTCTCACAGCCTCAGTTTCTGGAAGTTCACAATAGTAGGGATAGCAAAGTAGTCATAACATTAGGCAGCGGAAGAGTGGGGACCAGAATCACAGGGGAGCAAAGTTTCACATCACACTCCAACCGCCTAGTGACCTACATGTGTGAGCCAGGCCCAGTCCATGAAAAGCTCCGCAGCATTCAAAATAGTGCCGCCATCTGGGGCTGTGCATTCCAAACATGAATGTTTTGGGGGGCATTTTATATGATAGAGTATTCTGAAGGAGAAAGGCTTTGTTTTGCCTCATAGTTACAGATCACTATCCATCATTGTGGGGGAAGTCACAGCAGCAGGAGCTTGAAGCTGGCTACATCCTATCTGCAGTCAGGAAGCAGAGAGCAATGGCTACCTGTGCTCGGCTCACATCCTCCTCCTTATATAGTCCAGGATGGCAGCCCAGGGAATGGCGCCTCACACAGTGGACAAGTCTTCCCACCTCAGTTAACCTAATCAAGATTATCCCCCACAGGCATGCTTAAAGGCCCATTTCCCCAATTAAGATTAACCATCATCATTTTGCTTAATTGTCCCCTCTCAAGGTCACTAAGCAGACTAGAGCTCAGATCAGTTAAGTGTGTTCTGCCCTGCTTCTGGAATTCTTAACAAGTCCAGTTTCTCCTCTGGGTGAAAGAAAGTTCAGGAAAAGAGGAAATAGCTAGCACAGTGTTCAGTACCCCAACATGCAGCCACAGTGGTAGGATGTGGGTGTTGGTGTTCTCATCTGATTAAGGGAAATAGGAGAGCCTGAAAAGTAGTTCTCAGTTTTACAAGTCCAGCAGGAGGCAGGGTATGTAACATAACCTGAGATCTGTTTCCACCATCCCTGGGGTGAAGATCAGCTGCCACTGTCCATATTTTTCTGCCCAAGAGATTTGTCTGGACCACGGAGCCTATTTTGCTCATTCCCACAGACCATCTTCAGCCAACGTGGAAAGTGTGGGGGTCTGTTGTCCTTAGCATTGGACAGTGGTAAGGTCCTGCTCTGTGCAGGCTCCAAGAGTCCACTCCACTTACTGCATTGGCCACTGTAGGACCCTGATGTTTATTTGTTTTGCCATGGGATCTCACTCTTTAGTCAGGTTGGCCTCAAACTCATGCATCTCCAGCTTTAGCCTATGGACTGTTTTGGCAATCCTACTGGTGACCAAACACACAAAAAAGAAAATCGGATGGTGGGCATGGTCCCACCAGAGCCACAAGCAAGTTTAAGTAATTGAGGAGAACTCTGCGTAGAGCAAGTCAGGCTGCCCAGTTGCAACAGTGGTAGACCCACCCCATGGGCAAGGAGTTTCCCCCTTGGTTGTCTCTTTTTAATGATAATGGTCCAAGGAGTATTTGTTTCCATCTTTGCTAAAGACCCTTTTGCAGCCAGTGTATCCTGCCAGCATGACCAACCTGAAAGCCAGACCTAGCTCAGGACTTACCATTTCATGAGACCAGAGTCATTCATTAGTTTGGTGCGAGCCAACTTTCATTTGCAAACCCCAAACAACTAACTTATGCCTATAACAGTTTTCCTTTTCAGACCCTAGTCTGAGCTCTTGTCATATATAGCATCTCTGTGCTAATCATGAGTTTAGTTCATGCTGTGGTGCACATGTCTGTCAGAGGGACTCCTGACTTCCTTCTAGACCCGTCTTTTTGTTCACATCCTCATATTCCTTCAGGGGGTGCCTGCTTCTCCTCTACTCTCGTTTCTTACATTTCTGTCCCAGGATGCATCTCTTTTGTGGTTTTGCCCTGGTTGGTTAGTACCTTGCCTTCCCAAGTCACTATGATTGGTTTGGTGGTAGGAAAGTGACTCAAGTTCCAGGTAGTGGGATGGTCTTAATTCCTTCTGTGTAGCTATGAACAAAAGACCTGAGAAAGAGATCCAGGAAGGAATGATTTATTGTGGCTCATGGTTACAGAAGGATTGGTCCTCGTTACTTGGCTGGGGAAGAATAACAGGATGGAGGGAAGCTGTGGACTGGGAATAGTGAAATGAAGAGGCCAGACTCAAGATATCCAACGATGTGACCCCAACAACCACTTCATTACATGCCAGAAGTTTCAGAAACATTACCACCAGCTAGAAACTCGGGCATATGAGACTGAGGGCCATTGCGTTGCCTTTGCTGGATCTCTTGAGAACCTGGTATGGCCTCCCCATGGGGTCAACATAGATGAGGTCAGTTAGGTAAACAACCAAAGAAATGTTGACTTTTGCCAAATGTTCTTGATGATTCCAGGCCTGAGGTTAGCCCTACAATCTCAGGACTTTCCACTAAAATGGCTCACTGATTATTGCATTGCCATTTAAATGAGTTTGCATTAAACCCAGGGCACATGCTTTGGAGTTTATCCAGCAAGAAATAAAGAAGCCTTCTGGGTTGTTGCAGAAAGTTGAGGGAGGATCTGGGAAGGTAAGTAAATGGCACAAAATCTAGTACATTGCTTTTAATCCTGACAAAGTGATATTTGTTTATGCGTCTACCTAAGGTCTTCCTTATAGCTTGCACACCTGGGAGATCTCTTACAGCCAGCCAGGTGAATCAATTAGACCCCTTTAAGGAAACATTTATTGTTTCATCTTCTTCTTATTAATTAAATTTAGGGGGCTGGAGAAATGGCTCAGAGGTTAAACACATTTGCTGCTTTTCCAGAGGACTGGAGTTCAGTTCCCAGTACCCATAGCAGATGGATCAAAACCATCATAACTCCTCCAGCTTTTGCGGATTTCACACCTTCTTCTGTTCTCTAAGGGCACCTGCACACATGTGGCATAACACACACACACACACAACACACACACACACACACACACACACACACACACACACACACACACGCTAGTTAAAATTGTCTGACATTTTCATACATATATAAAATTATAAATTATTCTCACCATTCACCCTTGTCACCTTCTCCTTAATTTCTTTATCATGCTCATGTTTTATTGGATGCTTATGTTGCTGTAATAGAATATCATGTCCAAGGCAACTCATAGAAAGAAGGATTTATTTGAGCTCCTAGTTCCAGAGGGTGAACCTATAATGGTGAGAGATGTGACGGCAGGCGGTGGTAGCAAGGAGCTGAGAAATCACATCTCCATCCCCTTACAGGAAGTAGAAAGAGCTATCTTGAAGTGGAGGAAGGCTATAACTTTCACAACCCACCCCTAGTGATATACTCTCCCCAGCAAGGCTTGTACCTCCTAAAGATTCCACAGCTTACCCAAACAGCGCCACCAAACAAGATCAAGTATTCAGTACATGAACATATGAGCATCATTTCTCACTCAACAACCACATGCGTCTTCCTGTTTTGTGACCCACCAAGTTTAAAAAGACCATCTGTGTGACCCTGGGTTTGGGACCATCTGTGGCAGCTTGGTAGGCTCAACAGTGGGCATAATACTGAAGGCAGTCATTCTTGAGGTCCTTGTATGAGCTAGCCATTGGCTAAGGCCTGGGACATCACTTCACTGCACTAGAGCAAAGGTCCAGCCTTCAGTTCACACAGTGAATGCTAGATCGATGAACCCACTTAATGTATGACACGCAGGAAATGTATGGGTTGTTTTTGAATCCAGTTCACCGAGTTCTTCTCATCAAACTAGGAAGTCTGCCTTTGTCATTCAGTTCTACCAGCTCTGGTTCCCAGTTATGCCAGGGCCAAGCACAACAGCTTGAAAGCCTAATCCAAGGTAGAGGCGGGTTAAGACAGTAGCATAAAGATCATGGGAAACCACAGAAGCAATGATATTGCTTTTCTTGTGGTTGCCTAGTTCACACCCTGTACCAGCATGTGTGCATCAGACCTGGGCTAGCAGCCCCATCTCCTACAGCTGGAGAAACAAGAGAAATAAATGGCTTTATAATGAGAGCAGACTTTATAATGAGAGCGTTGTACATAGAATTTAGTGTGAGAAATGCCCCTAGTTACTTATTAGAGAGGGGGAAGTACCTTCTCCTTTTCTAGCTGTGGGAGCCACCGACCCAAGGAATATGGAAAAGTACATTCACAGACAAACTAAGACACGCATAATAAGTAAGACATTAGGGTAACTGAGAGCTGAGGAACAGAGAAATGTGGCCTGATCTTCAAGGCATGAGGGTTCCTTGGGGCAACGCTGCCTGTCCTTGCATCTAGGCTTTTCCTCCATTACCAGAAAGTAGCAGACATTCAAATGCTAGTTCACAAGGACCCTTATAAGAGAGCCTTTCATGACACAGAAACTGGAAAAAAGGGAAGGAGGTCCTAACTGCATTAATGTACATATCTCTGCAGCCATAACTGGAAAATACTTTTCTAGACAGGGTCAAGTCCTTGGTAACTAACAGCAGAGCCACCACACTCTTTTCTGGATGTCACATCATTGAAATTTGTCATAGTGTATTTAAGGTTTATGATACATCCCTAGTATACTGATTTCAAAAGTTACGAAAGCACAGGAACCTTTGTTAGGCAAAACTCAACAGCAGATGTCACCTGAATAATTCAATACTTTGGCGGATGTCCTTAGGATGGGTGATCTGACGAAGTTGGAGACGTTAATACTTACGTTAAGTATCAGTAAATTGTGCTTGCTTACAGTTTATACTACGGTGTAGACAGTGGCTCAACTTCTTGTTTTGGGGGAGGTTAATATGGCTCACAGATCAATGGGACAGCTAGTCACAGGGGGAAAGACAATCTTCTGTGGTGCCAAAGAAGAAAAATACACAAAAGAGAAGTGTGAATGAAAGTGTAATAGTTCCAAGCAGGGACTTCATAGTGTTCTGCCGCTCTGCAGAGATGACAGGGAAGCTCCGTGTTTCAGATGGTTCAGCGACAAAATAGAGCTTTTGTTAAGTTAGAGCCCCAGCTGACTATATGGAACTGGCTTGCTTTTTGACCTGGGGTGCTAATCTTTGTGAAGTTAACCTATTAAATGTCATGGTTTTTTGAACATGCTAGACTCTTCTGTCCCAGACAGGTGCTCCCAATGTTCCCACTGATCTCTTGTGGTATTACAGTGAGAGAAAGATTCAAGACAGGCAGACCTGGAAAATGGTCACGTGTGGTAGGAGCCATACAGTCTATTTTGAGACAGTAGTCTCTACAACTGCCTAGGATTTATACTTTAAAGTATGTGTGTGTGTGTGTGTGTGTGTGTGTGTGTGTGTGTGTGTGTGTGTGTGTGTATGTCTGTGTGCACCTTCTGTGTTCTCTCTATCTCATTTTGTTTGTTTGCTTTGAAACAGGATCATATTGGGAAGAGGGACAAAGAGATCAAATGAAACCCCCCAAGTTTGTCTTTGGGTACAGAAGTGAGGTCAAAGTTTAAAGAGAGGGCAAGGATATGCACATCTAAGTGGTCATGGTCCTACCTACCATTGGCGCATCATTGTCTGAACTTCAGTGGTACCCTGATCTGATGAGGTGTTAGAACTGTACAAATCTCTCCCTGGGAGAGAATCTCCCTCCCTCACCTGCTCCTTCTCCCAGCATGTGATCCCTGGGGAAATTCCTACACTCTTTAAACAGTCTGATAGATGCAGACAACCCTTTAGAGCATCTGCGTTTCTGCTGGCTGGTTACAGAATGAAGTATGAAACTCAAGGGGTAGGGCTGAGAAAGTTTCCTGTGGGCCAGCTCCACAGTTACCCTGCATCCATCAAATTCTGAGAATAACTGCTCCAAATCCTCCCCTCAGGCCAAGATGTCATATTTTGATGACGGTCTACCCTGGTGTCCTGACTGGATTAATCTCAGTTACCTTTCTCTTCAAAATGATGATGACTAAAAAAATCTTGGCCACTCAGAGACTTCTCAGTGTGAGAAAGGGTGACCTTCAAGTAGGTGTGTCCAGATTCAGGTGGCCTGGTCTGGGTCACCTATTTTCCATGCTCTGCAGCTGTGTTAGCCACATCAGCTCCTAACTGAGCTTTCATAGATGCTCAATTTGGGTGTTTGGGTGTCAGGGTGTGAGTCACTAAGTGGAGTTGGTGGTGCTGGGGTGAGGCTGTGAGCCTCGCTGTCTCTTCCTCACCCCACACTTGTTCCCTCATCTCAGGCTGCCATCTAATGTGGGCTCCAGCCACAGAGCAGCTCCTTTCATCACCTCTTCTGTTCTTTGTTGGGAGGCAGGACCTTCCGTCATCACCTGTGGTGTGCCAAAGACACCCAGGCTTGGTCTGAAAGGGTGTCTGAAGTTGGGAGGATTTGTGTCTAAATCAGAAACCTTTCTGAACGCTGCCGAGCCTGTCGAGTGACTCACTTCAGGTGGGAAGGCAGGGTGAAACTACTTGCTAACCCTAACGCTGGACTCTTCACCTCCTGGCTACTGAAAACAGAACTGACCTGAATGAGTTTACCACAGATCCAGAGGAAAAGTCTGGGAATTATGGTTAAAACAAGAAATACTTCTACCTTTCCCCTGAGTCCCTGCTGGTGTGGTGGGGCAGGCATGGTGAGGACGGCCTTGGCCATACAGAGCTACAGAACAGGCCCTGTATGTGCTACTGGCCAGATGCTTGCCATAAGTCCAGCCATAGCAGCTGATGCACGGGTTCTCTGTTGATCTCTAGATTTTAATCCCTATCATTTCCCAAGTTCAAAAAGAGAAGAGTCAAGGCCAATGCGGTAGATCATGGGTAAACTAGGTGTTTGTCACCAAGCCTATGACCTGAGTTCAGTTCTTGAGAGTCACAAGGTTGGATGAGAAAAGAGAGTCCCACCAATTGTCTCCTAACCTACACATACATGCATGAGCATGCACATATATGCACACACACACACATGATTGTGTGTGTGTGTGTGTGTGTATGTATGTATGTATGTATCTAGTTCTGATATTTAGGAGCATCTTGAGATGTTGCCCCTGTCTCCCTGTGTTCTCTAACAGGGACAATTAGGGGTCAATGAGATAGTATTCTCTGTATCTTGGTACATTTGTCTTCCGTACTCAGTCACTTTGTTCCTTTCTACCTGCAGATTGTGTGCCTTATAAGGGAGCTGAAGATAGAGGAACTAACAATAGCTGGTTCTTGATCTCATGGAATAGACTGTATATTATCCATTCTGTCTTAATTAGGAGACCCAACATCCCCAGTTGACCTCACTTTTGAACCTCAGCAAGCATGCCTGGGGCCTTTCCCACTCATCCCTTCCTCAAGGTTTCTCAGTTTTTCTGATGTGCCCCAGGCTGGGCTGACTCTGGGAGTCTTCTTTGATGGTTTTTTTCTCTTCTTCACGGAAGGAGGGTCTCGCCATTGAACACAGAGCTGATACAGCTAGAGCTAACCAGCTTGCTTCAGACAGTCCGTGACTCTGGGGATCGGGTCCTCATGCTTGTGTGTCAAACACTTGAACTATTGAGCACCTCCCCAGCCCTTGTTTAACCTTTGCCTCACACAGTGCCGTGCATCCCGCACAGCCCATATTTATCACCCTAGTGCAGGGCTTGGCACACATTCCAAATACAGTCGAAATGGAAAACAAAATAAATGGACTGTGAATCGATGAATGTGCCCCCAAACAACTCTGAAAATGGATCCTTGAAAATTTATTTATATACGTAGGCAACCAAGAGCTAAGCATATCTCCAAGCTGAAACTTTGAGACAATTAAATATAAGAGCCATTATTGTAACCGTCCATTCATCATTTAATCAAAATTGTGATGACGTGCAGCCTAAAGAACTTTAAAACTGGACTCGTAGACACTATGCTCAAGCACTTCTGCTGGCCTTTGACTTGTCCATGGCAGATGTCACTAATCAATTTTCGTACAGTCTCCCTGTGAGTTAGAGAAGCCGCATTCTTAATACATCACTTCATCTAGGTATTTCCAATAGATTGCATGGGCCCTGGAGACCCCCATGCATGCATGCCTCAGAAACCACTGTTAGTGCCCACAACCCTTACTCAGGGTTTTCTTGTGCTCACCCCACCTTGTGATCTGTGGCATCCCCTTGACCAGCGTGCTTCCTTACTTTTAAGAATCTCGGGTAGCTGAATTTTGATCCCCAGATTCTGTGGCCTAGGGTTGAAGTGCTCTGGATGGAGTCAGTACGAGGTTTTTAAACTGGTTCCTGTTTCCTTTCTCCATTCAGTTTTATTTGCAAACATGGTAAGAAGTGGGAAGTTGGTCTCTTATTCACCATGGGAGCTGAGAATGTCAAGTTCTTTGTACAGAGACCTCAGGTCTTCCTCCGAGTTTCTGGTTGTATCCAGGCAAGGCACAGGACACTTCCGGGATTTCTTTTCCCATATTTTCAGCCTCTGGATTTTCTGGAGCTTGTTCTGCTCCAACATCATAGCCTGTTTCCTTCAAGCAACTTCCCAGATGACTTCCAACCTATAATCTCTTTTTTTTTTTTCTGGTGGTTTTTGAGACGGGGTTTCTCAGTGTAGCCTTGGCTGTTCTGGACTCTCTTTGTAGTCAAGGCCGGCCTTGAATTTACAGAGATCTACCCGCCTCTGCCTCCTGAGTGCTGGGATTATAGGCATGTGCCACCATGCTCGGCCTCCAACCTATGATTTTATGAAACTCCAATTTTCTTGGAAATCTTTAAGCTTTTCCACTTCCCTCGAAGGTCCAGCTTTTCCAGTTCTTTAAAGCATTGTTTGTTTGTTTTTTTTTTCCAAAGGGGAGGACTTTACTGTCTGAGAGATGATTAGCAATATCTGGAGACGATTTTGGTTGTCACAGTTAGGAGATACAAGATAATGATGCCATTACCATCTACCAGGCAGAGGTTAGGGATGGCATCAGCATCCCTGATGATGCACATTCATGGTCCATAAAGACACAAATAATGATCCAGGCCTGCCAGGCTTACTTTGCTGAGAACCACCGTTGTTAAAATCAGAATAACCTTAACCGTAGTTGGCCCTGAGCAGAGCTGCATACTAGGAGCCTGCCTAATGTCCTTCTGTTAATCCTCATAGAAATCCCCTGATTATTATTTGCGCTTTTCTCCCTTGTAGGTGGGAAACCCAAAGTTCGAAAGCCTCAGTAGCTGGGAGGGAGGTAGTAGCTGTCTAGTGACTAACCCATGGCTTAAACCCCAGGCGTCTCACACCAGTTCCTCATCACTAATGGAAGGGTGGTTCTCAAGTCCCAGTGCACTTCAGAGTCCCCCCAAGCCTTGCTGAAACCCAGATAGCTAAGCCTCGCCCTAGAGTTCCCGATTCAAGGGCTCAAGAGTTTGCATTATAGTGCTGGGGGATGACTCAGAGAGTGAAAGCACTTGCCTTTTGCAAGCATTACAGGAATTTAAGTTTTATTCCTTCTCAAGTCTGAACGGCATTGAAGGCCAGGTAGTATAGTTTTACCATCAAGTTTAGTTGGTTAGGGGATAAGATCTTTTTTAATCAAGATAAAGAAGTTGGGGCTTGAGAGATGGCTCAGAGGTTAAGAGCATTGACTGCTCCTCCAGAGGTCCTGAGTTCAATTCCCAGCAACCACATGGTGGCTCACAGACATCTACAATGTGATCTGACTCCCTCTTCTGGCCTGCAGGTGTACATGCAGGAAGAGCACTGTATACATAAGAATAATAATTATAAACACAAAAAGCAAAACCAAAAAAAGATAAAAAGTTAAGTTATTAGAGTTAGGATAGATACTGAATTTTATTCAGAAATTTAACCCAACAAGACAGGAAAGATGTTTACTTCAAGCTGGACAACCACTATGAATGTAACAGTTACAGAACTCATGATTGTCACATGGTTCATCCTGCTGTATGTAGTTTGTTTTATACATGTATAATAAAATAAATGTATTAAAAAAATAACCAAAAAACCCACCAAAGTTTGCATTGGGGTGGGTATGACATCCGTTCTGTAATTACAGCACTCAGAAAGCAAATAGAGGGGCATCGTCAGAGCTAGCTGGCTCTGGTCTGGCATGCTCTGGAGTCAGTGAGAGACTGCCTCAGTGTGCACGGTGGAGGCAACAGCTGCGTCAACCTCTGACCTCACATATACATGCACACATGCATATGTACATATGAACATAAATGACTGCACATGTGTCTACATATATGTGAAGACACACACACACACACACACACACACACACACACACACACACATATCGCATTGTATCCAGTACCCAAGTTTAAACGTTGCTGCTTCTTCCAGTCCAGGGATCCCATTTTGAGAAACATTGTACTAAATAGCAACGATATGAGCTTAGGGCAGCATGATAATATCAACAGGTCCTTACAGGCCTGGAAGGATCAACATTCTGGTGCATGACAGGTAGAGCATAGGACCCATGGATATGGTTGCTTTATTCTCTTCTCTGGAGGTTGCCATGGTGAAGAGCATGGACCCACGCCTTAGCTTGAAATATACCTAGACTCCTTCATTATTGGTCAACAGCCGACCAATATGGCCTTCAGTACCAACTGAGATTGCCTCTGTTCTAGGGGTGTTTTGGTGATAAATCCGCTCTGGGGATCTTGGGTCCACTCTGTGAGCCCATTGTCTGTTTTCCCGGAAGGCCTCTGAAACAACCACCGAGAACCTGTGGCTCTGTGATTCTGCTCCTTCCTAGACCCAACTAGTTCTCCATTCTCATTGTTGGCGCCCAAAGGCCCTACTGTGCCTGCTCTTGGGGGCCCAGTCTCGGTGGGAGTTTCTGCCCTGTTGTATTCAGGAGGGTGAGTTTAGGGTGATGGTGACAAGCGTGGTTATAGGGCCTTGATGCTTTATACAAAAAACAAAAACAAAACAAAAACAACAAAAACAAAACATGCTTGGCTTCTAATCCAGCTATGTGCTTTGGGCTGGATGATTAGGAAAAGTTTCATAACTCCCCGGTGCCCTAGTTCCCCCACTTAACAAATAGAGATAACAGTATTACTGATGTCAGAGTTGTCTGGTGGTGTGACATGACTTTTCCTTATGCAAATATCTTAGGATCTGGCAAAGAGTGTGAGCTAAATGTGTTACCACAGACCAGAGTTGCCTCTCCGTTGCAGATGGAGTCTACGGAAGAGGACACTTGGGCTAGAACTTGAATGATTTGCTTTGTCCCCAGTCCTTGGGATTCTAGATATCTTATAGTTTGGATGTAAAATCTCCTTCATAAGCACTTGGCCCTCAGCAATGGTTTAGGGTCCTTTGGGACATGTGGCTCAGAAATGGATGGCTGGGAACTGGCCTTGGGTGTCAAATCTGTCTATAGGTAGAGCCTGAGATTTCTGTTCCCTGGTTTCTGCTACCACTGTAGCAGTGGAAGCTGGGGCTGAATGAGCCAAGCTGCTGTACCACGCCTGTCCTACCGCAATGAACTACATCCTTTGAACCTGTGAGCCAAAAGAAATACTCCTTTGAGTAGAGGTATCTTGTTATAACCAAGAGAAGAGCAACTAATACAGGCACAACAGTGTTGCTGGAAAGAGTGGAATAAGTAGAAGGCCAGAGGTGTGAGGCTGGGAGGAAGGAGTCTCTAGCAATAGGCTGTCATTTCCCTCCTGTTCTCTTGTACCCGCATTGATGAGAACCCATTTCTGACAGACCAGCACTTCCCATCCTATTACCCCCAGATCCCTTACTGGGGCCTCCTTGCCTATGTTTTGGGGTGCTTTTTGGCGTTCTCTAGTGTTTTGTGTACCTGCTTCAGGGCAACTGTCCTCTGGCTTAGGCCTGTTGTGTCCATGGAGGGATGAAGTGGGGGGTTTTCACCTTGGTGAACCCATTTTCTCGATGACTATGATAAGGTATGATTATCATTTTATTCCGTACGCCTGCCAGTGGTGGAGGCGCAGAAGATGTTGGCAGAATGTATAAGTAGATCATGAGCAAAAAAGGGAAAGAGCGACTGCAGTATTCAGCCAGGACCAACTTAATGTAGAATTGTGTCATTCAATGTGACAGCAGTTTTTCCTCACCTGGAACCTTACTAGAAATGCAGAGGTTCAGGTCCCACCCCAAACTTGCTGGGTCAGAGCCTGGGCATTAGCAAGGCCTTGAGTTACTCGCATGTACTTTGCAGTCAGAAAAAACTGGTCAAGCAGTTAAGAGAGAAAGTTCTAGAGACTGTATTTAAACCTCTCCCCCCTCTCTCTGTCTGTCTCTGTCTCTGTCTCTCTGTCTGTCTCTGTCTCTGTCTCTCTCTGTCTCTCTCTCTGTTTCTGTCTCTCTCTCTCTCTCTCTCTCTCTCTCTCTCTCTCTCTCTCTCTCTCTGTCTGTCTCTGTCTCTCTCTGTCTCTCTGTCTCTCTCTCTGTCTCTCTCTCTCTCTCTCTGTGTGTGTGTGTGCGTGTGTGTGTGTGTGTGTGTGTGTCCTTCCCAGCAATTGATTTCTCCCTGTTGGTTTTAGTTTTCATTTCTGTCCAATGGGCATGCTGGTGGCAACAAGTCTATGTTCTTGTGATTTTCATAGGAGTAAATGACTTGCGCAGTGCTTGGGAAATAACAAATGCTAAATTAGCAGTTGTGTTATCTGACCCTCTTGGGCTCCATAAGAGACCAGGAAAGAAGAAAACAAATGACAGTTCTTTCAGGCTTTATGCAGGCATTGTGCCCGTTTCCTCTTCCCAGCCAATAGCTGGTAGTGGGCCCAAACAGCCTCTGTCTGCTCCTTCCTGTATGCGGCTCCATTGCTGACGTGGGTAGTGTGGCCTTTCTCTCAGCTGTCAAGCTGGAGCTTCCTGAAGCAGAGGACACCAGCCAGACACAGCAGGAGCACCTCCTTTTCCCTTTGGCTGAGTCATGCTATCTCCGTTCAGACAGGGATCTGGGCAGGTGGGGGATGCTGCAAGCCCCAGGTCAGAGATTGGGTGACTCACTGTTGCAGCGTGAGTCATCTATGTTACATAAGGGCAGATCAAGAGTATTCAAATGTAACTGCAAGCCCCAAACTGTCCCCTCAGACTGGGGAGAGGGGTGTCAAGGAGGAGACTTGCCTGGTGGCACGTCCCGGAATCTATATGCCCAAAGAAGACACTTTCGCCATTGGCACCTTCATCATCATTTGGTGTGGTTAAAGATGTGAAACAGGCAGGTAAATTGCTTCTCAGAACATAGCAGAGACTGTGGGTAACTCACTATCAGAGATAGAGATTAATTATCACCCCCCTCCCCAACACCGGGGAGAGGAGAGAGCGTAATAACTCCTCTTTAAGGGCCAGGGAGAAAAGTTGTGGAGTCAGACTAAAAAGCAATTAAACCGAGGAAATGTATTTATTTAATGAACATGGGAATAGAGCTTAAAGCTTTTCTACTGATAAGGCTGACAGAGTTCTTCTTTAACACAGGAATAGTCAAGGATTTTGGAGCACTGGAGGCTTGGATAGCTATCTTCAGGTTACTGGGAAGGAACCAGTGCTGAACTTCCAAAGGCTTCTGACAGTCAACCTTCTAGGTTTAGACTAAGGAGTGGGTCTGGAAAGTGTGGAAAACCAAAGACATTTATGAAGGGCGAAACGATGATGAGATCCTTACTGATCGCAGAGAAATCATATACAGAAAACAGTCTTTAAGTTCAACTTTACAGTTTGCTTTCATGTTTAAATAGTAAAGCTACCATTCAGCCAGGTATGGTAGAAGAGTTGAAAGTCCCCGAGGCCATTGAAAATGCCACAAGTAAAATGTTAGCTAAAATGAAAGAGCAGAAAGCAAGCCTTGGGACCAAGGCTACATTAACAAAAAGTAATAGGTCACTCCAGTTCGAAAACAAAATCTAACTCTCAAAGTCTTGAAGTAGAACCAGCAGCAGCTATTAGGAGTCAGTGAGCAGTTTTTAAAAGTAAACTTTAAGAAGTTTCCACAGCAACACTGTTTTATAGTACAAATGCATGTATGTATAATAAATTAATAAGCCCACTTGTATAAAGATAAACATGTAAATATATAACATGTGTGTAGTATAGATAAAACAATAGTTCAATTGAAATAGCACAGTATGTATAATATAAACTGTAGATGAAATTAGGAGGAAGATGGCTGTGTAGCCAATACCATAGTCTCCATATATTGTGTGGAGACTATATGTGCATGACTATAGACCAACAAAGATTAGCCAACTTGCACCTTTAGTGTAGTTGTACTTTAGAAGAAAATCATGTGGGTGTGGATTGTGTGCTGTAATAATCCCTATGGATTAGGTGTTTCTGTGTGGGGAACTCTGCTTTCCTTATTGCAGGGCTAGCCAGGCAACAATGTTTGCTTTGGGGAGTCCCCAGTCTTTGACCTCATACCAGAGAAAATCAGGCTGTATTAGACCTGGCGGCCACACCCTTTCATCTTTTTCCTCGCCCTTCCAATAAATGTCATTGAACTAACATAATATGCACATCATGTCCAAAGAACAAAAAATGTTGACGTTTCCATCTCCGAGAGTTCTGGAATTCTCCATCCACCTGAATGGCACCATGCCCCAAAAACCGAGGAAAGAAAGTCCCAGTTGCAGACAGTCTCCACAGACCCTCACTGAGCAAAGTGGTGACTCCAAAGATAAGAAAATGGGGGGCAGAACCAAGCAGTGTTGTCCTGACAACCCGATTAACATCCCAACCCCATCCAAGAGCTGAAAATTCTGAGCGTGCAGTCCAGTGAGTGCGAGGCCTGAAGTTCTTCCCGTGTGTTTGCCTAGCATGAGAAGAAGCACCAGGCCCATTTTATAAATATAAATGCTCACCTTGTCTTGCTGTGCTACCGGAAATCGATGATACGTGCGTCGGCCGGATGTGGTTAGCTGCCTGGTATTGCTTGCATGTTTATTTTAATAGCTTTGGAGTTATGAGTGGATTTTATTCACTTATTAACACAATGGTTTAAAATGGTTATATGATTGTATAGACTGTCCTTTGGCATCAAATTGGTCTGATGTATTTACTCTCTGGCTTTTTAAGGAAAACGTCCTAGGTGACCTTCATAGTTGCTGCCCGGTCCCTCCCTGTCCTGTCTATCTGTTGTACTGGAGTGTTCCTTAGCATTATCTTCACTTGACTCTGTCCCCGCTGCACAGTTCTCCTCTATGCATCCAGAACATATCACAACATGCCTCTCCTTGGCTTGGAGGGTTTTAGTATTGTTCAAAATAAAACCCAGACTTCCCACCTTGTTCTCTAAGCTCACATCCCCTGCTTGTCCTTCCTCTCATCGCCAGAAGCTGTCCCCAGGGCTATTTTGTCATTATGCCGAATATTTTCATCTACCTCAGATGATAAGTAGAAAGACTTGAGCCTTTGAGTACATCTCAAGGAAGTCAGGACCTGGTCTTGGTGTTTTCCTCCCCAGACATTAACATGTGTTCGTAGGAAAACATGGGCAAACCTGAATCTTCAGCGCATCATTGGAGTAGAAACGGGTTGTCACTAACTTATAGATGGTTAAGGAGAGATCTAGGAGAGAGGGAAAACAAATCTAACAAGTCAGTGGTTGTGGTAAGACTCTAGGTCTTTCTGTGATGCCCCATGTCCCAACATTGCAGATTCTTTCTGCTACGTTGCCTGGAACATATTGCCAAATGTGTGAACAGACGACCTTTTTCCTACAGTAAATATGTTTGCCCTTCACTCTCAGAGAGTTTTTCTGCAATCCCAAGGAACCAATGGCTAGATTTGGGCTAGGGAGACGTGGAACAGCGCTGGCTTACAGGAATCTGAACACCTCTTCTCATGTTCTTTCTGCTCCACTGGGAAGCATGCCACCACCCCTCTGGCCCAGATTCTGAGCTCTTGTTGATTTAGCTGTGTTCAGAAGTCCCCTTGGGCTCTACCACAGTTCTTCAATTACCAGTGTTTTGGTGCAGAGGCAGGGTTTCAAAGTGCCATTGCATATTTGGAACTCATGTGGACTGTGGTCCCATATTCTGTCCCCATCACCACCAATACCATTATCTGGGCCCTGTCTTGTTATGGCTAGCCTGGTGATCTTTACTATACTGATTCTAGTTCAAATACTGATGCACTTAATTTTTAAGTGCTTTTGAAATTTTCTTCCACATTGTATGAGATTTTAGCTTCTATAACAGTCTCTGCACATCAGAGCAAGCTTCTTGGCAGTTCCCAGAAGGTTCCTCCTTTTCTGCCTGGCTTTTATCTGAGGCCTTCTCTTATCATTTCCCTCATAAGGCTAACAGGCAGAAGGACTCTCCGGGACATGAGTAGGGGACTTCCCAGGCCCTGGCATTCCCCTTTTAAATCAAATCCTCCTAACAAGCCTTCCTGGATATGGACGCTCCCCTCTAGAGAGGGGATATAGCTGGTTAAGGTGTCTCAAAGAGGAAGCAGGGGTTTTGATGTTGCTCTTGTGTTTGCTTTTTCAAGGGACAATCTCACCACCTCAAATGACCTTCGTCTATCCATGTCAAGAGCCGTTCAAGTCCAGTCTACCTGTCGTATGGACTCGGGGTTGTTGCCTTTTGTCTAAAACTTTTCCATAGGGTCACTTGTGCCTGGAGAATTCACATCAGCACCTGTTGCCTGTGTCACACAGTGCCATGTACAGAAGATTACTGAGTCAGCCAGAGGAGAAAATAATATTTTTTCCTCAGAGTGATGGAGAAGAAATGCAATGGTGTAGTTACAAACCTGCTGCAAATAAAGGGTCTTGCTTATTTACTTTTTAACCTGGCACAACCTCTTATTTATCTGGACAACAAATTCACTCTGTTCCTTTTATTTCCCTCTTGAGGCTGTCTCCCGAGGCTGGGGAATGAAAGGACTGCAGCAGAAAGCCATCAGCAAGCCAGCCTGCTATTCAGTATCTTTTCTTATACAACCGTTATTTGTAAACTAATCAATAATCTTTTCTTATTTTGTGTGCTCCTTTAGAAGTCGGAGTGCCTGCCTGCTGAACCACAAAGAAACTTAATATAGCCATGATCTCCTTCTGGGCTGCCGCCTCTTCCCCCAATAGAGCCCAGAGTCCATGTGAAGTGTTTATACCCAGGCCCATGGGAAGCTAATCTCCATGGAAATAAAGGATGGAAATATTCAGATTGACTTTTACTAAGTGAACCTGAGGTGTTTCTGTTTGGCAGAGTAGGCCAAGCAAATGTGTTTCTGATACAGAATAAATCACAGGGTTGACGAATCCCATCTCCCTTTTGTCATTTTGCTTAGGGCGGGGAGAATTCACAGAGCTCTGCCTCGAGACTGACAAGAGTGGGCCCTTCTCTGGGGAGTGGCTTCCTGATCAGGACTCATGATCCTGTCTAGCTTTGAGAGTTCTGAGGTCCCAGCCTGGGGTTAGAGGTCTTTGCAGCTGCGAAGGAAGACTTGAGAAAAGGGTAGAGACTTGTGTTGGTGGACATCTTTCAAGATGACCCCCAAGTCTTCCCCAAAGGACAATGTCTCTGAAGATTGAAAGCCTACCATACTGTCTCAGGAGAGCATAGGAGAGGCGTACCCAGCAGCGTACAGGTCAGGCCACCCTTTCCTAAGCACTTGCCTCAAAACTAGGCCATTTCATTCATTTCATTGTTAAGTCAGCCGGTATCATTTGAATGCAGGTACTGATTTGAGAGCATAGCAATGAGCAGACAGACAAGCTCCCTTCTCTCAGGAAGGACTGTTTTAGTTATCTCAAAGCACAAGCTTGAGGTGTGGGAAAGAGGGAGAGGAAGGAGAAGAAAGGCTTTTCTAGTGCAAAGAACGTAAGGGTAGGAGCAAGAAGTAAGCCCGCATCTTCTGCAGACAGCCAGGATCCCTTCCCATTTAACTGCAACCCTTGAAGCTGAAGGTGGGAAGATGTGATGATGGAGACAGCCTGTCTCTGGGTAAAATAATAGGCAGCAAAGGAAAGCAAAATTCCTAGGATGCGCTCCATTTAATGTTCCTTTGAAATAAATTTATATTAGCTTTTCTTTTAATTATGTATATGTGTGTATGCATGTAAGTGCAGTGATGCAGAAGGCCAGAAGAGGGCGCTGTCTTTCCCAGGAACTGGAATTATGGATGTTTGGGAGCCTCCTGATGCCAGCTCTGGGATCCAAACATAGTGTTCTGAAAGAACAGTACACGGCCTTAATCTCTCAGCCATTTCTCCATGTCCATTTTTTTTCCTGCATCTTAAGCATAAAAAAATTAGTATCTTTAAATTCTTCAGACAACTCTCACTTCTATGTGGCCATGTGCTTCCACATATCTAGCACATCATTAGTGCTGTGGAGCAGAGGTGAGGGAAGCGAAGCATAGGCCAAGGCCTCCCCAATTATTAGGCAGCATATAGGTTCAGAGGTAGAGCCTAGGTATGGATAATGCAGTGTGCCTAGCGAAGTTAGAACATCAGGCTGAAAGCAAAGCATCAGAATGCTATAAGCTCAGGGAAGGACAGATGACAGCGATGAATAGACCTGACAATGCTGTCTGGATCCATCCAGGATGGAAAATGATTCCTGTAAGGTGCCCATTACATAGCGGGCCATATGAAACTGCCCAAAGTTAAACATGTTTGCTCCTTCAAGATACCTTTATCTAATTAATGTACGACAGGCCCAGCACGAGTGCTTTGTGTCTATGATGTATCTCTTAGTGTCCCATTGCCACTTATTTGCGGTATAGAGTTTTTTGGTTCCTCATTCCTTTGTTGATGAGTTCGAAGCTCAGCAAGGTGGCACCAGATGTTTAAAGCCACAGCCCAGACAAACCAGAGCTCAGCCATCAAGAGCATCTGAGTCTAATCATGGGACTGGGCCTCTATCCTCTCCAAATAGTTGACCTCGGGGTCATTGGAAGCCTCTTAACATGGAGTTTTACAATCTCCTTGGCACAAAGGGAAACTGCACTCTGGCTCTTAAATCTTCTACCAAAAAGGGAAACATATCACTTTAGGTCACATGTCACTGAGTGAAGCAAGTCACAAGGCTACAGTTATTGTCAAAGGGACTGGGGGGAAAAAGAATCTTATTAAGTACATGAAAGCAGAGCACAAATATTTGAGGGCTGCATCAATGACTTCCATATCTGCTTAGCAGGGAGAATGTTCTTTCATTGTTGGCCACTGTGTGCAGCCCTCACCAGTAGAGATTCAGTAGGACTACACTCAGAATGGAGAAACTGCTGTAGCCAAAGAAAAACAAGTCAAAATGACATTTGGAATCCTTTGAGTTATACAAGATAGAACAAATCTTGCTTTGCAAAGTTACAAGTTACTGTGCTGAGCTGTCTTACTATAAATTAATGAAATATATATGTATTTATGACTTTTTGTGTGTGTGTGTGGGTGTTGTATACATGTATAGTGCATGCAGTTTGCCATCTTTGCTAGGCTGGATGGGCAGTTAGCTCTTGGGATCCATCTGTTTCTGCCTTCCAATGTGTTTGCCTTACAAGCAAACACAGACATGCCCACCTTTGTGTCTGTGTGGTAGGGATTCAGACTTAGATCCTCATGTTTGCACAGCAAGGACTCTTACCCATGAAGCCACCTGCCTGGCCCCAGGTTTGTGTGCCTACGTAATGGAAACCACTATAGGGGTTTCCTCCAAATTCAGATACGTTCAGCATAAATGCGGACAACTTACAAGCAATGGTAAGCAATAAGGAAGGTAGACTTTGGTAGCAATACGTAATGGGATCTTGCATAGATCTAACTTTCCATTTATTTAACCATTTAAATCTGGAAAATATAGAGGCAGTGAATAGAGAAGTTAAGCAAAATGTCTGTGTCCACACAAACTGATTCCTACTGTGTTTCCTTTCATATTTAAGTAACACAGAGTGTGTCTAATTAGAATGCAAAGAAAGGAGGCAAAGTGCCGACAATATTCTTACTTTGGACAAGCAATTTGTTGTTTACCAGTAATGTCTGTCGTTTCCCCAAAATGTTTACTTCGTGTCTCTAATGTTTCAGGTAATGAACAGTAAAGCATACAGACAATATAGACCTTGATTTGTTGATGGGAACTGTTTTCTGGTGAGAGACAGACAGTGGGTGACTAGGCAGACACAGGCTCTCAGGATTTGGTGGAATGAAAGTCCTTTACAGAGAAACAAAGCAGGGAAGGAGAGCAGTGAGTGACATCTGGCTGCAGGAGGGCAGCTGGGGATGCCTCTCTGAGGAGGTAATATTTGGATTAAGATGTGAACAAAGTGAGTGAATCATCAGAGAGTTTCAGGAGAGAGGCTCGGGCAGCGAGAGCCTCACATGCAGGGAGAGCCTCACATGCAGGCACGCCAGTAGAGGAATGAGTGTGGTGTGTCTGTGGACAGGACAGGCGGTGGGGGGAGGTAGAGTGAGGCACAGTGAGGACAGAGAGGAAGAGAAGGGAGAATCAGGACTTTATCCTACAGGTGACACAAAACTACCCGGATAATGTGAAAAGGAAAGTGACCTGATCTAACTGAATACACATATACATAAAACACACACACAGACACATACATGCACATAGACACAGAGAAACAGAAACATACACAGTTAACACAGAAGCTGTAGACATATACACACACAGAAACACACAGGTACACTACAGTCATACATACACTTGTCAAACACACATACATATACACATGTATACACTGATATACTCAGACATATGCATACACACATGAACATACACCCAGACTCAAATGCACACACTCACAAACAGTTACACACACACACACACACACACACACACACACACACACACACACACACGCGCGCACGCACACACAGTGCAAGGTTAAGACTGGAACAGGAGCTGGTTGCAGCGGTGAATTCTTGCAATGTCAGCACTCTGGGTGGCAGCGGCAGGCAGATTTCTGTGAGTTGGAGGCCAGCCTGGTTTACAGAGCAAGCCCAGGACAGCTAAGGCTATACAGAGAAACTTTGTCTCAAAAAAACAAAAAAAACAAAACAAAACAAAATACTCACAAACTAACAAAAGGGGCTGGACCTAGAGTCTCTGCAGTGGGTGGATAGATGGGAGCAAGGGAAGAAGTGAACTAACTGGCCGTGCTCAGAAACCAAAGAGTGATGTCTAGGCTTGAATGAAATCCAACTGTTAACGCCACTCAGTCCTGAGAGGAGTCTCAGAAAAGAAGGTAGCTGCTGTGGGCTAGAGAAATATCACTAGAAATCTGTTGTTCATGGTGAACCCTCTAACAGCAGCACACGCCTCACTCTTTAGACAGTGGCTGCCGAACAAAGATGAAAATTGGGGATAAGTGGGAATGAAGTCCCTATTTGAATGACTTCACCGCATAGGTTAGGGAGACCAGACCATGTGGGTTGACCCTCTTGTGAGCTGCTAGCTTTTTGTTAGCTGTCCTGAGGCTTCTTCGTGCTTCTTGTTACTAACAGTGATGAGCTGACAGTTGACTTAATGCCTTTGTTTTTTTGTTTTTGTTTTTGTTTTTTTTGTTTTTTTTTTGTTTTTTTGTTTTTTAAGGAAAACAGACTTGTGGTTGATCACTGTAATAACCAGTGTCTGGCTCTCATGGCCACCTATTCTCGAATGTGGGAGAAGACAGGGATTGAGAACAGAGTGGGGGATCTTACATACATGCCGGCTTCTCTTGACAGCAAAGCCAGCTGCTGTGGGTGACCTTGAGCCGAGATACCATTAATAGCTGTGGTGGTTACGCATATTTGTGGTGCTTTGTGTTTCTCCTACAGTCTGGGGGTGTTCATGAACATCTGGACACCTCTGTACTTGCCTTCTAGTCATGTGAATGGCATCCAACATGAATGTTTATGGAAAAAGAAGAGGGGAGGATATTGTAGACTGTTCCCTAGCAGACAGTGTGGGCACTGTGATGGAAGCAGGCCCAGTGAATCACACCTCCCTGTGTACAAGCGCCGTTACTACGCGCCTTGCATTTGATTTCTTCATGCGCTGACTCTAGAGTGAACCTTGAGACTGGCTTTGACCAACACAACAGAGTAGAAGGGGTATGGTGTGACTTCTAAGTCTAGGCCTTGAGGCCATTTATGTCTGTTCTTGCTCTTCTTGGAGAGAGCTGCTTTTGTGCCAGATCTAGGCTAGCCTTTTGGAAAGTAGTGAGAGTCTTGAAGGGAAGCCAGCACAGGCATCCAGAATGGGCATGCTTGGAAGGGTCAGCCGCTATGTGGTACCATATATGACCCCACTCGAGACCCAGCAGAAGAAATACCCAGCAGAGATCCACCCAGACTCCTACAGCGGGTTAGTGGATGTATGAGCAACCATTGGCTTAAGCCACTTAGGTTTTGGGGTGGTTTGTTACCCAACTGTAAATAATGAGAAAGAATTATTGACAAGCGAGATGGAGAGCAAGAGATGTAAAGTTTGTCAGATTGCGTGGGCCTCTCTGTGGAGCAGCCTAGGGTAGAATCTCTTGATTGTGTTTAGCCACACCTCTTTGAGGACCTACCTGCCTTTTTCTTCACAGTTAGCAAGTTTGAGGTCCAAAGTTCAATTGTTGGTTCAGAGTCTTATATCCAATGAGTAATAGAAGTAAGATTAAGACCCAGAACCTTTCTAGAAGCCCGAGTTCCACTCTTTAAACACATATTTCTAATTTCATCTCTTACAATGCATCCTCTTCTGCTTTGGCAGCCTTTATCGTGCCTACACTGTTATTTATTTTATAGTAAATTGTCAAACTTGGCTCACTTGGATAAGTCACTTAGCAAATACATTTCAAAAGAAACATCTTGTCACTGGAACAAGTCACCCTGTCTAAATATTTGTCAAATGCCTTCCCTACGGTAAGCGTCTAATTGCTTTACGTGGATGAATTAATTGAATCTTTACAACAACTCTGCAACCATTGTCATAGCCATTTTGTGTAGGGTGAAAATGAGGCATGGGAAATTAATAGTTGTTCAGTGTCACCCAAATTGACCCTTCCTCATCATTGACATATTTTTCTCCCAGGGCATGAGATCTTACCATGGGACAGTTTGCCCAGGGCATATTTGGCAACATTTGATGATGTTTGTAACTTACATAACTGGGGACATGACACTGGCATATGGTCAACACAGATTGCAAATATCACTAAGATTTGTAGTGTTGAACAGGACAGTGACATCCACCGAGAATCATTGTGCTTGTTAGCTTTTTTGTCGGCTCTACACAGAATCATCTGGGAGGAGGGCACTTCAGTTGAAGAATCACCTCCATCAGATTGGCCTGTGGGCAT
Organism: Acomys minous; assembly: GCF_964271855.1. Lineage (NCBI taxonomy): Eukaryota > Metazoa > Chordata > Mammalia > Rodentia > Muridae > Acomys > Acomys minous. The sequence continues at coordinate 12,383,250 of NC_140496.1, forward strand.
GTCTGTGGCCAATTTCCTTGACTGATGATTGATGCAGGAGGTTCTCAGCCCACTGTAGGTGGTACCAACCCTGGGTGGTGTTCGTGAGCGATAAAAGAAAGCAAGTTGAGCAAGCCATCTACACTCCCATTTCATTGCCCTCAAAACTGTTATCATTCCCAACGCACAGGGAAGAACACTGAGGCCCAAGATTTTGATAAAGTGTTTCCCTTCACATCAAACTCAGAATCAGAACCCATCACTTTCAGACTCTGAACTTCAGGCCTATTTGTGCTGACAAATTTGTAAACAGCAGACATAAAAGACAAAACAAACAAACAAAAAGTCAAAGGGATTCAGAGACCGTCAGATCCCCCAGAGGCTGCCTCTCAGTGGACTCCCAGAAGGCCTCAGCAGACATCTTCCCCTTGTGAGGCTGGTCTGCTGCCCTGCGTAAGTGCTCCCCTCAAGCCTTGCTGTTACTTTCTAGTCAGATCAGCTGCAGCCATGCCTGGTAACATCCAGGAGCCAGAAAAGCTACTGGAATCTCCGTCCAAAGTCTGCACAGACTCCTGAAAGGGTTCTGGGTCTTAGCCCGCGACATTCCTGGGAGTGCTTCTATTTCCTTATTTATTTATCTGAGCCACTAAATTATCTAATTAGTGACATATATCGTTGACACATGGGCCACTATGAATATTTACTGCTCACTCGTTCATGCATTTATCTAAATAGGTGGCACGCCAGCGCCGGGTAATAAGGAATAATGGTTCTTTAGAGGAAGGGTTACAGGAAATTATAGAAGAGGGGAAAGTTTTGTACCACGGGCTTCATCTTCCAACCACATCTATCAATTCTTCCTGAGATAGAACAATTTCACAGTAATGACAAAAAATGTATAGTAATGAATGAATCAATACCCAGCTCTGTTGCAGTTTCAGACGTTACTTTTATGGGTCCTCCCGTGTCTACTGTACACCCCTTAGTGCCGAGGCTGAGCAAGTGTGTTGAATGCCAACAGCCACAGGGAGGGTGCAGGGCTCTGGGCCCCCAAGGAGAAGAGGCTCATCCATCACCGTCCCCTCTCCAGCAGATCCATTTATATCTCTGATTCCCAAAAAGGAGACGCTTACAATGATCCACAACCCAACCAACAAACGCTTGTTTTTAAGAATGGAATTTCTGCTTCCTGTGGAGCAAAGAGGAAATGTATGAACAAACAGAACAAAACACCCTCAACTGAGTAGGTCACACCATGAAATACCTTTACAGAGCTTAGACAATCTAAATAGATGAATAGATGTGTGTGTGTGTGTACTCATGTGCATGCACACATGTGTGAGCATGTATGTGTGTGCATGTGTATGTGTGTGCATGCATGTATGTGCACAGTGTGCACATGTGAATGTGCACGTGTTTGGTGAGTGTGTACGTGTGTGTGTGTCTGTGAATGGCTATGTTAGTTAGTTTTCAACACTATTAACCAACCACCCCACAGAAGCAACTTAAATGAAGAAAGACTGACTTTGGCTCGGGTTTAGGAAGATACAGTCCACCTTGGCCAGGGAGACATATTGGAGGGAGCATCTTAGTTCTCGGCATCAAGAGCAGGAAGCAGCTGCTTGTTCACGACTCAGCAGACAGAAATCAGAGTCAGACAGAGTCAGAAGTAAAGAGCACAGCCTCCCCCAGACAGTGCCCTCCACGGTGACATATGCTGAGACACAGGGACCTGTGGGCGACTTCATACAGTCAAACCATAACAGTGGCCTTCAGGACAGTGAAAGAAGTACACAGAACTACCTTTCAGAGAACCAAGAAATTAGGAGCTATTGGTTGTTGAATGTTTCCTTGTATACTGGACTGACTTTTTTTTTTCAGTTTATTGGCAAGAATCCAAATAGGAGTGGTGAAGATTTTTATTATGCTTTCCTTTCAGTTAGAGAAACTGAGAGTTAGGCATTCAGTGTAACTTGGTCAGGACCACAGATCCTACAAGCCAGGTTCCGGAGTCATGTGTTCCTCTTTCTGTCTCCACCCACCCTCTCCATGTCTTCCGCGCTGCTGATAACATGCTAGCCTATGTTGAGGCTCTTTGTCTGAGAAGATGGCTCAATGGGTAAGAAAGCTTTCTAAAGACCCGAGTCACAACCCATGGCATACATGTGAAGAGCCAGGTGTAGCTACATGACCCATAACCTCACCATCCAGGAAAAGAGACGGGCATAGCCCACATCCCTAGGGCTTGCTGGCTAGCCCAAACAGCGTGCTTCCCACTCAACAAGAGGCCTTGTTTCAAGAGAACAAAGCAGAGAGCACTGGAGGACGACACCCTGTGCCCTCTTCTGGGTTCTTCACGCATGTGTACAGGTCCATACACTACACATTCACAGGATTCCTGAGAGGGGGTGGGGAGTATCAAGACACTTATTGATTTATTTTTTTAAGAAATGAAAATATTTAAATTCTGAGTAATCCAGATGGCTTGACTGTATTAACCAAACTTAGAGTAAACGTCCCCCTTCTCTGAGCAATGTCCTGTTTGTTTACATAAATGCAGTTATCCCTAGCTTGGTCAGTTTGATTTAGGGTTCTTGTGGTGACCTCATCAAACTTGAGTTGAGCAAACATCCTTGAGTCTGATGACTTTTGAGGTTTAGCTCATCAGCTTCTAATTCTTTACTCTGACCGCTGTCCTTTCAAAACTGTATCGTGTTAGAATACGAAGGACATACATTCAAACATCAAAGCATGTGTCTCCTAGACAAGCCTGGGCTCGCCCTGGCCTCACGCAGCACATTAACTTGGAGAATCCTCAACACAGTCATGAAGCAATCATATAAAACACACATTCACTCACATCAGCCCTTGGGCCAGCCATATTATCTGATCAAGGCATTACCTTTCAAGTTCAGGTTTGTCTAGTCATAACTAAGAGCATGCATTAATTATTGAGTAGGTACTTAAGTGGCCCTTGCTTTGTGTCAATGGCAATGAAAGATACTGGAATTTAAAGATGATACAATTGCACTTGCCTATGAAACTCTAAGTGGGAGCCCCTGCGGTAATTGTGGAACAATGGAAATAGAGGCAGATGGAAATGTTGGTAAGATGTGAACATGGGACTGGATGCCTGGTAGGGCAACAGCATTTAGGGAAATTTCTAAGATTCCTTCTAACTGAAGGAATGCCACAGACCTATTTATTAGTATCTTCTAAACCTGATTTGTACCTGAGTGAATTTACTTGGGTTGTATGTTGATTAGTTACTCCTACAAATTTACATGTTTTATTGATGACTGAAGTGCTAGGTTAGTCTGTTTCCTGGCCTTTGTCTCCTAGCCAAGTCTTTCCAACTGTCATTTTGGTTGCACACACTGCATAGATTTGAATCAGGATTCATCTGTATTTGTCCCTCCTATCTTCCTTGGGATCTACCCTGTACCCAAGTCAGTGGCCACAGGACTAGAATTCTGCACAGTGGACAGATGAACAGACACTAATCCGTGAGAGGCTGGTGGGTGGATGAAGGAATGGCTAACCATATTGCTCACTCTCATTCCTCCAGTATCAACAGCGGTACCTGGCTCATAATAGGTGGCTCTAGCTGAAATGAGGAGGTGGTTCAGTGACTAAGTTAGACATTGGGTGATTGAGAGCAGAAATGATGGATAAGTGAGTGAGTAGGTGAAGAATGGATGGATACATCAATGGATGAATGAGTGAATAAATTACTGACAAGGTTGCTGGATCAGTGAGTGGGGGAATGGTAGAGCTGATAAGTAGATGGATGATTAAAATGGAGTGTGTGGGCATATTCTTACCTTGGCAAATAAACAAATGGGTCATGGATACCTAGCTTCCTGGACAGATCCTGGGAGATCTAAAGGCAAGTAAGGCAAGTGAAAGATGGATGATGGTAGATAGGGCATGGGGAGGAGCTCTTTGGCCCCAATATCACCCCAGGCATTTATTCACCGTGGTATATCCACTGATAAGGAGGGTATGTTCCTACACATAAGCCTTCCCTCATGTAATATAAGCAACCCCAAGGAAATTCATTGAACCATCAGGACAAAGAAGACATGGAAGTAGAAGGGGTACAATTTGGGAAGAGGAAGGCTTTCAGGATGCACAGGGGTGTGGAGTGTGGGGACAGCAGAGAATAATGGAGCAAATATGGCCAAAATACATTCTATACATGTATGAAAAGGTCATAATAAAAACCATTACTCTATAAAGTTAATATGTTATTATAGCATTAGCAAGAGAGTAGATGATGGTAGGTAAGTTGGAACTATGCTTCTTAAGCTTGTTGGTCACCAGAGGAGGACAGGCTGTGATTTCAGCTTGATTATAGCCAAAGGAAACAGTCCTCTTGGTTGAGGGTAGAGATGGTGCTGACTAGAGGGACTAAGGGTATCACACATAAGGCTATGGAATGTCTGGCTGATTGGCCAGGAGAGTCACAATGACCCATGGTTTCCAAGCACTGTTTATAAAATCACCAAGAGGCAATCAGTGTGTCTCTCGGGTTCCTTGAGGCTACTATGAAGAACGGTACAGCTGCATCTGAGACAGCCTCACTTGCAAGGCTAACCAGACTACAGTTCAAGCTTCCTAGATGTTAAATCGCTGCTGTAGAGCAATGAACTTGGTTATTTTGGAACTGTCCTGTCTTTTCTCTTTCTCCCTCCTTTCTTCTCTTCTTTCCTCCCTCCCTGCCTCCCTCCTTTCCTACTTCCCTCAAGTTGAGAAGGCCAGATAGTTTCTTCAGTCAAGATCAATTGTGTCTGATACATATGGGCTTTTTTTTTTTTTTAACTGAGAGGAACCCTGTGAGAGAATGCCACACATACAGAGCTTGGGACCAAACAGGTATTACTGTGTGATGACCTTGGGGAGTTTCTTATGTAAGTTAGCTTCTTTGAGTGGATTGTTTCTTTTTCTTTTTTCTCTTTTCTTTTTTTCTTTTTTGGCATAAAGGGACTCACCTGGCATTTATCTGGCCTATTGAAGACTTTACCCACTAACTGCAAAAAGTAGATTGTCCAGTGTATCCAACCATGGGAGCATACAGCCTAGGCCAGCCAGTTAATCCCAGCAAGCATAGGAACCATCCTCCCATGAAAGTTGGCTTCTGAGGATGGAAGGGAGCTATCTTACTTTCTTTTTCTGTTGCTGTGATAAAACATTGATGCAGCCAAATGGAGGAAGGGTTTGTCCTGGTTCGTGGTCTCAGCTCATGCTTCCTAGTGGAGAAGTCAAGATGATGGATGCTTGAAACAGCCAGTCACGATCAAGAGAGATGGATACATGAATGCATGCTTCCATTCAGCTTGCTTTCTCCATTTTATCCTGTTCAGCATCCTCTGCTCACAGAGTGGCTCCAAATAACCAAGATGGATCTTCTCACATTGCTTAAGCGAATGAAGATACCCCCCCCCCCCAGAGCCAGACTCAGAGGGTCATCTACAAGAGGAGTCTAGACCCTGTCAAATGACACCCCTACCATCACAGGAGGAGGGGTGGCCAGTATTATTCACATGATCCGTGTTACTGTGGGGACTATTAGTTTACCATTAATTCCAGAAAGGTAGCTATGGTAGCTATGTCTTCATTTGCTCTATCATCTATCTATTTGCATATTTATCATCTATTAACTATTTATCACTTAGATTATCTAGGTGCATTCGGAGCAGGGTCCATTAGCTTTTGAGGTTAGATCAGATGAGCTGCAGCTCAACGCCATGTTTTCCTTCTTATTCACTCATACTATAATTGGCTTTCCCCCTATACTGTCCTTTCTGTCTCACAGACAATGAAAAGTAGAAGACTGTCAAGTTTTCTGCTACTGGATAACTGCAACACATGTCCAGTGGACAGTTTAAACTAATAACATATTTATTAGAAAATGTCTAGTTAAACATTGGTCTTATTCAAAGTATCTGGAGAGTTTTGTTCCCCATAGATCATCTGTCTGTTAGTACAGTATCTGGGATGGGGTTAGTTAGAGGCCTTTGGATATAATTAATGGAACCCAGATCTCCAGAACTTATGCTCAAAATAGGACTGTGCCAAAGGATGATGGGAGCACTCAGACCACAAGGAATGATTTGGACATGGCAGAAGCCAAGAACCTACAACCAGCCTCTTGACACAAAGACATTGGCAGTCTTGTGACCCTTGCTCCCTCCCTGGGGTGGGGTGGGGCGGGGTGGGGCGGGGGCAGGTAACGTGGTTCAAATTGAAAGCAGAACTGGCCCAAGTTCTTGAAGAGCTCCTAGGAAGGAGATAATGAACATAGTGACCAGAAAAATAGAGAGTGTGGAGACATTTCCACCTTCTCCTGAAGTGCAGAGCTCCCAGGTCATTAAAACCATCGACTTCAGTTTCTTCACTCTTTCCAAATCAACCTCTGAAAAGTGCCCACGAGGCTGCAGATGCTTCTGAGCCAAACATGAGATGTTACACGTGGAAAATCTTGATCTCTGTTAGAATCCTGCTACAATCCATGGAGCACTGGAGCATCTATTATGGGTGCTCTCAGGACAAAGCTTCAGACTTTGCCCTGGCTTTTGTCAGCTTAAGACTCTTAAGGTAGTTTACACAAAGATTTGTGTGTCTGAATTTTTCCCTGGCAGGTTCTCATTACAGCATAGATAACACAGACCCAAAATATTTGTGGTTTAGAACTGTGAGGCATTTTTTGAGCTGTCTGACATCTTCTACCCACGTAGGATACCACTTAGGTTCAATACCCAGCTCAGAGACAAAGGGAGAAGGAAGGATGCTGGGAAATTTTTCTATGATTTCTGCATGTCTGGATTTAACCTCTTTCTCCAACTCTCTAACACCTTTCTTCTACTTGCCTTTCTGTCTGTCTGTCTGTCTGTCTCTCTGTAGGTCTTGGCCTGCCTCTATCTGTCACGTGTCCTCTGCCTCTCCATTTCTGTGTCTTGGTCTCTGAATAGTCCCTCTGACTCTGTGTCTCTCTTTCTCTCTGTATCTCTCTTTTATTACTCTGTCTCAGTCTGTCCCTATTTTACACACACACACACACACACACACACACACTCCTCCCTCCCCCAAAGCCTCTTTTCAAAGCCATGGAGAGGAAAGTAGACATCTTACACCAGAGCCTAGTCATCTAACATAAGTGTCACCCAATGTGCCATCTCTAGGTCATGGGTCATACCCTTTAGACCCTCCGCTCCCCTGACAGCCTGCTTTCAGGTCTTCCCAGTTCAGCAGCAGGTCTAAGCCACATTGGGTAAACATAAGACTGTTTACATAAAAACTCGAGATTCCCTTTAAGCACTCTGCCTGAGCTTCTCCTAAGTCATATTTACATTATTATTGTTTATGTTCCCAGAAGCTGGCAGAGGAACAGCCTCTCTGCAGTTTATGTGGTTTTGTGATTCACACTGGAGGAGGAGGCCCGGCCGTTCCACACAGGGAGGATCCACAAGTCAGGGAAGCACAAAGCAAGTTAAGAGATCCCTGGCTTGTGGGATCCATGGCCTTAACTTCACTGTTCACCCCAGTGCCTGGAGGTTTCTGAGTCACTTTCCAGAATTCCAGACCTGCTTCTCAGTTTTAAGTGTCTAAACTGACCCACAATAACAAATGCCCCTTGTACTCGGTGCTTGACACGGCCTGTATCTGGAGGAGCCTGAGGTTTCCTCCCTTGCTGTAACTTCAGCTGGACTTGGCTACTGCAGCAGTGTCCCAGAGTATGCCCACAGTGGCCTGCCCTTGCAGTCCTGTTGTGGGCTGCTGCCTCAGCAACTGGCCTGTGCCAATGGCACCCATCCAGAAGTGTCCCAGGCTTAGATGGCATTGGTGGGGGAAAGTGGGCAATCCTATCCCCAAGTCCCGGCCAGAGTGTCCCTAGCCTTACCACTTGGTGAGCCATCACCACAAGCCATGCTTTGCGTATGCCCAGCTCATAAACTGGTAGACATGAAAATTATTTTGTCAGATGTGCTATTTAGTCTTGTGCTAGCTTGATGTACAAACTAGAGGTATTTGAAGGAGGGAACCTCAGCTGAGAAAATTTCTGCATAAGATCCAGCTATAAATAATATTTTTAATGTAGAGATTGATGGGGGAGTGCCCAGCCCATTGTGGGTGCAGTCCCTGGGCTGGTGGTCCTGGGTTCTGTAGAGAAGCAGGCTGAGCAAGCCATGAGCAGCAGGCACCCTCCATGGCCTCTGCATCAGCTGCTGCCCCCAGGTTCCTGCCTTCTTCGAGTTCCTTTCTTGCTTTCTTCAATGATGGACAGTGATGTGGAAGTGGAAGCCCAATAATCCCTTTCCTCCCCAACTTGCTTTGGGGTCATGGTGTTTCATCACAGCAGCAGTAACCCTAAGGAAGACATCATATAAAGATGGCAATCAGGATGAGCTAGGAGCATTAAAAAGGACAGGTAAGCCAGGGAGTCAGGGAGGTGCTTTAGAAGGCACACAGGTGTTTTTGTGTGCTGCTAAGGCCTTTTGTGTGGCATGCTGGGTACTTAAAGGAGCCTCATGTTATGGATATACTGGAGGAGTCTAAAAAACAGATCCGACTTACCCTCCATTACTGTAATTACCCACAGCGGGATTCCTGGTCCTCTGAGACTTCACATAACTCTTTTTAAAACCAATATCCAGGGACCTCATGCCTTGGGCACTTTCTAGCACACTATTTTCAATCTCTAATAAAGGATCTGCTCACACACAGTGTGTATGTTTGGGCACAGTGTCTTTCTCAAAGTCTGTTAACTTGGACAACCAGCTCTCAGCTCTGAAGCCAGCCCACTTCTTCATTCATACTCCATTCCCCAACAGATAGCTGTGAGTACCTACTATGTGCCAGGCTCTGTGCACAGAGATGAGTAAACAATGTGGACACATTATTATTGACCTTGCCCCACAAGGCATGGGATTATATGTTAAGTATTTAATGTGCAAATAAATTATTGAAAGTACTATGAAGGAAAAGTGTAAGATTTTATGAGACTATAAAGAGAGTGTCTGAGAATTTGGAGCAAGGACTGTCAGAACAGGGTGGTCAAGTGGAAGAACAAGAAGAAATTCGCAACGGGCTTCAGGGCAGACCCCGAGCCCTGCAGTGTGTCCTGGATATTTTCTACTACTTAACAGTTCATCCCCAAAACCAGTTGTTTGCAGTGAGTAGATGATGGCTTTGCCTGTTTCTGAGATGGACTGGACTGCATCAGTTTTGTTTGTACTTCTGGCCCATTTTTTTTTGACTGAGTATGCTTTTTAATTGACTAGACCAGATAAGCAGGATAACTCCTTTGTGCAGCTGGAACCCCTCGGGGACAGGGGGCTGAAGACGCAGTGCCTGAAGTCTGAGCTTCTCAGAGTGCGGCTACTCATGGCAGATCAAGAGGCTGAAAGAAGCATCTCTAGGTCCCTCGAGGACCTCCCCTCACTGATCTCAGAATGATTCTTCCTCGCCATTCTCCTGGTCATGAGAGTGCCTATGCCATGCCAACAAACACTGTCTGAGTCACCTCCACTCAGGTTTAAGATGATAGGTGTTTTGAACAGTGTTTTTAATGCACATACAACATTTTGCTCCCACACAAACATAAGGGTTTAATTATTTTAAAAACACAATACTTTTAATATTTTCCTGCCATCATTCCTCAATGTGTGTGTGTGTATGTGTGTCAGATTGGAATATCTTTGGGCTGGATTGTGTTAGATGTTTCATTTTTTCAAAAATAGCCTGTTTGGTTTATTGGCTTTGGTTTCATTAAAAAAAATCTTTACAAGAATTTTGGCTTAGGGTTAACACAAGATTTCCAGCAATTTCTGTAATGCCCCTAAACATATTTCTGCATTTTCTACTACATATTCAGTGAAAGAAATGTTATCAGCTTTGACAATTATAAAATTGAGGTATAAACAGCATAAGGAATGTTGAAGATGCACTTCGCGGCCCTGTAGGGTCACCAAGACATCCTGCTTCTTGCCCCACTGCTGGCGCCAGGAGCGTAGTTGCTGGACCTGCACTTTTTAGGCTCGTGCTCTCAGCACTGAGCAAAACCCTGGGCGAGGATTCACGTCTTCATGTAAAAACAAACAAATAAACAGTAACCCATGCCCATCATTCATTGGGACATTTTTATTGTTAGTGTGTCTAAAATCACATGTAGCCCAAAGAATTGTCTCACGATAAATTAGTGTCAGTGAAATTTCAGTTTATTTATCTACTTTATATGTCTGAATGCCCCCAAATTGGCTTATTTCGTGGATACACAAAGCTCCATGGATTTGGGCTACTTAATCATTCAAAAAATAAGCAAGACAATAAAAGCCATGCACAGTATAGTGATGGGCTACTTAGGCCAGAGTAGGGGCATTTCCCCCTTTCCACATACAATGCCATTTTGTTTATTTCTTAACATCTCTGTGAGGCTGACATTTGTGTCAGGCAGCTTTCCATTTCTGTGATGAGATACCTGAGGTTTTCAGCTTATATTTTTAAAAAGGTATATATTGGCTCATGATTCTGGAGGAATTGACTCAAGATCAATGACCTCATTGCTTTGGCTCCTGAACTAGAGTGCTGCATCCTGCCAGGAGGCAGGGAGCAGGGAGCAGGGAGCAGGGAGCAGGAGGAAGGGGGCAGGAGGCAGGGGCAGGGGGCAGGAGACAGTGGGTAGGAAGGATCCTGCCACATACAAGTCAAGGATCAGAAAGAGATAAGATGAAACCAGGGCCCCATGATCCTCTTTGAGAGCTAGTTCCCAGTAGTGATTCAAGAACCCCTGTCACTAAAAGTCTGACCACTTGCTGCTGGTTCCACCCTGGGAGCCAAGTCTTTACTACACTGGCTTCCAGGAAACATTTAATGAGCAACATATGACAAAATTAAATTAAAGTAACTAATTTGTGTGTGTGTGTGTGTGTGTGTGTGTGTGTGTGTGTGTGTGTGTGTGTTCCTCTGTCTCTCTTCATCTTAGTTTTTACAACAGGGTCTCTCACTGAACCTATAGCTCACAGATCTGCTGACCATCTCCAGAGATGCTCCTGGCTCCAACATTCTCAGCACTGGGGTTACGCACACACGCGTGCATACACACACACACACACACACACACACACACACACACACCTGCCTGACATTGCCCTGACACTGTCCTGCCTGGCTTTTATTTGAATGCTGGGAGTGTGGACCTCTCAGGCTTTCAGGGTTTCAGGGCCAGCTCTTCAGCCACTGAGTTCTTCCTTTAGTCCCTTTCTTTCTATTTCCTATTTCGCATACAGGATGCTGCCTAGAGAATAGCCTTTCTCTTGAGATCTCAAGCCCAAGACCAGCAGATGATGCCTTCAAATCCAGACTTGCTCTCCTTCATGCCCTTAAGCAACAGCCTAAGATGAAAAGAGAGAGACCAGGGAAGACCAACTCTCCCACCTGAACCCCAGAATGCTGTCTTTCCCCCTATGTCACCATGTCAAGCTTGCTTGGCTCCGAGGTTAACTGAATCGACCGCAAAGGACAAACGGTCAGATGTGATGATAAGGCAAATATCTGATTCCCGCCACAATTACAGAACAATAACCACTAGTTATGAATCATGAAAGGATCAGCCGGAAGCCAGTGGGTTGAGAAAGGTTCTGATGGTGTCAGAATTGGGGACACTTTGGCCCAGTCCCAGGCAGATACTCAGAACGTGTTACTGGTGGCCAGGGCAGGAGGTTGGGGCCATGATAGGGGAGTGCTGAGGCTGGGCACATCATCAGTGACCTGTCTGGTTTGATATAGAAGGGAAAATACGTTTCAAGCAATGAACGCAGACCTCGGTATGGCTGCTGAAGACCTTCCGTGATGGGGACAGGGAAAGGACTGACGCCCCTTTTTTTCTACCTCAGCACTTTGCCCTCAGTGAGCATCCATGTGTTGGGGTGTCCCTCGGGTCTCTAGGTGCTCTCACCTCTCACTGATCAGTCCCCGGTGTCTCTGTGCTAAACCAGCAAGAACTATGCTCGTTTCACTATGTCAGAAAAGACTCTCCCTAGCTCTCTTGCTCTGTGTTATGATCTGGTTTTCTTCTTCGCCTCTGCTCCATAAGGGGGAAAACAAATACATATTTAAGGAGATGGCTCAAACACTCTCCTTAAGTCAGACCATCTGTGTTGGTAGGAGCTTTAGATTTTTGTCTGGGAAGTGGAATTTCTTCTTATTTTCTTCATTCTTGGGAAAACCTACGGAACAACAACGAAAACAAAAACCTCAAAATAAAAGAAAAAAATACTTAAAAAAAAAAAAAGAACGGGAAGTGGAAGAAATTAAGATGCCTAACCGATATTTCAGAAAAATGTGAATAATTTGGCATTTCTCAGAAAGAATGTACAAATAGAGAAGAGAGAGGTCTCAAGTTACCCAGGAGTCTGCATTGGTCCTGCGAAGCCAAGGCTACAAGTTACTCATTTCATCTCTAATGAGCCTGTTCCCTCTCAGCTCAGCTTCTCATAAAACAAAACAAACAACAAACAAATAACACCACCATCAACAACAACAGCAAAAATCCACAGTAGGTAGGTTTGGAAGTCCAGAAGAGAAATGGTGGCACAGGAGCTTCTCTCCACTGATGTGACCCACTGGTGAAAAAGGTGGCTTTCTTGGTGACCACTTTGAGTCACCCTGTCCACCAAGTTCGCTGTGACCTCTGCTGACTGAACACCTCTCAGAGGCTGTTCAGAGCTTCCCGTTTTATTTTTCCTGCTCATGCCAAATCCAAATCCAGCCGATTCATCCCGTGAGCAGTAAATGGGTTAATTAAAAATGGCCCCCATTAGATCAGCCACTGATGGGTTTCTGTGGCTGATGAAACTCCAGTGGCCACACTAGTCTCAGTGGCAGCAATGCTGTGGCCACACAGGACTCTGGAGTGAAATAGGTGCTGCCTGAGGCCAATATGCATTTCACAAAAGCCCCTGCAGCCAGAGGAAGACCTTCAGACGTAACGCCAGGGCTTTGAACCAGGCAGAAATAGACTTCCCCCAGGCTGGTGAGAAAGATGAGCCAAACCCAGATGAGGTTAGTGGATGGAAACTCTTCCCCCATTTGTTTATTTAAATTAGGTGGAGTCTCATATTTTGGCTTGAGGTGATGCTCAGGGAAGCAAGGCACTTGGGTTCCTAAACCTTCATTGTCAACTTGGCAGGATTAACAGCCACCGAGGAGATGTTTCCTGCAAGGCTGAAGTGATGGAAGATCTGCCCTGAATATCTCATGGCTGAGGGCTCCAGCGCGAATGGAGCAGCAGCATTCACTCCTCTCTGTACTGACTGAGGAAATGTGTCATCACTTGTGTCAAGCTTCTGCCACCACAATGTCAGCCCACCTCCCACCTCCTAGTGATGCTACTCTGTACTCAAAAGTGAGCTAAGAAAGCCCTCTGCTCCTTAAATTGCTCTTGTCCCTATGCTATACATATACATAATGTCACCTGATCCTGGGAATGGAGGCAACCCTGTGGCTTTGCAGAAGGGCTGAGGGACTTCAGCTGCCCTATAGACACGTTTTTTTTTTTTTTTTTGAGACTTAAATAAAGAGGATAGTGGCTCCCACTTCTGCCCCTTGGAGCCTCGAATGTTCCTCACTCAGACTCCAGCCAGACTTTTTCTTTCCCTCTGGTGAAAGTACGCATAAGCTTTTATTTATTGAAAGATTTCTGTTATTTAGACAGAGGAAATGTTTCATACCCTCCAGCTCAGCAATTCCTGAGCTCTGCCTGTGCACAGACCTTCACCCAGGAGCCAGGAAATGCAGATTCTGACTCAGGAGGCCTGAAGCAGGGCCTGGGAACCTGTCTTTCTTTCTCCTTCCTTCCCTCCCCTTCTGCCCCTTCTTCCTCCCCCCCCTCTCTCCCCCTCTCCCTCCCTCCCTCCCCCTCCTTCTTCTCCTCTCTCTCTTCCTCCTCCTTCTCCTCCTCTCCTCTCCCCTACTTCTTGATTCTCTCTGTCTTTCCTTTGAGACAGGGCCTCAATGCCAGACTGGCCTTGAACTCACTGTACAGCCAAGGACGACCTCTAACTTCTGATTTTCTTTTCTCCATTTCCAGGGTGCTGGCATTACAGTTATTTATTTATTTATTTTTATGTGGTACTAGGGATGGCATCCAGGGCTTTGTGAAATCTAGGCAAGCACTCTTTATGAACTAGGTGAGGTACACCCCCCCAACCCCAAGAATCTAACATTAAAATATATTTTTTACCAGTCCTTTGAGACCTCCATGCAGTCTATTCTGAGCATATTAGAGGATCTGCCATTCTAATACATTCATGTGACCACGTTCTAAACAATGACACGGCACTAGGAACTTGTGAAGGAGTTGACTTGGTATTTCATTTATATGGCAAAGTAGCCAGTTAGCTCGACACCCAAGAATTTGGTTAAATGTTATGTGCTGACTTATTTGTGGAGGCTTAGTGTTGTAGTATGTGGCACCAGGAATAAAACTTTTTTTTTCTTTGCAATTTTCCTCAGGTCAAGGGATTAGAGGTGAGGGAAGTAGACCTAACATGGCAGCCCTTGATATGCCCTTTCTTCCCTTTGCTGTCACCAGAATGGGTGGTGAGAACCGAGAACAACTCTGCTGGAGAGCTGAGAGAGCAGGCAGGGTCTGAAGCTGGCTCAGCCCCAGCAGAAGAGGCATTTATCTGGTGGGCCTGTCGGGTTCCCAACAACAAGAACAGTGACTGTGCCACAGGGAAGGTGGACTTCCCCCAAGCTCTGGCTCCAGTGGGAAGGCTAAAGAATCTACACGATGGCCTTTCGGTTGGATTAGCTCCTGCAGTAATAGACCTATTAGCACAGAAGAAAGGGCTGACGAGGGTGTGGCCCGGGAGCAGTTGCTCCACTTGGTTACTCAATAGAATAGGCCTCATTTCATGGCCATGGCAGAAGGGCATTTTGGTTTCATTACTAGTCTTTATCTCATCACCATTTCAATGAGGATTAGCAATTTCAGATCCAGTGTGACTCAGAGACCAGTGGTCCACAGGTCACTTTCTAAGCCGCCTGGGCCATGGAACAATGGGGCAGCCTGAGATATAGTCTTTCCTTCATAGCATTAGGAATCAAACTTGAAAGTGACAAATTAGGATCCTAGGGGTAAAGATGAAAGAAAATAAGAGGGAGAGAAAATAAAGATATAGGAACAGCTCAAGCAGGAACCAAAGGTTTCAGGAGGGTAAACAAGAAAGGGCAGAGAGTTTTACTTGGTGTTTCAAACTCTGATTCCTAGTTTCCTGCATGGTCCAAGCCACATAATCACTGACTTTGAAGATGAGCTTTGGTTACTAAAAACTGTCAGGGAGAAATAGTCACAAAGGCTTCGTGAGCAGTTAGAGAGAAATAAGAAGTCTGTACAGGAGAAAGAAGCCTGTCTGGTAAAAAAAAAAAAAAGGGATTTAGAGGTGTGTGTGTGTGTGTGTGTGTGTGTGTGTGTGTGTGTGTGTGATGTTGAGGGTGCTCTTGTATGTGCATCTTGATAAGGAGGAGCAAGCCAGAGATCCAACTTGAGTGTTGACCCTCAGGATCTCTCTGCCCTGATTTTTGAGGCAATGTCTCTCACTGGGACGTGGGGCTCCCTGACTCAGGTAGACTGGATGGCTGGCAAGCCTCCTGTCTCTGCCCGGCCAGCATTGGGATCACAGATGACCATCACCATGTCCAACTCTTCAAAGTGGGCACTGGGACTCAAGATCCCGGTCTCTTGCCTGCCCTGCAAACACGTTACCTACCAAGCCATCTCCCTTGCCCCACGGTGGTATTTCTGTAAGTAGCTATTCTAAGAGAACTTCCGGAGGGGGCACGCTACCCCTTCAGAGCTGTCCAACGTGACACCAAGCTAGGCTGTGGCAGGGAGAGAAACCAAACGCCCAGCGAAGCACTTTGTAAGTTAAGTGTCATTACTTTAATTGTGCGTGTTTACAGGGCATGCTATGATGGTTTGATACATGTACATATGCTGATCAAATCAGGGTAATTAGAACTTACTGTTTGAGTTCAGAGCTTCCCTCTGTCTGATTATCTTCAAAACTCAGCTTAAGTACCACTTCCCTTTTAAAACCATCCACTTATTTATTTTTATCTCTTTATTAGTATAAAGGCTACATTACCTCTAATTATATAATTGTTCATAGATAATATCAGTAATAATCATATCAAATGTTCTTTAAACACTTATTCATATAACACGCCAGGAAACACACACACAAACACTCTTTCAAGCAATGTCTCAATTTCATTATTTCAAATTCTAGGAGATTTTGAATGGTTTTGCTTCCTGTTTTCACATACAGGGAAACGAGGCCTGACAGACAAGAATATTTATGGTGGAACACTGGGAGAGGTGATAGGACTGTGGGAGAGAGTCAGGGGACACACTGTCCCTCACCTATTTCATTCCAGCCCTAGCTCACATGATCATCCAGCAGCTCCTAATTTTATCTCTGGGACAGTCAGAATTCTGGTGACAGTCCCCATGATTTCCATCCCCTGGTTGTTTAATGTAACCTGATATGGGTCCTACTTTAAGGGGCTTTGCAGATGTCAGTAAGGTCCCAGGCCAGATGTTCTTAACATATGTATACCTGTGATTACCCAGGGGAGTGGATGACCCAACCAGGTGGCCCTTTAGAAACCAAGAATTTTCACCTGTTGGCAGTTCACTTAGAGCAAAGAGACTTAATGGACCATCAGTGGTTGCGCTGGCTGCAAAGGCCAAGGGCCTCTTGAACCTGAGAGTAACTCCCACTGACATCCAGGAAAAAAAAAACGCTGGCACTTCAGTTGTTATATTGCATGCTATATGAACAGGTGTTTTAAAGAACAGCAAGGAGCCTCCTTCAGTCCGCACTGGAATGAACTTTGTAGAAGATTCTTTTCTAGAACCCCGAGATAAGAAGCCAGCAGGGGCTGGTGGGACAGTGGCTGGAGAGATGGTAGACAAGATGGCTGGAGAGATAGCTGGGATGGTTCAGTGGTTAAGAGCGCTAACTACTCTACCAAAGGGCCATAAAATTCAGATCCCAGCACCCAGTCAGGAGGCTCACAAATGCCTGTAGCTTCAGCTCCAAGGGATCTGACGTCACCCCTGACCCTTGTCGGTACCTGCACATGTATACACACAGAGACACACAAACATAAATTGAAAAAAATAATAACATCATTAAAATCCTGTCTGGAAACACCTTAACTTTAACTCCTCAATTTTCTGAGCAAACTCTCCTGGTTCTCTGACCCACAGGCTGGGATATAGTGTGTCTTTTCAAGCTGCTGCCTTTGGGGTGCTTTACTGCACATCTATAACAGAGGAGTACAGAAACACGTCCTGTTAGAGCTATAGCGCCACTTTAAATGTTTTTCTCTGCATCTTCTTTTTTAAAATATATATTTTATTAATTTATTCATATTACATCTCAATTGTTATCCCATCTCTTGTATCCTCCCATTCCTCCCTCCCTCCCGCCTTGCCCTTATTCCCCTCTCCTATGACTGTGACTGAGGGGGACCTTCTCCCCCTGTATATGTTCATTATGACTGGCAGATCTAGGCCCGGGGGTCCTGCTCAACCTATGGCCCCAGCCAAGGACAATACGTGCAGTAAACTTCAACCTCCTACTCAGATCTAGCCAATGGACAGGACATTCTCCACAGTTGAGTGGAGAGTAGGGACTGACTTTCACATGAACTCTGGTGCCCCATATTTGACCACATCCCCTGGATGGAGAGGCTTGGTGGCACAAAGAGGAAGGATAGCAGGCTACTAAGAAGAGGCTTGATATCCTCTGCATCTTCTTTTGGGAAGCCACAGGACACTGTTTCACTTTTTTTTTTTTTGAACACGCAGACAGGAAAGGGGCTCGTGATTTCCAGAAGGGAAGACTTGTCACATGACCCTTTCTGCTTTCAACACAGGGCATGGCTCAGTGCTTCTCAGATCCAAAGTCCAATCTCTCCAGACCTTGGTATCTTCATCCATAAAACTGGGATAATAGCAGGGTTCTTGGAGGATGAAATGATACAATACTCATAAAGCATTTGCTTCATTGCCCAATGCATGGAGATCATCAGTCAGTGTTATCTGGCCACAATCTTTACCTGAGCAGTTTAATGAATGAATGAATTCCAGGAATGAGGTAAGACGTTGTTACCCTTAGCACACCTCCCGAGTTTTGAAACTCTTGCCACGTTTTGCTTCAGGTCAGGCCATCACACATCCCTGGATCTTGGACCATAGTAGCCTGACTCTCAGGCCAGGCCCCAGGATACAGTATTGCATCTGGAGCTGCTCAGAAATGGAGAATGCCGTGGGGTTCTGTTCCTGCATGCAATGGAACGACCACCACCCACCAGGTCATCCAAACTGTTGACTCAGGCTAAGCATCCTTCCCCGAGTGTCCCCTGTACTGGGCTGTGGAATAAAGGACTCCCAAAGCTCTTGAGCCAGAGGCCCTGGGTCGACAGGGACAGACTTGGGCAACTGTTCCCTACACAGCTGTCCCGTGCCTTGCAGAGAATCTACTGAGAGATACTTATAAAGAACCCCCTGCTTCAATTGATTTTAGTTGAGTGTATACTATTTCTCTATTTTAACTTTAAGTATTTTATTTATACTTTGACAATTTCCATCATGTATACTCCAAACACTTTCCCCCTAAATCCCACTTCCCATTTCACCAACAACCTGTTGCCTGATCTTTGTTGGTTTGAACTTGTGAAGGTCTTCTACAGATAGACATGGTTTCCCTGAGTTCATCAGTATAATTGCCACTTCACGTCCAGGAGACAGCATTTCACAGCTCTCTAGCATGTTCTCCTGACCCAATATTATGTCTACTCTTTCCTCCGTGTTCCCCAAGACTTGGGGAGTTGGTATAGATGTCCTGCCTACAGGCTGAGCCCACTGAGTCCCTTACTGGAGCATTTTACCCCATTGTGGGTCTCTGTGTTGACTGCTGCCCACTGCAGGAGGCAGCCTCTCCAGCCAACATTAAAAACAACAACAAAGAAAAACCCCACTTATCTTAAGACAACATGATTATGACATGTTTATGGCCTGTTATCTCTTTTATTAAATTATATCTTGCTTCTTCAGATAAGAATTCAAGTTAAGCCAACCAACCAATCAAACAAACAGCAATTTTGCCACTTAAAACAAAAACAAAAACAGACCGAGCTCTGGAGGATTGTTCTGTGGCAGAACATTTGTCCAGCACACAAGGCCCTGTGTTCAGTTCTTCACAGCTCAGTTAAATTTGTAGCATAATTTTATTTAAATTATATTTTCACTTTACTTAGGGCCTCTTCTGCTACTGCCCTCTGCTTTTTCTTTCATTGTTGCTTTAGACAGGGTTATTTCACTGAACCCAGAGCTAGCTGCTTCCGGAGCACTAGCTGGCAGGGAGGTCTGGGGACTAAGACACCCCTATCCCTTCCTCACTGGGGTCATAGGTACTTGCTGTCACACCCAGATTTTTGTGTGAGTCCTGGGGATATGGAATCAGCTCCTTATGCCCACATGGCTCATAGGCTACCCACCAAGTCACTCCTCTAGCCCAGAATTGTATTTTTTTTCTTAAAAAAACAAACAACAAAAAAACAAAAACAAAAAACAAAAAACCAGTGCCTTAATGCAGAAAGACCGCCGGAGTTTTGTTTTATAACTGGGTGCCATCTGGCAAGGAAACAAGGAGGATTGTCTGCGCACCCCAGCCAGAGTCTGCTCAGCCCCTAGTTAGGCCTGATTTGCAAGGTTGTCCTGTATGCGTGAGTTTCTACTTCAGTCTCCCCCACGTCCTTAGCGTCAATTCTAGCAAGTTAAATCCACGATGGGTGGGCCGGCGGGGAGGAGGGAACTGAAATATTTGAAAATAACTGGTCAGTGCAGCGATGTGTTTGGGTTGAGGGGTAAGAAACAAAGAATTCGAAGTGGTGTGCGGACTTGGACCAGGCCGACACCCAGGGCCTGGTGGTGTGTGGAGGAAGGCACGAAGCTGAGAGGGCTGGGGAACAATGGGCCTTCAGAGAGATGGTGTTACGTAACTGGGTGGTTTGAATTCACAAGTGTCAAGGCAACAAGTAGAAGAGAAAGTCTGTCCTCCTACTCCCTGGTGGGACGGAGCAGGCCCCTGAGACACACTCAGGCTGTCCTGGGAGCAGGATCTGTTCCTCAGGCTAATGCCCTTTAGGAAGGAAAGTCTCCACAATGCCTGACACCTAGAAGGGCCTTGGCGACTGGGAAGATGTTTTGTTTGTTAGTTTTCAATTTCTAATTTATTTTTATGAACATGGGACTTTTACCTCCACGGGCCAGAAGGGGTTTTCTGATCCTCTGGGACTGGAGTTTCATGTGACAATGAACGGCCATGTATGATGAAAATTGAACCTGGATCATCTGCAGGAGCAGCCAGTGCTCTTTAGTACAGAGCCATCTCTCCAGCCTCTAGAATGGTTTTGATTTTTAGAAAAGATTTATTCATTTATTATTATGTATACAGTGCTCTGTCTGCATGTACATCTACAGGTCAGAAGAAGGCATCAGATCACATTATAGATGGTTGTGAGCCACCATGTGGTTGCTGGGAATTGAACTCAGGACCTTTGTTGGAACAATCAGTGCTCGTAACCTCTGAGCCATCTCTCCAGCCCAGTTTTGATTTTTAAAGTAATGATGGCGATGAAGAGCAGTGAGCAAATGGGCAGTCCTCGGCCATTCGGAGATACCCTGACACTTGGCAGGGGAGCCTACTCCTCGGGCTTGCATGGGGAGAGTAGCACTGTGATTCGCAGGTTTCATTGTGGTTGGGCTCAGGCACAGCATGACAAGCATCTAGAAAGGCCACAGAAGCAAGAGCTGTGAGGGAAGCCTGGCTGGGTCAGAGGCGCCGTGCCCAGTGCTGAAGGTCACGTTCCTTAGAAGGCTCCTGCATGAGCTATCCCAATAATTCAAGAAGGATAAAGTCCCTCAATTGCTTCCAAGTCTCTTGCCCTTGTGTGCCAACCTTGAGTGGCAGCCACACCCCAGGAATTCCTCCTGGACTCTGCACTAACCATTCTGTGGACCAGTAACACCTCCTACTTTTCGATCTAATCCATGAACCTTCAAGGCCTCAAACTCAGCTATACTCTCCATCTTTGGAAAAGCACTCAATGCAGTCCAGCCTTCACTAGTGGACAAACTCTTTCTCTTGGGCCCCAATAACTCCCTGCACTTCGATGCAAACATGTCCCCACGGCCTCCATCGTAGACAATATTCAATTCTGACTCCTCCCCTTCAGTGCTCCCTGCTGGAGAGCACAGCAGGCCTTTGTACTTTAGTGTCTTTCCTCAGCCCCAGAAGTGCCTTGTAAATCCCTGGCAAGGAACCCCTCATTTTTCCAAGCCTAGGTGGCTGTAAAGAGGCTCTGCCCTGCACAAGACACAAGTCTGGGTTCTGCCTCCTTTCGAACAGTTCGACTGCTGCTCCAGCCTTTCTATCTGCTGGGCAACTTGTAGTTTCCTGTTTCCACAATTTTCATAAGGCAGGTCATTGCCAGTGGGAGTGGGCAACAACTGGGCAAATGGCTGAAAGACGTGCTTCTGCCTGAGGTGTGGATGGATAACGATGATGATGATGATGATGGTGATGATGATGATGATGATAGATGATGACGACACTAAAAACTCAAAAGGATGCCCTGGAGTGCTGAGCACTTCCCATTCTTGCCTTAGAACATGTGCATGTGACTGACTGCCGGCTTGACAGGGTCTAGAATGAGCTAGGAGGCCAGTCCTTGAGTTTGGGTGTAAGAGAGTTGTATATTAATTGAAGTGGGAAGAGCTAGCCTAACTATGAACGGCCCTAGTCTATAGACTGGACTGAATAAGATGGGGAATGAAGTCTGATCACCAGCATTTCTTTCTCTGCTATGCATGCTGTGGACCAGCTGTCACTCAATCTTGCTGCCATGCCTTCCATCCCCAAAAGAAGTCCTTCCCTCCCTCCTTCTCTCCCTCCTACCTCTCTCCCTCTCTCCTTCTCCCTCCTCCCTCCCTCCCTCCCTCCCTCCCTCACTTCCCTCCTTCCTTCCTTCCTTCCTTCCTTCCTTCCTTCCTTCCTTCCTTATTTCTTTCCTTTGTTTTTGTCAGGCATTTTGTTAGAGCAGTGGGCAAGGAGACTAGTGTGCACATGGAGACAGGCTGTAGTTGTTGCTCTCACTCAGTAGTGTGATATGACTTTCCCAAGGTCATGTAGCTTGGGAGAACCAACAGTGGGGCCCAAGCATCCTTAACTCTAGGGTCCTTACCTGCTCCTTAACACCACTCCCTGCTGCTGCAAGTGTAGGCACACATGTAGGTTTCAACAGACACGTCCAAATGCACACCCCGAGTTGGTCTGTGTTTGTGTGTACAAAGGTAGAAATGTGCTACCGCATTTCTAAGGTTACATGAGCACATTTGAATGTCTGAGAAGGTGCCTCTCTCACTTTGGAAAAAGCTTCCGAGTCTTAAAAGGGTTAATGTTAACATGGTCGAAGATTCCCCCAGGTAGAAAGGGCCCTACCATACAACCCTACTTGTTTGCTTTGCTTTCTGGTCCATTTAAAAACCGTAAGAACATTGTATTGTTGAGTCTGTATTCAGTTGGATGGGGATCCAAACTTTGTTCAAAGAGGAGGGAGGGAGACAGGGAGTGGGAGAGAGAGAGAGAGAGAGAGAGAGAGAGAGAGAGAGAGAGAGAGAGAGACAGACAGACAGACAGACAGACAGACAGAGACAGAGACAGACAGACAGAGACAGACAGACAGAGACAGACAGACAGAGACAGACAGACAGAGACAGAGACAGAGAGAGAAACAGAGAGAGAGAGAAACAGAGAGAGAGAGAGAGACAGAGAGAGACAGAGAGACAGAGACAGAGACAGAGAGACAGAGAGAGACAGAGAGAGAGGCGGGGGGAGAGCACACAGATTATGGGAGGCTAGCTTTGGGAGATAAAGATTTCCTTTTCAATAAAAATTTATACATAAATGTAGCCTGTTGTTTTTAACATGGAGCTTTCAGCACAGTCAACTCCCAAGAAGCACATTTTATTTATAAGGTAGGCTTCCATTCAAGTCCAGGGGTCCAGTGACTTGAGGGCCTAGTGGTATATATAGGTATGACTGCAGCAGCAAAGTGATGGGTGTAAATCATACTGTCAGGAATATGCTTTCCAGAGGAGTGACCAGAGGCATTTTCTGTTACCTGGCTGTGGGCCATGTCCCCTGAGACAGGAATTCCCCAGGTTGGAAGTGGGGCTGGGGAGTTGCTTTTTAGGTCCTTTTAAAAGTGAGAATGCACCGAAGGCAGCTGACTGCCAGGAGGATCTGCTCTTCGTTGACAGTTCAAAGAGACAAGCAAACTTTCTGTCCGTCGCTGTCATGCTCTCAAGTCCCTGGTGAAGGACAGAGACACCTGGATTCTTTCCACAAGTACTTTATTGTCAGAAAGCAAACTCTGTGCCCTGGGAGTTGTTTTGTTTGGATTTGTTTTTAATCTCATTTTGCATTGTTTTATTGTGTTCAGACTGTGAAGTTCAAGGTGGCTGGCAATGCTCTCAGTGATACCCACAAATATATTTCTACCAAGTAGCTATATTCCTCCCACTCGTGTCTCCTTGAGACATCTTGTTTGAGAGGGTTTAAAAGCTTCATGGTTTTCGAAAGCCCTTATTGGTATTAAAAGTACACAACCTCATAAGCCATCCAAAAAAGTTTTCGAATGTTTTCTGTAGGTCTGGAGCCATGAAAAGCCTTATTGTGTACCCAGGAAGACACTGGACTCAGGATGGCAATGTGCCCGAGGAAGGCCACTCAGCAAGAGAGGGAAGGGGGGCCGAGAACCCAGATACAATGGCAAAGGATACCCAATAAAAATGTCCACTCTTGGCAGATCAAATTCAGAAATGATGCCTTTTCATTGTAGAAAATCTTGGGGCAAAGCATCCAACATACACACAGAAGGGATTTCTGCATGTGTATGTCTCCATCTTATAGATGTGCCCCGGTTTCTCCCAGTCTTTTTTTTTCTTCTTCTTCTTCTAATGGCCAGCAAGTATTGGTGAGAGTTGGGAGAGAGTGTGGTCTTCAGTGTGCTGTTGGGCAAGAAGTAATTAAATGTACCCAGTACATACATAGAGGTACCCTCATTACAATACATCTGTGACGTTTGCATTTCAGAACCACATCCTCTTGACATTGAAAATGCCTTTAAACCTCATAGATGCTGGTCTTAACAAGGTGGGTGTTAAGGGCTGTGGAGATGCCTCGGTGGCTAAAGGCCACTGAACTCAATGTCCTGAGTTCAATCTCCCTGGATACACATAGTGAGAGGAGAAAATACACTCTCACAAGTTGTCCTTTGAACTATGACCTTTGACTCTTATGAGTGGCTTGCCATATACTGACCAATAAGTAAGTTAAAATATAATTAAGGAGAAATATAAAAATCTAATTTCACAGTTCCTCAAAATATGACTTTGTTTGGGACCAAAGTTACTTCATAGTAATCGAGTCAAGATAAGATCATCAGAGTGGTTGCCATTCTCTGATGACCTTTGACCTCATCAAAAGAAGAACCTTGGGAGTGACACCTGCAATGGAAACTGATACACAGACATATCAGGGACCATACATGCTGAGGTCAAGTCCATGGAGCTGGATCCCACTGAGGTGCCACAGCTTGTGCATGCCCCCACCCCCAAGAGCTGGGAAGAATCAAAGAAGGTCTGGAGAAGCTGTCCCTGCTGGTACCATGACTTAAAAGCTCTGGCCTTCAGACGTACAAGAGCAGGGATGTTAGCGGTTGCTTCCAGCCACCCAGTGTGTACTATTTTGTTGTAGGAACTCTGGTATACAAAAAACAGTGAGATTCTTTTTCACCTATGTGTAAGCACCAGGTGACATTTTTGGATGATGGTCTTGCTTGGTTTGGTTCTTGATAGAAAGAAAAGTCAGACAATATAGAGTTAGGGAATTTAAGACATACTGTCCTGTGTTTGCTCTGCTTTTCCATCTTATGGGATACATATGGGTAGGTCCATTTCCTGGGTTCCCCTGTTATTAACTTAATAACAGTGATGACCTGCAGCCAGACTCCGTGCTTTAAAATTCTTCATGGCAGTTTTGCCTCTGAAGCAGGGACCTCAGAAGTCCTATGTTCTTGTGGTACAGAGTAGAGGGAAGGCATCCAGTTCCCATAATACTCATATTTCACATGTGTGAGGAACAAATTCTGCATGTGAGATGTTAGGCTTTCTCTGTGTTCTAATGTTATCCTAATGAGGGTCCATCACAGATGAATGAAAATACCTCAAATCAAATAAGACAACCTTCTTAATGCTTTGGGGGGGGGTTTCATGTATGTGAATGTATATGTTTCCACTGTGCAGGTGGACATGTGTGCACATACATGTGGACAAAGGAGGACAGCCTCAGGTCCTTCCCATTGTTTGCTTTGCTGTTTCTTGAGACAGCGCCTTTCACTGGCCTGGAGCTTACCATGTGGGCTATGATAGCTGGCCAATGACCCAGGATCTGTCTCTTTCTCCTTTCCCAGCACTTGAATTAACGTTGCAGGTTTTATCTTTGCCTGTACCCTGTTTGTCCTGTTTCTCATCTGTGGCCCCTGCACTTTTAATTTTTGATGGACCGGAAGTGATTCTAATGGGCAGCCAAATGAACAAGCTTTCCTATGAAGAAAATATGTTCCAAGACTCCAAATAACAATTCTTATCCTAAATGTGTCACTGGCAGATAGGGCCCTAGTGCTCTCTAACTGACGTTATGACTTGACAGAATTATAATGAGGTAACAGACATCTCCATTTGCACAGGTGGAAACTGAGTCTAGTCTGTATGGTATAGACTAGACTCTGAATCAATTCCTACTTCAAATGTAGGTGTTCAAAGCTAAATCTGTCCAGGTTCACAGTAGACCCTATTCATTTATGCATCCATAGCCAGCTGTCTTCCCAGAGTGCTCCTTACCTTCTGTGCCCCAAAGATGAATTGGTCCAACATCACCTGAACTGGCTGGTTTTGTGTGTCAACTTGACATAAGTTAGAGTCATCAGAGAGGAAGGAGCCTCAGTTGAGGAAATGCTTCCATGAGGTTCAGCTGTGAGGTATTTTCGTAATTAGTGATCAACTCAGGAAGACACAGCTCATGGTGGGTGGTGCCACTCCTGGGCTGGTGGTCCTGGCTTCTATAAGAAAGCAGGTTGAGCAAGCCATGGGAAGCAAGCCAGTAAGCAGCACCCTCCATGGCCTCTGCATCAGTTCCTGCCTCCAGGTTCCTGCCCTGTTTGAGTTCCTGTCCTGACTTCCTCCAATGATGGACCATGATCTGGAAACATAAGCTGAATAAAGCCTTTTCTGCCCAACTTGCCTTTTTGGTTTGGCTATGGTGTTGTGTCACCGCACAGTTTCTAGTTAAGCCTGGTCTCAAGTCTGGTCTCAAGAACAACATCTGGCATACAGCAGACCCATGCCTTAAGAAAGTGAATCAATGGTGATGAACCGATAGAAGGTTTGACTGTCCTGTGGTAGGCCAAGGGAATCCCTGTTAGCCTTCTGACTGTGTTACATAACAATATGGATGAGATGTCCTGGGCCATTTGCCATCACCCTGTGGTTCTTCCTGTCATGGGAAAGCCAGGAGAGCCAAGAGTCTGAGCCCCTGCTGCTAGGAACATGTCCTCTGCCCCATTAAGAGGACCCCACCCCAGTAATTACAAGCTAAATGACTTGTTAAATCCAGGGCCTTCCCAATGCATCCTTGGATGTGCAATTGATATTCTTCAGTCGGTTTATCTCACTTTGGGGTAGTACATATTTTATAGAGAAAGGAAAGCTCTCCAATTAATAGTAATTGTGGTCGAAGTAGTAATGGCCGTCTCCAGCCTCTTTCCACAAGAGGAGACTGGAAGGCCCATGTTAATTGCCACAAAGAGCTCTGTCTATCTGCAGCAGGACATAAATAATAAATTAGAGGAAGAGAGGATAGTACAACTGCTATGGTCTTCATGGGGGACGAATGGGTATTTATGGAGTGCTGATTGCTAAAGTTCTTCTCTGAGTAATTATTAGTAAAAGTGAAATGTCTACGTTTGTAAGGGAATTTTAATTAAAGGGAAGGTGGCTCTCATTATTGGGAAGAAATAGTGTTTGGGGATTAACAGGAAGGTTCAAGGCAAACGTGTTGAGTCTGACTGACTTCCCTTGCTGCCATTTGGGTGACAGCAGGAAGCCAAACTACTGTGTCCCCCATTTCTATTGGATTTTTAAATCAAGGGATATAAAGCAGTTAGAATCATGATAAACAAGCTATGACTGGTATCATGGAATATAGATTGAATGTTGAAAATTGATTTAGCTCAGTACTGTCCCACGGGGCTGGGCCTTTATCTGCCTTTTCTTTTTTAGATTGATTTTTTATTAATGTGTATGCATATTTATTATCATATTTTATTAATGTGTATGTGTATTTATTATTAAGTGTGTGTGTGTTTGTGTTTGTTTGTATGTGAATGTGCAGTATGTGTGCATCAGACCCCCTGGAGAAACACTAGATTGTGAGCCAGCATATGTGGGAGCTGGAAATAGAATGCAGGTCCTCTTGAAGAGTGGGAAATGTGTCTCTCCAGTGCCTTATCTCCTTTTTTCAGTGTTCAGTGTTATCACATATAACAGCGCTTTCATGTTGGCTTTATACTTAGTAAATGAGACTAGCTATGAGGAAAGACAAGGTGCCATTTCTGGAGTGTCATATATTTATATAATGCCATGGCATCAGCTACTGGTCTGTTGGTTTATTTTTTTTTTTCCTTTGGAATGACTTATTTGGCATTCAGGATCTAGCAGAGCAATTCGCCAGAATCAGTTGCATGAGATACTCTTGATGAACAGCCGTTCTTCATTTCCACAGGATCACACCCCATTTCCTTATGGCAAGTCTTAATATTTATACTTATTGGGAGGTGGAGGCAGACTCATTTGGGGAGTTGACACAGGCCACCTGATCTTTTCCAGAGGTGTGGGATGACACGGACTTCATGGAGCCTTGTGCTGATCATCTTCCCTTATGTACCCATGCCAAGAAGGCTGCACCAGGAGTTGAAGAACTGGGAGGATGAACAGGTAAGTGGGCACAGGTGACTGGTGTGGCTCAGGTATGGTAGGCAGGTTCTGTCTTCCCTCCCAGGAAAACCAGTGAGTGTCAGATTCAGCCCAAGGCTCTTTCTACCAGCCAATGAAGGAGCTTTCATTGCAGAAGTGCATCTATCAGCAGATGGTTGAAGAAATCTGTGTAGTCTTATCTCCTGGATGCCTTATTTATTCCTGGCCACGGACTAGAAATGTATTCAGACAATTAAGGGTACATGGCCTTTAGACAAGAGAGACAGAATTAATGAGAAGAGGCAACATATCAGGAAACAGACTCAACAAAGCAAATGGATACATTTAAGTTAATCTAACGTCCCCACAATGGACACATGGGTCATCATGACTCTAATCTGAAGGTGGCTCTATCATTAAATTTTTGAGTTCTTGGGATGGGGTGGGGGAGCATTGCAGACTAGACCAATGGCTAGCGAACTTTCCTTAAAGTCTTAAGCACAATATGTTTGGCTCTGCAGACATAGTGTCACAGTCCCAAGTATTCAGCTCTGCTCTGTCACTCTGAACAGTCACAGGACATATGATGCAACTGTTACATCTCTATTCAAGTTTAAGGGTGTTTGTGAACATTGAAACTTGGATTCCATCTATGTTTCATATATCACAAAATAATTGCCCTTTGTTTGACTTCTTGTTTAGAAATGTTGAGGTTATGGTTAGTTCATCAGTTGTACAAAATGGGCAGTAGCCAGCACTGGACCTGGTAAGCCATGTCTTGATAATGTCTCTTTGAAATATCAAAAATATGCACATATATATGTATATATACATATATATATATATAAAGAAAAGTTGAGGCAGATGCAAGTGAGGTTTTCCTCTCATTAAAAATTAAAATATATACCATGGTATCTTACATTTTTTATCAAGTTTTTGTTTGCTTGGTTGGTTGGTGAACGGTCAAGCAAGGAGGAAGATTTAGCCCTGGATGGCCCAATAGCAGACGTGCTACAGCGAGGTCCTGCTTCCTATGACGTAACCAGTGTTTCTATTTTAAAGCTGAGCAAGTGGGCACAGTCCACATAAGTCAACACCACCAGAGCCCTGGGGCCAGATTCCAGATATGTACGGTTCGCTGTATTGTTTTTCTTAAGAACTGAGGTTCTGGGATCAGGACTTTACATATCATGCCTCATTGATAATCTCTGTGCAGCCGCAAAACACATAGTTTAAGAGGAAGGCTTGGTTCTGTATAGCTGGCAAATGCCAGGACCAGGAAGGAGCATTAAGAGCTCAGCAGCTCCAGAGAGCTGTTTTCTAGGTGGGCCTGGTGCTGCAGGTTTGTAGTTCTAGCCACTTGGGAGCCTGAGGCAGAAAGATCATGACTTCAAGGCCTGCTGGGCTACAAGAGTGTGTTTAAGGCTGGCCCGAGAAACTTGGCGAGACTTTATCTAAAACTAAATCATAAAAAAGAGGGTCAGATGTGTGTGCTTGTGTATGTGTGTTCATGTACATGTGTGTGTGTGCATGTATGTGTATGTGTGTGTGTGGGGGGGGCCTCAACCAGTAACATGTCTGCTTCAAAAACTAACACTGAATCTGATCCCAAGGTCTCCAAGGTTGAAGGAGAGATCCAGTTTCTGCACATTTTCTTTTGACCACATAGCCCATGGTACACAATCACCTCACTCACATAACATCATCATCATCATCATCATCATCATCATCATCATCATAATAATTATTATTATTATTATTTAATATTATTATTATTAAAAGAGAAAGCACATGGGTTGGAGATATGACTCAGTGGTTTGCAGCATTTATTAATCTTTCAGAAGACTTGGGTTTAATTCCTGCCACCTTCATGGTGGGTCACAGTCATCTCTAATTCTAGATCTGGGGGAATCTGACATTCTCTTGTAACCTCCATGGGTACCAGGCACACATGTGCTACCCATAAATATACACAGGCAGAACATTCATGCAAATAAATACATCTATAAAGAAATACATTGTCATTTTAAAAGAAAGAAAAAAATCACAATTTACAATCCAGCTGCAAAACCTGATTCAGTCTATATAAATGTAAGAAATGCCTTTGCACAAAATTACCAATAGCCAGCATGCTTAGACACCTCCTCCTGGACAGAGACCGTGCAAAGGGCCACACAGATGTCATTCCTATTTTCAGTCCAATTCTATATGTTCCAAATCAAGGTTCAGAGGTGAAGTGATTTAGTGCTGTGAAGGTGGCTTGTCTGTATTTCTTCTCTCTCTGTCCCTCTATCTCTGTCTCTGTTTCTGCCCTCCCCTCACTTTTATAGCAAAGAGTTCTGTGTGCTAGTGTGTCCATGTTCTCCAGATTTGTAACAAAGCAGTGACTAGTGCATAAGGAGGTGCTTAAAATATTTGTGGAATAACTGGATGGAAAGATGAATATAAGTGAGATGTTGCTTTCTGGTATGCAGCCAGAAATTACAGAATGTGTTTATCCAAGTATCCACATCTCTTTAAACAGTCAGCATCCTAAGAAACTTAAGAGTGTAAAGAGTTGCCTTCAGTCATCAAGGACTGGGCAAGAAAGGTGAGCACTTCAGCATATGTAGGCAGCACTGTTGAAATACAACTGCTTTGAAAAGCTAAAGTTTAGGCTCATGGATACATCTACACTGTAAGCCCGAGTACTCATGTCTGTGGTCAAGATGTGATCATTGCACTGTCTGAACCACACCATGATTTCTTAATGTAATTTAAGCACGGTACCTTATGAGAAGAGATTCATAATGCATTAGCTGCTGTTAGGATTTGCACAGGCCACCAGAGAGGGATTGCTGGATGCCTGGGGAGGAAGACAGAAAATCAGCCTCCAGTCAGTCATACCTGGATACGTCTATATTCAGAGAGGGTGGGAGGAAAAACAGGAAATAATAAGGAAAGAAAAAAAGAGTGAAAAGAGAAATACAAAGAGAGAATGAGAGACTGGGGGAAGGACAGAAGGAGAGAAAGAAAGAGAGGAAATAGGAGAGAATTGTCCATTGGGGCTGGCGGGCAGGTGCATCGGTGAGTGTAGCCATCGCCCGGGACTTGGCAGCAGCCTCTGTAGCTTCCATCACTGCTTTTTGACAAGGGAGAGATATTCTTCAGAGGCGCATTGAAAACTTAGGTGGCAGTTGGAGCTACTGAAAACTTGCAGAGGAAGCTGCTCCTGTGCTCTCAGGAGATGGCTGTCACATGTGAGAGGGATGTGCTTGGTCAGATCACAGATCAGAGCTGTCTGCAAGTCACCAGAGCCACCTTTGTTCAGCAGGTACTTTTTGTGGTCCCCTGTGGTCCCTGCGGGGGGGTGTGTGTGTGTCTACAACTCCAACAGGCAGACTGTCATGGGATGGATGAGAGCATTGTGCTGATGGTCCTCTCAGCCAGAGTCCCCACTTAGAGGGTTTAACCAATTTGTGATAGAGACAGTGCCAACCATTCAGCTGATGTGTAAACACACATTATCACAAGCACACACTCATGCATGTAAAAAGTCAAGCATGCGTACTGTTGTCTGTACAACTATACACTAGTATGTACATGCTCACATACACAGATATTCCATACTCACTCATAAACATATTTTTTCATCACCCATATGCATATGAACATTCAGCCCCATATATAAATTCCCACATGAGTACCCTCATAAATACTCACAAAAGTAAAAACTTACATATGAATAGCCTCACTACACACACACTCATACATTCCCACATTTTTAGTAAATATATAGTGCAAACTATATATACTTATAATTAGTATGCTTATCATATGTATTATAAATACGTATGTGCAGATATCTGCACAAATGTCCATGACTGCATGTGTTCATGCAGAGATACACTGGCACTCAACCTCAGACACAGGTGAGCAAACTCCAGTGACTGCTTCAAAACTCACAAATTCCGTACATCAGAACTTAGGTTTCTGCCCCATACAGGCTGACAGGGCATCCTCATAAACAAATCTGCAGAAAACTCTGTTGCCTCTGGGATAAAGTGTTCCTGCTCTGTCAGATACCCACCTTGTACAGTCAGTCACCCTCTGCTGGGAAAAAAAAATCCACAAAAAACACACCAAAGAAACAAACAAACAAACAAATAAAAACCCCTTGAAGAACATGTCAGTCCAGTGCTTGGAAAACCTGCCTAAAGCAAGGAGAAGGGCCCTGTTTCTGGTTAATAGCGTGGCCATTTGTATGGCTGCTGTTCTTCCCCCTCCTGCATGTTATTTAAATCCATACATTGTGTTTGCCTTTTGTGTCCAGCTCCAACAAGCCTCCCTTTGTCCCCGTCACAAAGGCCAATAAACTCTGCGTGGAAAGTAAGGTTCAGGGTCTGCCGGGCCTTATGACTAATTGCCAGTCAGTTTATATCCTTGGGACCATGAACTGATACTGGGAGACAGTGGCAGAGAGGGAGTCCATTGAGCGCAGAGAGCCCCCTGGTCACCCCACGGGGGCTGAGATGAGCAACAAAGGGGCTATTGAGAAGGGTGGCCCCAGCGGAAAACTGGGAGAGGGAGCGGGTGGCATGACCACATGGCTGGCCTCCAGTGTGGCTTTTGTTTGCTGGACAGTGAAAACTGGCACGTAGAGCCAGTTCTGTTTATCTTTGGGGGGATTATAGAGGTATGGTTGACAAGTTGAACGGACACTTTCGCAGTGCGTGATGTGATGACTGGGTATCCACGTATATTGTGCAGTGATAGCACACAGAAGCACCCCGTCATCAGCCACATTTTTCATCTGCGTATGCCTGTGGGGGTGAGGGGTGACAGCGCTTAAAATCTTCCCTCTTCTCAAGTTCCAAGCTGCACAGCACAGTATCACTGACCACAGCCACCGTGCTGCACACTGATGCCCAGAAGTTATTCATCGAGTAGAAAGTTGAGGGTCCATGGAGAGACAGAGAAACCCGTGCCGGGCCCACCCTAACCCACAAGTATAAAGCGAGCCCTGCTTTGCCATGGCCTTGGGTATTGTGCCCCACGTGGTAATGATTTTTAGAGATACATGAGCGTGAACTGATTGCGGACCATCTCACTAAAATGCATCACTTCCATCTGGGGTTTGCTTGCTTTACCACAGGGACACCTGTCCACCTGGGGTGAGAATGGTTTGGGGCCTGCCCAAATCCCCAGTGCTAAGTTCCCAGCATAGATATCAGAAGAAGCAAGCAATAGGGATAGGGAAGTTCCCTCCCTCCCTCCCTCCCCCTCCCTCCATCCCTCCCTCCCTCCTTCCCTCCTTTACTCTCTCCTATCTGTGTTCATTTCATTTAATAATGACTTCCTTCCCATGGAACAGTCATTGAAGTCTACTTTCAGTGTGTAGTACATGTAGTATTCAATTGGGTAGAATGAGGAATGATCCGGAGTTCTAAATATTACCCAAATGTTGGATTCTATTCATGTGACTTGTACCTCGCCATGAAGGTGGGCCTCCAACAAAAGTCCGTGCTTGTGCCTCCGTTTCTGCATACACTTCTTCCCTTCATTTTTCTTGTCCACAATTACTCATTGTCATCTTCTCTACCCTTTGACTCACATTCCTGCTCAGTGTCTGAAGAATGGGATGGTTCTATTGATGTCTTTGAAAAGGGTCTTGATTTATGGCTTTCCTTTATTCTGGGACTATAAAAAATTCCTCAAACTATTAATAAACTGGGGCATGATATGTAGGGCAATCTGAAGCCATGAGCTTAGACCGTGGTCACTCATATTTGGCTACAGAATAAACTCTCTTAGACCTTTTGAGATGAGGACTATACTTTGTGTTGACAGCCTCTCCTTGCATTTGCTTATCCAAAAGCCAGGTTCTATGAAATAATAAACTCCCCTTTTCACCTTGATCCATTAGAATTTGAGTGGCTGTAATTTTCATGTGGCACGTTCTTATGTATGCCAGGGTAAATGGAAGGCTTTTCAAATCTCAAATATAAGTGCTCCAAACTCAAATGTGACCACCCAGAGCCCTTGACAGGTGACTTAAAGAATCATCAAGCTGCTAATCCAATTTTCAAAGTTTAATTACAAAGAATAATCTGTCTAATAGGCATAGTGTATGGGTCTCCCTCGTTATTTTGAAAATCATCACGTATATCTCTTCTGGATTGCTGCTATTTGCCGCTGGTCTCCTGGGTCCCTGAGTCTTGTCCATTTGTCAACCCTGTCCCTGCTTCCACACTTTAGGCAGAAGGGTCAGCAGTAGAAATGCAGCAGAAACAAAGTGTCAACCCCATCACCATTGTCCTCAGTCCTGGAAGGGGACACGGCCCAATAACAAGGAATGAAACAAAATAAACTCGGGCAATAATATACATTACAAGGAAACACAGAATAATGAGTTATAAATCACCAAGGTGGCGGAGAAGCTGGGGAAGCCCTTGGTTTGGATGGCCAGGAAACCGTTTCCGGAAAGGTGACAAGTATTCCGAGAGTTGAGTGATGGAAAAGGAACGCCTGTGTGTACCTCGAGGGCAAAGTGTTCTCAACTGTGGCTATTAATACTGATATGGGGGGGGGGAGTTTAAAATCCAGATTCTTAGGTCAATTTCATAGAAACTCTGATTTAAGTGCTGCAGAGATGGCTCAGTAGTTAAGAGCACTTGCTGTTTTTATAGAGGCCTTGAGGTTGATTCTTGGCACTCATGTATGGCAGTCCACAAACACTTGTAATTCCAGCATCTGGGGACCCAACACCCTCTTTTGGACTCTGAGTACTAACACTCAAACATGCACAAACTCGTAAACAGAAACATAAACTCACAATTAAAAATAAAGTAAATCTTTTTGTTTGTTTGTTTGGCCAGAACCGGAGCATGCTTTTTCTGGTGTTCTAGGCTTCCTGCTGTTTCTCTGAAGCACTGTTTCCTGATCTTTCAGTCATATAACTATTTATCTTCCATGCTGCTGGCCTCTGCTGGCCTTGCTCAAAAGGCGTGGCCCTTTCTCGTTCTCTTCTTCAGTCTCCTCTGCCATGTAGCTGCCAAGATTTACAGCTCGTCTGTCCTGGGCCTTTTCTTTTAAATCCTACTAGAACTTTCCTCCAGGTCCAAAAGTAATAATGATAATAAATCTGACCAAATCAAATTTGGGAAAGGATGGATCCTGATTTCAATGGTTTAAATGAGTACCAGGCCTTTTGTATTCAGTTCTTCATTGGACTCTAATGTCTTGTTAAAATTTATGGTCCAAGGGATTCCTGTTAGTAACAGAAGCAAGTCTACAAGTCAGGGGCTAGCCAGCCAGCCAGTCATAGTCCTCCAGTCAGTCAGTCTGTCAGTCAGTCAGTCAGTCAGTCAGCCAGCCAGTCAGCCAGCCAGCTAGCCAGTCATAGTCAGTTGTCAGTCAGCCAGCCAGCCAGCCAGCCAGCCAGCCAGCCAGCCAGTCAGTCATAGTCAGTTGTCAGTCAATTGGCCAGCCAACCAGCCAGCCAGCCAGTAGGCTGTCAGTTAAGTCAGTCAGTCAGTCAGTCAGTCAGCCAGCCAGTCATTCACAGTCGGTTGTCAGTTAAGTCAGTTAGTCAGTCTGTCAGGCAGTCAGTCAGTCAGCCACCCAGCCAGCTAGCCAGCTAATCATTCATTCATTCATTCATTCATTCATTCATTCATTCATTTAGTCAGTCAGTCAGTCAGTCAGTCAGTCAGTCATGGTCAGTCATCAGCTAGTCAGTCTGTCAGTCAGCCAGTCAGCCAGCCAGTCAGCTAGACAGACAGACAGACAGTCACTCAAACAGTCAAGTTTTATTTTGACTTCTGTAGGAAGCCACAGGACTAGTGTCTCAGGTAATAGAATCTAGGTCACACTTAGAATTCCTAATAAACAACCAGGGGAAGAAGTCAAGGGCATTGCTAGAGTGGTTGATTTGGAGCCCAAAGAAAAGACCATGTTGAAGATGTAAAGTGAGGTAGACATGGGTGTTTGTGTGCATTCTAAAAGTGAAGAGTGCTGTTGGAAGAAATGAGCCACCCACCGCGGCAAATGAAGATCGACCTTTGACTAAAGTGTCACCAGGTTTGTCAAGATGCAAGATGTAGGTCTGTGGTGACCTTAGGGAAGGCTGTTTAGCTAACATATGGATAAATGGATATTGAGGAAGATGACGTTAGGGGAATCTTTAGTATTAAAAGTGACAACTACAAGGCATGATGGGAATGTCGTCACATGTTAAGTGGGTCGTGGATGAATGAATAGGTCTGAACATGATGGATGGATGAGTGAGCCAATTATTCAAACCCTAGTTTCCAGAAGAAAGCTAGCTGCTCGTGGGTATGCCCTGATCAAGTAATCCTTTAGCCCGTGGGATTCTCATACTGAACTGATTGTCACTGGCTTATCAGAGGGATGGCTCAGATCTCGATGTTCTCATGGAAAAAATAGCCATAAATTTTCCTTTTAGGACAGGGGATGTTTCCAGGTGTTTCCTGGATATGCCATGTCACTTATGAAACAGCTTCCCAGGAAGGCTTGGTACTTTCCTCATCCAGCAGGCAAGGTCCTGTAAAATATTGATGTAAGTTTCAGTCTGATGCCCCCATTTCAAATCTATCATTAAGTATTGTGGTTCCTCCAGATAGCATTCATGGAAAAGTCAGATTGGGTTTCCCAAAATGCCTGGCTTCATATTTTCATATTCTCTCTCACTTTCTGTGGTGTGTGTGTGTGTGTGTGTGTGTGTGTGTGTGTGTGTGTGTGTGTGTGTGT
This sequence comes from Acomys minous, assembly GCF_964271855.1. NCBI lineage: Eukaryota > Metazoa > Chordata > Mammalia > Rodentia > Muridae > Acomys > Acomys minous. Next base: position 12,420,154 of record NC_140496.1, read on the forward strand.
GTGTTTGAGAGAGGGAGGGAAGGAAGGAGAGGGGGGAGAGGGAGAGAAGTGTTTCATTGTTGAGTAGGATTTCTCATAAGACTGCCTACTTTATTTTAGAGCCAGGGTCTCTCATTGGTCTATAACTTGGCCAGTTGATCTGTGGTATCTGCCTTTTCACTCAGGATTGCAATGGCATGCCATCATGTCTGTTTCTGCGGTTGTTTTGTGAGGGTTCTAAGCATCGAGCTTGGGTCCTCATGCTTGCACTGCGAGCACCTTACCAACCGAGTCATTTCCTCAGTGGCTGTATGTTCTTTTCAATATTCTCCTCATTCATTCCATTCTTATGATTTTCTTTTTCTTTTTCCTACAAAGAAAATTAAAAAGAAAAATAAATTCCAGAAATCAAAGCATAAAACACAAAAACCTAAAACCTTCTCTTTTGTCTCTTGAAGAAGCCCAAAGCCAACATCATCAAATCAAGTGCCATATTCTATGATCTATTATTTTAGTATGGTTCTGAGTTTCTCACCTATCTGTGCCTAAATAATGTTTTTTAAAGACAACCTCATCAGTAAACCACCATGGAGAAGTTTCACAAGGCCAAAACAATGAATAATAATTAGGAGTATTCCAAAGGCGATATTTTTGCCACAGTTTGGAAATAATGTATGACTTTGGGGACCCTCCAACGTCATCAAATAAATGATGTCTTCAATATAGTTCTCTTGGTAATCTGCACAAAGACACCTGCAGGCTGGCAGCCTTAATGGTCCTTCTTTGTCAGTTTATTAATTTTGGTAGTCAAGAATCTTATGACATATTAACAAAGTGTGACCATGTGTGAATAAAACCCTGAGTTGGCCTCACCTCATATAGATAATTACTAGGTGGAAACCATTGCCTGAGTGCTTTGAGCTTCTTATCACTTAAGACACGTTATCAAAAGTATTTTCTGAGAAATCTGATGAGAATTTCAAAAAAATGTATATCTTGAAGGAAGGAAGGGGAGGGGAAAAGGATTGTGAAGTGCTGTCCTCTGGATATGCCATGGCTGTTGCGTACATGATCCTACAGTAGCTGTGGTGACCTGCTCAGTATTAAGCCCTTTAGCAATTCAAGCCCTTAGTACAACAGCTATTAGTTGGTGTCTCTGAAGAAGGGAGGGTCATTTTTCTTTGGGGTTGCAGTCGTTGGTGGGCTGCTCAGACTCCAGTGAATGACCTCACACCTGTGTGCGTATGGGAGGATTAATTGTATTCGTAGGTGAAAAAATTTTTTAAAAAGGAAAGAAGGATGTGAAATTGGGAAGAAGTTGTGATGGGGGTCCTGAAGGAGGGGATCTGGAAGGGAACTGAGGCTTGTATACAGTCAAGATACATTTTGTTATGAAGCCTTCAATTAATAGGTAACACATACTATAAACTAGGAAAGGCAATTAGAAAAAGAAGCAACAACATGCATTTCCTTTATTGGATAGGAGGAGATGATGGTGTGTGGTGACATATGTACATCACATATGTGTTCATATGTGTTCATATGACACAGAATGATATAATATTGCATCTAATATGGCGCACCATTAAAGGAGAGCATCCAATTTTTGGGTCTATTATTCTTGAAGTAATCAGAAATAAAATTGACTTCATCTAAAATTCTCCCCCTTTCTCTATTTGTCCACCACCAATAAGCTATATTTTCAATTCCTTACATTTATTAATTTTTATGTATATGAGTGTCTTGTCTGCATCTATGTATGTGTACCTTATGCACACAGTACCAGAGGAGGACAGATGGCAACAGATCCCTTGGAACTGGAGTCACAGACAGTTGTGAGGCATTAGTGGATGCTGGGAACCAAATCCCAGTTCTTTGCAGGAGCAGCAAGTATTCTTAACCACTGAGCCATATCTCCATCCCTGGTCCATCTGCTCCCACAGGCTGTTTCTCTTCAGTGTTATACTCCCTGCCTTTAGCTGAATGAACACCAGCACACGCCCATCTTCAAGGCCAAGTGCTTTAGGGAGAATTGGAGATACACTCAGACTAAGACCTCATGGCCTTTCTATCATTGGGCCAACTGTCACCTAGGCAGGATAATGTCATTGAGTCATTTTGGACCAGTTGCACTGTATCCTCAGCATACGAGTCTTTGTACATTTTAGCCTGGCAAGGTAAATCTTACAGCAGTGTTTTGAGGACTGCTTCAGGTCCCAAGGAGACTGGGATGAACAGGAAATGTTCCTACTTCTTGGAACTCTCAAATTAGACTCCAGAATAATTGAGTAATTGAGAGAGAATGTTAAAAAAAAACCCTATAAATAGACCCCTGACTTCTGCTTTTCATTTCTTCACTTCACAACATGAGGTCGATTACTCTTGGATCATATCCGACAAACTCTAGGGTATTTTTCACTTTGGTCTAGAGATGTTCTCCCTGACACAGCCACAGAGAGCTTCTTAATCGTCTTGACTTGAGAATCAATGGTGTGAAACCACAGGTCCAGATGCATGTCAGGCATTTTGTGAAGAGGATTATAGCTGATTGCGGCTCTTTGATGGGTTTCTCTCTCTCCCTCATACTGGACTGTCTGACGTACATATCCCCAAGATTCACAGCACTGCAATGGGGACATCTCATTTCATGCAGTGGGGGAAATCTCAGCTACTGCCCAGAGAAAGAAACATCTGCCAACATTCCTTGTGCTTTAGAGTTCTTCACTTCTGTGCCCATGGAATCCTGCTATCAACTTCTATTATGTCCTTTGTGTTGTTTGTTTCTTGAGACAGGGTCTCACTAGGTAGCCCTGGCTGCCCTAGAACTCACTATGTAATCCAGGCTATTGGCCTCGAACCCACAGAGATCAGCCTGCCTCTGTACCTGGAGTATTGAGATTAAAGGCCTGTGCCATTATGTCCAGCACCCAGGTTTTTTTTTTCTTTTTCAGATAAGGTTTCCCTGTGTAGCCTTGGCTGTCCTGTACTCGGATGGCCTCAAACTCACAGAGATCCACCTTCCTCTGCTTCCCTGAGTGCTGGGATTAAAGGCATGGGCTACCTAGCCCAGCCTCCAAAGTTGAATATTTTCAAATCTTTATCTTGTTCCATCCTTGCTCTGCTGTGTACATGTGATTATCAGTTTACAAGCCCTCAGCAACTCTGTGCAGACATTCTTCTATCGTTGGAAAGTCCTAGCAGGCAGATGTCAACCTGAGATCGGCTTTCTGACCCAGGGGCATATACACCATGGTGCCTGAATTGTGTGTTGTGGCCTGAGGCTGGTATTTACTTATACATTTACCAGGTGATTATATCACAGAGATGCCTCAGCCATGGACGTTTTAAACACCCCAGCATTCAGCCAAACCTCGCTCTAACTACTCCTGGTTGATGTACCTAGTCATGAGTAATCGTTTTACACTCAAAGATTCTACTATGCAAGGAAACTGTGCCTTAATCCTGCATAAACTTAGAGAATGTTTTAGTCTCTCTGAGCTTCAGTTTACTTATCTCTCACTTAGGCATAACCATTACACCTGTCTCTGTTACAGGATTGTGTAAGATGAACTCTAGGAAGTATTGTGGTTAGCACCCAGTGAACACTTGAGAGGTCAAGCTACTATTTCAGTCAGTGTGACGACCTTACCAAAACACCACAACGGGGTAGCTCAATAATACTCACTGTTTCCTCATAGCATTTGAAATTTGATGTCTAAATTAAGGTGCTGGGTTATAGGCAGGGCAGATGTCTGCCTTCGTGCAGGATGGTCACATATTTAGGTGGAAGAAGAGTAGTTTTCTCTTTTATACAGTCATGGTTTTATTAGATTAGGACTGAAGGATTGTGACTTCATTTAATATCTCAAAACTCTCTTAAAGGCTCCTACTCTAAGACAGTTAGTTACATTGTTGGTCAGGCCTTCAATATCTCAAAACTCTCTTAAAGGCTCCTACTCTAAGACAGTTAGTTACATTGTTGGTCAGGCCTTCAATATATGATATTTGGAAGGAAATAGTTCAGTCCATGTGAATTATCATTACCATTATTATCTATTTCCAAAATTCTACTGTTGGGCGATTAACTGTCCTTGGCTGCCCTGGATGCTCCTGGCTATGGTATTTAAGTTCCCGAGTCGCAGGGGACTCCTGTGGCAATCATGATAAAAGCCACTCACCCACACATCTAAGCTCAAATATATCTGAGCTAGCCTGAAGTCTTTCCCCATATCTACCTCTTATATTTAACTAATTATCAAATCCAAGCACTTCGGAGTTTGAATAAAAATATCTCAGGCTAGCCTTCGTGGGTCCATTTTAACTATGACCTCCAGTGGCTAGCCCATAATTACCTCCCCTGCTAGTTTTTTTTTTTTTTTTTTTTTGCTGCAACTTAATGAAGGAAAGGGTTAATTTCATCTTGTACTTTCAGGTCAAAGTTCATTATTAAGGGAAGACAGAGAAAGAACTTAGGTAGGGCTTGAAGCAGAAACTATCAAGGAACATTGCTTGAAGCTCATCCCTGGCTCTCTCTGGCTCTTGCTCAGCCAGCTTCATTGTACACCCTAGAACCACATGCCTAGGGGTGGTGACACCCACGGTAGGCTAAATATTCCTACATCCATTAATAGTCAAGACAGTCCCTCACAGAAATACTCACAGAGCTACCTGAGAAACACAGTTACTCAATTGAGGCTCTCTTTTTGTCAGGTTAGTGTAGACTGTTTTAAATTGAGAGTTAAAACTAACTAGGTCATCTACCATTGAGGGCATTGCGGGACCCACTGACGTAGGTGCCATTGAGGGTGAATCACGCTCACTCCTTCATTATTGCTTCTCCAGGTCAGGGGAGGGCCTGAGTATCCGCATGTCTAACAACTCATGATAATGCATTAGGGCTCTGTAACTGGGGGTTCAAAGCTTAGTGCCAGGAATAAATATCAGGTCCACTGGGGAGATGGAGCCTGCTGGAGATTCCAGAAGCATGGGGGGTCACGCAGCAATGACACATTCCCGACCAGGTCCCTTTGTGGATGACAGAGTTCTACATCAGCAGGAAAACCCTGGCACCAGACGAGTGCATTGTCCAGTGACCTGCTCAGCTGTGAGCTCTTTGTATCCCATCCTCGCTCTCATCCACCACAGTCACTCATAATGCAAAACGCAGAGTCAGTGACTTTGGACAGATGGTTCGGGTTGGGCTGCTCCTGACTTGTGATTTGAGCTGTGGGGCTGGGGCGTCATCCCTCATCATGCTTAAGAGCTCAGCATGTCCCAGACTCTCGATCCACCCAAGCACAGAAATGCCTCCAAACTCAATTGCCCCCGCTCAGTCTTTACCTGGTCCAAATATGACTGTCAATGTATTCACAGAGCATGGACCCATTGTGGGTTGTCCTCACCCATTTGTTCCTGGACTCTTAAGTTTCATCCAAGAAGTATTTATTATTTCTACAATGGTCCTGGCTCTCAGGACACAGAAATGAGGAAATCCAGTTCCTATCACCATTGTCATGAGGTATGAGGTCTAAAGTCCTTCCTTTGATGTCTTCAGTTTGAGCAGAAACTCACATAATTGTAATAATTTACGTAATTCGGCCTCTCTCCCCTGTATGAGACAGAATCCTCATTCATTTATATCTCGGGGATAAATGACTTACAAAATTCTTGCATTCCCCACCAGCTTTCATGTTTTTAAGACACAGACACATTTTTCCCATGTGCATGTGCCTCTCACAATACATGTGAATGTCAGTGGGACAGGGAAACTGTCACTGGCTCATTGTAACTGCTGCTGTGTAGCAGACTGCCCCAGCACTCCTCATCTTAAAACCATATACATGGAGCTGGGAGTGTGGCACACACCTGTAATCCTAGCACTCAAGAGGCAGAGACAGGCCAATCGATGTGAGTTCAAAGCCAGCCTGGTCTACAAAGTTGAGTCCAGGACAGCCAAGGCCACACAGAGAAACTGTCCATAAAAACAACCAAACAAACAAAAAAACCCACATATACATGAGCAATTCACATCTTCCTTGAAGTAGGAATTGGGGTACTGCTTTGCCAGGTCCTCTGTTTATCAGGTTTCTATTTTACAAGATTACCATTAATTGAGAGTTGGCAGTGCCATAGGAAGACTCAGGAAGAACCGTAGTGGATGCTCCTCTGATGATTGTTACCACCTTCCACTTCTTCAGAGCCTTTTGGCCCCAGGGCCTCTGTCCTCTGCCTGGTGGTGGACAGAAGGTCACTCTCTTCTCTGGATCCTAGGAGCTTCTTCCACATGGAAGCTTGCCTTATCCATGGGTGTGAGGCAAAAAGGCAGCAAGAAAGAGTCCGTCAGCCAGATAGAAGTCTGACTCAGTTGTAATCTCCCCGCAGGAGTAAGAGCCCACCACCTTTGCCTTATCTTGTTTGTTTGAACAAAAAGTCAGTCCATACACCAAGGAAGAGAGGTGTGAACAGCTGGGGTGAGAAGTCACTTAGGGCCATCTGGGAAGTTCACTGCCACACCCTCAGATCAGCCTGTGGCCGCCTTTTATATGCTTGCACAACACCCATACTCTTAGCAGGGGTAAAACCTCTGATAATTGATTTTATGTGTCAACTTGATTGGGCCTTAGTACCTAAGGCTTTGGGCAGATGCCATCGTAAATTTCACTTGATTTTTTTTTTTTTTTTTTTTTTTTTTTTTTTAGATGAGACTGAATTGAAATCGCCTGACTTCATGCAAGGCGTTTTATCTTCCCTAAGGTGATGGGCCTCGTGCAATTAGTTGACGAGCTTAAGAAAGATTCGCATTCCCCAGGAAGAAACAATTCTTCCTTTAGGCTGGGCTACGACTTGACCTATGCTATTAATTCTCCCACGTCTCCAGCCTGCTGACCTGCTCTGCAGCTTTCAGACTGGTCGACCCACACTATTATGTGAGGTGATTCTTTATATATCTGTTTTCTCTCCCCTGTTGCTTCTGTTTCTCTCAAGTACCTGGTGTTTCCAGGCTATCAGGTGACACTTGCCCATCCTCTTGTCACACATCCTTTGTCCAGGGGGAATGTTGCTTCCAGTTATCATGTTCTCTCAGGGAACGAGTACCTTCTCACAGGCCTCTTCAGCCTTCTTTTCCTTTCTCGCAATGTCTCTTAAACACCTGGATTAATACAGGGCTCTCTCCTTACAGAAGCATTTAGTATCTGTGGCAGTTGTCCTCCCTGCCAGCCTCTCTTCTCTCTGAAACTGGTACCATGTTGGTTTGTTTGATGGATTCCTTCTGACACTAAAAGTGTACTATATGAACATGGACAGATTTTATGAGTATATGGGAGTGTAATAGCATTCAATAAATACTTGAAATGCTATTGATTGACATCTGCATTTTACCTTAGTCTGCTGTAAGGATGCTTTATGTAACTGAATTGAATACACACACACACACACACACACACACACACACACACACACATATATATATATACACATACATTTCTCTCTCTCTCGCTCTCTCTCTCGCTCTCTCTCTCTCATATATATATATAGAGAGAGAGTGAGTCTAGATTCCAGACACTGTTGGTCTTTCCCATGCAAAACACCATCCTAGTCTGTGACAACATGGGCGTTCTATCTTCTATGAGATGTCAAGCCATACATAACACTCCTTTCTTTTTGAAAAGCCAGTCTTGGTGAGTAGAGTCACTTAAACGTGGATGTTTCCTTTCTGAGAGAGAAACATAAAACTCCAGTTGTCATTAACTTGGAGGATGCAGTTTTGGCCAGAATTAGCTCACTGCTGTGACAGCTCCTGGATTGTCCTGATGACTCAACACACTGCTAGGTGACTCAGCACACCGCTCACGATGGACACCAGATTCTTACTTTTCAAGTGAAACCTGTCTCCATTTCCATTCTCTGCAGCTTTCTCTGTAGCACTGGATCACAATGGGTGACAGGGCCAGAAAAAAAAAAAGAGACTCCAAAACCAAGAAATGTTTATCTTGCACTATATTTTAATTTTAATGTGTTGAAGTTGTGACATCTAGGCTCAGTGAAGAAACTGGGGGCAGCAGACTGAGTCTCCAGATTTAGAAATGACACAGAATGAGTGGTAAGGTTACTAATGTCTTGTTCAGTTTGATAAAATCACTTGGTAGCCATGTTCCAGGATCCATCTGTACTGATGACTTTTCAGAGTTCATATTGATCAGAGGTTTATCTAGACCACCCCTGGCTCTGGAGACTAATTATTAAAGGCTATGCTGCCTCCAGAGGTGAAATACAAGTACCACGTCGAGACACAGGGAGTTGGCAATGATAACGCCTTGTACTCAGGCCCCAGTATTGCAAAATGATCCATGGGGGAGGGTAATTTCTGGGGCAGTGATGGTGTCACATGATCTAGTAGATGACAGAATCACATGGAAGGCGGATCCACAGAAGAACAAATGAGAACAGTTACCACATGATTTAGCCAAACATCTGTTCATGGCCTGAGATCTCTGAGGCAGGCGTCTCGTAAGGGAGGCTCTACCTAGAACCTTTCATAAGAACTGTTTCGGTACTTTGTGGGTCACCCCTTAAGCTAAATAAAGTAGGGCGGTTCCTATGGCTGGGAAGGACACCCCACAGAGAAGGTTAAAGGAAATTAAAGATAGGCAGTGAATATCTGATATCTGACATGTGAGTCTCTCAAACACAGTGAAGCCCAGTAGAGACATGTGATGGGACACAACTTTTCAAACTAGCTCAAGATAGGCTAAGTCAACACTAATATCCACACTAAAGATGCACCCACTTTCCTAAGAACTGCAGTTGTTAGTTATTATATGGCTGTGTTATCTAAATGAACATGATGCCAATCAGATATTTGTGTCAGTTGGAAGGTAAAGCAGACTAGCTCCCAGAGAGGCCCAGAAATGTTACCAGGACTAAACACCTTTATAAGTGGTGAAGTATAGATTCGGCCAGTTATCTTTGGTGCTGAAGTTCAAGGATTCCATTGAACCATGGAATATTCTAGAAACTATATGGTGTTCTTTTTCGAGGACCATCAGTAGAAATTCTTAAGCATTGTTTCTGTCAGAACCTTAATAGCTTTCTGTTTGCTTATTTCCAGAATTGCATAGTCACCACTTCTCAATATTGCCCAGTCTGCAGTGAATTGGGGTGGTGGTGGCAGCAGTTTAAAGTACGTACAACACATACACACCTGATATTTAAAATAATCTATCATTTATCTGATTGTCCTCTCTCTCTCTCTACACACACACACACACAGAAACACACACAGAAACACACATACACACACAAAATCTATCATGTATCTATTTAAAGATCTATCAATGGCATCTATTAAGTATCACCTCTCTATCTCTATCATCTATCTATCAATCTATATCTATTTTTCTACCTATTGTTATTATCATCATTGTCACCTGTTTGTGATAATCAAGGATTATTTGTATTTATAAATAGATTGTATGTATCTTCTACAGCACCTATCAGAACATCCATGGAGCATTTTCCTTCCTTCTTTCTTTCTTTTTTTTTTTTAAACAAAGTGCCTATATTTCTATCTTTATGAGTCTAGATAAATCATTCTGTGAAAATATTCCTGAAAGGATTTTTACATATATTCCTAATCAAGAGCTTCTTTATAATGGCAAGTTGGCAAACTGTGGACATCAGTCAATGTCTTTTCACCTCCTTTTTTCCAAATCTGTTTTTGTAAATAAAGTTTTATTGGCATACAGCCATGCGTACCTATTTACACATTATCTATGGTTTCTTTGCAGCTACAGTGGGCAGAGTTGAGTATTTCTGACAGACACTGTCTGGCCCACAAAACCAAAAGTACTTAGTCTTTGGACCTTTAGAGAATATGTTTGTTGCCCTTTTCCTAGAATATAAGTGCTCATAAACAACCCAAGGGAGTTGATGCTGAAAATGTCACCAGCAAAAACCACTGATAAAATCTGGGTTTGCTCCATGCATCTGTAAAGTAGATGAGGTCGGAAGACAGGGAGGAGCACATCTTTTCCATTGAATGGGAATGTTCTGATAAAACCTTATTTCCAAAAGCAAAGAGGCGTTGACATTGAGACAAGCCAAGAGGACAGGACAGTGCAGAAGTGTCTAGGACATATCACACAGCATCTGCAGGCTGTAGAAGCTGCCTGGACTTCAGATTATCTATTGAAATAAACTAAGGGCTAAAAAGAAAAGCCACATTAAGCGCACATTCCTGTTTTCCGAGGCCTGGACTACACTGGCTGCTGTTGGATTTGAATGGGGGACTTGTGCTGCCCTGGTAATCCATCTCTACCAATAATCCCAGAGGAAACATTGGGTTTTCCTGATTACATCTGTAGTTCTTCTGTCAACTGATGTTTGTTAGTCTTTGATTAAAACCTGTTACTAAGAGCTGCCCATTTGAAGCTTTCGCGAGTTTTGTTTTATCACAAAGCATGTTCTGCTGTGTACTGTGAAGCCTGGGAGCAACACATATACCTACACAGGATGTGAGAAGAAACGATTTGCATTTGGATAAGTGTGTGGTGTTAGTGCACGTATGTATACGTGTTTGTGTATGTGTGGGGGTGTGACTGTGCAGGTGTATGTACACATGTAGAGTCATGTGGGTGCCGGAAGCTGATGTTGGGGGTGTCATCCTTGATCATGCTTCAACTTGTATATGGAAATATTTTCTCTCTGAATGTAGAGTTGTCTCAGTCTGGTTAGCCAGCTTACTGCAGAGAACATCTGTCTCTGTCACCCTTACCCCATGTGCATGCTGGGAGTTCTGGCGGGCTTCCATACCTACTCAGATGTTACAGGTGTTCTGGGAATCCAGTCTTTACACTCATGTGGCAAGTACTTTATCCTGTGAGCCATCTCTCTAGCCTGAGAAGATTTTTTAAAAATCAACACTAATAGGAAATCTCTAGCAACACCATTTACCTGACCCACATCAGCTATGAAAGTAAGTCAGTTACCAACCCTCTCAGGGTTTCAGGCTCTTTGTATTAGCATCTTGGGACATTTATGAACAAAGGAAAGATGGGTCTGTAAATGACTCCTATTTTCTGTGCTCTCCCATAGATTGGGAGGAGCAGCCCCCACCTTTGGGGGATTGATGACGTATTTGAAATGACCCATGAAACAGGCTGCGTTAATGCCTTGTAGAAGGGAAATATAAGTTTGTAGCATTCTATGGCCTGTGAGTGATGTGTTCAATCTGTGACCTCCTATGGCCTCCATAGTTGAGAACCTTCTCCTCTAGTGCATTGCCAATGCTTCTCATATAATCAAATGTGAGAAAGGTTCTGCAGTCACCACAAAGAATATTCCACACAGGAGGAAGAGGGTTTAAAAAGAAGGGTGTGGTTGAGCTTAGTTCATGGATGCTGTTGGCTTGGCATCGTTCTGGGGTCCCTGCTAAACATGTTCTGTGCTTTGAAATGGGTGGAAGCTGCTTAGCGCCTCTCTTGGCAGCCATGGTGAGAAAGGAAAAGAAGGTTGAGGAAGGCCATGGGGAAGGCACTCACGCCGTGTGAGAACATGGTAACTGGAAACAGCCTTCCTCCTGGCCAAAGGAAGCACCAAAAGATGACGGGTGAATGTCACAATTATAACCAGGAAACATCTGGCGGGACCAGGAAGCGGATGGAAGTTGGACATAGGCACATCTGTGGACAGCAGAGAGATCCAAGAACATGAAGACATTTCAACTTTGTAATGAGGAGATAGAACTGAAAAAATAATAATAGCAAAATATGTAATAGCCCATGTTCCTTTTCAAAGAATACTAATGCCTGAGTTTTTGTTTTAATTATCCTTTGGTTAGTATTTGCATCAGCTATATTATAAATGCCAAGATAGAAAACTCTGGAGGCTGAATTTTGTAGAAAAGGCCAAAGAGGGGGAGGAGGGCAGTGAGCTCAAGCAGAGTCTTCTGGAAGAGCTATCTCAAACTTGGCTTTTTTGTAAGACTATTATCAAGGTCCACTTGGGAAATGGGAGGTTAGCAGCTTAATTAACACACAGCTTTGCAGTTAGACTGGAAGGCTCCTCTCTAGTGGGAGACAGAGCAGCTTCCGTATGTTTTTTGAAAGATTGCTGAGTCAGATAAGAGATCTTTAAAAAGACTTAAAGAATTCAAAGTCAGAGAAACGGAACAGAGATGAGTGATGGGTGATTGGAATGCAGTAGGGAGGCCTGTGAAGGCAGCATCAGAGGCCATTTCACAGTACCATGAGCAACGAGCATCCATCTGGAGGGGTGGCCACTTCCCCTAAACCGATTCACTCTGCCCCATCAAACTCAACTCTATTCTATCTCATGAATAGGTTTAGAGGTAATATAGGGGTGCATAACAAAGAAACAAATAAAGAAAGATTCCAAGAAGGTGACACAAGTTTAAATGTATAGATTAGCCGGGCGTCGTGGCGCACGCCTTTAATCCCAGCACTCGGGAGGCAGAGGCTGGCGGATCGCTGTGAGTTCGAGGCCAGCCTGGTCTACAAAGTGAGTCCAGGACGGCCAACACTAACACAGAGAGACCCTCTCTCGAAAAACCAAAAAAAAAAAAAAATAATAATAATAAAAATAAAAATAAATAAATAAATAAATGTATAGATTGCGAAAGTGCTTGCCTTGTGTGCATAAATCCCAGTGTGGTGCTCAGCACCACACAAGAAAACTATTAATAAATTAAATGTATAGAAATGTGAATGTTTGGAGCTGGAGAGATGGTCAAAGCATTGGTTTTCTGTGTAGTAGAGTACATCTATAACACCAAAGCTGTGGAGGCAGAGGAAGGAGGCTTCCTGGGGTTCATTCAAAACTCCCCGGGTAGATTATGTGTTCAGTGAGGTACCCTGTCTCAAAAAAAAATTAAGGTGGAGAGTAATTGAGGATGACACTGGACATTAGTCTATGGCCTCTACATGCAGTGCACACACATTTTCTTACACACACACACACACACACACACACACACACACACACACACACCTAAATAAAATATGAAACAAATAATAAACAGCATCCAAATTAATGGTATACAAATCACTGTTCTGTTCTGTTACTAAGAAAATTTGGCAAGAAAGCCAAGTCGATGGCAGTCCACAGCTGATGCAAAATTTTTCTCCAATATTTTCAATCAAACATTGACTGACTCCACAGATGTGGAGCATCCAGCCATGGCAAGGTGGTGGTGGTAGCTGAACTCCGGAACTGGCCAGCCTTAGTAGCACACTGCACATGGCCCCATGTACCCTTTCATAGGAACATCTATGGAGCAAATTCAGCTACATGAAAGACAATGGCATTGACCTGTGGCTACCTTCTTCCTGGTTTGATTTCTTCACTGACCAAACGGAGATACAGGTGTACCTTGTCAGACTATTGTAAGAGACAAATCAATGGATGTTCCAACAACACATGCCTGTGATTTCTTTCACCTACTTTGTGGGTCTCTTGAAATTGAGTCTGGGGTGGGGGTTTGGTAGACTAAATGAAAGGTTTTCTGATGCAGAGTTAATGTGAGAGAAGACAACTGTCAAACTCTGAGTCTCTGTGTTAAAATATACGTGTCCCTCTATATGCATTCTGAGGTTACATGGTCCAGAGAACTTTGGCGGATGCTTGGGATATGTCTGTCATAGAGGTTAATAATTCTATCAGGAAGTTGAAGAATACAATTGGACCTGAGGGCATGGAGCCAACTGGGCCTCCCTCAGAACAATGGTGGGCAACCTGTCTGTCTCCAGGCCAACCTACCCCTGCTGCCTCTCCACAGCGTGCCCCGGGGGTTTTCCCTTTTGAACTGTTTTGTTCTCACTGCTTGTTTGTTGGCCTTGGACACCAGGGTAGCTTGTTAATACAGTGCCCTGTGAGGAGCTTGCCTAGAACTGATCTCTAAGGGCATTAAAATCTTAGCCAGATCAGGTAATAGGCTACTCCACACCATCCTTTTGGGGCAGCATTATGAAGAAGTTAGCCATCCATGCTTTTGAATTAATACAGCAGTCAATACAGCATGTCTTCATGGCTAGCTAGAGTGTCCAGGCAAGTCCAGTCATGGCCAGTTTCAGTGATGGGCATGCTCCTGGATTCTCATACAGGCCAGTGTCCTCTCCCTTTCCAACCTTGGGGTAAGCTTGGCAATTTCCTACTGGGTTTGAATTCTGCCCTCGACATCTAGCCACTGAGGGGTCTTGAGAAAAAAAATCCTTTAATCTCCCTAAGTAAGTTCCCCTTTCCACCGCCCCCACCCTGAAAGGAACTGTTATTACCCATTGAGAAGTTAGGCAAGATAAAGTATGTCAAACACTGCAGGGTTTCTGAGCTTTCCTACAGGGGACCTACTGCTCTGTTCTCTTAGGGAGGAACCATCTTCCCTCAGAACACACATGACTTCGCCACTTCCTTCATTCAGGCTTTGCTCAATACCTGCTTTCTTGGCTGACTTTTCTGTGACATAAAATAGTGAATTATATGTCTGTTCTAGGACTGATCCTCTCTTTCCGTTGTCTTACGATTTTCTCTGCTTAATTTTAGATAACCTCTATATTAATACCTTATCTATCATCTATCTATCTATCTATCTATCTATCTATCTATCTATCTGTCTATCTACCATAAATAACCTATTTCTCTAACTCTCATTTGTTGGCTATCTATCAACTTTCATCTGTCAATCATCTCTCTACCACCTATACAATTTCTTCTGTTTATCATCTCTATATTCTGTATATAGATATTCATCTACATACCCATCTACACCTCTTTTCATTTTTCTGTCTGCTCCTTAATCCATTCATATTTGATCCAGCTAGCTCTGTCTATCTTGTCTGCATTCTCTCTCTACATTTTATACTGAGGAGATAGGCATTTTTTTTCATCTTCTGTATCAATAGCACTTAGAATGGGGCTTTGCACTTAGCAGACAATCAGTAAATATTGAATGACATAATGCATGCTGTTGTTGTTATTATTTAAGTTTGGGTTTATAAAGATTAATTCAGTCATTACACTTACACACTAACTAGAACAACATCCTGTAAGAACGTCTATTAACAACCATATTTTTGGTGTCATTGGCCATATTTCTTGGTGTGGATTAGTGAGTTAATGAGTGCACTGACACAGCATCAAGCCCCTCTTTAAGGTTATGCAGTAAGACACCCACTCTGCCTCATGGGAACTGCCTTCGGTTGAAGAGCAGTCCAAGATTGTGCCTTTTCCCCAACCAGCTCACTTCTAATGCCTGGTTGGTGTACTGTGTAGAAGCCTGGTTGCACTAATTAGACACCATGTTGATGGGCCATCCCAGATCCTTGGGAGGTTGGTGGCATCCTGCACTGCCTGTCAGACACAAACTTCTCCCTCTGCCTGGCCCTGGTTCTCTCCTCCCATACATATGTGAGAATTTTCCAAGTAAAGTTTCTGCTTGTAAGTTGCGGTGTCCACTCTGTGCCTCACATGTACTCTTTTCACTTGCAAATGTCCCCATTTCCACAACATCTGCAGGCCCCATGATGCGGCCTTTCAAAGGCTACATCTCTTTCCAATGGGAAGAAGGCACTATTTCATCGCCTGCATTACTAAAAATCTCTTTATCTTGCTCAGTCAAAACCAAATGCTGACTGCTGTGTGCCTGGAATGGTGCTAGACTTCCTGAACTGAGATGTACACCTGTTGTTAAATTCTCTGTTACAGCCAGCAATGGGTTGTGGCTATCAGGATGACACTCTCGGCCCCTTCCCTGAGTGGGCAAGAGTCACTTTTTTTAACTATGATGCTAGTTCAAAAAAGTATTCTTCCATACAAATCAACTGCCTATTCACACAGCTTCCTGTAAGCCTTTCTTCAGGTCAGCCTTGGCGATTGATTCTAAGTACACCTGCATTTCATTTGACTTAAAAGTAAGTTGGGTCAAATGCTGTGAATATTTTCCTTTTATTTGTTTAATGTGTCTTAGAGATCTGTCCATGTCGCTCATCCAGGTCACCCTTATTATCTTGTAGGTCAAAATAGTAAGGCCACGGAATTTTCATTCATCCGTCATTTCATTTAATCTTCTAACAGATAGCTGCCAAGTCCATCCAAAGTCCTAGCTCTGGCCAAGATCAAGGATGTATGTATCTTCAAAGAGGGAAGATTCTAGTGAGCAAATCAGAAAGACTCTTTTTTTTAATTGAATATGAGGCATTGGGAAAAATAATAAATTAGGACAGTGGGTAATACAGAGAAGCCAAATTTAAAGGGGGGAGGCTTTAATAAAAAAAAAAAAACGTTATGCAATGTTAGGCAGTGTTTCTTAGGAAGTACCATTAAAATTGAGGGAAGGAAGACAGAAGAGCCAACAAAATGAGCTGAGCTGATGTCATAGCTGCCCATGACCACAGCGCTGTGGCTCTTTTGGTGAGTAGATGAAAGCCAGTGTGTTCCAGCTTCAGAGAGCATCCTATGGCACGCATCCGATTCGCGTGGCTCACACACTATTTGCTTGGTCCTCAGACAAGCAATATTCAGAGGTGGAATGCACCTTTCACAGGTGGGGCTTAGTGGGAGGGTGTCATAGGAAGATATGAGGTTTTGAAGTGTGACCTTTCTTCCTCCATGAACCATTGCTGTTCATCATGAGGTGACACAGTGAATGGGGACTTTTGCAAAAGCCCAAGTCATGCTGTTAGGACCTTAAACACCACAAACGTTGCACTAAAATAAACAAACCTGCTTTCTTTTAAAATTGGCGTACCTCGGGCTTTTTATTATAGTAATGCAAAAAGGGGAAGAACATAGAACATATATCTACTTATTGAAAGAATTGGTCTGAATGATTTCCCAGACCCTGACAGAAATATCACAGGGGATTTCCTCTCTCCGAGAAATAGATTATAAAATTCACTCAAACTTAATTATTTATTAAAAATATTTATTAAACATTTACTATGCACAAGAGTTTAAAGAGCAAGTGAAACTAATATCGCATCTGTCCTCATTCAATCAAAGAGACAGAAAATATTTCTTAAAAAAAATAATGGAATTGGCAAAAATAGATCTTTGATCATGAAATGTTGGCCTGAGCACTAAATTTGCAGGTGGTAAGGCCCGGCCTCTTCATGAACTCTCCTTCCCACACCAGAGAATGGCCATGCTCCCAGAGAAGATAAATCATGCCATCTACAAGAGCTCACAGGCATCAAATCTACCTTAACAACAGTATTTAGTGTACCCTTGCACACCACTTATTAGCAGCTCCCCAGAAACTCCTACTGACACTGTAACAGTACAGTGCCATCCCAAGCAGTTTTTTCTTCTCCTTCTTCCTTATGTGAACTTGAAGCAAGGTGAACTCTCCTCTGAAGTTACCCATGACCACATGGGACGGAGGCCTTCTTATTTAACTCAGCACACTCGTCACCTGACAGTATTTGTCACGATTACGCAGAGGTATGTTAGTCCATGTGTATGAATGTATGTTTCCATGTAAGTGTGTGCAGAGGCCAGAAGTCAGCTTCCCCTTTTGTTCCTCGGGAGCTAGCTACTTTTGTTTTTATTGAGACAGGGTCTCTTACTGGCCTGGAGCTGACCAAGCAGGCTGGGTTGGCTAGCTATGGTGTACCAAGGATACCGCCGCGTTAATCCCCACACCATTGCAATTGCAAAGCTGCATCAGTCCTGCTCTTTTTAACAGCATGGGCTCTAGAAACTAGACTCTAAGTCTCGTGCTGACAAAGGAAGCATTTTCCTCACTGGTCTCCCAGTTTTCAGTCTTTTTTTTTTTTTGGATGTTTGTTATAAGTTGTATAACAGCTTTTGAGCTTCTGCCCCGACAACATTTCAGTGATGTATCTCCCCACAATTTTCCTCCAATTACACAGCCATCAGGGACATCCCTCCTTGGAATGGCATCCTGATCCTTGACAATGCCAACCATCAGAGTCGACAGAAGTGCTTACTCCACAGAGACCGTGCACTGGATGGAAAGACTGAAGCTTGGGAGCCAGGGCATTTTGAGTTTAAGCTCTTGCGTTGACTAGACATGTGGCCTTGGGCAAGGCAAAGCACAAATGTTGTCTGAGCTTCACTTTTCTGTTTCCAGAATGAGCCCGAGGGCAAGAACAGGCTGGATGAAGAAGCACTGAACTCAGGTGCAAAATCCAAAAGGCTGCCCTAAAACCTCAGCCAACAAAATAAATACTATTTTAATGCAGTGTTTAATAAAATTCAAAATTACCACACCAATCAACTATGAAAGCCTCAAGTAAAGGCAGGCCCTGACAGGGCCAGGATTAGAACAATGTGAACGAGTCCAACTTGGATGCATGTACCATTGATTTCTGCTCGTGCTTCATGTACCAAACAACACCCAGTGGCACATTTGTCATTAAAATACACATTGATGAGCCAGACCTAGTCGTGCACAGTGATTTGTAGCCACAGAAAACAGCTCTTTCCTCCCCTTTCCATCTCTGACATTCTCCTCTGCTTGCCCCAGATTATGCAAGATGGGATAGATCAAAGAGCGTCCTTGACTCATGGAGGACTGATCCAGTTTATGCACAGTTTGTCAGCTCCTCTAAGCCCTAGAACCTGGGTCTGGCCAACCGACAATGCTCCTAAGTGCTTTCCTTTCATATGGATCCTTGTCTCTCAATACTACATTGGCAGCATATTTATTTACTCTCTGCAAGAGACTTGCTGCAGCGCTCGGCTGGGACACTCTCCGGCTCCACGAGACTTAGCCAGACACTGTCTAGATCTGTGAGTTGAAACATTTCCCATCAGCCTCCCTCCCTTGCACAACCGAAACCTCATGCGCACTCATCTCCTCGCATCCTGTGCCAAGTTCTTGCTTTATGTCCACAATTTCAGATCCATCGGGTGCTTGGGCAAAGGGCCCAATATGAAACCCTAAGTGTCTTCTTGGCTCCCATCTCCTCCTTGGTGCCATTGCCAACTCTTTCCCTCCCGTGTGGTTCTGTGCCCTCACTGGTGTAGAAAATGAAGGTTTTTCCAAGCTTCTAAGAGTAGATTCACACTCTTTGGAGCCTGCGTGGCTTCTCCAGAACCACAGAATCTGCTAAAAGCCTCTTTCCTACTGATGTAAAGTGACTTGAACCTGGAGGCCCAGGGGGATGCACAGAGGCTCTGATGGACAGGTGGGGGTACCAGGTGTTCCAAGGAGGGATGTGTCCAAAGGAGGTTTGGTGCAGTTGGGGGATGTAGAAGAGCTAGCCCTTTGTTCTGATGGAAAAAGAAAAAAAGATTACAATATAACCAAGAGTAGATGAATAAATGACAATGGAAAGACGATCCTATGTACTGTATGGACAACTGAGGAACCTATTTTGTAAACTTGTTTTGTTTTATACACATGAGTGCTTTCCTTTCATGTCTATATGTGCACCACTCACGGGTGTGCCTAGTGCCTGAGGAGGCCGCAAGAGGGCGCCAGATCACTTGGAATGAGAATTATACATGGTTGAGAGGCACTGTGTGGGTGCTGGGGACAGAGCCCAGGCCATGTGCAAGAGTGCACTCAACTGCTGAGTCATCATCACTCCAGCCTCCAGGAAGCTAGTGAGCCAAATAAGAATTCCCAACAACCAAGTGGTCACTGACATCTCCGAGAAAGCTTTGTCTGGAATGGACCCAGAAAGAGGACAGGATTCATGTGTCGGCGAAAGATGCAGGGTGATTGCTAATGACAACTCAGAAGGCATCTCACCCTGGGTTCAAAGACGGAAGGTCCCCTGCAGGTCACTCAGGGGACCTGAGGGGGTCACTCAGGATGTTGACAGAGGCCTCAATTTCCCTTCTGCACCCTGGAATGTGTCCTGACATTGTATAAAATTAGCTCCCGGAGGCTCTGAGCACTGGAGAAGGAGCAGACTACCAGGAGCAGAGGGACAGAGTAGGCAATTCATAAATGTCAAAGTCTCGTCTTGTTTCAACTTTGTAGTTTCTTCCTGGATTAAATGTGTTCAGTCCCCTTTAAGCTGGTGAACTGCTATGTGTGAGTGCACCAATATCCATTTCCCCACTGAGGACCTAGGAGGTAATTCCATGTGGTGGTCCTGCTTTGTCCCGAGAGGCTGAAAACCAGATGTCAGTGGCTTGTGTTTGTATCCCAGCACTCAGGAAGTGGAGGTGGAGGGGGGGGTCAGAAGTTCAGTGTTACCCTCAGCTGTACCACAAGTTCAAGTTCAAGTTGAGACTCTGTCTCAAAAATTTAAAAAACTAGAGGAGCAAGAGACAGAGAGAGAGAGGGAGACAGGGATGGAGGAGGAGGAGGGAAGAGAAAGGGGACAGAGATAAGGATAAGGCTGGCTGAAGCCACAGCGCAAGAGAAGGTGCTTTACAGATTGTTCTGAATTGTGGCCAGGGCCACATCTGGTTAGGTTCAGTTTGGGAGTCACATGATCACACCTGTGCACAGTCGTCCAGTTCCAGCTGATAACAGAGCTGCCACTAAAAGCAAAAGGACAGAAAGGAAGAGGGAAGGACAGATGAGAGACATGATTACCACTGCCTGCCACAGTCCCTCCATCGCCAGGGTCCACACAAGCCCTCCGCAGCATTCTCTTCAGCATCTCCCTGCGGGCTTGCTCTCGCCAGCTTTCACCGTCTGTTTTGTAATCCTTCTGGCTCTCTGGGTGCTTCTGAGCAATTGCCCTTCCATACTTTTGCCATCCTTTCCTCTGTCTGGATGCCATCGCTCTACCACTTGCTGTGGAAAGCTCCCAAGATGCTTAGAGATGTCAGTCCCTCTGAGGGCTTTTCTGGGGATAATGCACCTTTGTGATGAAGTGCTAAAGTATACCCAGCCCATCATTTTCAGACAGCCACTTTACCACTATTTATCACTCCCACAGGTGGTGTTGGAGACCGACGCCTTCATCATCATTACTTCTAAGCCATACTTCACAGTGACCTTAATAAAAATTTAAAGACCATATAACATACATTATCCTGTAGGTGTGTTAATTAGTCTTTTCTATGACATCATCTCTGCTCCTGGGATTTTTTTTATGGCTCTCATATGTCTTGAAGGAAAAGGTTCAACCATTCTTTACACAACTACATAAAATTATGTTTTAGTTTGCCAGGAAGCAAAAGGAAAAATGGCATTTAAAATGTCGCTATCTAAACATGATAGCAAAGTAAGCATAGGACTGTGTAAAGAATCACGTTTACTTTGATCAAATATAAGAATTTAAATTGCTTTTTTCTTACAATTAAACCTAATCTATCACCAATATCACTCATTTTTCATTGTATACTTTTTTTTATATGGTTGCTTTTTGAAGACTGTAAGATTTAGAGGCTGGATAAGTACGTCTGCAGGTCACCTGCTTGGCTTGGGCCCTAGTTTCATTTTATGCACTCACAGAAGAATTGACAGAAAAGCATTCCAACAGAAAAGTACATGTACCAGTGTCATCTCTCCCATTGAACTGATTGTGCCAGATCTCTGAGAAATCCTGCCTTCTTGATGTGCACTCTGCATATGTATCTAGTAATAAAAATAAAAAAATTAAACATTTCTTTGCTTAATTGTGTATATATATATACACACACATACACACACACACACACACACACACACACACACATATATATGTGTGTGTGTGTGTGTGTATGTTTGTATGCATATGGGTGCAGGTACCTGCAGAGGCCAGACAAAGGTGTTGGAATCCCCGGAGCTAGAATTTCAGGCAGTTGCGAGTGCCTGATGTGATTGCTGGATACTGAGCTCAAATTCTCTGGAAGAGCCATTACGTGTTCTTAATCACCGAGCCATTTGCAGTGCCCTTAAATTTTCACTTCTGTCTCAATGTTTTGAAACTTTTAACTATTTTTCATTAACCTTTCAAGACCTAATTGAATGATCCTGAGAAGGAAATCATGCAATTTACCAGAGAGGCAGAATACTTTTTAATAGTCAACCGAGTCTTATTTTATGTAGCCCAAACAGCATCACTAGACACGTGCGCATATAACCAGTGTGGATTTAGTGGAGCCTGTATCTAAAGTATAGTCGTATGAAATTAGAAGATATGCCATCTGGTTTATATCATCCTGGCTTGTTTCTCTCCTTCCATTGGATGCTTCTCAAAGCGAAGAAAGGACTGCCCACTGGTAGCAAACCTTCCCAGACAGCCCTGGGTTTGTTAAACCTAATGATTTCCCGGGGGCATGTGGATAATTCCACCAACAAAATGAATGTAGTCCTCCTTTCTTTCCACTGAGAATTTCAACATATGGTCCTTATTACTTCAAGAGGTGACACAAAAAGAACTCATGATTATACCCTTAAAGGGTTTTCGGGAATACGTAGAAGCCAGAGGATGTTATATCCTCCCATCAGGAGTCCCTGCAACTGGCAAGAGGATGGATCCTTGGTATCTCCATTTGAATCCTCACAGGATTACAGGTCTCTCAGTAGCGGACAGTCAGACCACTGAGATTTGTTTATCCTTTCCACAAATACTTATGGAGTCAGTTGCTGTCCTACAAGCCAGTCAGTAGGATATGCTGAAAGAGGAAGGAGGGAAGATCATGAGTTCGAAGCTAGCCTGAGGTACCTGGATGCTGAGGGGTGTAGCCTAGTAGTAGAGTGCTTGACAGCATGCTTGAGGACCTAACTCCAATGCCTGGTTTAAGTGGAAATTTATGGAGTGCCTACTGTGTACTCAGCACTGATCAGAAGCAACCAATAAATGCTTAATTAACCTTCCACCTCCCTGCAGTTCCCTTTTCTAATAGATATTTACACCTCATACCATCTTTGTGGCCAGGAAAACAAAATGGAAAGGCAGCCAGCTTGTTGATTGGGTTGGGGACATGGGCCACATTCAGGATACAGAGAATAGACAAATGCCCCACCCAGCAAGAGTCGTGTCCTGCTGTAACCTATCAAATTCTTCATCAATAAATATTAAGACTGCATTTGCATGAAACAAGCATTATCTGTTTATCCAAGAAAAAGCCCTGAGAAGACTCAAGGTGACTTCAGTCTCCATGCCAAGGCTGAACTGCCCCAGTATATACAATACTTTAATTGTAATATTGTTTTTGAGAGATACGCAGTTTACAGTGACTTAATTTTTTATGAAGCAATAGACGGCCACTGGGAACAGAATACCAGGAAGTAGTTTTGTTAAATTTGTCTGGGTGTTCCAAGGCAAACACGTTTGTATAGGTGATGATGATGTTAATGCCAGGGAAGGAACTTGGGCCACTTCCTGTTGACGAAGGAAAACTGCCAAGCAATGGAAACAAGGTCCCCAAACTTGTTAATGAATTAAACCCTATTGATTGGTACAAAGGAATAGTTTAGCTGTGGAGACTAGGAAAGAGCCCCCAAAAGGTAGAGAGCCCACAATAATTAGTTAGAATACTTTTTGTTGTTTGCGTTTTAGGTATTGGATCAATAATGCAACGTTAATAATTAAAGACCAGGGTAAATACACCAATTCCAGATTAGAGCCTTGAGCATTAAATTGCTGGTGCCAAAGGCTTTTTTAATAGGCTCTAATCTCCCCAGATGTACTGAAGGGCTATAATGTGACTCTGTAAGCTGTGGATTTGGTGAGAAATATGAGGGTTTTCAGGATGGAGACAGTTGAGGGGTCCCAGGGCGGGCATCCTACAGGGCTAGATATGGCTGGTTTGAAAGAGAAACATCTCTTTTGTCCTGAGTCAGATTTAGTTTAGTGGCTCACAGAATAATGGGGAGGACGTTCTATTCATCAGAGGCTGGCTGGAATTCTGCCACGAGGAAACAAAGCTTGGCGCAGGAAGAGGGAGAGTTCTGGTGGATCTTCAGACTAGGGGGTAGTGGCCAGACACTGGAGGTGCCAGGAAAGGACACACCCTGCAGAGTATAATTTAACAGCCAGGGTAGCACTAGTGTACAGTGCTTGACTTCAGAAAAGGTAATGATTTTCTGCAATGCTGGAGAAAAGGAGAACAGAACACAAAACACACTCTAAAAGAGTCTTTAGTCCAAAGAAGACATTTGCCAATTTCATAATACCAAACACAGCCTCATCCCACATACGCATAGGACAGTGTGCTCAGGGGACAGTGTGCTCAGGGGACAGTGTGCTCAGGGGACAGTGTGCTGAGGGACTTTCTCTGTCATAAAGAACCAGTCCTGCCTGAATCCACATTTCCTGCAGGACCTTCTGGCTGGATTTCCTGAGTGACTCTTTGCGTCGGGAAGGAAGTTGACTATGTCCACATTGGTCTGGTCTCTGGCCAGGTACATCTCATGCTTAAAAATAAAATACACATCCACACCCATCTTTACTTCATTTTGTCCTATTTTTTTATGGCTCTGGTTTTGTTGATTAATTCATATTCTCTCTCTCTCTCTCTCTCTCTCTCTCTCTCTCTCTCTTCCTCTCGAGTTCAGCTCACAGTAACTGAGAACCATCTTTGTAGGATTGATGCTTCTACTTTTCTCGTTTTCATTTCTTCTAAGTTAGTGGTCTCTGTCTTAGTTGTGGTTTTTATGCCTCTTTACCTTATTTTACCTTACTGAATTGGGCATTGACTAGGACCCTTGTATTCCTGGAACCCTGAAACAAAATATCTGAAGATCACAGGCACATAAATATCATTTGTCACACATTCGCCACCTCCCCAATCCATCATGATGTGCCTCTTAAAGACTTTCCTAAGCAGGACTTTGTACTAATGTTCCGTCATGGAAAACCCATGCTTAACTTCTTTGATATAGTGGACTTTAAGTTAATATTTTATTATCTTTTTTCTGACCAAAGAACTGATCCTTTAAAAATGTTTTTGTCTAATAACAATTAATTTCATGTCATAGTCGTTTTGGTGACTTAATTCGGCACTCATATTCATAGATGTGAACCCCCATGGGATTCTTGATAGAACAGTAACCCAGTTACTTTCCTCAATTGATTTTGGCAAGATGTTTGACAAAAACAGCTTAAGGAGGGAAGGCTTAATTTGGCCCAAGTTTAAGAAAAGACATAAGCCATCATGGTGGGGAAGGCAGAGTGGCAGGAGTGTGACTCAGCTGGCCACATGATGTGTGCAGTCAGGAAGCAGGGTAGACAAGAAGAAGAAGAAGTGGATGGACTGTGCTGCCTCTGTCCATGCCTCCAGTGGCTCACTGTCCCCAGTGTGGCTCCATCCCATAAACACTCGCGACCTTCCAATGCAGCACCACCAGCTGGGGAGCCATGAGTCTATGGGGGAGACATGTCAGGCATCTGCCCAATCTCTTCTCTGATTTACCCAGTGATACAAAGCTCGCTGCCCCTCAAAGAAAGCCACTTACTTGAATAAAATAATTATGGCTGACATTGTGCCTTGCATCATTTTGATCCCATTGGTTCTAGTCCTTGATTCATGGAAGATATATGATATTTCAAGGTATTTCATTCACCCCCCCCTCCTCAGTTGTCCGTTCTTTCAGCTTGTTCTCATTCCTGTTGGGTGCCATTCCCACCACCTCTCCAGCTTCTCTTGAGGCATATGAACAATTCTCGATAAAACTTAAGCACACCCTGTCCACACACTTCTAACAGTTTAAGAGACAAGTGTGTCTTGGGGAGGATGAGGGAGTCTCCTTTTGTCCCCTTCTAAAACGTTCTAAGTTCAGATAGAAACTCACTCTTCCCTGTCATATTTTCAGAACTTGAAGGTTAATTTTAATGGCATGCATTGAACTGATCAACAACAGAAGCCTCCCTTCGTCTGTGTGTCACACTCTTCAACTGTGTGCCACACTCTTTGTTTGTATGGCACACTCTTTGTTGGAATAAATATTTAAGTTCATTAAAATAAAAGAAATTTAAAACTTTAAAAGGTGAGCGTGTCCATTAAGCTTTATGATTCCAATACTAAGAATAACTGCAAGCTCCAGAAAAAAAAAAGAAAGATAAATAAGAGAAAGATTTTTAAAAAGAATTTAGGACTGCTAGTGTGTCTGTTGAATCAGGCCATTTTCCAGTGGCTTACCTAGTCTTATGCAATGGCTTAATAACACATCATCTTTATTTTTTTCTTCCAACATGATAATTTTCTATTCACCAAAAATACTAATCTTTGCTTATGTACAAGAATCTACCTCAGTCTTATAAAATCTCATCTTTAATGCTTATTTCTAAGAATTTCCACGATATTTAATTTACCTGTACACTTTATTCTCCTTGTTCAGTCTTACTTACTACTAAACTGATTCTTGGATTTTCAGTTCTGAGAGTACCATAGGGTACACCCTGACTATGGTGATCACATACTGGCTGACGCTGAATGTTGGCTCATGGGCCAGGTGTTGAGCTAAGTGTTTTCCACATGATGTTTTATTTTCTCATCATAGCCATTCTAGAAGGATAATAATGCAAAGGTGAAAAGAGGCATAGAGCAAATCAGGACTGACATAGTGTGATTCCATGGTGGAGAACTCTAGCCAAAGGATGCTGTGGCTGTTACATCTAACCAAAGTGTCTTAATAGTCTGTTCGGGAACTTAATTCTATCTAAAAAGGTCCTTTCCCTTTCTCCTCTGTTCCATCTGATTCTAGTATCTTTTCTTTCTTTTCCCCATATCTTTCTCCACTCTTTTCTCTCTCATTTAATCTACGTATGTATATGTGTGTGTGTGTATGTGTGTGTGTGTGTGTATGCATGTATGTGTTACCTCTCTTCTGTCTATCTGTCTGTCATGTCTGTCTGTCTGTCTGTCTGTCTATCTATCTATCTATCTATCTATCTATCTATCTCTGTCTGTCTGTCTGTCTCTCTCTCTCTCTCTCTCTCTCTCTCTCTCTCTGTCTGTCTGTCTGTCTATCTATCTATATCTATCTATCTATCTATCTATCTATCTATCTATCTATCTGTCTATCTATCATCTATCAATCATGTATCTACATACCTACCATCACCTATCATCATCTAACATCTCCTATTCCTTGACTTCTCTTTTATTTTTATAATAATAATTATTTTTATTCAATTCTTCCCCCTTTTTCTTTTTAAGCCATACACTTTGGCCTTCTTCCAACTTGGTCAAAACCACATTCTCTAATGCAAATGTCTTAGAAATGAGCCTGAGGGAACTAGGGTTCTTGCCTCAGTCATGCCATTTGCCCCCTGACCCTGAGTTCTTAATGCCAACACCATCTCTCTGGATGGAATCCAACAGACTCCAAGCATTACTCATGTGCCAAGCACTGGGGGTACAGAAGGTTAGACTACGGCTGCTAGACTGAGATGTTGCCCTTGTTCTGTGTCAGCCTCTTGACATCACTTCCTTCATTGTATTTGCTCTTTTCAGAAGCAAGCCTTTCATTTTGACATAACAAAAGAGAAAACAATGGCCAAAAAAGTTTGATACCTATGTTTAATGAATAATTGATTTGAAATACTAACCTACTCCTAAGGTCCATTTAAAAAAAAATTCTGTATGTCACACAGTGAACGCTATAAATAAGTGGTATAGCAAGTTCATTTGCAGGAAAACAATTGTCTGGGATCAAATCAATGTGAAGCATTGTGGGTTACATCAAATTCAACAGAGTCATGATTCTCAGAAAGGCTCATATGACTTGCTTTAAATCTCTTCCCACAATACTCTTCTGCCATTTTGCTAGATTCTAGGAACAGATTTGAGACTATCTTGAGGCTTAGACACATACTCATACTTAATGCTATGTAGGGCCCAAAGTAATTAATAAAAATGCATACTTATGCTAATTGAGACTCCTAGTTTACGTGACACACACCCATATTTCTTATGAGAATAATTCATAACCAAAAAATGGGGGCATGCTTTGGTGGTGACGGCGTTGGAACAGTACATTAGGTCCAATGGCTGCCTTTTTAGTAATTAACATATTGTATATAGGTTGAAAGGTCATTTCTTAATCCCTTCTTCTAACCATCTTTAATATTTACCAAATAATGTTTCATTGTTAGAAATGTCACAGGCTCCACTGTGCCGGGATGATTCCACAGAGTGATTCATGTTGACTTCATTCATTAAGAAAATTTCAACACATTCATTTGAAGACTAGAGCTCATTGGCTCCAAAAAATTTCTCTTTTATTAGAAAAGTGAAAGATGTTGAGTTGTTTCTGTAAGGTAAATAACCTTAAATTAAAATGAAATGATAACATGTCTTAGCTGGCCAGACGAGTCTCCCTTTCAATGACCACTGGAGGTTTCAACACAGATGTCATGAATATGAACCCAAAGGGACTGAGTCCCTCCAGCTAGGCCTGTAAGAGAAATAACAGTGATCATGCTTGTTGCACTGCAGTGGGTATGTGGGAGGGTTTACTTGCTGTGTTATTTGATGGCTTCCCATGTCTTCTCATCGTGAAGTGAACATGGTCATCACTGACATCCACTTCTCTTAGAAGCAGAACCTAAGACAAGAGTTTCATTGTGAGCAGCTGGGAATTCACATCAAAAGACAACCTTCCCAAGCTTAAGGTTGTATGTATTTCCTTTATTCTGCTCAATAAATACTCCCTTGCAAAGTTGACATAAAAATTAAGATGTAGGAGTGTTTCTGCCTTCATTTTTCTTGCTTCTGCCATCATCCAAGGACATGCTTTGAATAAGGCAGGGACGGATCAACCAGAGACTAGGTTTCCATCCCACTGGGAACTTACTAGAACAGTGGTCCTCAACCTTCCTACTGCTTCAACCCTTTAATACAGTTTCTCATGTTGTAGTGACCACCCCCCCAACCATAAAGTTATTTTTGTTGTTACTTCATAACTGTATTTGTACTACTACTACTAAGAAGCAGAATGCAGATTTTGTCTGGGTTTCGATGGTCTTGTTGTCCCTTGTGAAAGGGTCAATTGACCCCGAAGGGTCACAACCCATGAGTTGAGAACCTGCCTCACCCTGTGCCCTTGCTGGGTGCTGAGTTCAAGAGAGACAGACTGTTCATTTTCCAACTCCCATCCCTCCCATCGTGCACAGAAACTCTTAGACATTTTTGTCTGGATATGCAGAGCACAAGACACAAGCCAGGGCTTGAGGATGAAAGACATGTCTGAAAAATGAAGCCTCTGTGGGTAATCTCTAGCGGGCAAGAGCATGCGTTAGCTACTGTACAAAGGAGGGGCAGGTCAGTCTCACTGTTTTAAATACAATCCCTGTTGCCCACTGAGCATACAACACGTATCTGAAGAATGAGTAAAGCAATGACAGTGGATGCCTGCTTTGTAAAGATCATAGCAACAATCTGGACTTCAGAAGGTCCATGTTGTAGCCTCAGAGTTTGATCTTGACCTTGGCCAGCACCCACCCCTCTCTGAGCCTCAGTCCTCTGTGTTATGTGATAAAAGGGTTGAGGGCCATGTGTTCCATAAGCACCTCATTGTGATATCCTATGGATTACGGGTAGAATGTGGATCGCCTCATTAGGCCAAGGGATCATATTCTAAGCTAAAGCCACGAGTTCATTTTTTTTTTAACTAAGAAATGGAATGAGTATTTTTAACAAGAAAGGGTAATTAATGCAATCATGATAATCATAGAATGGTCTTCTGTCCTTTTAAAAAGGAAGGTTAATTATTGCATAAATTGGGGGTACATATACACAATGGAGTTATTTAGCAGCCATTGAAAACCAGGTTTATAAAGAATGCTTTATGGTATTGAAAGCTGGGCATACATTAGTCCGCGCATGCAGGGTGCATGCGTGGAGATCCATGTATACATCTGTATACAAGAAATATCTGAGGACTCAATTCAGGCTGGTGAGCTAGTGGGTGATTTTTATGTTAGACTTGAACTTATTTACACAGTCCGAACTGTGGGCAGCAGGCATATGTTATTTTTACAAGTAGAATCTATATAACTAATAGGAAAATAAATATGTTTTTAAAAGACAGAACAGAAGGTGGAGGAGATGCTAATAAGAAGGTACACCATGCTCCTCTGAGCATCGGTGAGTATATTGGTGGAAAGGTTTGCAACTGGTACATTTGCATTAATGTTAGCATTTATTTATAAGCTCTGTGTGCACGCATGTGTGAGCATTTGCATGAGTGTGCATCAGTGAATGCACATGCCATAATGTGTATATGGAGATCAGAGAACAATGTATTCGATGTAAACATATTTTTGTTTTGATCCCAAGTGTGGGATGCGAAACAGACTTGTGTAAGGGTATGCAGTGTTTTTCTACTGAAAACAGACTTGTGAGAGAACAGGTGATGTTTTTCTACTGGAAAAGGAACTGCCTTTGCGAGTACATGGTCTTTGCCAACTGATAAACATCCTAGTATGAACTCTGAGAGGATATATATATATATATTTTGGTCTTGGCTGTTCATCACTCCACTTTGAGAAGCTCCTAGAGAGAACTGCTCCTAGGGTGGGCCTACTTTTCTCTGTGTGTGCCTACGTTGCCTTCCTTCAGCATGTGAGTATGAACAAAAAAGGAAGGATGGTTTCTGTCTCAACACCACAACAGCTTTACTCAAAAGACCTCATCTAAATCTCATTATCTATCAAAACATTGTCTCTAGATGTCATCGTAGGGGGTGTTAGGGCTTTTGAATTCCTGAGCCACAGACCATGGGAAGGATAAGTAAGGAAGAGATTCGGTTGAAGTGACAGTCTGGGCGTGACTCATTTTATAATTGATAACTGATCAGATTTAAATATTAGGTAATGTAAAGTTTGGCAGATTACTCTTCTAAATCAAGAGTTTGAGTCACCCTCATTCATGATGTAGTTTGACGTGGCTGAAGGGTTTCTCAGGGACAAGCAGAGTCCCAAAGGAAACCAGGGGACGTGGGCTCACTCTAGCCACTCTCCCATATTTGATACTTTTTAAACGGTGACTTGTGCATGCACATTGTGTTTTTCATCTCATTTTGCCCCACATACACATATTTCTCTGACCTCGTTATTAGCAACAGCCAAGCAGAAATTTATCGTAGGCAAGAGAGCCAACACTTTAATTAATGGCTGGGAATGTGGACTAGGGATGAGGCCCGTCCTGCCACTCATTCACAAAAGCAGGCATAGGCTCTTTCAAGGCAACATGAAAGCATCATTAAATGAAATGGCTTGCTGATTAGAAAACACTGGGATTAAAAGCAATGTCTTTTTCATTACATGAGCTACTTCTTTTAGTAGTGAATTGTGTTAGTACAACATAGAAATTAATTTATTGCCTCACCTGTAACTCTCCATTTTCACCCATAATTGATGTAGTTAGGGAACATGAGATGTTGAATTTCTGTCCAAGAAGAAGAAAAATCCAAGACAGATATTGAAATCTGCATCTGCCAAAAGGCAAATGTCTGTGTTTTAGATAAGAAAACACTTCAAAGAGACCTCTGCTATGTCTTTGCTCAAATAGGTGTGTGTGTGTGTGTGCGTGCATGCGCACGCGAGCATTTCTGGTGTATACATGTGCTGCTTCCCTCATGGTTAAGAGATGCAGCTAAGCCTGGGTACCCACTCCTGCATCTCCTCGTCCATCTATGGTTCCGTATCAATCAAGGGCTCTTGCCTAGGCATCCTGCTATGTGCTAGAGACCACAGAGAGGGAATCAAAGCACAGAAACATGTCTTTAAGTTGATCCAACCTGATTACTGAGAACCAGGAATTGGCTATCATTTTATCCACTTGATGCCTTTAGGATCATGACTTTGTTTATATCAGACACGCCTAAGCATCTTGGGTCACCTGGATTATTTATTGACTACCAAATATTTGACTTTATCTGCTTTACATAAGCAGTAGATTATAGTTTCCTTTGGGAAGTAAAAACTGCAATAGGAACAGAGGGGGAAAAGGGCAGTAAGGACACAGGGAGGGACAGAGCACAGGGACAGACAGACAGTGACAACCTGAATCTAGTGGGCCTTTACTTTCCTCATAAGCTTTTTAAATAGCTCATTGTCAGAACTGGCCAAGCTCACACTGAAGAAGGAACATTGGTTTATCTAGCTATGCTAGCTCACACAGCAACAACATTGGCTAGGAAGAGGTGGCAGATGGGTAGCAGGAGGAAGGGAGGCAGAACGAGGAAGAAAGAGAGAGGTAGAAAGGGAGAGAGGAAAGAGGGGAAAGAGGCGACAAGGGGAGGAGAGGGGAGGAGGAAAGGAGTGAATCGCTAAGACTCATTCTCTATCCAAGGAGACAGAACACGAATTTTCTGATTTTCTCGGGGGAGGTTTCCATTTTGCCACCGGGAGACAGGGAACACTGAGAGGACCGATGGGGCGTTATCTCTGCCTGGTGGATAAATAGGTCACAAGGCAAGAATGTTATGGTGATAAAATGGGATCTGCTTTATATCCCGAGTGCCTCTTATTGGCAAAAGCGACTTCACCACTTCAGAAACCTCTTTTTGGTTTAATGTTTAAATATGCTAGAGAGCAGAGCTCACCGAGTATGTCACAGCTTACTTTCCTTTTGATGTTCCCAGGTGTTTGTTGCAAGCATTCTAGTTTGGAAAATAACCCACAACTCCCTCCTAGATAGATCTTAAAGCTTTGTGTGTGTCACTTATTCACACTTTCGTCCCCATCACGGGCATGGGCATTTCCCACACATTCCAAAATAGGGTGTACACTTCTCTTTCTCCCTTGACCTTAAACTTCTTGAGTGGATTTAACCTTGAGTGGCTTTATCAACCATTAAAAGTTTTTAAATTTATTATAATTTATTCAGGTTGCATCTAGAATGTTATCCTCTCACTTGTATCTTCCTGTTCCCACCCTTGTCTGCCTGGTTTCCCTCCCCTAAACCTCTGGCAGAAGGGGACCTCCTCCCCCAACACATGAACACAGCCTATCAGGTCTCATTTGGATGGCCAGCTTCTCCTTCCTCTGTGTGCCCTCGGGCCTCCCTACCAAGGGGAAGTAGTCAAATGGGGGGGCACCAGAGTTCATGTTAGAGGCCGTTCCTGTTTCCCCTCAGTCATGGAGAATGAATTAGATTAGCCAGACATTGGCTAGATCTGAACAGGGGGGTCTAGGTTTACTGCATGCACTGTCTTTGGTTGGTGAAACAGTTTGTGCAGGCCTCCCTGGGTCCAGATCCCCCAGCTTTGATGATCTCCTTGTGAGGCTCCTGAACCCTCTGGGTGCTTCCATCCCCCCATTCTTATATACCACTCTCGTCACTCCACCTGGAGTCCAGCATTGACCTTTAACCTTAGATTCCATGGCTGCAGATTGACTGGCACAACCAGTTTTGAGGTTGGTTTGTGAGAGTGGGTTTTTAAAATATGTATTAAGTGTATGTCTGAGTCTGAACATATGAGCTCAGTGCCCATGGGGGTCAGAAAAGGACATCAGTTGCCTTGGAGCTAGAGTTACAGGTAGTTTTGAACCCCTGAACTTGAGTGCTGGAGCTAGAACTCTGCTCTTCAACCAGAGCATGAGAAAGTGCGATTAACCACGGAGCCATCCGGCCACTAAAATGATTTTTTTCATAGTTAGTTATTTTTTAGATTATTTCAAAGCATAGATGTCTTTCGTGCATCTAAATGCTGGTTGGCCTTCATTCCGGCACTGAGAAATGAGATTCTAACAGGCCGTGTGGAGGTTTCTATAACACTGGGATGACACCATCTAAGAGAGTCTGCTTGTGGGTACCTTAAATGCATGAGGAAAGATTCACTAACAAACGTCAGATGTAAGTCTGGATCAGCCAGGGCTACGCAGAGAACCCTTGTTTTGGAAAAAAAGAAAAAGAAGAAAAAAAATGTAGAGGTGTTCCTTAAATGGAGGACAAGAGGAAATGCGTGATGTCACTGGGTGTTTCACTGTCCCTTGGAGAAGAAAGTCCGTCTTTGAGAGTTGTACAGCTGGTGGACGCTCAGCTGTCACCTTCTTTTCACATTTATTCTGAACGAGCACAGTCCATCCATCAGCGCTTAAAGAGTTTTCCAACAGTACATTGACCTTGAATGCGCCACATTGATTTTCAGTAACGCACCGCAAATAGGGTCGTTATGGAGTCACCCAACAGTGAACGTGGTCGGGAACAGATTTCTGAAATTCCGATAGGGTGCCACCTGCCTTGGATGATGGATCAGCCTACTGTAAACCGTCAATCTTTCTCAGGCGCCTGAACACAGTGACGCCTGAATGAAATTCATCACCACACACCACCTGACGCGAAGCCTAAGACCATCGCAGGGTTTTTCCGCCATCGCGGGGCCAATTGGATAAAAGGCATGTTTTGTTTGCTGTAGCATTTGTTCACTGAAATGCTTTCCTGGGAAGGACCCACTTGTGATGGTGACAGAGATGTAAGCACTATAGGGAATTATGTCTGCAGCAAGGATTGAGCGATTGATAAAAAGGCTCCGTCTTACGCTGCCAGAGGTTAACGCCAAGCAATTAAGGTGATTGTTTCTTAGACAGTATTGGACACATGTACTCACACAAAGGGGACATTAGCACAACCAGAAGAGAACAAAGCAAGATTAACTAATGCTAGGCTCCAAATCAAAGTGCAGAATCATCCCATGTTCTTTCAGATTCTAGGTAATCGTCATGAGATATTGCCTTGTGAAGTAAAATATCCATGTTTTCTCGTTTGTTTGTTTGTTTTTGACACCTCACCCAGGGGGAAGAAACCTTATGATAAATAAAGAGGTTTTGTCAAGAACTAGATTACTGTAGGAGGAATGCTAGTTATTCAATATTATGGATTTGGGAATTGATGTCTATTTCTGATATGTGATGATGTGTTTGCTTTCATGATAACAATTATACATTTTTGGGGTATTTGCCATGTACCACTTGTCACTCCAGGCACATTCCAGGCATCCCACAAACTTTCTAAAATCCCTAGCATCAGGTTTAGCTTTCTTCCCACTTCACAGATCAAAAAAAATCAGGGGAGTCTCTTCAGTCTTGAACACTTATCTATACTGAAATCAGAAATCTTGTCTTTTCTCTTAGCTTTCTGCTCTCCTTGATCTTCCACTGTGCCCACTGTCACTTGAAGAGCACAAGAGATAAAGCCATGAACGTTTTGATACGTGCCATGTGATTCTTACGTCCTCTCTCCACTCCAAGAGCTTAAGCTAGTGCACGTCAGTGCCTTAGTCTGTGGCCCCAGGGGTTAACAGCTGTTTCTGGGTGCGTGCAGTTTCCAGAGGTGATTTCTGAGACTTGCTAAGCTCATGATTACACGTCTATGATTATAAGCTCTTGGGAAGGGAGAAGGTGTCTGAAGGGTCTGAAGACTCTAATTGATGTTTGCAGACCCATACCCAAACCTATCATTCTTGCTTCAGGCGGTACAGTGCTGGGCGCCCATGACCCCTCTCTCCCATTACACTCAGGGATTGGTTACGCAGCCAACCAGGACCTGCAATGATGATACGTGAGGCCTAGCACAGGTCAGAACCCAGCCCAACCTCCTTATGGGAAGGCCTGGGAAATGCTCATCTTGCTCCTTTGGTAATTGAGTCCTTCACTGGTGGGAATCCAGTGTCTGCAACCTGTATGAGCCACACGGTGAGACACTACTTATTTATCTCTGTCTGGCTTATTTTCAGGGGGGGGGAAACAACAAGTTGTAGCCCCAGAACGTACCATCAACCATTCATTCATTCATTCATTCATTCATTCACTCACCTCAATCTCTTCTCCATCCTAAATTCAAGTTTGGATCCCTGGGGCATCCTGGAGACCTCTAGGCCATGAGGTTTTTATAGGGGTTGCTGTCCCCCTCTGATTTTTAGTTTTAGTAGCTTTGTATGCCAAAGACACTCAATGCCCGCTCTTTAAAAGAGAAAGTACATGTGAAGAGAGAAGAGAAATTGGTGGGGAGGAATCTCTGGAATGAGCCAGAGATCTGAGACAGGGGAGGCTCCCAGTAATCTACGGGGATGACTTCTTAGCAACAGGGGATGTGGAGCCTGAAGTGGCCACCTTCTGTAGCCAGGCGGGACTTCCAGTGGAGGCATGCAAACACTAACCTACTCACAAAACCTTTGACCTAAAACTTGTCTTATCTATGGTAATTGCAGGGATAAAGATCGAGTAGATATTGAGGGAATGGCCACCCAATGACTGGCCCAATTTGAGATCCATCCCACGGGAGAGAGCCAACCCCTGACACTATTAATGATAACTCTGCTATGTTTGCAGACAGGAGCCTAGCATAACTGTCTTGTGAGAGGTTTCATCCAGAAGCTCATGAAAACAGATGCAGAGACCCACAGCCAGACATAGGCAGAGCTGGGGAGTCTTGTGGAAGAGTGTGGGGGAAAAAATTGAGGGAGCCAGAAAGGTCAAGGACACCACAAGAAGATCTCCAGGGTCCAGGCCCTGTAGGCTAAGCTAGGCCCATGGGGCTTACAGAAACTGAACCACCAACCAAAGAGCATGCATGGGCTGGGCCTAGGCCCATGCACATATGTAGCAGATGTGCGTCTTGGTCTTCATTTGGGTCCCCCAGCAACTGGAGCGGGGCTGCCTCTGACTCATTGCCTACCTTTGGATCTCTTCCCCTAAGCTGGGCTGCCATCATGTCTGGCCTCGGTGGGAAAGGATGTGCTTAATCCTGCTGAGACTTGGTGTGCCATGGGGTACATCAAGTTAGTACCCATGGAGTCTTCCAGTTCTCTGAGGACAAGGGAAGAGGGTAATGAAGGAGGGGTGTGAGAGGGATCCTGTGAGGAGAAGGAGGGAGGCTATGATTGAGATGTGATGTGAATTAATTAATTAATTAATTAATTAATTAAAAGGAAGGAAGTGCTAATAGAGAGACCTTGTTTATATTCTACCTCACAAAGGCTGGGAGGCTGAAGCACAGTGTCCACAGTAATGGGCGATTCCTTTCTTGTCCTGTGCTGTAACACAAAGGAGAGGGCTTCACCTTAGCTCAGGTTTCAGAGTACAGCTCACCATCATGAAGAAGCTGTAGTAACAGGAGCTGGAGGCAGCTGCTTGCATTACATGCACATTCTGGAAACAGAAAGGCATGCATGCTAGTGTTCTGATCACTTTCTCATTAAAAAAAAATCAGCCAAAAGGATGGTGTCTCTCACCGTCAGGGAAGGGCTCTCCTTGGTAGTTAAAGCTTTCTGAAATGCACTCATAGATACTCCAAGAAGTGTTTCCAAGGACACTCTAAGTTCAACCAAGTTGACAATAAAGAATATTCGTTGCATGGCATTTTGATTGGTCAGCTTTCTTGGGATTTGTAGTCTCATGAGAAGAGTAATACAGGTTCTATGATGTTCCAAGTCTCTGTCATACACATAGTAGAAATTTCCCATGTCTCTGCAATACTCTGTCATACTGAAATTTCCCAAAATCCTTTAGAAGGTGCAATTATTCATTAATAAATGGATGAATCCACATCTCCTGAATGAATACACATCTGAAGGGTAAATGAGTACTGTCAGCAACTAACCAGTTGCTGAGTGAGTGGATGGACAGTTAGTTCTTGAATGACAAGACACGGCTTGGCTGTGTTAACTTTCCCACACTGCTAGGAATTCAAGTTGAACCGACGCAGCCGACAACTTTGAATTTAAACTTGTCAACATGTGTACAAACTGCTGAACATTTAAATCTCCCAAGTGCACAGTTGCTAGGACTCACTGCCCAGAATTCTGCCTTTAGAATTCCAGATCCTTCCCCATAATTCTAGTGTCAGCATCTGCAAATAAACCTCCCACTCGCTCTTCATAATTTCATTTCTGAATGACCAGAAGAGTGCTATCCTAGATGGCGGGCACACTGTGTGTGTGTGCAAGGAGTGAATGGGGCTACATAAAGATTGATTTCAAGACCCATCAGTATTCACAAAGGAAACCCAACACATGACAAATGTGATTAGAAACGACTGTCAAATAATGACAAATAAGTTCTAATAAAAACAGACACAATCTTCACAATTACTTGCAAGGCAGGTATTTATCAAGCAGAGCAAGATTAAAAATGACCATATTGCATTAAAGATACCCAGCTGATGGAATTTTAAATATGCTGCTGGGCTCTTTCGCTTTGCTCACGCCTTCCGCCTGGCCAGTCTCTTAGCAGAGAAATGGGGTGGGAGTGAATTTAAACAAAGAGTGTTCTAATATGCCTGGGGGTGTTCACATTTTAAACCAGTTTTATCTGAAGAGTTCAGCTCTGCAGAAAAATGAGACCACAGTGAGGTGAGTGGGACAGATGAAGTCCACTCAGGCCCTGGTTATTGTGAGACACAAAATGTCAGGACACACAGACAGTGCATGCCAGGAGGTGCTACAGGGCCCCTGACACTGGCCTCAAAAAATACACTGATCCCCAGTGAGGGACTCTTGATAGATTGAGCTACAGTGAAAAGAACAGGGCATGAGGTGATGATTGGGAAGTGCTGCTAATTCTGATCGATCCATCTCTCTTTTAAGGACTTTAAGCAATTTTGTCCTTTTATTTTGTCATCATAGTTAGAAAGTTATTAATAAAAAAGAAAGTTATTAATAGGAAAACCCATATGCAGTTCTTATAATTAAGGGAAATTACTATTGTTGGCGCTTAGTAAATGCTATGTCTACAGAGCTAGCCACTGTATGTATTTGTGTGGCCTAATGCTACTGTACTTTGGATCATTTCTTTTAAAAAATTACATAAAATTCTATTTGACAGGAAGTATATATTTAGAAAGGATGTAAAAATTTATTCTATTGAATAAATACTACCGAATAAATCCTTTCAAATCAAATAAACAAATAAATCCTTTCAAATCAACTAAATGCTTTCAGGTTGTTAGAAAGTGGCTGTACAGAAGAAATGTCTCAAAGTTTAAACTCAGTATGTTATCAATGACCTGAACCTTTTCCTAATGTGTTTGGAACTGTGTATTTCATTCCTTCTTACAGTCCTTTAAAACACCTGCAATCTTTTTGCCATTTTTTGAACCAAAGCCTACAGCTCAAAAGGGTTAAATCACTGGCCTGTCGTTAACACAGACTCAGGATTTGAACTCAGTCTTAAAACCAATGTTACACGGTACCTGTCCCAGTTATCTTCAGCTGTCAACTTTACATCCCTTAGTTTAATCTGAGGGAAAAAGCCTCTTTTGAGGAATTAACCATCAGTCTGAACTGGGGGGTATGTCTGTGGGGATTGTCTTGATTAGTAGTTATTGCAGGAGAGCCCACCATGGGCAGTGCCATCACTCAGCAGGTGGCCCTGGGTTGTGTTAGCAAGTTAGCTAGCTGAGCGTGAGTGAGCCAGTGATCAAGACAGCTAGCATCCCCCTCGGTAGCTTCTGCTTTGCTTCCTTGGTCCTGGGCAAATTTCCCTGTCAGAACTAAAGCTGTCTGGAATAGCAAGCAGTCTTATTTGTGCCTTACTTCTTTCAATAGGGAACTAGGAGCTGGAGATGTAAAATGACACAAATCCTTTCTTACCCAAGTTGTCTTTTGGGTCTGAGTGTTTTATCACAGCAGCAGAAAGCAAAGCAGAACAACACTCCAAAGAGAAGAGAAGTGGCCTATCCCACAGGAAGCCACCTGGAGAATTCAGATCCACTGCTGTCAGATTAATAGAGACTGGCCTCAGTTAAAATAAAGGAAAGGTGGGAGGGAGGGGATCTAGAAGCAAGGGAGGAATGAAAGGAGGAGCCATACACTCTCTGTCTATTCTTCGGTTTTCAGTGATGTAATATCATAAAGATGGAAACTGATATGCCCTATTAACTTAACAAAAAAGCATGCACCAAGCTATCCCTATGCCTGGGGCCTTAGCCATTGCCCATGGTGGCAGTTCACCTGTGACCTTTTTGTTTTTTCAATGATTTTTCACCTAAGAGCAAACACTCTCTAGTACAGGTCCTTCTACTTGGTAGAACTCACTCCTCGTTCTCTTTGACGCAAGCTCTGGCTATTCACACCTACCTGCTCTCTTTCCATATAAGAGAAATATGGACATGAGTTTTGGTCTGTGGCTTAGAAAATTATTTTCCCCAGTTCTTTCTAAACCTCATTGATTAGGTCACTTCAACATCGTTTTTACAGTAAACTGAAGTGGTCTAAACCATGCAGTTACTTTTCAGGAAACAAAGATTCAGAGTTTGTCCTTAGGAGATGTGGTTACTATGAAGTAGAGACGGTGTCTCATATATTTCATCTTGTGGTTTGAGTGTGACGTGTCTTGCACAGGGTTCAAGTACCTGAACACTT
Organism: Acomys minous; assembly: GCF_964271855.1. Lineage (NCBI taxonomy): Eukaryota > Metazoa > Chordata > Mammalia > Rodentia > Muridae > Acomys > Acomys minous. The sequence goes on from NC_140496.1 coordinate 12,460,316, forward strand.
CCTCACCAGCTTGTGGTATTGTTTGGGACTTTATGGAAGCCTCAGTAACTACTGCCTAGCTGACAGATATAGGCTACTTGGGGTATATTGTTGGGAGTTATGGCATAATTCCTGTTGTATCCTAGTTCTCTGCGTCTTGAGGACAGATGAAGAGCCTAAGCATACCCGTCTGCCACACTGAGCTTCCTAACCATGATGGACTGTAACCTCTCAAACTGTGAGCCAAAATATCCCCTCCCTTTTTTTTAAAGTTACATCTGTCATGTGTTCGCTCACAATGATGAGACAAGTTGCCTTATGTGCTCAAAAAGAAAAGAAAATGCAGGTGGGGAAGTAGAAGACAGTGGATAGACTCTGGAGGGGTGAAACTTTCAGTGGGGCAGTGGGCTCCATCTTGATAAAGGGGAGGGGAGCTCCGCCTCGGGGAGGAAGCATCTGGCTGTGTCAGAGTTCAGCTCTTGCTTTGGTTAGCTCAGTAGCTCTGATCCCAGAGGGATGCAGGTTAGTCTCTTTTTTTACCTCTGGATAATTCTGTGTTTAAGTCAGCCCTTTGTGAGCTTCTGTTCGGCAAACTTCTCATCACAATGAACGGTAGGTGACCGGTATGCCAAGTGCACTGATTTCGTCATCACACAATGTGAACAGGGATTAGGCCTCCCAGATCGGTATAATTATTATGTGTCAATTCAGACTAAAATCAAGCTTAGATTAAAAAGAAAGGCTTAGCTGACCCAATCACAGTAGATCACTTAACACAACATTTCTGGGTTTCTGTGTGTGGCTCGAAACTCAGCCCTTCTTGACAGAGCTCAGGCCAAGCAGAGCTGTGGAACAAACCTAAACTTTTGTAGCTCAACGTAGGATGATATGCCCGTCTTAACTTCCCTTGTGTCAGAGCGCAGTGCACTAATTTATTGATTTGGTGACTCTAATAAACAGGGGCTGTATTTTTATGAGACAGTGGGTTTTTCAGCATCCAAATCTAAGCTTAATTGTGGACAGCAAGATAAAGAGTCTGGAAGCATTACCCAGCAGGCTTATCCAATAGTCAGCTTTAGCACAAGGTCCCAACAAGACAATCCATCATCTGACTCCACACCAGAGGTTTATAATCCCTTCAGTTTCACCACCCAAAGGTTGTGGAGCAAGTTTTAAGAGCAAAATTGGAGTTGAAACAGGAAAGTCACCAGTCGTGCCTTCATCAGGACATTTCTCTTTTTCTTTTCTACATCATCAAGTCTTCTCTAGTGGACCATGCCACCAGAATACCCATGTCTATCAGCAATCTCCCAGTGGCTCATCTTCCTGTGGCTGCTGTCCCACATCTCTGTTCATTCCTTTTCTATTCCCTGTTCTATGTAACTCATTGAATTTGGGCTTTCACACCAACCACTTAATTCCACCTCTTCTTACCGTGGCCTCCACATTGCAAGGCCACGGAACAGTCTTAGTCTCCATTTCACTGGACCTACAGACAGAATTCTGTTCCTGTGGCCATTTCTTCCTCATTACTTGACCTCCAGAGCCCTCCTTTGAGATCCTTCTCTGACTTCACTGAGACAGTTAATGTCAGTCTCTTACTAGATTCTTCTTTATCTCCTTTTCATTTTTGTCTTCTCTTCTTCTTCTACTCTCCTCCTCCTTCTCCTCTTTTTCCTGGTGTGTATCTGAGTGTGTGTGCACATGAAGGCTTTTCAATATTATCCCCTACACTGGATGAGTGCTTTGCCTGCATCATATACATACTGCATGGCTTATCTCTCCCCTCTTCTCCTCCCTCCCCGTGTGTGTGTGTGTGTGTGTGTGTGTGTGTGTGTGTGTGTGTGTACATGTGCATGCATATGCATGTGGAGAACAGAAGTCATGTTGAATCACTATCATTCTCCACCTTGTTTTATGACATGCGATCTCACTGAAGCCGAAGCTCGCTGATTGGTTACGTTGGATGGCCACTGAGTTCCAGAGATCTTCTTGCTCAGAGCCCTGTGGAGTTGGAGTTGAACATACATGGTACTACCCCACCTTTTACTTAGGTGATGGGAATTTGGTCTCATATCCTCATGCTCTCACAGGACACATCTCTAATTGTTTTGGCATCTTCTTAGAACATGCCAAACAATCATGTTGGAGAGAAATGTGTGGGATTCAAGAAAAATGGGGTGCAAGTGAGAAATATTTATTCTGAGTGAAGATAAGATGTATTACCCATCATCACTGATCTTTGTGTTATTATGAGCCCAGTATGAGGTCATCCAAGTGATAGCAAAACCCCTGGAAATGTCAACACTTGGTGTATTGAGGAATGGAATTGCTCATTAAGTGGATGTGGGAGGCTGAGTGACAAAGGCCAAGGTGGGCAGGTGAGCTACATGCCTGCCTGTTTGCCTGTCTGCCTGTGTGAGCTTCCTGTTCTCCAGAGACTCTGTGGCCCCTCATTCTTCTTTCCCAATGGGTGGACTTCCCATCTCCATATAAGAAGGACATACAAAAAGAGGAAAATTAAAGACTCATCACCCATGTTGAAATGGCTGGAAAAAACATGACAACTCAGAGAGAGCAGAAGCCTATAAGCAAGAGAGAAATGCTGTGGTTCCTGGAGCCTTGGCATTGCTACTACATCCCTGTACTGTGATGTACTCATGTGCACCACAGAATTTGTATAGCTGTGAGCTATAAAAAAAAAATCGTGACTTGAGTTTGAGGCCAGCCTGGTCTACAGAGTGAGTCCACGGCAGCCAAGGCTACACATACAATCCCTGTCTTGAAAAACCAACAACAAACAAACACATCTTGACTGATGTTAAAAATGCTGCTGCTAATAGTCTAATGGTGGTGGTGGTTATTATATCATGAGGGGAGGTATCAGTTGCGTGTGTTTGTATTAGTGTAGGAGCTGGAAGAGGATGGTGGTGGCCATGGTGGAGTGATAGCAATCATTATAGGAGAAGCATTCAGCAAAGAAACCATAGAAAGATCTCCAGGGAGGTCAAGTAACAAGACAAAACAATGACCACCTGAATAAAATGCTTCCAATAGTCCCAGGGAGTTGAAGAGTGGGAACTGCCCATGGCTTCCCAACATGGAGGTCATTTACAGATGGTAGTGTAGGACAGTAGTCAGAACAAGGAAGAAGGGAAAGGGCATGGCAGCCATATGTGACGATGGTGCTCACAGTCATGGTGAAAGCAGAAGTTACATGGTGAAGGTGGTGGTGAGAGTTGAGGAGCAGGGAAGGTCCACAGCGGGTGTGATGATTGAAGCCCTAGGAGCATGTGAAGCAGGAATCACTCTATGGAGCCAAATGAGTGACACCGGCTCCTTGAATATGGATTTGGGTCTCAGCAAACAGTGTACTTCAATACTGAAGTCATTGCATGGATTTCTAAAGAATGAAGTAAAGTCATAACCCAAGACGCTTTCTAAATACACTGGCGAGGACACTCGGTGGGTGGACTACAGCACAGTATGGGGAAGTCTTCGCTAAGCCTCAGATGTTGGCTGATGACATTCTTAATTTGGGAGTTTGAGCAGTTGTCTGTTAATACATTCAGTAATTCTTCCTGATAGTCAAAAGAGTATTGTGTCAAGCACAAAGATGGGCAACGCATGCAACTAAAGACAGCCCAAGAGCACTGAACTCTGATTCCATAACATTTTAACTCTCTGGAAATTCTGAAGTTCTAATCTTTAGCATAGATTTGCCCTTCCCTGGTAGGCACTTCAGTTCACGTAGTTATTGTGACTGATAAAGCATGAGTTTTAATTGTAGTGGGATGGCTGTGGTTATAGCTTCTACAAGAGGAGGAGGGAGAAGAGGAAGAAGAAGAGAAGATGGAAGAGGAGGAGGAAGGAAGAGAATTCAAAAAGAGCAGAGGCCTGAGAAGGAGAAGGAGGAGCAGGAGGAGGAGCAGGAGGAGGAGGAGGAGGAGGAGCCAGCGTAGGACAAGAATTGTAGAGTGGTGACGGTGATAGGTGTGGCATTAGTGTTGGTAGAATTAGAACTGCGAATCATTTCAGAAACTGGAGTTCAGTCTTAAGCTAGTACAGACAGTGATGGGAAGGGAAGAAGGACTAAGCAAACAGCACAAACCTAGCAGTGAGACAAGGTGTGACTTCCAATAAGAATTAGATCCTTGGCTTGTATGCATGTGTGTCTGTGTATATGCAGCTATGCATGCACAGATGTGTGCAAATGTGCATATCTGTATGTGCAACTGTGTGTGCATGTCATTGGAGCCAAGGGCCAACTTCAGGAGTTGTACCTCAGATGTCATTCGCCTTAGCTGATGGGCCAAGGAGCCCCCTGGGGATCTTCTTAACTCTGCCTCCCCAGGGCTGGGGTTACAAGCGCACACCATCAGAACTGGCTTTTTCCTGGGTTCTTGAGATAAAGCCTGGGCCCTCGCACATGTGTGGCAAGCGCTTCACGCATCTATTTTTGGTTTTGGTTTTGTGGTTGTCATTGCTTGTTGGTCTGTTTGTGAGATCCCAGGTGTGCCCCTACCCTGCCATGCTTGAGCTGTAGAAAGAATGCCTCCCTCAGGCCTCTGGGAGCAGAAAGTGGGTGAGGCAGTTGCTCCAGTCTGCTCCTCTGCATCTGGAATGACCAGAGTCAAATTCTAATAGGGCAGCAGCATTTTAGCATTTGTATCGGACTTATTCTCTGGGTATCTGACTGTGCACACTGTGTACTGATTTGTCACTTTTTTAGGGTAAGATTATGTCTCTGAGTAAGCTGATTAGTGTTAGACTGATTGTTTTAAAATAACTCATGCGGCATCTGAATTTATTTACATACATGATATTGCCTTCTATAAACACAGCTGTATGAGCAAGAAAATTCAACGGTATTTTAGGAAGTTAAGCCAACAGTTTAGCTGTAATGAAGGCTGCCTTCTCATTCTGCTTTCTCTTCGGTTCTTCTTCTGGACTGTTTTTTCAACAAGGGTTGAACTTGAAGGCTTGTCCCCCAAAGGGTCTCACAGAGTGAGGGAAATACAGAATGCCCATCAAGAGAAGGAAAAGTGTGTCTTCGAAGAAGGTGGCTGGTCCCGGTCCCAGTGTCACAAGGGCATGTGGACTTTCATGCAGCATGGAAGCCATCAGGGGTGGTACAAGGTCTACTCTCAGCTTTTGTGTAGTAGAATACTTTTCTGATTTTTATGGATTCCATATGGATTTGCGGAGCATGATTCTGTGTTACAGAGCTATGGGTCAGACACTGGGAATGCAAAAATAAGTGAGGATAGCCCTGACTCAGTAAACTTTACAGTTCCTAATAGGGACCGATGTGACCCTACAAGTATGTGTCCATGAGTGTGTGTTGTGTGTGTCTCTGTGCGTGTGCATGCATGTGTGTGCGCACGTGCATGTGTGTGTGTGTGTGTGTGTGTGTGTGTGTGTGTGTGTGTGTGTGTGTTCAGTCTAACTGAAGACTAGCCAGCTGCTTAGAACTTGGTATCCAGAACCTTCTCTGGCCTCCTGTTTTTGTTGACCATTAGTCATTATCATCATCCTTTCCTTGTTCTGGCCACCTTTGCTTTAACTCAGTCTTCAAGTTTATTAAGGTAAATCACCGACTTAAAGTTCTTTTTTTATTTAGAATTTTATTAACTATTTTTTTTAGCATTTCATACAGTGCATTATGAGCATTTCCCCCAGCTCTTTTCAGGTCTAGCCTCCCGCCACGCCGTCCATAACCTCATGTACATTATTTCTTCTGTAACCCATCAGGTACAACTTGCCTGCCTCTATCTGCTAGGCTTGGTAGCATCCATTGGAGTGTGGTCAACTCACCAGGGGCTATGCCCTTAAAGAAAATGGATGCTCCCTTTCTCAGGAGCCATCAACTCTCCACAGATCCTCAGTTAGAGGTAAAGATTCTTGAATTCCTTCCTACTTTCATGTTTTCTAGAAAAATCTTTTTTCTTTTCTTTCTTTTTGGTAATAAAATTTATGTGTAATTTCCCTTTTGAGTATCGCTTAAGCTCACAGATTCTGATACAAGTTTTTACTTCAAAATGCTCTCAAAAACCTATGATCTTTTTATTTGACTAATGAATTATCAGCGATTGTAGTTCAACTTTCAAATGTCCAAGGATTTTCTGCTTATTCATCTATTATTGATTACTCATTCAATTCAGTGTGGTTAGTAAATATGTTTTATGTGATTTCGATTGTCTTATATATAGTAAACCTTTTATGTCACGGAACAGAATTTATGTTGTGTAACATGTTATAGACATTGAGAAAAGAGTGTGTATTGTGCTAACAGTAGTGGGAGCAGTCCATGTGTGTGGTATTGGCTGATAATGTTGAAAGCTCTGCATTCTTCCCAAGGTGTGGATCTAAATAGAACTCTCTAAATAGGACTGTGGAAGTTCCGTGGTACTTTGACTCACGAAGCTGAAATATCCTAGACTTCCACACATTTAGCATTGTTATATCTTCTTGATAAAGTGACACTCGTTAAACATCATTAGCATATGTTAATTATATGTAACAATGGGTTTCAATCATGTATCCGGTGCATTTTCACCGCATGCACCCCATTACCCTCTCCTATTTTTCTTATTACTCCCTTTCTCTTCCCCTTTTACTTGCTACTGTTTGTGTGTGTGTGTGTGTGTGTGTGTGTGTGTGTGTGTGTGTGTGTGTGTATGTGTGTCCCAATGGATATTTTCTAATCATATGGCACACCCTTTATTTGTAATCTCTGGTAATACTCCTTGTTTTTACACATGTGCAGCAATCACTGTACCATCTCCTTGGCTCCTGCAGCTCCTTAAGGAGTGAACGCAAACTGATGCTGAAATGAACACATTCACTTACGCCCGTCTATTCATTTACCCGTAAGAGTACCCAAGCCATAAGTAGTACTGTTGATATCCTTCTTATTTTATGGTTGGAGTCTTTGAACCTCAGAGAGTTTGCATAAATCATTTCTGACACAAAGCTAGTAGCGAGAGAGATGGGCATCGACCCTGGGCTGGTGGCTCCCATGCTCTTTCATGGTGTGGTTTCTTCACATCCCCTTTGTCCACAATGGGAAACTTCCACAAGGTCCCTTTCAAACTAGCAAGTGAATTCCCCGACTGCTGAGAGCTTCGTGTAGGTCACTGGCGCATCCACGGACTGGTGCGTAGACATCCAGTAACTGTTTGTTGAATGAGCAAACCCCCAGCTGTTTATTCAGCACCTCTAAGGGCCTCCAGCCTTTTTGTGTATGATAAGGGAGTATATCCAAGTACATAATTTCATACTCAAACATATATAAATTATACGAGGCACAGGTGTATGTCTAAAATATATTTTGGCACTGCGCGAAGGAAAGCTTTTTAGAGCCGGAAGGCGAGGCCCGTGCCACAGCTGTAGATCTGCCCGTCTTCCTGCCTGCTGAGAGAGACCTCCTGTACTTCTGAAAAGAGGCAAAAGTGAATATATGTCCGATCTCGGAATTAACTATCCCATTAAACTATGAAACTACAGTTGCTTCTTCCTCCTCCCCACACCCTTCCCTGCCTCACACCCCCACCCCACCCCAGCTTAGCCTATCATTAGCCGCTATCTGGAGTTGACAGTAGAGTAATTTGAACTCTGACTCCCCAGGGCCTATTCTTTTACTTCCTGCTGTAGGACTACGGTGTGTATTGATTAGATATCAGACTGTAATGGGCTTCCAATCTCTCTGCCTTAAGATATATGATGGAGATGACAGGAAACAGATAGCCCGTTACTACTTGTAAATAGTCCTGCTCGAGCAAAATGGTTAGTAACCGCTTCGCTGCCGCCTGTACTCCAAAGCTGCTTCCTGGCATGGAAAAGTAAGGCGTGGAGCTAGTTACCTTGCTCAGTTCAGCCTCCACCCCAGCCACTGCAGAGCCACCATCACAGTTTTCCCTGTGAAAACTGGGCAATAAACTCAGGCCTACCTGAAGAAGCCCTACGCCTATTGCTCAGAGCCTAAATTTATCTCCAGTCTGCTCCCAACTGCGTGACTGAAGGAGAGAAAGGCAGGAGGGCTAGAGGCTGAACAGAGGCTCCTCACCCCTGAGCAAGATCTGACGCCATTCACTCACAAAGCATGGATACCATGTTTTTAAACCATAAGATACACTCCCCCCCCCCCACCGAAAATTTGGGGGGATTAGGATGCACCTTATGGTACAATTGATGGTTTTCTTGTTTGCTGCTCTAAAAACTGGGTGTGTCTATGGTCAGGTGCATCTTACAGTCTCAAAACTTCGGTAGTCGCATCTGTGAAATGGGAATAGTGGTACCATTCCCTGTTTTCCTACAAGAGCTAAGTGAAAATGCTAACATAGCAGGCCCCCGCCTGGTAGTTCCTGTTGCTTCTCCACATTTCCTCACTTTCCCAAACATAGGCTTCCTCTTGGATGGAGTCAGTTCTGAGATGATGTAGGCTCTCATCTGCATCTCCCTGGGCAGCCCTGCACAGCCCTTTGTTAGTATGTGGTGGTGGTGGTATTGATTGTCAGGTGGACTGAAGGTTCCAGTTGACCTGAGCTTTCCCAGGCCCTGGAGTCCACCAGGCTGCTCAGGGCTCAGGCCAGGCTACTCATCCTGTGTGAAGCTGGCGTTGGTTTATTTTCTGCGTCCTGTCTGCTTGTTCAAGTGGAGAGAACCCTGGCTTTGGCTCTGAGAGTGACATCTACAGAGGCAATCCAGAGTGGACCGAGCCACTTTACTCTTTCTGGTGGCCCTGTAAAAAGGAAGGAGACCTGCCATCCCCCCTCGCCAGTGAGGGTTTGCTTTTGCCAAACAGAAGTTATTTTCCATCAAGTCTTCGTTTTCTTTTTCTTAGAACAACAGTGACCGGAAAGCAAGCTGAAGAGTGGTTCAAAACCGAATCCAGGGGAAGACCCTTAACTTTTAAGGGGAATGAAATGTGAGGTTATACATTTTTAATTACACCGGACTTAAAGCTCATATTCATTTATTACCAGCGCTATCAGCCACTTATCTACCATTTCTCTCATCTTTGCCCTGCAAACAGACATGACCCTGGTCAAGTAAGATAAATGGAGAATTAAAAATGGCTACCATCTGGGAATTGATTGGAAAAGAGAAGAAAAAGCCAGGGCTGCAGGTTAATCCTGGGCTCTTTCCAATCTTTCAGCCGCTCCCACATCTGAGAGTGTAGACGAGACCCGGTGGCCCCCCACTTCCCTCTTGGCTAACATTTCCTTGTTGCTCCTTCTTCCCCTGCCCCCCCCCAACGTCAGGATGAGGGGATCAATAAAGTCAGCTCTGAGGGAGGAAGGAAACAGCCTTCAGGCTGGTATCAGATGCCGCATCCGTGCAGCGCGTGGAGAGGGGCCAGTGTACTGTGAGTGACCTAACCGCGCGTCCCCAAAACACTGAATTCATATTATTGACTGTATCAGCATTGTCCTCCTGGAGGTTGCTCTTGATGAGCTCAAGAGAGGACAGAGGAAGGGAACTGTGACTGTCACCTTCAGTACAAAGAGATCTAGCCAGGGAGGACATCCAAATACCGGAAATGATGGTCACCAAGCACTGTGTGCCTTATATGCTACATTTGAGATGGTCCGTACCTCATTTCATCCTTGTGTCACCCCGAGAGGCTCTGGTTATTGCTGTCCTGCAGATGAGGACCAGTGAGTCACGGGGAAGCCTGAAAGCTTGATGCATCTATGTGGTGGATGACTGCAGAAGATTTCACACCTTGGTTTTTGTGGTCTTCCATGAAGGCCAGCTCTGACTCTCCACCAGACCTGGCTACCAGCTAGTAATAGAAAATAAAGTAGGGCATTAAAGGACATACCTTAATCCAGTCCTGCAGCTTTCAAATTCAAAGACAAATCCAGAGAAGGAGGGTGACTTTGTAAACATGCCACAAGCAGGCCCCTTGACCCAGGGCAGTCTTCCCTCAGATCTCATCAGGAAATGTTTCTTTGTATAATCACTGGACCAAAGAGGGCTTGAAAAAAATGGAGAGACAGATGGTTGACATACTAGGATCTCATGGGTTAATTTACTTATCCAACAAACCTTTATTGAACACTTAATGTATACAAAATGACCAAGGTAAGTACTAAGATTTCAAGCATTCACAGGTGTGTGTGTGTGTGTGTGTGTGTGTGTGTGTGTGTGTGTGTACTCACACATTCAGGCACATGTGGAGGCCAGAGACTTGACATTGTATCCTCTCTCTGCTCCCCATTCCTGAGAGCAGGTATTTCCCAAATCTCTTGGAGATAATTTTGTTTAGATTGGCTGGCCACTGAGCTCTATGGATCCTCCCGTCAGCCCTCTCCAGGGCTGGGGTAACAGGTTCATGCTACTGAATCGTACTCTCACATGGACACTGGGGATTTGAACTCAGGTCCTCATGCTTGCACAGCCCTTCATCCAAAGAGCTATCTCCTTAGCTCTGTTCTCTCCTAGATAACTTTGGGCTGAAAATAAAATAAAATAAAATGAGATAAATAAGATTTTTGTAAACTCCCAACACTGTAACCATGTGTTGATGTTCAATGCAAATTGAAACCGCAAAACATTTACTTCAGAATTCACCTTGATCACCCAGTACATTTTGTACAATACTGAAGTAATCATGCTTTTTCAAAATTCGCTAGTACTAAAAATATAAACGAAAACAAACCAAAACGGGAACACCTCTGAATTGGGATATCCTTGCTTTGAGTCAGAATGCTGAGATATTAAGGAGGAAGGGGTAAATAGTCCTCACCTTTACAGAGTGCTGACTCCAGGCCAGCCGTTCCAGAGACCTGACTTCACTTAATCCCCTCAAAACTCCTGCAAAGGGGTGTTATTATCTCCATTTTACAGATGGGGAAGCTAAAAGTGTAATGACGTGTCATTAAGACTCGTAGCCAGACAGAAGGCATGGTCCAATTAGCTGCAGAGCTGACACTTTGAAAGTCACCTCTCCATATACAAGAGGTAGTGAGGGTCTTCTCCTGAGGATAAGACCATGAAGAAGAAAATGCTGATTCCTGCGCGCTGAGCACTCACAGAGCCATATACTATATGGAGTAAATCCAAGGAATGATCCTCCTTGGCCCGCACTAAAGCCCGATGGACAGACAGAATACTTCGTTTTCGTTATCTTTCGGATGAGAAAAGTCCTAAACGTGTCCAGAATTCCAGATGCCAGATTCAAGTCCTAGAAAGTCAGTCCTTAGCTCTGCAGTCTTTTCCCATTGTGTGTGTGTGTGTGTGTGTATGTGTGTGTGTGTGTGTGTGTGGTGTGGAAGCATGTGTGTTTGCATTCATGACTATATGTGTGTATGATATCCATGTGTATGTGCAAATTTCAAATCTGTGTGGGCACACAAGCATGTGTGTATATGTGCCTGTGGAAAGACCCAAGGTTGATGTAAAAAAAAAAAAATTACCCATTTTCACTCTTCAACCTTATTAAGTCAGGAAATCAAACCCAAAACTTCTAATGTTTGGTCTTGCCAGCCATCTTGCTCTGGGCATCAACTGTCCAAGTTTTGAGGCAGGAATCAGAGTGTGATCACCTAGCATTCACATGATTCTGAGAACCCAAACTCTGATCCTCACAGTCCTATCTCCCCAGTGTCACTGTTGATGATTATCTCACATAGCCTTTCCTAAAAGAGGAAATAGCTATTCCTCATGGGGTAAGGATGTTTTCCCTCAAATACGGTTTTATATGCTAGATCTAGATTGTACCGGAAGGATTGTGAGCAAGAGTGGGAAAGTAACTGTGCAGAATTAGGAGATCTCTAAATGGCAGGTCCCATCCACTGCAGGTGATGCAGATGCTCTTGGGGGGGGGCAGGACAGGCCATGATGGTGTTTTCTCCATCCAGCCCATGAATTTCCCCTTCAATCTTCTTGGTGGCACTCCTTTCCCATAATGCACTTCTCTGTAGAGAAGTCTGGACAGAGCCCTTGTGTTCACCGTTCTGATGAGGGCTCTGGGGTCTCTCCTCAGGGCATTTATTACCCATCAAGGCTGCTCCTGTGTGTAGAGAACCCTTGCTCCAAGATCACTGGTGTCCCTCAGATTTTCAGTTTTAGTTGTGAAACATCAGCTTCCAATCTGTCTACTCCTGTGGCTTTCTTGAGCTTCCAGAGGGTTCTCTGAATGTCCTTTCCCTCTTTGTCCTCTGTGCTTTAAGATCCATGAGCTCAACTTTTGAACTTTTCCTTCCTCTTGTTGTCTTACTCATAAATAAACTCCCAAGTCTCTCTTAAGCAGACAGCCTTCTTCTCCTCATGCAAGCCAATGGTCAGTTCATAAATATCATATCTACTCCCATGAAGGTCAGATTTAATGAGAATATTATGTCCGTGATATCATATATACATCACAAATCCCCTGGGAAAATGAATTACTTCCTCCAGTTTCTAAATGGGAAACTGAGGCTTCTAGTACACTAAAGGTTACAAAATGGATTTAGTGGTAACCGTTATTACAAGCATTTCTTCATCTGTTTTCTGTAACCCAGGCATCTCCTCTACTGTACTGAGGGCACATTCGTTAGCTCTTCAACAGCCAGCCAGCATTGTGACCACTCTTTTCTAGATGCAGAAGCTTAGCACGAATGCATTGAGGATGTCAAACAGCTGTGGACCAGTTTGAAACCAGAAGGCATCCTTTTTGAACTCGCCCTCTTACAATAAAATAAATAACCACCAATATTCCTAAGACAGCAAAGAGTAGAATGCAATGAGTGACATATTTTTATTAAATATTTTTTATCTTTTACATACACATTTATATTATTACACATATATACAATGAGCTACCTACAGCAAGAAGAACCATGAAACAATCAAGAATCATATAAATGTTACATTCTTAGTGTTTTGGTTATTTGTATTTGACAGCCTTGAAGAAAACATCTTTCCTGTCTTGGTGCATCTAAAATTTTGAATGCCAATCAATATCTATCATATCTCGTCATTATCTACTTAAAACATCTATGGAGACCTAAAAACATCTTAACCCCTAAACAACTAAGCTTAATTGTAAAACTAAACTACCTGGTCTTCAACCCCATCAGAAAGTTGAGAAGGAGTAAAATTAATTACCTGGCTGTCCAGGGGGTGTGGGTTAGCAGGTCCCCAAATGAGAAGATGACAGAGACATTTAGCTGCCTGAGCATTCACCCGAAACTCTCTATACTCTGCCAAGACAGGGTAAACAAATCCTCAGTAGTTCCTGTCTCACAAATATGTCTGTCAATGAATGACTTCTTTAAGCCACGAGTAGATGGAATCCTGCTGGGCCTCTGTTACTCTTGTGATTTTGGGTCTAATTGTTACCTGGAGAGTTGGTTCAGCTGCTTGCTGCACTGTGCACTTAGCTGTGACACCTCAAAGCACAATCGCTGTCTCCTGGGCAAGGCTGATGAACAGTGAGAGCAGAGGAAAAGACACTTTGACAGTCAGAGTGAAAGCGACTCTATATGTAGTAACGCCATGGAAAAACCTCGGGGCCATGTGATAAAGTGAGCCTGCGCCATAGTAAGGCTCTCACTGCTAGCTGCTTTCACTCAGGGGTAAAGCAAACAAATAGAAAGTTGAGCAATAATCCTCAATAAAAAAAAAAAACAAGGAATGGGCTGTAATTTCTTCCATTTCACTTTTATTTTATTCGCTTACTTGATTTAAAAATTCACTCTGAGCATGGTGGCACACACTTTTAATCTCAGCACTCAGGAGGCAGAGGCAGACGGATCTCTGTGAGTTGAAGGCCAGCCTGGTCTGTAAGTCCAGGACAGCCATGACTAAAAGAGAAACCCTGTCTCAAAAAAAAAAAAAAATCAACAGAACCCCAGAGTGGGCCAATGCTAGACTATCCCTGTTTCTCGTTTCAGGGAGAGACATTTAATGCATATATCCAGATATGCACACATAGCTCCACCTGCCACTCTCCGCTAATATGTCATGTCTCTTTTTTCACGAACATTCTTTCTCATTCAGAATTCAGGAATCCATCCTATTTGTTTATATGATTTTAAAAACAACATTTTAAATTTATTCTTTGAAATGTGATGTGTATACAATGTATGTTGGTCATATCTAATATCTTCTGCCCCCTTCAACTCTCCCATGTAGCACAGGCTATCACATCTCTCTTGCTCCACACCTAGTGGTTGATTGGGTTTTGAGGCGACGACATTGCATTGTAATCCCAGGAAGGCCCCAAACCCTGATCCTCCGACTTCTCCATCTCAAGTGTCAGGAGTGGAGGTGTGCACTGCCATGCCAGGCCTAATGTAATCCATTAACTAACTTATTAAATGATGCATTTCTTACTGTGTACATGCAGGTGTATGCATGCACGTGGGCGCATGCTTTTGAAGGTGAGAGGTCAACCTTGGGTGCTGTTTCTCAGGAGCCATATATTTATATATAACGGTTTTTTGAAGCAGGGTCTCTCATTGGGACCTGGGATCACTGAATGCCTAAGGTGTCTTGTGGTTCTGTGTCTCCCAGAAGGGCCACCTGATGCCACTGGGCACTGAGCTGGAAGTGTGCATTTCTCAGCCAGAAGGTTTGAGCACCCTGGGTCTCCGGGCAGAAAAGGACGAACAGAACTTAGTCCATGTCACATAATCTCCAGCCAGAGGTCTGGGAAAAGGAGGCTTTCTCTGCACTAAGTGTCATTGCTCTTTTAGCTGGGCTGCCAGCACCAGGCCAGGTGACAGCAGGGAGCTCAGGGCTCCAAGACTGCTTAGGTGACAATGAGGGCCCTGCACGACTTGGGCAAGTCAGGTGGCTGCTTAGGTAACAACAGCAGGCAGCTCTTTCCTGCAGATCAGCACTGTGGCAGGCAGAGATGAACCACAGAAGCACATGGCAGCAGGGTGGGTTTAGCCAGCTCTTGCAGTGATCATGGAGGTTCTGCAGTGAATGCCTGGCCAGAAGTTGAGTCCAGGTCCAGGGGTCCAGTGATGAATTCTGGGAGAAGTGAGGTCCTTCTTTTCCCAATGCTATAGCTCAGAATAAACAGCCAGCCTCAAATGTCCTTTGGGAAGTAGGTGGTACCCGTCATCTTATTTCATGTGAATAAATAAACTTAATAAGCCTCAAGCAGTAGGTGGGGCTTTGAGGATGAATGCATCTCGTTGGCTGAGACTTAGGATGCTGGCAGTGCTCTGTTTGCATGGGAAAAGACATCAGGAAACAAATTCATGTGACTGACCACCTGTAGCCACCTTGTGGGTGTGAAGCAGGCATGGAAACAAAGTAAGAGCTCTGTCCCACACTTTCCATTCTCAGGATTAGATTTTAAATTTCAAATTTGTGATTTCTGGGGTTTGAACACACTCTGTCACACTAGTCTCTTGCCAGTTCCCCTTGAGGCATGGTCCACAAGCCTTACACTGTCTGTCCAGTAAGTTCCCAGGCATCCTTCTCTTACCACCTTCCTAGAGCTGGGTTTATATGCATGTGTACCACAGGTAGCTTTTTGGGTGGGTGCTTAGTATCGAACTCAGGTCTTCACGCTTCTGCAGCAAGCACTTGCGCACAGCTCCCTCATGCCCAGCCCTGTGATCCTTTGTTTGTTTTAGTAGCCACAAGAAATCCTGTTCTGTGGGGCAGCCAGTCTATTGTCTGTTGCTGGTTTTCCATTCCCCTGTTGATAACCCAGTCGCTTATTTTGTGGATTTTAATGATCACAGTTGGAATAAAAGCATTCGAGGGGCCAGCGGCATAGATCAGTGGGTAGAGGTGCCTGCTGCTGGGGCTGATACTCTGAATTTTATCCCTGCGACCCACATATTGGAAGGAGAAAAATCAACTCCTCTAGGTTGTCCTCGAACCTACACAGACAGGCTGTAGTGTGTGGAACGTACACACACTCACTCAGTAAAAAAATAAATCAATAAATAAGACCAAAGCTTTCAAGAACCATTTATGTTATAATTGCATATACATTCTTGAATAATTATTTTTGATTTAGACTAGATAAAATTGGAATTATGTGAAAAGTAAATGAGGGATTTTGATAGGTGTATAATTTGCTCACATGCATAGGCAGGCAATCTGGTTAGGCCCTGGAGACCACCACCAGGAGTGGCCCTTATAATACCCTTAAGTGCCCTCAACTTCTCCTCTGTTTCCTTTCCCTTGCACCACCTAAAGCGTCCCACTTTTTCTCCAAACCACCACGGGAAGGAACAGGTTTTGTTCTTTGGACAGATGCTGCAATCATCTTCACAGTAAAAAAAAAAATGATCCATTTTTTAAAAGAAACATTCTCCATTGACTTCTTCTGCTGTGGTGCCACAGCAAGGAGTATATTACAATGGCTTCACACGTAGGACAGACATCCGCCATGCTAACGTAGTGAGGTCACATGGATCAGAGTGACTTTCATGCAATAGAAATACCCCTTGTCAGCTGTAGAGTGTTTGCCTATCCTGCCTCAAGCCCTGAGTACCCTTCCCAGTATCTTAGAAACTATGTGTGGCCGTACCTCCCTATAGTCCCAGCATGCAGGAGGTGGAGGCCGGAGGATCAGAAGTTCAAGATTGTCCTCAGCAATGTGAGTTCAAGGCCACTTTTGAATTACTTGAGGCTGCTTCAAACAGCAATACCAGCAAGAAAAGATTCTATCTCCTTTATGCAAAATACAGATCTGCCTCAAGTATTTGACTTCGTTTCTGCCTGTTATGAAGAACAATTAGAACATTTGTCCATAGCCCCAGCACCTGCCATTAGATTCTGAAGCTCCTCCTAGGGTGAACAGGGTGTGAGAGTGAACGTCTTAAATCCATCGTTTCTATTTCTGGAGGGAGGCCCCCACTTGTCAGCTTGCCTTTGACTCTGGGGTGTCCCATCACCAATATAAGGACAGCTCTGAGCCCCTAGAGCATCCCCCAACATTACAGTGAGAGTGTGTATGGATCCCCGCAGCAGATTTCTGTCAATTCCTCTCCTGCCTTGGAAGCCAACCTCCTAGCTGGGAGCTGACAATTCTTTTTGAAGAAGCAGAGCGGCTGTTCCCGAACAGTTCTTCAGCTTATAACCACGTGTTTGGCCATTACAGCTAAAGATCTATCGGGACTCCGATATGCCCTTCCACTTCTTGGGCTTAGCACACAGAGCAAAAATATCCATTTTGCACAGGAAATTGCCCATGTTGTGCATGGGGATCTGCCTCTTAGCTCCCACCGAGCTTAGCAGGAGGCAGTTGTTTTTTTCTTGAGAGGGGAAATTGGGTCTTGAACATGACATGCTGGAAAAGCCGTCCCCAAGGAGACAGTGCGAAGCATGAAGCATCAATCCTCACTTAAAGTGTTTCTCAATGGAACAATTTTTTTTCTTAAGAAGGATCACTGATGTGTGTTGTGGTGGCGGCAGTAGGATCAAATATTCATACTAACTGAAGAGTCTAGGAAACCCACATTTCTCAGAGCTCTGATAGTGGGGACTTACTTTGTACAAGCAAATACTGAAACCAGCAGGAAGAGTGGGGACAAAAGCTATCCTTCCTATGCCACCTGGGGTGCCACCGGGGCGCTTCCAAACCCCTTCGATCCACTTATCAGCCTTGATTCTAACAAAATCAATCTGGGCTCACTTGCCTTTTCAGTTCCCTACAGAGTTAGTCACCCAAATCTGAGTGCTGAGAAGAACGGACAGGAGCAGGGGACACACACCTACAGCAGTGCACAGTGGCCCACGCACCAGGCGCGGCATCCTGCACCTACGAGGCTGAGCTCACCTGGGAGGAGTTGTTGCAAACAATCCACTAGAGCAGATGGTTTGAAGGGAGGCTTTCAGGAAGGGCAGCGGACACACAGAAAAGTGCAGGAGTCACAAAAAAACCAAAACATAACAAAACAAAAACCTCGGCTCAATGAAATTTCACCAATTGATCCCACCAGGTAATGGGTGCCTGGATGGAAGAAACTTCAGGTAGTTCCAGCCCAATGGAGCCAAGTTCTCCATTGCTTCCTCACCAGGGAAACAACTTCTGGTTCGTTGGTGCAGCCTCGTTTGGTTTTGAAGTTGATAAACAGGGCGGTAGCCCATATATTATCTTTCCCCCAGCTTCGTTCACTGGGCAGTTTGTCTGTAAAAGCGATCCATGTGGTAGGAAGAAGTAGCCACACTACTTTTGCTAAGCATCCCAATGTCACCAAGAGCGCCCACTAGGCGGTGTCGTCATGATTGTCATACCCATGTCTTTCTCTAATTCTATGAATGCATGCATCGCACATCAGCAGTGTAATGAGTGGACCGGAGGACGTGCACACATTTGGTATGAAGCGAGACTGCCAGTTTGCAGTTTTATCCCCAGCATAGGAGGAGGACTTGCGTTGCCTCATGTTGCTCCTGGTCGAATGCTGTGTGTCAAGATAGATTAAAAAAAAAAAAAAATTAACACCAGACATCTAACCTATTAACAATGCAACCATGGATTCATTTAAAAAGAAACATTAAAAAGGGCCTAAAATAAATGGGTACACATTAAACATTTGTAGTTTTATGTTGTTGATGAGGTGTTTCCCTTTTGCAAATTTACAACATTTCCTCTCAATATCCTCAAATTCCCTAAAATGGAGAAGTATTATTTTTGTTTCAAAAATACCTTTAAAAGTTATTCTTTGAAAATTCCTTACCTGTAAGTAATGGACGATGATCATATCTCCCACTATGCCCACCAACTCTCCCCATGTGCCCCCGAATTTGTGTCCTCTTCCTTTTTAAGCTCGTTCACTGAGTCTAGTTAGTACTGCCCACATGTGCCCCAGCGTGGGGTCTTCCACTACAGCCTTTCGGTGGCCACACCACCAATGGATCGTGAGTTTCTCTCCCTCCACAGCAATCAACTGACAACAGCTCCCAAACTTAGAGGTGGGATTCCTCCGCCATCCATGCTGAAATGTTGGATGGCTCGTTCTTGTGCGAGTCTTGTGCAGGTAGCCGCGCCTGCGGAGTTCATGAGCTGAACAGTCATGCCATGTCCAGAAGGACTGACTACTCCTTCCTCCTCTGGCTCTTGCCTTGGGTCTGCCTCCTCTTTTACAACATTCCCTGAGCCTTGCGGGTGTTGTTGTTGACGTAGATGCTTCATCAATGGCGGAGTCCACCGTGTCCTATTTGGGGCACTTTGCTGGTGAGTTATGCGCCTTCCCAAGGTGAAAGGCCAGGCTCTTCATCCCATGATACAGTGGTTCCTGTGGTGAAAGGAGACGCTGGAAGCTCAGCCACAGTGAGAAAGCTCAATCAGAAATGCCATCTGAGCTCCTCAGCTTCCAGAGTGGGCTTCTGGTGGCTGTTGTGTGAACCCAATTTGACGGTGCCTTCTCTCTCTGTTTTTATGTGTACTTTGACTTGGAGGCTTCATTGTAGGACACACTGTACTCTGCTTGGGACTCTCTACTGGAAACTCCATCTGCCTCAGAGGAGCTTCCTCCAGGTGATTTCTGCTGGGAACTTTGAACATCTGATTTGATAATCATCTTGGTCACTGCTCTTGGTCTCTGTGAAGACACAGCATGACCAATGCTACTTATAAAAGGAAGCATTGAACAGGGAGCTTGCTTATAGTTTCAGAGGGTCAGTATGTTTCCATCATGGCGGGAAGCCTCGCAGCAGGCAGGCCAGCATGGTGCTGGAGTGATAGCTGAAAGCTTACACCTGATCCACAATCACAGAAAGAGACTGGGCCTGGCATGGGCTTTTAAAACCTCGAAGCCCAACTCTTGCAACACATCTAGTCTCACAAGGCCACACTTCCTAATCCTTCTCGATTAATCCACCAGCTAGGAACCAAACATTCAAATATATGAGCCTATGGGTGGGTACCACTCTCTTTCAAACTACCGTGATGATATTCTGTTGTGTATCATCTATCTGCTGGTTAATTTTTCTCTATCACTGTGGTTTAGTGTATACTTAGTTAACTTAATAAATAAAACCAGATGACTAGTGTAGATCTAGACTGTATAAAACAGTGAACCTGAACCCACAGGTACATCTTCACACATGAGTGCACATATATGTGTGTACTCCTATGTGTGTGTGTGTGTGTGTGTGTGTGTGAGAGAGAGAGAGAGAGAGAGAGAGAGAGAGAGAGAGAGAGAGAGAGAGAGAGAGAGACAGACAGACAGACAGACAGACAGACAGACAGAGAGAACACAAAAGTGTCTGCTGTGAAGAATGTGACCTCCCACCCTATTCTCTGCTTACATTCCCATCACACTCCCAATGGAAAAGTTACCATAGGCAGCAACATAGGCTTATATTTGAGAAATATTCTACTATCTAATTGTGATCTTTCAAATGAACAGATAAACAGGCAATGGACAACCGAGTCAGAAAGGAAGGGGGAAAGGCCAATGTGTTTTTAAGGAACTTTGAGAACAGAGGTACATGGGCCACATGTTGTCCCCAGAAGAAAAATGTCTTTCAAAGTCCCTCCATGCTGCAGGTATCTCGTTCAAAACTGCATCCACCACAGGCCTATTTCCCCTGTCAACAGCAGCAGCAGCATTAAATAAACACACATCAGCAGGAACATGTTTATCATTTCAACATTTCTCCCAAGATTACGTTTGAGTTATGGATTGTAGAAGCATAGATTCTGCCACTAAGTGGGGGGAGGGAACCCATCAGGGTTTGGGAAAATGAGGTTTTAATATCTTTTGAGTAAATGACAAATGATTAAAGGCATACATCTTTTTTCATATCTTTCTTTTTTGCTTGTTTGTTTACAAGAGACTGGCTTTGTACTTGCCATGGCCTCTTTCTTCAGCCCATCCAGTGCCAAGATTAAAGGTGTCATCGTCACACCTGCCTCGGAGGCTTAACCATTACAACAGTGCCTGAAACCTGTGTGCCCAACTGCAGATTTAAGGGCCATTCCCAACGCGGAGACCTGGAGTGAGCCAGCCCAGCATTCATAGGGCCAGACTGTGGCAACTGCCTCATGGTGAATCTCTATCCAGACCCAGCAGGCCATGATGGGAGCCTAGAATGTTCCTTCAGAGGCAAGCGGAGATGAGATTAAATCTGGCTACGGCCTTTCTCTAGAGCCCTTTAATTTGAGCCAAGTTGCTTCATGTTTTCTGAGCCTTGGCCATCTGGGCAGTCATAAGACCTAATTGCTAGGTTATAGAAAATATTAAATTAAAATAATGTATGTGAAGTGCCAGATACATGATAACCGTTGTCTCAGGGGAGGTAGAAATAGCCACAGCAGTACTTGGCCTCTGTCCCAGGAAGCAGAATTAGTGAGGAGTGGGCTAACGCATGGGAGTTTTCAAGGACACTCGGAGCCCATTCACACTCAAGCCTAGGTGAACAGTGCCTCTTCCACCTCTGAAGGCCTCCGTGAAAAACTCTGGAAAAATGCACACCGGATCTGGCCGTAAAAGCAGTGGTTTTCCAGTTGGCATGAAGGTGTTATAAGGTAGAGGGTGGGACAATGCAATTGATATGCTGTTTATAACTATTGGTGCAGATACTGTTGGTACCATCCCAACACGCATGAGGTGACATGGCAAGCACAGGAAGTGCTGTTATCCCTGGGCACACTGGAGCAGCCATAGGCATGGGGACCATCCTGAGTGATGTGTCAGCAGGATTCATGGCTGGACCCATTGATGCTGGTAGCATCTGTTTCCCCTAGCCCACTTGGGACAGCCAATACTGTTTCCAGATGTTATTACATGTTCCTTCTGTGTGGTGAGAACTCAAACCTGTCCCCTGGGAATGAAGGAGACAAACAAAATGGACTTTTCAGTAACTTTCAGAGTGCATCTAGGTAAATGTGTTGGAGGCAGGGTTAGAAGCCAGTCACTGGGATGATACAGTCTTAAGTCTCAAGTCTGTACTATCCACTACAATGGAGCCTTCATGGTACCGCATTAGCTAGGGTCTGGCCTAAGGAGGTGTCAGTCTCCTCATTTGTCCTTTAATGTGTATGGCTTGTGTAGGCGCTAGGAAGCAGTCAGCCCTGAAGCAGCATGGCTCCGTCCCCACCAAGATGGTTTTTCCTTCCCTTTTCCCTTATCCCAGGCCATCAGCCACTCAATCTCCAACAGAACAGAGCTCTCTGTCTCTCCGCCCTAGCATTTTCTAAATATTCACATTCTTCACATGCCAGCTCTTTCCTTATTTTCTCAATTCTACATTTGTTTATCCTCAAAAGATCCTTTGTGAAAGCCCACATGGATCTGGGAAACTGTGGAGGCAGGCTCTCTTCCCTGGGGCTGGCAGGAAGCCTTTAGGGCAGGCTAAGACCGATCAACTCCGTTTTCCACTCTGCACTTTAGGTGCTCTCTTGAGAACAGAAACATCTATGAAGAGGTCTTGGAGGGTGAGTCCTCTCAACAGCAACCTGTTCTTTAGATGTGGCTTTTGGTGGGGTAGGTCTCTGATTCTTAGGCATTGTTCAACTCAACTCCCAGTTTGTCAGAGCTGGCTCTATAGTTCACCAAAGATTGTTCAGACAGGCTTTGGAGCTGATACACTACCAAATCTATGATAGCCTTGTGATCTTGTCCTTCAGCCATGACATACACCCATGGGTGATGTCAACTATAGCCTGGGACATCAGTGTGACATATAGCCATGGGTAACACTGTATTTCCCTATAGATGGGAAGCTCATTGGAAGCTTAGAACCTTCCTCAGGCCCCTTGGGCCAACACAGGGCTTGGAATCACTGAGGAAGTGGGTAGAAGGTAGAAGTCATAAGTTGGACTCTCCTTGGAAATGTCTCTTTGAGAGAGGACAAGGAAAGGAAGGAGGGCAGAGGGAGAAGAAGAGGAGGACCAAGGAGAGGGAAAGGAGGAGGAAGAAGAGAGGAAAGGGTGGAGAAGGGAAGGAAGAGAAGGGAAAAGGGAGAAGAATGGGGGAAAGGGGAAAAGAAAGGGAAAGAAGAAGAAATGGTAGCACATCTGTCAACAAGAAATATTTTTTAAAGTGTGGTCCTGCTGTGATTCTAGAACTTTCCGTTCTTAGGTGAGGAGTGAGTCCCTTGCCTGCTTCTTGTTCTTCAGCATCTCCTACCGCCCTTAGAGAAGCAGTCACCCTGCTCCGTAGAGCCCCTGGCTTCTGCTTCCTCCACTCCTCCACAGTTGTCTCCCCGTTGTCCTAGACTTGTAGTGTGTCACTCTGAGCTGCCTGTGCCTGCCAGACTCTGGGGCCATCTTATGAAAAGGGCCTCAACTAACTTCCTCCTTCTGATCTGTAAGGCTCTTGTTTACTCATCCAGCTTTGGCCTTGCTGTCTCCTGTCCAGCCCTCTTGGGCTCCATTCAGTGTTCTTATAGCACAGTGTGTAAACTCACAGGCTCTCACAGAGCGCTGAAGGTGATCTGTTGGTACACTGGGTTGACTGTCCCAATCACTTCGCATATTCAGCTCATCGCTTCCCATGAGCACCCGTCGAAAGGGGTAATTTAGAACTCAATTTACAGATCAAGAAACAGAGTCAGGAAAGCAGGCCCTTGCCTGCATCTGCAGGGGCTTAAGAGGCAGAAGTAGGATTTGGCTGGATACAGCCCAGCTCTGACGTTAAGACAGTGAGCTCAGGAGTCAGCCAGGAGGGATTTCCACTTCTACCCATTACTTGCACCAGCAGTGTGACCTTGGATACATTACTTTAACTCTCATCTTCAGTCACCAAAGCGAACATACACTTTCATGAAAATGGTGGTGGGTGTTGAAATATGCCCTCACTATGTGGTAGATACTAACAGTATTTGTTCTAATAATGATTAGTATTCTCACATCTCTGATGACCTGGGCCTAATGATAGCCTGTCACCCCATGAAGGGCAGGGACTCTGTTGTTGTAACCACAGGGCTGTGTATATAGCTTAGCAGATGTGTGGGAGTTAGTAATTGAGAAGCAAGTGAAGCGAACCCCTCTAGTCTGACACGCGCTTGGGTGTCCAATGAATATCAGTTTCAGTTATTATTACCAGTACTTGAGTGTGACATGGGTGCAGTTCCAACAAGGTGTGGCCATAGTGCTGTAGTTGCATTTAATGAAAGGCAGCTAGACTGCCTCAGGGATTCAGGAAACACATTGTAAAGTTGGCCACCATGTCCACTAAGCATCAGAAGTGTGGGTTTTTTTTTTTTTTTTTTTGCCTGCTATACCACACAGAGGGCTGCTCCTGTATGTCATGGTTCAGAACAGGGGTTCAGACCCAGGAAGAGTCAAATGGGGTGAAAGGCAAGATAGACCAATCATTTACCTTGCCATGAGAATCACTAACCAGGGGGGGCAGGGTCAATATTAGGGCAAGTTACATATCAATTGGGGGTCATTAGTTCCTGTCCTTCCTTGTTCTGGGACAGCAGTTGGCAGTGAGCCAGCCCACGTGAGATGACAGCCAGAGACATGGACTCTGACTGAGAAAAACAAGACACTAGAAGGGTTTATGCTCTTGAGGCTAAAGGTCAGCCATGATGTGATCACCCTAAAGGTTTTTCAGATCTGTCCACAGAGATGAGCAAAGTCCTGGGAACACAAAGGACCCAAGAGGCCCTGGGTTCACCAGACCATAGGGACATCAGGTGTTTTTCCCGGGTGTCCAGCAGGGCTCTTGGAAGAGCACAGCTCCCTGTTCCAGGCCCCAGAGGCACGTGGACTCAGAGGAGGCATGTAGTCACCCCTACTGCTAACCTGAGTGCGTGTTCTGCACAGACGCTTGCCTCACTTGCCCTGTGTCTGGCACTGCTGGGGACTCCACGTGTGATGTCACTGAGCCCTCACAAATGTCCCTGGAGGCATGAGAGAGGGTTGCTGCTAAGACTATGTGAACAAGGGCATTCAGAAAGCCTGCGCAGGCAAACTGAGCCACTGCTAAGTAGCAAAGAGGATTTGCGATCGAATCCCATGCAGCACTAAACACGGCTGCTCCTAGGTCGTGGGAAACCCCTGGGCACAAGCTGCTCTTTCATTTCTCCTCATTCACATTTTCATGTTGTCCGCATCAGCCCCTGTGTACAAGCTTGCTAGCCCAGCTCCCCTGGCAACTGTGGTAATTATGGGCCACAACTTGCCAATGAGATTGAAAGGGAGTGCTTCTAGGAGAGGGAGAGTCCTCTGACGAAGGGGTTCATTTTCCTAGAAGAAAATAAGACAGGCCTGGCCCGTCTGTCTGCCCATCCTCCTTCTACCTGAAATGGCTAGAGTGACAGCCTTCTCATATGCCCGTGACGGAAGGAAACCAGTGTCTCAGAGAACACAAAACTGGGATCCTTGCAAACCTGATGCAACACATTTTCAGGAATTTCTCACAATCTAACAGAACCCAAAAGAGGAAGCAGCCAGCCCTGACCTCTTCACCCACCATGTTCCCTGTCTGTTATACTGGGCTCAGGATATAACCGTGGACACAGGGCACATTTACAAGGTGCCTTCAGGGAGAGTGGAAAAAATAAGACAGCAAACTCCCACTGTAACAAGGTGGACTCTAGCAACAGCTGGGACTTGACATTGGCAAACAAGCTTTTCAGGACTGATGGCTGCTTCCAGGTTACTCTCTCTTGAGTTGGGAAACTGGTTTTGCTTCCCTGCTGGGCAGGTGTTAGCAGTCATCTCTGACCCTCTAATTGTACCTATCCCATCCTAATTAGCATTCCATATGCAGCGACTGGGCATCCAAGTCTGAGACAGTCAAGGGACCTCATCCCCACTTCAAAGATGAAGAGACTCAGTTTAGGATGCTAACAGCAGCAGCAACAACAACAAAGAGATGCGTATCCTGTTGGAGTTAATGTCACAATTGGAACCCAGACCCTCCCAATCTGATAGGTGGTTGCAGGCAAGTAGGCCTCACAACATGCTGCTTGATCCTCCTTGAATTGCTCCCGTGCTGGGGTAATTAATGCAGGTAGAAGTCCTTTTAACCGATGCCAAGTCCCGGTTATCTAGATGAATGTTGCAAAGCCCCTGACTATCTCTGTGGCCACGTGTGTTTCTATGGTCTGCGAAAATCTGCATAGCACCGGGTGGGGTCCCCTCATCCTGGCCACAGGGTAGATGATACGAGGGAGATAGTTGGGGGAGTGGTTTGACCACACTTTCAGGGTGTGCTGCAGGCCGGTGCCAAAGGTTTGCT
The DNA here is from genome assembly GCF_964271855.1 of Acomys minous. Classification (NCBI taxonomy): domain Eukaryota; kingdom Metazoa; phylum Chordata; class Mammalia; order Rodentia; family Muridae; genus Acomys; species Acomys minous. The sequence continues at coordinate 12,486,406 of NC_140496.1, forward strand.
CACCACCAGGACACTTTTTTTTTTTCAGTCAATCCTATCTTTATTTAACATTTCTATGAAGGACTTGAAGTCTTTACCTGTGAACAGAAAGGCCAGGGTTCCTGTAATGGGGTTCTCCAGATGAGAATCAGTGGTGTTGCCTGGGAACATGTTTAAAATGCGGTTTATACACACCCTGCCCCCTCTGGATCAGAAAGCAAAGATGAAGACTGGGGAGTTGAGATGACACAAAGATCTGAATTAGATCCCCAGAATCCACATTTTTAAAAAAGCTGGGTGTGGCAGTACACATTTGTAATCCCAAGGCTGGATGTCAGAGAAAGGCTGGTGGGCAGCCAGCATAAATCTACATGGCAAATTCCAGGCCAGTGAGAGACCATGTCCTATGGATGGCATGTAAAGGACAGCTGAGGCCGTCCTCTGCCTTCAACATGTGTGTGTATGTATGCACACTAAAGAACTTAGGAACGAGCCCAGGAAAGTAGATTTTCTATAACCACACAGGGGCCTCTGAGAGTCACGGAAGTGACTGGGAAGCCTTCTCGTGCTGTGAGGACTAAGGAGGAGAACAGGGGAACTTCAGAACCTCTCGGATCTGCACATCCCTACCAAACAGCTCCTCTGGTTGCCGCCTCACAGAACTGCTCTTCTGTGGGACCTTCTAAAGAGTGGCTTTCTCACCTCCCCCTGCCATCCTCCCCCTGCTTTACTCTCTGTTAACTCTTCATGGGGCACCCTCCCTCTCCCAGAGTGCCCCTCCCCCACCCCAAACTGCCTGCTCTGAGGCCCAGCATCTAAAGGACTGTGCAGAGGTGAATCTCACGTTGTAATTACTTGGTCTATGTCTTTCCTTCTCTAAACTGTGATGATGTTCACTGTGCAGGCTCTGGATTTAGAGCATCCACATAATCTATCTTCAACTCCTGATGGAAGTTCAGCAAGTGTTTCTGATGTGACTTCAGAATTGGACTTGTCCAATGCCACACTTATTTATATGAATCCTTTATTTTAATTCATATATATGTATATGTATATATACATATAATTTGATCTTACCATTTGAAAAAAATATAAATGGATCCTTCTCTCAAATTGTTTCCCTTTAACATGTGAGGGAGTCAGTGATTATTAACCACAGTGCTGGACTTTATGCATCATGTGGTCTCATCGCTTTCTCCCAGGTTAACATTTAGTTACCAGTGCTGATGGCAAAAATATTAATTAAGAAACTACAATCTAGGCGGCTGGGGAAATAGCTCAGTGAGTAAAAGTGATTGCTGCACAAGCAAGGACTGAACTTCGGATCCTTAACACCCATGTAAAAAGCTAGGTGAATAGATTTAGTGTCTCTGGTTTTATGGTGAGGTCTTTAATCCACTTGGAGTTGAGTTTTGTGCATGTTGATAAATATGGATCTACTTGCATTTTTCTACATGTAGACATCCAGTTAGACCAGCACCATTTGTTGAAGATGGTGTCCTTTTTCCATTGAGTAGATTTGGCTTCTTTGTCAAAAATCAAGTGTCCATATGTGTGTGGATTCATTTCTGGGTCTTCAGTTCAATTCCACTGATTAACCAGCCTATTGTTATGCCAGTACCATGCTGTTTTAATTACTGTTGCTCTATAGTACACCTTGAGATCAAGTATGGAGATTCTTCCGGAGAATTTTTTATTGTACAGGATTGTTTTAGCTATTCTGGGTTTTTTGTTTTTCCATATGAAGTTGAGAATTGATTTTTCAGTGTCTTTAAAGAATTGTGTAGGTATTTTGATAGGGATTGCACTGAATCTGTAGGTTGCTTTTGGTAAGATGGCCATTTTTACTATGTTAATTCTCCCAGTCCATGATCAGAGACAGCAAATCTGTTAGGAGAAAAACTGGGGAAGAGCCTGAAACTCATTGGCACAGGAGACAACTCCCTGAACAGCATTCCAACAACCCAGGCCTTAAGATAAAAAATTAATAAATGGGACCTCATGAGGCTGAGAAACTTCTGTAAGGCAGAAGACACTGTCAACAGAACAAAGCAACAGCCTACAGACTGGGAAAAGATCTTCATCAACCCTACATCTGACAAAGGTCTAATATCCAAATTATATAAAGAGCTCAAGAAATTAAACACCACTAAACCAGGTAACCCAATTAAGAAATTGGGCTCAGAATTAAACCGAGAATTCTTAATAGAGGAATATCGAGTGGACGAGAAACACTTAAAGAAATGCTCAACGTCCTTAGTCATCAGAGAAATGCTAATCAAAATGACTCTGAGATTCCATTTTACACCCATCAGAATGGCTAAGATCAGAAACTCAAGTGACAACTCAAGCTGGCGAGGATGTGGAGAAAGAGGATCACTCCTTCATTGCTGGTGGGAGTGCAAACTTGTATAACCACTTTGGAAATCAATCTGGCACTTTCTCAGAAAACTGGGTATAGATCTTCCTCAAGACCCAGGTCTTCCACTTCATGGAATATACCCAAAAGATGCTCCACCACACAACAAGGATATATGCTCAACCATGTTCATAGCAGCCTTATTCATAATAGCCAGAACCTGGAAACAATCTAGATGTCCCTCATCGAAGAATGGATAAAGAAACTGTAGTACATTTACACTGTGGAATACTACTCAGCTATTAAAAACAAGAAAAGCCTGAAATTTTCAGGTAAATTGATGGAACTAGAAATGATCATCCTGAGTAAGTTAACCCAGACCCAGAAAGATACACATGGTATATACTCACTTATAATTGGACACTAGCCCAACAGGGATGCCATGAAAGTCTTCACTTACCAGGAGATTGGGATAGATGCAGGGACTTCCTATCGGGACTTTGGGTAAGAGAAGTATGGGAGAATGGGGAAATAGAAGGATCCAGAGGTTCCTAGAAACCTACAAAAAGACCATCAAGGCTGGTGGATCTGGACCAAGGGGTGTTCTGTTCAAACTACTGTACCAACCAAGGACAAAGCGTGCAGTAAACCTAAAACCCCTATTCAGATCTGGCCAATGGACAGCAGATTCTCCACAGTTGTGTGGAGAGCAGGGAGGGAACTGACTCTGACATGAACTCTGGTACCCCATATTTGAGTACTTCCCCTCGGTGGGGAGGCCTGGTGGCACTCAAAGAAAGGATAAGCAGACTACCAGGATGAGACTTGATAGGCTGAGACCATATGGTAGGGAAGGAAGTCCCTTTCTGTCACAGACCTGGGAGAGGAGAATAGGATGAAAGAAGGAAGGAAGGAGGAATGGGAAGATAAAAGTGAGGGGGAAACAATTGAGATGTAATCTGAAGAAATTAAATAAATAAATAAATAAAAAGCTAGGTGAAGTGACAGGCATCAGTGACCTCTGCTCTTAGGGCAGAGGCAGGCTGACTCAGGGGGTCAGTGGCTGATGCAAAGAGCTTCAGGTGCACTGTGAGAACCTGACTTGGAAAATAAGGCAGAAAGGGATTCAGCACATAAGGTGTGTTTCTCTGCCTGCCAAGCTTGTGTGTATTGAGCTGAGACCCTTAGCATTGATCAGCCCTGAAATCCTCCTTGACACAGTCTGCCATCACAGGCAAGAACCTATTCTCAAAAATATCTGCAATCTGGGAATGATCCCTGGGTCGCTTCCTGCCCATTGAGAGAGAAAGGCATTCTGGGAGTTTGTTTGATGGACAGGTGAGAGACAATTTTGTACACCAAGGATGGATCCTGCAAGAGTGGCTGCAAGAGCCAGATTTGTGGGATGGGGGTGGGTGGTGGTGGGGTCCTATCTCTAGAGAAAGGTTCTGCACAAGAGAGGAAGGGGCTAAACAGAATCTCCTTTCATTTTGAAATTGAGAATCCTAACTTCTTGGTGCCAGTTTGGATATTACAGACATTCTACAAACTTTGTTCAGAGTTTGGGTTCTCTTGAACACTTCTCCTTAATGACATGTAATGATGGCCTTATGGCATTCACAGGGTACATGCAAGCTTCTCTCTCTGTCTCTGTCTCTCTCTTTGTGTGTATGTGTGTGTGTGAGAGAGGGAGAGAGAGAGAGAGAGAGAGAGAGAGAGAGAGAGAGAGAGAGAGAGAGAGAGAGAGAGAGAGAGAGAGACTCTTCCACTACATGTTCAGATTAGCTAACAGATTCTTCTAAAGTCCACATTTTACCACTTTTAAAATCATTGTTCCTAACAATGGACCCTAATTCATAAACAAAAATCTAGCAAATGATTTTTCAATGTGGGTTAAGTTTTTAAGTTCTCTCTCATTATGAAAGAAATGCAAACTGATTGCATTTTTTTTAAATGTGGAAAAGTATAAACTAAAAAGACTATCTGACATCCCTTCCCAGTACCCAAATTTTTCCAGAGACAATGGCTAACCACCACTTATCAGTGTGTATTGGCTCACTCATTTTCTTTATATACGTATTTCATTATTTCTGTCTGTAAACAAAGGGAACTGTATTGTGCGTGCCATTTTCCACTTGTTGCAGTTACTATGTGATGTTAACCTTGAGATTGCAAGGACTTCACATCAGATTTAGGTGGCAAGGAAGGCCACGTGAGCTTTCAGAGAAGAAGAGCTAGAGCAATGGTCAGTGCGATGCTGGGAAGAAAGTCAGTATATCAAAATTCAACATGTGGAGCAGAAGGAGAAAGGGCATTGCAGGTCCCAGTGCAATGAGCTGAGGTGACAAATCTCGGCTGAACATTGGCACAAGCAACCTGGGGTGCAAGTTGTCTACTCTTCCTCAAGGGTGGGCCAGTGGACCACATGTCCCAGCATTTGCTCACATAATCCTTTCTGGTGGACTCACACACTCACCCTTTGCTACATAGTGCAGGGAGGTGAACTCAGTGCTCTTTTTTAGAAACATGTGGCTTCTGTGTCACATCTTCATCCTGGAACTCTGAGCTGCCGTGTGAGGGCCAGCGACTGGGGACCACCTGGAGAAGCGCCAAGGAAACAGTACTCATGGAGAAGACAGACGAGGATCCTGTCTTTTTTCTTTTTAACTGTAACCATTTGAGAGACTCTAAAGAAACTCACCAGTCATGTCCCCCCTCGCCGTGACAGACGGTCTAGCAAAAGCAACCTCAGAGAGGAAGGCTTTATCTTGGCTCAAGGTTTCAGGGGATACATTGTAGGAACAATCGTGGCATCAGGCAACTTCCTGGAAGTGGGAGTGTGCAGCGGGAGATTCCTATCCTCCTCGCTTCTCAAAAGGGACAGGAAGTACAGCAGGGCTAGGCAGGAAGTAGCTGTAAATCTGAGGCGCCTACTTCCGGTATTTAGGACACAAGTCCACAGGTTCAACAGTTATCCAAAACAGTACCGCCAGTTGGCGAGCAAGAGTTCAAACACAAGACCCTGTGGGAACATTTCATAGACAAACCATCATAGCATGGCTAGTATCCAAAGCACCCATCTGAACCCAGGCTCCAATTGCTTAGTGAGAAGTTATAAGCTGGGCGGTGGTGGAGCATGCCTTTAACCACAGCACTGGGGAGGCAGAGGCACATGGATCGCTGTAGAGGCTGGTCTACAAAGTTAGTCCAGGACAGAGAAACCCTGTCTCGAAAACCAAAAAAATAAAATGAAATAAAATAAAAAGGCTGTATTTTGAGTCGTTTTCTGTAGACATTGATGCATATTTCTTAAAGGATGACAGGGAACTCCATGCATAAGTGATTGCTCAAAATGGCTAAGTACTGGGTTCCTAACAAGCCTGGTGTGTCCCCAGAAAATGTGGACAGTTGTGAGTTGGCCACTATACTTGAAGGCTGTCACACACAGGTCTCAACTGTGCTCACCTCCGTGACCAACATATTACCTGTTTAACTAAATTTGGGTTTAGAAATCCTCTCAGTGAATAGGTAGAGAAAAGCTACAACTGTGTTCTTATTGTTTTTTATCATAAAACGTTGACCAGTATCCATTCAAACAGGATCATTCACAAACTCAAGGTTTTATAGATAGGTCTATGGGGGTATGAGTGATCAGGTTACCATCCAGGAGTATGTATTAATTATTTGCCAAAAAAAAGTACAAAGAGGTAAAGGAAAGAGTTATCAAGGCAATCTGAAAGAATTGTGTCCGCAAATGACTACAATGGTTTATAAGCAAATTCCTTGCTTAGCCATGACCACGTGTATTAGTTCCTGGAAAGGCCAACGTCTGTGTATTCCTTATTAATTGACATTTTTCCTTTAACAAGAAACATAAGGGCCAGGAAAAATTGTCATTATCAGAGAGTGATGGGTTTTCTTTTGCGAAGCCTGCGTGTTTAACGAGGGCAGCATCTTTCTTCCTGCAGCATTCCAAAGGTATTTAGAAACTTTATGGGGCTTGAAATGGAGCCACCTCTGGCATGAGACCAGGAACACCTCTCCCCATTTGAGGACAGGATGTTCAGAATGCCAACCGAAACCACCCGGAGCACGTAATTACCACTTGGAATTATCAATTACCAACTGGAATGGATCCAGGCCCCAGGCTCAGCTCCTGTGACAATCATAAAAAGGCTATTTCAAGACCACACATAGTCTGACACCTTTGCTTTGGCCTCGTCACCATCTGGGACCCCAGAGCAGAGAGCATTTCAGTAGATTAAGTCTCCCTTGATGGCTCTCATGAACCTCGGACTCATAAAGCCAAGTCAGGCCCATGAACTGCAAGTGATCCTGTTGACCACCTGGTCTGGGAAGCAGCAATAGCTCTGGAGAGTGTGGAGTCCTCACACCTCCGACATGACCTCTCCTGTCAGCCCTAGGCTCAGCAACCATTGAAAGTGGTGAGGTGCAAGGAAATCTATCATAATGATGCACAGAGATGTGGGGGTGCTAAGGGATGAATGGGGAATGGGAGGGGGTAAGCAGGACAGAGTTGATGTGTACCTCTGTCACTTCTTGTGTGCTCGTGTCCTTCTGCATATAACCAGGAAAGCCCATGAGCTGAGGGACCGTGCATGAGTCTATAATTTGGAAGAAGCACATCTAACCACGAGAAGCGTTCTAGATTCGGAAGTCTGGTTTTGAGTTTGGATTTTGTTCTATTCTGTTGAACATCTCTCACCATACAACAGCCCCCAAACAAAGCAAAATAAACACGGGTCCGTCCTCCAAGCCTGAGAGCCAAGGAATTGGCAAGAGATGGAATACTAGCCAGTTGCACTGTGTATAAAAGGTGATTAGCAGCAGTTAATAGCAAGTGAGTGCAACTGACTGCTCTGGCCATGCAACAGTATATACAGTTCACAGTTATTGGAATGTAGCATTGTCAAGTGACTTTGGGACAACGTGGACACTCTTAAAATTGATAAAGCCAGGGACACAAATTAGTCTTTTACAATGTAGGTGGCAGTTGAGAGGTACAGACCTGAACAGGACTTCAAACCCCCAAATCCACCACCACAGTCACTCAACATCCTCTCTAGCGTGGATTGAGAGTTTCACATCGATAACGCAGTGAATGGCATGCTTATTACTGATAGGGAGACAGTGGCACCTAAGGGGGTCAGGAGTCAGAAGTGCTTTCATATGGTTCTCCCTGAAAAGCTTGGAGGGATGCAATTTCAGCAGACATTTGCCTGCTGGGTTGCCGTGCTTCACTCTCAGACTGGAAAAGAATAAAAATAAAGAGGAGCAGCTATATGTAAACTCAGGCACTAAATGGGGTGATTGTACACATTGGTACCTATAGCTACAAACCTTCCCAGAAGACAGCGTGATCTCCACTGATGGTCGGAGAAACAGTGATGTAGTTTAGGTAGCTCAAACCCAGTGCCTTAGTTTGTGGCAGCCATCTTTCTCTATATATCACAGACCTAGGCCGCCATCACCTTAATTCTCAGCACAATCTCTAAAACTCAGAGGTGTCCTCCTCTGTTGCTACTCAAGTCAGGTCAGAGTGCAGAAAACAACTTGCGGACCTGTTTCCCCAACCCCTTCCAAGTGTGGCAAGTAGCTAGGACCACTCTAAATGCAGAAGAGAGGACGTGATTTATTAAGATGCCCAGACGCATTCTAGATGCCAGAGAAAGAAGTTAGTTTGCGTGCAGAAGAGAGTAGTTCATCCAAAGAAATAGAAACATTCTAGAAGCGGAAGCGAGAACTTCTCATTAAGTAGAGTGGCCCTGTGCACACAGAGAGAAGTGCATTTGAACAGGAGAAGCATTCTAGATTCAGAAACAGAGCATCCACATTATAACCCGAAGGGTCTGGATGTAGAACAGCCATTCTTCCGTTTCATGTGATAGCTATTTGGAGCATAATTCTCTGGGCAATCCCCAAAGCTTCCAGAGACTGCTAGAATGTGGTTCCACAGATCATGGCACATCCCTCCTTTTCAGGAAAGCCTGGGGCTCACCATGGACTGCCCTTAGCTTTCCCCTTATCTTTCCCTGGAAGCCCTGTCCATGCTCCCATGCGAGAGACACCTCCTTTAGCTCCATGGCTTTCTTGGCCGCTGTCACATCCTTCCCAATAATTAATACAAATAACGTTAAGGTTTTTACATATCTGTTTATCTGTTATACTGTCTAGCTCCTTTAGGGTAACAGGGTTTGTCATCTTGTTCAGCTTGAGGTTGCCAGTTCCTGGTGGGCCACAAGTTCTCACTAAATTTTGGAGTTGATGAATTAGTCATAAATACTAGGATTTACCCTGTACCTATTTGGACTTTGCATATATAACATATTACTTATAGCTACACATACACACACACACACACACACACACACACACACACACACACACACACACTCACACACACACACACCAGAAATTTGTTCCTTTTGCTCTCCTCCTTTTCAACAACTTCTCGAACTTGGCACATTCAGAACTCACCCTTCCCAACAGGCTGCATCATAAAATATTCACGCCAGAATATCTTTGCCTGCCTGCTAAGATCATGTTACCCCAAGGCCCCACACAGCTTTCGGGAAGAGCACAATTCCCTAAAAGAATGGCAGGAAGCCCACCACTTCGGACGGAAGCTGTGGAGAAGGAGGGAAAGGAAAAGGAAACAGTCCGGTTCCCACACTGAAAGAGTGATGCGTGTATCTCCCAGATATCAGCAACATCTGCTTGGCTAATAAAATCAGCAGAGTTTGTCACAATCAGTCTGTGGCCCCAGCAGGAGGGGTGGATGGGAGCAGTAGGGAGACGCGCACACTGGCAGTTAAGGAGGGAACAGGCTGCAGCGATAGGGTGGCTTTCCAAGGTATCTGGGCCTGCCCAGACACGCAGCTTCTACACCACACTTAGGCACGCACATGTAGCATCCTGCATGTGATGAGACTGGAACCTCAGAGTCCCATGGAATCAGAACGGGTCTCCATAGTCCTGCCATTGCAAGGTGACCGGGTTTCATTTTTATTTTTCAAATGATGTTGCCCTGATATCAGTCTATGTTAAAATGAATATCATCACTCTAAAACCTCTTGGTTGCCTAATAAAAAATCTTAAAATGGCTGTAGCTTGTATGCATAGAATCTACACATTGCCTGTTTTTCCCCCAGAGAAAAAGCTTTTCTGTGTAGCCTTGGCTATCCTGGACTTGATTTGTAGACCAGGCTGGCCTCGAACTCACAGAGATCTGCCTGCCTCTGCCTTCCTGAGAGCTGGCATTAGAGACATACGCCACTGAGCTGGTCTTATTATTGGAACCTCTTGACAACAGCTAATATTTCTAAAAGCTGTTGTTGATACCATGTGAAATAGAATAGAGTTTCCAGTAATTCACAAACCCAAGTATAGAACAACCTTAAGTTACATGTAGTTCTGGAGGCTGTGAGCACAAGCTCTCAGGGACTCTGCAAGGATGTGCGGTTGGCTAGGTGTCCTTTGTAACTTACAGAAGTGTTTTCCATCCTCATTGTTGTCTTCAATACCATTTTCCCTGAGTGACTCTGCTCCAGTCTCCTAAAAGGGCACTAATCATTTAGGATGAAGGGCCCACCCCGCATCAGTATGATTGCATTTTACCTAATTATAGCAGAAGCAACTTTATTTTCAAATAAAGCCACAGTCTGAGATAGCTTCTGGGGGGACTGAGACTTGAACCCATCTTTTAAGAATTACAATTCATCCTATGACATGATTTTCATTGTTTTTCTGATACAGAAAGGACTCCGGGGTTACTGGAGTGTGTTTGTTTTGGGTGGGGGTAGTGGCAGTGACTGCCCACTGGCAGAAACCAACTGTTGTGAGCCAAGGTCAGTGCAAGGAAGCAGGAATGTGGGTACAGGTGGGACAACCGACTCAGCTAAGCTGCTCCTGCTTCCTTGTACTGACTTTGGTGATTCCATCTTAGTTTAATTCTCACTAACTTGATTCGGGATGGCTTCTGCTCCCCTGCCCCTGATTCGGGAACCGCCGAGGCAGCCCCTTCTCTGTGCAGAGGCTCATTTTTCTTACCTGTCTGTGGCTTAATTGCAAGACTTACCTTAAAAGGTAGATTTGGGGAATGGTTGAGTCAGTGGAGACAAAGCACAAGGCAGTATTTCTTAAAGTGGAAGAGTCTGAGAGTGAGGCTTTCCTGGAGGTTGAACTCGGCCATGGGCCAGTTAGGAACGTCCCCATTCTTTCCCACCTTATGTGTGTCACGGGATCTAGATTGAAGAACCTCAGTTCAAGTCCACCCAGCCTGAGAAAGGTTAAGAAGCCACAGTCACCATCTCAGTCAAAAGCTGTCAGAAAGGAGAGAGTTGCAGAAAAGGCTCTGTGGATAAGTTACTTGCTATGCAAACATGGGGACCTGAGCTCAGATACCCAGCGCCTACACTGAAGTTCAGTGCACAAGTGCACATATCTGTAAGCCTAGTGCTGGGGCAGCTCTGAGACATGGGGGCTCCTGGAGCTTTGCTGGCCAGCTAATCTGACTGAAAATGCAAACGCTTGATTTAGTGAGAGACCCTGTCTAAAAAACCAAGGTGCTGAGTAATACAGTATTGGGGGAGGGGGAGGGAAGAACACACACCATCCCTGCTTAAAAAACAATGTCATTGTGAGTTGGTTTCAGGTTTGAAGTCTTCTTGTTGGCTTAGATCAGGTGGATTATTTTTTTTCTCAATAAAGTGTTGTAAAAACTCAACTGAAAGCCAGCATTGAGCTATGGTGGAAAAAAGCCATATGTTTATGAGTTATGACAGTAATGAAACTCAAACCCTTAGCTCTTTTGTGATTCTCTGTGACTCTGAAGTTAATCTCATGATTCCCCTGGGATGCTGATCATAGGCAAGATGCACCCCCAGTAAATGTCTGTGTGCAAACATGCCTACATTATGTGTGCATGTGTGCCTATGTATGCTGTTTTATTCTGCTTTTGAGAGAGGCTCTCGCTACATAGCTCAAGCTGGTCTTCACCTTCGTATGGGACTCAGACTATCCTTGAGGTGAACGCAGGGCCTCATACTGGTCGGGCAAGCATTTTACCAACTGGACTATTACCTTAACCATTATCTTAGCCTGTTATCCTCCATATACCCAGATCTCTTTAGTGAGCTTCTGCTCCCTCAGAATTGAGGGACTTTCCAAGACCAAGAACTACTAGTTTTCAAACTTGGATGGTGCTGGGAAAACAGTACCAAGTTAGTCACACCGTCTGTCCTCTTCCAGTTCCCAGTCACATATTTGTTCATGTCTGTGTATCAGCAGGCACTTAAGTGTCACTAGTCCTTAGAGCCAAGATTGTGCTTGACAGGTTAGGGTCAGTTAAGCGCTCCTGGGCTGATACTCCATTCTTGTGTCTGGACACTCGAGCTAATGCCTTCCCAGAAGTGGGCATGGTTAAATCTGGAGGGGACTGAAGGGGAAGGTGACTGAGGAAGGACCTGCAACAGTGACTCAGAACTGAGTGTAGGGGTTTTGTCACAACAGGCTCCCATTTCCCTTGAACACTACAGTGTGTCCCATCTGAGGCTGAATCAGGCCCTCATCAATAAAGGGGCTGCGTGTCTAGTTTTTCTCCCTGGGGACTTCCATCAGAAGGAGGTGGCATTGCGGCCAAGCTGAGAATTGGCATCCAGGAGCTCCTGGCCAGGTCCTTGGAGAAGCTGCAGCTGGACCTCATTCCTATTGGTCGCACTGTGAGGTCGCCATCAGCTGAGTCACCAGAAAACTGACCCAAGAAAGCTGCTCCTGTGCTTGACTTTTGGGGCAAACCTCATATGTGTTATTTTGGCCCGCGACGCTTTCAAGTCAAAATATGATGTGGAGTCATCTGGGCTTAGCTTCCTCAACCAACTAATAAGAAAATGGTGCTTTTAATGCTTTTTTAAAATTATGGTCTCCCACTGTACATGTAGCTTCTTATATATTTTGGACCAATTGGAAGATTCTAGAACATAGAGAATAAAAACTAGGACTATAGTGACAAATCCTGAACACTTGGGTCTTTTTTCCCACATTTATCCATTTTTTTTTCTTTTTCTGGACCCAAACATTCTAACACACTTGAAAGGTGAGTCCAATGTCCTCAACATTGTTTAGAAGACACAGCGGGGAGCTGCGTGGGAAATGATCCAGATACAATATAAAGCAAATAGGTTTTAAAAGCACAAGTAGTAGAGGATGGAGAAATGGCTTAGGGATTACAAGCATAGGCTGCTTTTGCAGAGGACCAGAGTTCAGTTTCCAGCACCCTCGTAGGCAGTTCACAACTATCTGTCAATCAGTTGCAAGGAATCTGATGTCCCCCTGGACCCTATGGGCATCTGCACTTATAAGCACAGAACCTCCTCTCTCACATATGCAGAATTCAAAGCAAGTTTTAAAAACAAAAATCCAAGTTTCTTAGGTTGGCGTTCCCTGCCCTGATTCAGGTCTCTTCTTCATCCTGTTTCTGGAGCAGTCGGTTTTGCTGGGAAATTGGGCCTCTCTCTGCTTTGGGGAAATCCTCACACTTTCAGCTGGCAGTGCAATCACTTCCTCACTCAGGCTTTACCTACAGTGTCTACTTTCTGACAGGGACTGCTGTGGATCCTCCCACCCCGACTGTGGCTGTCACAGCAATTAAATAGCCCAAAGCCCGCTGTCTGCACATGCCTCCGCTGGGTTCCAAACAAGAACGCCCATTAGTTATCTGAGATACTCCCTAGAAATGACCCAGGACTTTCCCCACGATACGATATGTGACTGTACATCTGGGCCACACTGAGAGGGCTGCATTTTAGTACTTGCTGTGGGTGACTCTGGATGTCATCTGACTGTCTCTGCTAACCTCTACCTTTACCTCCAAGGTCGAGAACTCTCTGGAACAAGGACAGATTTTGACTTCTAAACATCTCTGGGTTTGGCCCAAGTCCTGAAGCACTACAGTTGTTCAGTAATTAATGAACCCCTCTCGTCGTTTATTTTATGACCATTTGTTAAGCACCCATTACATTCATAAAAATGTTCTGGGCAGTGAGGAGAAGGGACAAGGTAAGGAGGACAAGTGTCCCTGGCCTGTGGGTGGGACGACAGATGCAGAGGGCTGGGTGGCTTGCAAGTCGGTGGGATCTTATGATCAGATATTGAGACCTACTGTGTGCTGAACATCACCACATGCGTACTATGAAACATTACTAACTCTTGCTCTCATTAATTTAGCAATGAAAATTACAGAAGTAGTGCCTGGCTGTGTGCTACCTAGCTACCCTAAATTCTCTCAGAGCCTGGCTTCGAAAGTGGCATGTGCGTGCGTGTGTGTGTGTGTGTGTGTGTGTGTGTGTGTGTGTGTGTGTGCATGTATGTGTGTGTGTTGGTGTTATTGTTGTTTGGTATATGGTATATACATGTTCCTATAGAAGTATGTATGTGTGCATGTATCTGCCTCTGTACTGTTCTCCATCTTAACTTTTGAGGCAGGGTGTCTCACTGAACCTGGAACTCATGGATGCAGCTGGGTAGCTGGTCAGTGAGCTCAGGGTCTCTCCACTCCGGGGTGGCAGCATGCTTTGTGATGTCCGTGCTTTTACAAAGTGCTGGTGGTCCAAAACTCAGGCCCCTATGCTTACTCAGCAAGCAAACACTTTACCGGTGGAACCATCTCTTCAGCCAAGCACTGAGTATTTGGTCGCTTTTAATGACTTCATCTGCCAGGCACGATGGCTTCACCTGACACAGGTGACTCTCTCAGTCAGATGCTTGAGTAGCCGGAGAGCTGAATGAATGGGTTACCCAGAGCGGCAAGCTGACTTCCAAACCCACAGACCCAGCTGTGGAGTTACCTGGGCGCTGTGCTTTCACTGAGCAGGAGAGCTGGGTACATTTCTGCTTCCCAGGAAGATGCTTAGACTTTTTCTTTTTAAGCAGAAGAGGTTGAAGTGGTTTCACGTGGGCATAAACACACATTAAAAAAAAATCCAGGTTAATATAAACCTTGAAAATATAGAAGCATGTGATTTGTGCATTTCCATCGGCAATCCCAATAACATGGGAGGAGACGATTAACATACAAATAGACAGCTTCCCATTAAAACAGCAGTAGCAAAGAGTTCTAGAAGTAATGATGATGGGAAACCAGGTCCGATTCAGGCCCATTTGCAGCAAGCTTGGGAAATCAAAACACAACCACTCATAATCAGTGGCGGGGGAGGGGCCATTTACATATCATTGATCCTGCTAGTTTACTTTTGAGGAGTCCAGCTGGATGAATGGTAAGCCTTAGCTGGTAGTCTCTGCTCAGTGGGTGACAGCACCAGGCAGAAGGCAGGTACTACTCAGGGACAAAGGGAACCAAGTACAACAACCAGTATGGAAATAACCAGGGTTTGGAGTTAGATTTCTGAACTCGAATAATGTTTCTAGCTGAGTGACATCACCAAAAAAAAAAAAAAAAAAAAAAAGTGGATAAGCAAACATCCATGTTGAAGGTCTGTGCCCTCCGAGAGTGCATTCTGTCACCCTGGGCCCTTGGTTATTTTAATAGAGCTGGAATGGGGTGTGACCAGAACCAGCTGGGCAGGGAGGAGTCTAGAGAGGAGGGGCGGGGCCTAACAGAGGTGAAGCCAGTCATCTTCAGACCACATCAACTGTGCATATTCTGTGAAGAGCAACAAGGAAAGAAGACAGCAGATAGAGATGGAGCTGTGTGTCCCTGGACAGCCTGGGTGGAAACTGGATCCCCATTGTCAGTGTTAGGGGGTGGAGCCTAGTGGGAGATGTTTTTGTGAGATGGTGAGATGGACTCTGGTTTTAGGAGATTAATGCCAATTAGAAATGAGTTTATGGATGGGGAGATGGCTCAGCACTTGCCAGCTAAGCCTGGAGACCTGAGTTGGCATGTCCAGAACCCAGTCAAAATCCAAATGCAAATAGCACAGGGCTCCTTTGTGGAGATGGGAGTCAGAGGCAGAAAGATTCCAGAAAGATTTCATGCAGTCTGGTATGCTATAGTGAAGATTTGGTGGAAGATGAGCACCAACAACATAGCCATGCATATGGTTCCCACACTTTCCCTTTCCCTACATACACACACACCACAACACACACAAGGTTTATGTTTGTTTTTCATGAAAACTGGAGAGATATATCAATGGTTAAGAACAGATATGTCTCTTGCAAAGGTCTCATGTTCAGTTCCCAGCACATCTTGTAACTCCAGCTACAGGGGTCTGGCATCCTCTCTTCTTCAGGCACTGCATTCATGCACACTTACACACACACACACACACACACACACACACACACACCCCAAAAACTAATCAAAATAAATCCTAAAAAACAAAAGAAATGGGCTTGAGGCTCCAAGTTCTATCCCTTGAGCCCTCTTACCCTATTTGATCTCTTACATCATGGCTTTGAAATTTAAGACCTTAGAATAGGAAGCTTCGCAGTGCTGGGGATGGAACTCAAGCCATGGCCTGTGGTAGACAAGAGCCATGCCCCCAGCTACTCTTTGTTATGTTTTATGTGAGGTGCCTCTTAAAGTTCATTCACTTCTCTGAGAGGATCAGGCCACACACTTGCCTCACAGCGGCCATGTGGCCTGTATGTAAGAATCCACTGAGCTAACCATGGCCGATGCCTGTGACAGGACTTTAACAACTATTATTATCATCTCTAATGATAATTACCCAAAGTTCCTCATGCCTGCATTTAGGAAGCTTCCTTCATTCCAAAGGTCTATCCTCACTGAACTCAATTCTGGAAGAAAATGTGTTGAAACAACTAAATATTCTGCCAATGCGGTCTGAGGACTTGTGGCATCAGAATTACAATGCCCGAATTGATACTTAAAAACAACAACAACAAACAAACCAGAAATTCCTAAGCCAATCCCAGGTCTGAAGTGTCCATGTAGACCGTGTATCTGGAACTCAGGGCATCTGGTGTGGGTGGATCACTGACTGGGTGATTTAGGGCAGGAGTGGAGGAAGGAGAAATGGAGTGTGCATTTGTTGTGGTTTGCAGGGAGTCAGGCTCTTGCTATGTAGGCCAGCTGACCTTGAACTTGCTCTCTAGCCCAGGTTGGTCTCAAACTTGAAATCCTCCTGCCTCTTATCATGCTGAATGCTGAACTCACAGGCATAAACCACAACCCTCTATCTGGAGTCTGCATTTCCTAAGGACCCTTTTTAGCAGAAATATGCTAGTCTGGGAATGGAAGACACAGCTGTTTACTAATCAACAAGAGTTACCCTTTGTCATTTCCAGTTTCTTCTTCTTCTTCTTTTTTTTTTTTTTTGCAAGAAGACACGAATCTGTTTCTTGTAGATCACAAGGATGTGTGAGGGTGGGCTGTGATAACAAACAGGTCCACTGACTACTGAGGGCACACACAGTTTATCTCACAAACACGAGGGTGCAATAACAAAGTCAGCCTTCCTTCCTATTGGCTGGGATGGGAACGGGGTAGCCAAGGATCCCTTAAATGTTAGATCGCATCATGTAAGTATTAGTGCATAGCAATGCCTCCTCTCTACAGATTGGTGATTCTTCACTCCTGCTCCCATCAAATGAGGAAAAGTCAAGTCCTCCTTCAAAGCATCATCTACACATATACTTTTAGCCTTAGCTGCACCCTAACTGGTGCCATCTATCCCCCAAGGAAAGAAACTAACTGGCTGATTATGCCCTAATTACCCAGGTCACAATTACGCATGCCAAAAAAAAGCATAATCATCTTAAAATACTAACTGTGAGGTCATAGCAAAGTGTATTTCTTAAGCAATGACATTAAGAAAGGTGTCAATCTTAGTACATAAAATATTACTAATTTGTGCATCATTAAACTCACTCATCTTAAATTACAAACCTGATTAACCTTATTCACTTTTTCTGGGTCATTGTTTTGTTTCTTGCTCATAGCTTAATCCAAAGGAGAAAATATTTGGAAAATTATTTTGCCCCTGAGTGCTCTATGAATAGAGAGCATCAGTTGGTTAGCTTATATTTCTGCTAATAAAATCAACTCTCTCCTAACTCATTATATAAATTAACTGTATAGATTTTTACTGAGTTAAGAGATATGTCAGGGATGGTCTGACTTAACATAGAGGATGCTTTGTACATAAAAAACAGACCCATGGTGTTACAAGGTTATATTTTTCAATAGATCACCTAAGGTCCAGCATAGCAGAACAAAGGAACAAGAAGAGGTCTCTGTGGGCAGGAAAAATAACCCTTATTTATCATACATATTGAGCAGAGAAAACATGGGGTTTTAAGATACGAGCAGAGAGCCTAGGCCCAGGAGCAGAGTTGAAATGCAGTAGTGACTTAAGGGCAGAGGAACAAATAACTGGTGTTCTCAGGTGTCTCTGGGTGGAGAGCTCTGTGTGGGGGTCCCACGAGTAGACCTGGAAACAAAGACTTGGGTAGAAGTAATTTACTCAGTGACGCTCTGAGTAGATTTATTAGGGAAGTGGGTAAGTCTTGTGGAGGGCCAAGGGAGCTAACTATGTTATGGTGTAAACCTGAGTTGTATAAATGGTTGATGTGGGTAATTGGTACTGTCTAATTGGGACCTCCATAAATCTAAATACAGAAAACAACCACAAAAAACAACAACAACAACACCAAACCAAAGCACTGAGGGATAGTTATTAAGCACCTCCTACCCAGGAAGAGTAAGACAGACCCTGAGGGTTGGAGAGATGGCTCAGAGTGGGTTTGATTCCCGGTACTTACACTGCCACCTGTAACCCTAGTCCCAAGAGAGTCAACATCTGGGTTCTGAGGACACTGCTCATACATTGTGCACAAACATACATGGTATACAAAATAACCATACACATTAACTAAAAAGAATAAGCGGGGAAAAAAAAGCAAAGTAAGAACCTGACCCTCTGACTTTCCCTGAGATTCCAAGAGGAGACCAGAGACCAGTCACTGGGCAAAGCTCTGCTTGGTCACTGTAGCATTTCCTACAACACAAAGGCAGGGTGGCTTTGGGAGGTAGCTTGTTTATGGGAACAGTGACAAAGGCGATGCCACTGTAATATGGCAGCCGTCTTTTTCTTAGTGCTTATTAACTGGCAGTGGCAACAGGAGGTCTGTTTAGTATCACATTTAACCCACAGGACCACCTTACATCTTGGCCAGTTGACTGGCATGATAGCACAGGAAGAAGCAGAAAATCTGAAAGAAAGCCTCGGTTCAAGGTCACACAGTCAGATAGGAAACCCAGACGTCAGTTCTAAATCTCTGACTGTGGAGCATCCCCATTCCACAAGGCGTGTAGCAGATACAGGGCGGTGTGATGCAGGAGTTGAAAACACATAAAAGGTTCTTTTTCATGCTTAAAACATCAACATAGTGTCTTTGTCAGCTTACGCCTGTCTTGACTGCTTTCAAAGCCTGACCACGTCCTGCCCATCTCACCTCCTGCAGAAGGCTGCTGACACTCGCTGCTCCTTCCCTATGTGAAGAAAGCTTGGGGAGACTGACACTGGGGGTTCAGGGCAAGGCAAAGAGGTCTCTCTGGCAGTCACTGACTGGTGACATATGAACCGAGTCCGTTCCCCTCGCTCTCCACCCACTTCCCTTCCATCGGGTGCAGAGAGTGTGCTGCGCTTAAATCCGTGCACTATAGTTACTTCATAGACTCGGTCACCCATATTCACCCTCACCAGAGCTGGAGAAAATATGGCGGGGTTCCAGTAAGGTTCGAACTACGCAGATGTTGGTGGGACACAAAGTGGGAGATAAAGAGCTCCCTGGGACAGGAGGCCTCTGCTACCGGAGGTGGTTTCATGAGTGGAAGAAAGACACATTAGTACATGACAGAGGCCTGCAGTGCTCAGGAACCCACACACCACCAAGCTCAAACTCCTAGAAAACCTGGCTGGAGGAAGGCAAACTCTCATTGGCATGATTCAGCTCTGAATCTCCTATAGGTCCAGACACCAAGATGATAAGTAAGCCAGCCCAAACTGTAAGGAAACCAGCTGTGTGGAGGCTGGAGAGATGTCTCAGTGGTTGTTTTCGTTCACTTCTCCTGCAGAGAACCAGAGCTTGTTCTCAGCACACCTGCCTGCGACTCCAGCCCCAGGTGTCACACACCTGCCTGCGACTCCAGCCCCAGGTGTCACACACCTGCCTGCGACTCCAGCCCCAGGTGCCACACACCTGCCTGCAACTCCAGCCCCAGATGTCACACACCTGCCTGTAACTCCAGCTCCAGGTGTCACACACCTGCCTGTAACTCCAGCCCCAGGTGTCAGACACCTGCCAGTAACTCCAGCCCCAGGTGTCACACACCTGCCAGTAACTCCAGCCCCAGGGGATCTGACGCCTTCCTTCATGACCCTGTACACTATGTGAGTATATGTGTGTACACACGCATGCGCACCCACACACAGAGACAGAGAGACATACACACAAATAAATAAGAAAATAAATCTGCAAAAAGAAAGAAAACTAGAATTTGAAATACTTATATTCTCATGGCACTCGTCTGCCTATCTCTTGTTATCTGCTGTCACTCCCTCCCCAAAAGGCAAGCATGGCCATTTTTCCCTCCCAAGTGGACGGAGGCCTAAAATATTGGCTTCTGTGTCTGAAGAGCTCGCTTCTGAGTGTGTCGACCCAACTGTGAATTTCAAATTAATTTCACCCTTTGGGGATTTGTAGGCATGTTGACAGATTCAATGACTAAAAAAATAAAATAAAATAAAATAAAAATAAATAAAGGAATCTGATTGGAAAGAATGTTAGCTGGTGAAGCAGACAGCTTGGGGGATAATTTGGTCCTGGGCTACAGAGACTTTCTTCCCAGGACCTTGGTTCAAATCTAGAACCTGCTTGGCAGTGACTGAAAATCTTTTGTGTTTGGCAGCTTCTTGACAAGTGGTCAGTGAAGCTATGTCTTAGTTTCCTGTTTCTGCTGCTCCTCCTAGGCAGAACGGAGACAAGAGGGACACAGAGGCGCAAATATAAACTCTAGAAATGAGTGATCACATTCTCCTGCGATAGCTTGTACTCAATCCATAGTAATGCTTATTTTAAATTGGTATATATGTGCATCGCGCTTGTATATGGCACATATGTATGCAGGAGTGTGGGCTTGTGTGTGCTACCATGTATGTACACCATATGCCTCTTGTATACAATTGATCCTCAAGTTCTAACATGTTAGAGATGGGGGTCTCATTTTCTCTGTAGTGTGTGCCAGGCTAGCTGGCACCTGACTTTCTGAGTAATCGCTTGTCCCCACCTCCCATCTCCCTGTAGGAATACTGGGGTTCCAGATTAATTTGCTGCTATATTCAGTTCTACTTTGGACTTTTATACTGTCATTGAACTAGAATATCAATGTGTTTATGTATAAAAGATTAAAAAACAGTTTAAAAGCCAGGAGTGCCCCCGAAACATGCATGGACAGTCCCCAAATAGAGCAAGTATGGGAAGAATTTGTCAGATTCCCTTCCAAAAGACCCTTAAGAGACTTGCAAGGCAAAGAGCCACGGAGAGCGCAGTTATTGGAAGGTCCATGGCGCCACGTTAATTTCAGCATGGCCACTCTCAGCTGGAGCCCAATCAGAGATCAGATCTCCACAGGAGTCCTTCCTTAATGCAAGCAAGGCCAAGATAATGAGCCCTTGATTCCAAGCAGGGGAATTTCCTATGTCAGTCGGCTTAAGCCAAAAACCTTTAAAATTATTTTAATGTCATTTTTCTTTTTAATGGGACATGTACGTACTAAGGAAATTATAAGCATAATAAGCATTAAAGAGTTACTAAGGAGTGTGTGTGTGTGTGTGTGTGTGTGTGTGTGTGTGTGTGTGTGTGTGTGTGTTTTAGGGAGTGAAAGTTGTAATTCCCTCTAAATATATAAATGTTTTGATCTAACATAAGAAAATTGATCCAGGCTTGGTCTGCTGAGGTAGGGTTCTCATACTTTGCTGCAGGGCAGCACTGTCTAGCCGTACCTCAGCCCGAGTCGTTCCCTGTAGCAGGGATACTCAACGCTCTGGCTTCTCTGAGGTACACTGACATCTATGGAGTTTGTGCTGCAGGGTTGAGTTACATTTTTTTTTAATTTAAAAAAGAAAAGAAAATTGCAAAACAACCTCAAGTTTTAGGTGGGTCCACCATTCCCTGACAGACTGTGGCATTCCTTAGTTTTCAGAGGATACACGCAGTCCACAGAACTGGATGCCTCTGCTGGACTGTCAAGCCCAGGACTTCCAGATTGTTGAGGACACATAGCCATGAGATTGACCACAGAGAAGCCCAGGGCTCAGGAGGCTGAAGTGGAGAGAGTTGCCACTTGTATGGCCCCAGCCTAGGGTATGTATGTAGCTAGTTTAAGGGCAGACTGGACTACAAGATGAGTCCCTGCCTCCCAAAAGGGGGAATCTGGGCATAAAGTACTTACTCCACAAGCTCAAGGACCTGACCTTGGATCTCCAGAGCCCACATAAGGCATGTGCAGATATGACAGCCGCCTGTAATCCCAGCACTCAGGCGAAGAGACAGGGGATTCCCCAGTCAAGGTGTTCAGCTGGACTAGCCAGCATGGGAGAGCTCTGGGCTTAGCCAGAGACCTTGTCTCAAAAAATACAAGTACAGAGGAATAGAGGAAGACACTAGACATAAAATTCACACATACACATACAAACAGGTACATAAGTGCACATGCAACTTCATGCACAAGTTCCCTCACACACACAGATGAACATACCTATGCACGTGCACACACCACACATACGCCAGTGAAGAGATGCAGGTGTGCTGTGCTAAGTCATGCAACTGTTAGGGCTTGCATGTCATGTGATGCCTATGTGACATGGTATGTTGGTTCCAGCGTGTCATCACCAGAAGGTTTTCAGGGATGACATTTTAAACTACCCTACACATCTGAGTGGCTTGTGATAGTGTCAAAAATGGCCATTGGTTGTAGCTTTTTGCTTTCTGTAGCTTCATCTCACTTCCTGGTTAGGGCCCAGGAAGCAGAGGAAACACCTGGCTACGGACTGTTCTCTCCATCCCAGTGGCTAAGAGTTCCAGACAGATAGGTAGAAACACACAGAGAACCTCTTAAGGCTTCCGCGTGAGCAGATGCCTGATCACATCTAACTGCGTTTGGCCAGCAGGAAGAGCTCAGCAAGCCCCGAGTGGTAGTGAGTCAGGCGAGAGGGAACACTGATGGGCGTTACTATCACAATCACATAACTTTACATCCTCGGCTGTAAAGCGATACCGCGGGTGCGTGAATTAATGGCTGTGATGCTAACAATTAGAGATACCTACTCATTACAAGAATCTGCTGAGCTCCCCAGGCTCGTTTACATCACGCTATCTACAGAACCCTTCTCCTTGGGAGGTGCTTGTCCCCGTTTTGCAGATGAGCAGATGGTGGCTCCATGAAGTAGTCTCGGGCTTTGGGCCAACACCCACGTGGAAGATGTTGGTTTGGAGGCCCATGTGCTTTTCACTGGAGCCCACAATCCTCTGCGGTGCCGCCTCGTTCTGTGCTAAAGAACAGAGCAGAGAAGAGAGCAGCAAGCCTAATTTGCCCATTGGATAACCAGCTGTTATCTCCTGACCAGTGCACGTGTCACTGTCACTCAAGAAGAAAGAATCTGGGCTGGAGCTAATTGGAGGACATTTGGTTAAGCCTGGCGTCTGAAGTGGTTGGTCAGGTTTGGTAACGCCAGCTGATGCCCGAGAAGAGATATAACTAGCTTTATGAAGTCGGCTTTGTGTGTCTTATTACCTGGTGCAAGAGAGATAATTATGTAATATCCCTATGTAGTCATGGTCCTCTGCCTGCTATTGCGGCCGGAGATGGCTTCATTATTGCGATTCCAGGCATTGTTGGAAGGAACAGAAGTCTTCCCAACACAGGAATCACATAGGGCTTTTCATTAATATCCAATGCCTACTGAGCAGCTTTTAAGTACTTACTAGAGCAAATAAAAAAAAATTAAAATAGTCTCTGACCTATGGAGCTTATAACCTAGAGGTAAAGACACAGCTCTAGTAGATAATCACACGAGTAGATGCTTAAGGACAAACTAGGTACAAGCTTTATTTAGCTAGAGGGAAAAGGTTCAGTTGCACGGTAGAAAGATTAACCTAGAAGTGTCAGACGTCTCACCCAGGGGAGCTCCTTCCTAGAGATGCTGAGGATTTGTGCACTGTACGCAGTACCTGTGCCAGCACGTGTGCATGCACAGGTTGTATTTGTATCTATATATGTGGCCATGCATGTATGTCACTGGACTGGGCGGTGGGAGGTACTATTGGCCGAGGTAGCAGGATGTGTATCAACCCTTGGGTGGAAGGAAATAGGCACAATGATCTATCTGTCATCTCTGAAGGGGTCAAATTGCCTGTTGCTTTGTCAAACCCACAGCCAAGTTCAAAGGGAACAGATGCCACCCCCAGCAATGCTCTTCCATGGTGCCTACCACACTCCCTATTCTAGAAAGTAAAGTATACTCTTCAGCTGGGAGAACCTCAAGTGTTACTAGCAAAGGGTTACTTCAGCAGGGGGCATGGGGTGGGGGGGCACTGTCCCTGCTTATGGCAGTCCATATATAACTGGGTTCTCACTGTGTTCCATCTAAATAGGAAAAAGAATAATTTAACACAGTCCATCCAGTAAGGGTTTGCATCTTATAGGTAACATAGACATTGCTGGCATTAGAATGCAGAGCACTGGGTGGGGTGTGGCTCTAAGAACACCAAGGAGAGGCCCGTCACTAAGATTACAGATGCGAATCCCAGATTCCTATAGGAGATGAGGAGTGAACAACATTTGGACCACTGTTAAGGAAGGGATGCCAGTTCCTCCCATCCAAGCACTAACCAGGCCCACCAGGAACTAGGCCCTCAGTGGTGAGTACAGTTGGACTTTTGCCACCTGACTGCTGGCAGAGAATCACACATGCAGAGTTCATGTTCCTTCCTTTAAAATAGGACTGCATGAAAAAAGTAAATATTCACTGAGAATTGGCCACGTGACCACTCTCATCCCAGAGGCTCTCATGGGGTACAGAGTCTGTGGAGGAAGTTAAAAATTCAGGAGATAAAAATATACTAGCTAAATATCCACAAAATGCTGTACAAAGGAGGTATCAGTGATGTTAAGGGAGTGGATGTTAAAATGACTGGGAAATATTCTGTAACCACCTATTAATGGCACTAATTACACCAGAAGAATAATTTAATGCAAATCATTTAATAAAAATTATAAAAGGCTATATGTTTTCACTGTGTTTAAAACTTAGTCACAACATATATGAATCCATATGTACATGTGACAGATACATAAAATATTTTTAAATAAACAAGTAAAATTATAATAATGATTGAGTAAAAATAAAATTAACCCCAATCATAATTTTAAAAAATGAACGGATATGAAACGTGACAAAACCCTAAGTAGTCATTCTTTCTTTTATAAGGTTTATTTTTATTATGTTTCAAATGTGTGTGCGTCCATGCATGTGCGTGTGAGTGTGTGTTTGTTTGCTGCATGTGGTATTTGCACATCAGTGCAGGTGCCCAAGGACATCAGAGGATAGAGGAGGGTTTCAAGAGGCCTTGCCCACATCCTCTGGACCTAGTGGCCATTGATAGAGACTGGGAAGTAAGGACTCACCGCCAACAGTTATGTAAACACTGGGGAGCCCAAGAGGCTCTAGTGGAGATCTGCAAACAAACTGCCACAGCAGTGGCCCTGGCTAAACCCACCAGGTCTCAACACAAAACAGGAACACACAGATATAGAAAGGGACTCCAGGAAGGAGAGGGATTTGATAGGAATGGAGCGAAAAGGGACCCAGTGAGGCAAGAACAATCAGGTGGCACTGTGTACACATATATCAACGTCAAAGAATGAATTTAGTAAAATTAAAAAGTCATTAAAGAGAATATAAAAGGCAAAAATCCTTGGAGCTTTAACATGTAAACCTTTAAACAAATTGTTCATTACAAAACCCTACCAACTTAAAGAAACTGCATGTGTGTATGTGTGTGTGTGTTCAAATAATCATGAAATATTTAGAGATAAAAGATGTGCAACCTACCTGGGGAATCTGGAAAGAGAACTGATAAATGGAGTTGAGAGAAGGGGAGAGTGAAACATTTGCAAATGTGCCCATCACTGCCCTCACAGACTTACCACATCTCCTTGGCCATACTGCCTTTGTTAGGGTGTCTTCATGACACCGCTCTGTTTGTTGCTCTGTCTTTTCACCCTTCAGCCTGGTTTGCCTATTGGATGCTCAGGATTATCTGTAGCTATTTACATTTCAATTCAAGAATAAATTCAGCTCCTTGTCCTATTAGTCCTATTTCAAGTGCTTAGGAAGCACATAGGACTAGTGGCTCTCATAGTGAGAAGTACAGGCCTGGAATAGTTCCAGTGTTCTAGAAGGTTCTATTGAATAGATGTCATTGCATACACTTATAAGTATTAGGATTATTATAATATAGCCCAGCCTCTTTGTTTTTTCTTTATCTTAAAAGTTGCTTTGACACTTTAAATTTTGGAAATTATATATTTATCTTTACAAATTTACCTAACAATGAGAAATTCGGACTATGTAAATTAAAACAACAATATACTTCTTTATATCTCTACAGCAACTAAAATAAATGCAAAATATTTTAAAATGGATACTGTGAATGAAAAAAATTACATAGAGAGAGAGGAAGGGAGGGAGGGAGGGGACAGAGAGACAGAAAGAGAGAGACAGAGAGAGAGAGAGACAGAGAGAGAGAGAGAGAGAGAGAGAGAGAGAGAGAGAGAGAGAGAGAGAATATGAGGACACATTTATGTAGATGTTAAGTTATATAGACAGGTCTTTAAAAACATAAAAAAAATTATCCTATTTAGTGTTCATGAGCCATAATAATAGCTTGTATTTATTAAGCATTAATTTTTTCCAGGGACTGTTTCTGACAATTAAATGTCTTACATACAACTGTTGTAGTTAAGGCTGATTTATTACTGTCTTCTTTATTTGACTGTGGCAGAGAAAGTTGAGCAACTTGCCGCAGGTGACCTGGCTAGTCGGTGCAGAGTTGGAGCTTAGAGCCAGGCTGTCTGGCTTCCAGGTCTGTGCTCATTGCTACTGTGCTCATGTGGACACGGGCCAAGTGACATTAGGTATGTGTGGAAATGTTTCAGAGCCAGAGAGAATAGAAATGGGATGTGAGGCTTTACCTGCTGCTGTGTGATGGAGGGAGGATGGCGGGGTGAAGAGGCTATGGAGGAATCAAAGGAGAATATTAACCGCATACTTTCATAGTCTGATGAGGTGGGTGGGTACATGGATACCACATTTTACATCAGCACTGTAATTAAAATATTCATAAATGTTTAAATAAATGAGATAAAAATGTGCTTATTTAGAAGGTGGCAAAATTGTGTATGTGTGTGTGTGTATGTGTGTGTACCTGTGTGTATGTAGGTTGCAAGTTGACAACGGAAGTCTTCTATTGTCACTTTTCACCTTAATGTTTGACACGTGGTCTCTCACTGAACCTGGAACTTGCTGATTCATCTAGCTTGGTTGGCCCTGAAGGCCCAGGTATCTCCTTGCCCCTGTCTCCCCAGCGCTGTGATCACTAGGTACATGCCACCATGCCTAGATTTATCCACACAGGCTGTGGCTCCAACTCAAATCCACATGCTTTGCATAGCATGAGCTCCACCAACAGCGCCATCTTTTCAGCTCCCAGGCCTGGCTTTTGATCTACAGTGTGCTAAGAAGATTGCGCGCCTCCCAGTGTGAACCCTGCTACGTTGCCAACCAGGTTGTGACAGTTGAAGAGACCCAAACTCAGATGACATGAGATGTATGTGAGCTGGCTAAAGAGAGGAAGAAGTGTGGTTGAAAAGTAGGAATGGTGGAAGCTTTAAGGAGACACCGGACGCTCTCTGGTGCTGAGTGAGAGCCCCCAAGAAGGTTTCAGTAAGAGCTACAGTTTTCTGCACTCCCTCAGCAGTCACCTCATCCTTTTCTTTGAGCTCAGAGTGGTGTGAAGCTGGTTTTCAAGGTGCCGTGGTATACATGGTGCATTGCTCTCCTGAGGCCACGAACACTCAGGTCCAATGGAGGGAGCATATTGTATCGGGACCTAGAAGGAAGTCCTTTCTCATGGGGCTCTATCTGCCATGAGGCGGCTGAGGCAACTCAGACATCGTGTTCCTATCACTTCGCTCCAGAGCTAAAGTTGCCTGTGGCCTCCCCACCCGTCTTCTCAGGGAGGGAAGCTCCCTGAGCTTGGCTGTCTCCCTGGCGCCTATTCACATGTATGGCTCCTTACACAACCACTGTCCTGGAAACCAACACGGGTGTGTGGCAAGGTGGAGCCCACATGGGCACGTCTGAGGCTGCTTAACTGTGTGAATAGCAGACACTTGCCAAGCCATCAGGAGAAGAGGAGCTAGGCACCCCCAGGTTCACTGGCACAGGCAGGGAAGAGAGACAAGGGGAAGAGAGAGCTACATGCCTACTCAGCCCCTGATGTCTGAAGCACATGAGTAATTACAATCTTTAAGATGCAGGCACCCACAAAAACATGGTGTAACTCTAGTCCCAGCTCTGGCTCTGCCACCACCCAAGAAGGGTGAAAGGACCTTCCTTCTTCTTGGTTGCGGCAAGCACGCACCTGTCCCCAAGCCTACAGAGGAGCAACTGCTGCTTTCAGGACCAAAATGGAACTGTCCATTCCAGCTTGCCACAGATGCTGAAACACTTCCCAAGAGCCAAAAAGCTTGGGAGGAAGACATCTAAGTGCAGAATTTTAGGGTGTTTTGCAATTAAATTAAGCGCCCCCTGCCATGAGCCTCCATGAGGATGTATCTCTCTAGGAGCTCTGGTACTTTGAGTGGGATCTGAGTTCTGCAGCGAGGTGATGACATGTGCTCTAACCTTTCCAAAAGGGCCATCAGCTCCCAAGCGCCTTTGCACCCATGCCAATAGGTTTGTCTGCCGTTTGGGAATCCGGGTAAGAAGAAAGGTTGGCTAATGGTATGTCATGTTGTCTCCAGGTGGGTGCTGAAAGCTGGTCAGGGCTGAATTAGCTCGGGTCCTTGAGATGAAGCTTTACTCTTACACAGATCTCAGCTGGGTGTCCAGGTGACTGGTCCCTCTTCACACTACCTTTTGAAGATCACATCTAGATTGTCTGCCAGGTCCTAGAATGTTCTTCGTGCATTCCATGACAGTGACTACTCAATAATCATGGCACCTACTGTTCTCTGTAACATGTCCTGTGTTGGTGACCTTGGGTAAGTTTGGAAGTTTGTATAATGGCTAAGCACTTTGACATTAGAAGTAGATATTTGGGTCTTTTTTTAATTAATTTATTCTTATTACATCTCAATGGTTATCCCATCCCTTGTATCCTCCCATTCTTCCCTCCCTCCCATATCCACCTTATTCCCCTCCCCTATGACTGTTCCTGAGGGGGATTACCTCCCCCTGTATATGTTCATAGGGTATCTTAATCCATAAGATAATCTCTTGGCACCTCAGTTTCTCCAACAGTAACACTGCGAATGAGATTTGTGCCTCCTTAAAAGGATGCTCTGGATCCTAACTGAACTCACACAAAGTCTTATAATGCCAAAGCCCTTGATAATGATTGGAATAGCTGGAAAGTGGGGCAGTAGGAAATAGAATCCACCTTAGGAGAGGGTTGCAGAGAGAAGAAGAGGCCATATATATATATATAAAGCTCGGGGCTCAATACCTGACCTCTAAATGCTGGATATGTCATCTGTTATTGCTGCTGGTGAGAAGTCAGGGCACTCTATCCCAGGCTCAACACACCTGACTTACAGGGTTAGGATGCTGGATTCCAAGGATACAGGAAGGGAGACAGGAGGATGGGAAGGGAGTCGGCCAGGTTGGAAGAGAACAAGGAAGGTGGGGCTGGGCGCAGACAGGAGCCTTAGAGGCTACAGACGCCACGCCTCTGGGAGGATGCACTTGTGTTGTGCTCAGGCCAGGACCATTCTGCTGATATACATCTTGCTGCCAAATGTTGCTCTAACTAGAGTGCTTTGATCCCTTGCCAGCCCTTGGGCAATGGAGGCAAGGTGTGCCGATCCTGACAACGATGCCAGCCTAGGGCTAGCAGGGGATGGCCCAGGGGTAAGGGCTGGGCTTGGTTGCTTGAGTCTATGAAGGCAAAATTTAGAACACATGCAACAAATGCTAACCTGCTCCAGTGCTTTGCTCAAGCCCTCTTTGGTGGCTACAAGAAGCTACAAGAGAAACAAAAACAAACAAACAAAAAAATAGAATCCCAGAGGTTGCCAGCACCATACCTGGTTGTGTCCCCGTGACAATCTAGAACAGTGGTTCTCAACCTTTTTAATCTTGCAACCCTTTAATGCTGTTCTTCTTGTTGTGGTGACCCCCCCCCCAACATTAACCTTTTTTTTTTTTTTGCTACTTCTAGCTGTAATTTTGCTACAGTTATGACGCGTACTATGAATATCTGATATGCAGGATATCTGATATGTGAGTCCCAAAGGGGTCACAACCCTCAAGTTGAGAACTGTTGATGTAAAGCAAATTCATGCTAAGAAGGTTAAGAGCTAAGGCTAAGAGAGGTCAAATTCTCCCAGAGTCCATATCAAATGAAGACTGTCCTTTAACCATTTCACATGTCACACACCCAGGATATTGTTAAATTCCCCGGCCTGGCCTAGATGAGTCTTTGGGCTTCGAACCACTGTCTGTGATTTTTTTGAATACTCAACTGTTCTCAGGACCTCAGTGTGCTAGAAGCAAGGAGTATTCTGTCCCTCAAGTGCCACAGCTAAATGTGTCCCCAGGCATTGGTCGCCATGTTCTGAGTCTGCCCTCAGAACAACCTTGCTGCCTGCAGGAGAGAAGAGAGATGGTGAAAACAAGAGAGACAGGAGGCAAGAGAAGAGTGGGGCTAAGAGAAAAGCTGGGAGAGTAAGGGAGAAAGCGGCTGCAGCAAGGACTCAGCCCTTGGCGCTAAGCTTGCTTGCAAACTGGTGCATCTCCCTTTGATTGGACCCTCAAAGACAGACTGTGAGCCTCAGTAGCCTCTGCTCCTTTCCGAATTGCTCAGGGTGTCAGGCAGCCTTGTCTTGTATTAAGCCTTTTGGTGTGATCTGCAAGATGGCTCAGTGGCCAAAGAAGTCTGCTGCCAAGCCTGATGACCAGAAGGATGGAAGGGAAAAACCTGTTCCTGCAAAGTGTCTTATGACGCAACCCGCCCCCACATACACACATAGACCATGCACACAGACACACACACACACAGACACACACACACACACAGACAAACAAGCACACACGTATACACACATAGAACATGCACACAGACAAACACACACATACACACATAGAACATGCACACAGACAAACACACACACACAAACAAGCACGCACATACATATACACACAGAACATGCACACATACACACACACACAGACATACAAGCACACACACACATATACACACAGAACATGACCACAGACAAAACACAGATGCACACTGACATACAAGCACACACATAGAGACTCACACCCACACTCTCATAGACACACATATATCCACATGAACACAGACACACACATAGAAACATACTCTCTCTCTCTCTCTCTCTCTCTCTCTCTCTCTCTCTCTCTCTCTCACACACACACACACACACACACACACACACACACACACACGTTTTAAACATTTTAAAGTAAGTTAACTGGGCTGGTCTTCAGACTCCAATTCCTCTGCATCTCTCTGCTAGGAGGTGGAAACCAAAGCTGTACCCTCC
This sequence comes from Acomys minous, assembly GCF_964271855.1. Classification (NCBI taxonomy): domain Eukaryota; kingdom Metazoa; phylum Chordata; class Mammalia; order Rodentia; family Muridae; genus Acomys; species Acomys minous. Next base: position 12,517,608 of record NC_140496.1, read on the forward strand.
CCCCTCAGAACTCTGGTGTCTCCCTGACAAGTTGCAAACACACAGGGTCGTGGGCCTCTTATGGGACAGCCCTCTGCCAAGAGCAACTCGTCATGAGAACCATGCGTAGAACCCAGAAAAGACCACAGACACTGGGTCATACTGTGGGAAGGTCACAGTCACCAGGCAGGCAGGCTGCAGTTTGCCCGTTCTGCTCACAGCAATGAAAAATATACTGGGGGCCATCATCTCCTGTATCTCAGCCTGGCCTCAAACTTGCTATGTAGCCAAGTATGAGCTTAAACTCTCTAATCCTTCTGCCTCAGCTTATCAGATGGATTGCCAGACATGTACCACTATCCTCAGTTTATGGCATGCAGGGAATCTGACCCAGAACCTTGTGATATGCCAGGTAGGCACGCTATATATTAAGCTACATCCGAGCCTGGCGATGTGATTACAGTGCTAACAAGAAAGGGTTCAAGAGCCAGTTTCATTGAGGCCCCACTACAGGCAAGGGGCTAAGTTCAACACGCGTTACAGTACTGAACATCCAACTGTCTTTTTAGTAGAATTTCTATCTTATTTTTAAACTTCTATCCAAGAAGCTTCGCTTTACACAGATATTGAAACTGAGTCTACAGGAAGGCACAAGTCTATGCAAGGACACATGTGACTTCAGGTGACACTGCTGGACTCTACAGCAGCCAAAGCAGAGTGCTCTGCTTGCAGGATATTTGACTCCTTTCTTGGTCTTCTCAATGTTTCTTTTTAGCTTCTTCAGTGTGGATCCCAAGACTGTACCTGCCACCCAGTTCTGAGTCAGCATCCCAAAGGCAACTGTGGCAGAGTGATAAGTTACGTGGCGCCTGCATAGCAGCGGTCTCGTGACTGACTGGTTTTGGAGTGGCAGCCCTGAGGAGTCATGCCTGAGACTCCTGTGCCTGAATTAGGATCCCAGCTCCATCGCTGCTTCTGTGACTTTGGGCAAGTTACATGTGATCATTTGAGCTTCCGTTTCATTCGCTAAATAATTGGGATAGTCATACATACACCACACATTGTTAGGATTTAATGAGAGAACCCAGGAGAAGAACTGTTGAGCTATTATCTACCTCAAAGGATTATTGGAGAAATATAAAAGGAACATACAGTCAAGGAAGGTAATAATGCCTCATAAACAGTAATTATTATTATTGTTGCTAACATCCTCTGGAGCCGGTCATTCATTTTCCCCAGAGCTGCTCACAGGTTGTGTTACTGTGGCAGAAACACTAGATAAATAACGTCTTTGATAAACTTGCTTTTCACCTGGGGGATCAGGTTGACTAAAACTACCTGGGTTCAAATGACTGAAAATCAATTTGACCTGACAGCTTTGGAAGAAACAAAATGTGTGCACTCGCTGTTGAGCATGGAGCTCCTTACTGCTGACACAGAGAGAGATAGAGAGAGGGCCTACAAGCAAGGCAAGGGAGCTCATGCCTGAGACCTTTGCACCCCCGAGGCTGAGACAAGAGGATCGTTGAGTGTGAGGCTAGGCTCAGCTTAAACGCCGAGTTCCTGTCACAAAAGACCAACAGCAGAAAGGACAAAAGTTCCTGCCATCTGTGAGCTTGTTATCGGCCACACACCCAGGGACAACTGGTCGCTTGTCACAGCTGATGAGACTGGCTCTTCTATCTACTGCATTGCCTCTCTCCACCATAATCTCCTTGGGTGATTTAAAAGTAAATATAAGAGCCTGAATGCCAGTGTCCCAGCCTGCCTCTCTGCCTCTTGGGTGGGATCTTGGGACCCTAACCTAGACCTGTACAGCACCGTCAGTGACTACTGATGGGGTCTGAACACTGTGCCCAGTGAAGACTGACTAAAACGGCTCTTGGAAGTAGGAAGGTAGCTGAACAGTGAAAATGCTTGCCACACAAAGCATCAGAACTGGGCTTCGAATCCCCAGAAACCCATATGAAAAGTGGGTGTGCATGACAGCCTCCCTGTTTCCAGTCTTGTCTGTGGAGACAGGGGACTCTGCAGAGCAAGCTCTGGCTAGCAAGACTAGCCTTACTGACAAGCTCTGGTTTTTGACTGAAAGACTGCGTCAAAAATATAAGGTAAAAAAAATGCTGCAAGGTGATTTCCAATATAGAGCTTTGGTCCTCCACGTGCAGATGAACACAAGTGTATGTGTCTATACTACACATGTATGCAAAACTATACTTGTTTATACTACACATGAAAAATGAATAAAGGCAAAAAGAATATACCTATCCCTTGCCACAAGAGCAGTGACTTTAACATCACTGTTGCCCAGCATCACCCCCCCCCCCACACACACACACCCCTATTTCTGGGCTTTCATGCTAATATATTCCAGTGTTCATGTCTGTGCATTCACCCATTGTCTGAAATGATGATGCATCACCTGGCATAGGACACCTGAGGTTCCTCTTAAGACCCCAGGAGACACCCAAGCTCCTTTCAGGCCTCGGTTTCCACATTTGTCTGCTGAGTTAGTCCCATCTCCCTTCAGTGTTGCTGTAAGAACCTGGGAGTCTAATGAGGGCAGAAGGGCTTGGCAACATTGGGTGTGTCCTCAGATAGGAGTCTGCCAGTGCTGGCCATGTTCTAGAATGCTGTGTGCCCTCCCTGTGGGAGCCGAATAGTCCCTGGTTGACCTCATTCTCAGGGTCAAGTTTCCACGTGCTCTTATCTTCTCCCACTGTCATGAGATTTGAAGTATTGACTCAGAGAAGACGGTCTGAGTTTTGGTCTAAGCCACCCAGTATCCATGCTGAACAATGTGGCTGCTTAGAGGTCCCCATTTGGGACCTATCTGAAATAAGCCAAGAGTGGCCATTCGTTCTGAACACGTAACTATGCTGTGCGGCTTCCCAGAAGCCCTCCCATGTGCACTCATCCTTGGAAAGAATGTCTCAAGTCACTAAGTGGCTCTGAAGACAGACACATCTGCATGTAGGATTTTCATTTTGTTCTTTTGGGGGGGGGATTTAGGTTCTGGTTGTTTTATCCTCTGTCTGTCTTCTTTATGCGTCATGGGAGTGTTTCTCAGTGAAACATGTGAGCCACATGCTTACTTTGAGCTATTCTGCAAGATACGTGCCTGCTGTTCAAAGCACAGCTCATATCGATTTTTAGAGTACCAGACCTAGGATTAAGGCAGGCAGGTCATTCTGGAGAGAAAGGGAGAGGAAGAGGGACAGGGACAGGGACAGAGACAGACAGACACAGACACAGACACAGACACACAGAGAGAGACAGAGAGAGGGAGAGAGGATGCACGCGCGCCTGCATAGATACCTGTGGAAGCCAGCCAGAGGCCAACCTCTAGCATCCCCTCCAGTCACCTTCCACCTTGTTCTGTGAGTCTTATTGGCTAGGAGATGACTCCTTTGGCTAGGGCAGCTGGCTAGTGAACTCCAGGGACCTTCCTGTCTCACACTCAGTGGCCCTAGGATTATAAGCACGATCATGAGCCACAGCACCCCTTTAAAATGTGATTTCTAGGAGTCCCATTAGGTCTCAGTGCTTGTGCAGCAAGCACTTTACTGACTGAGCATCTCCTAGCCCAAGCCAGAGCACCTAAGCACTCGCTCTGAGCTTGGGGAAGATCCGTTTGGCCTTCATAAAAAGAGGATAGTTCCATTTATAACAACATTGACGTTCTGTCTCCAGCCTAGAGAAGATGGTTCACAAGACAACCCCAAGCAGGCAGCTTCACAGGGGTCCAACTGCTCGCTTATTGGCTGTGTTGATAATGGCTTCTGTGTAAAGAAAAATGGCCAGTGTGTCAAGCGTTGTGCTGCTATCTAACTTAATCCGCAATATCTCCTCCCAGGGTGATGCTGTAATTATCCCATTTTATAAAGAAGGAAATGATACTGGAAGGATTAAGTAGGTGCTACGAGCTGCGAACTCCTAGACATCAGGATTCAAATCCTGGCTTTCACCACGTCTGCTGATTAACCCACAATGCTTATGAGGGGCATGCTGACCAGGTCATTTTTCAGTGGAGGGCCTGAGCTCCGGGAGGCCCAGGGTATGAGGGGCTGAGTGCAAAATGGGGCCCAGCCCTGCACTGCTTCATGGGGGATGTGCTGGGAACACCTGCGATCCAGCACTCAGTTACTGTTTAAAAAAAAAAAAAAAAGACTGCGTGACATTGCGTAAGATTCGAACATTAATTACATCGCTCACCTGTCACAATATTTGCCTCCATGAAGTGCCTTTCATCTCGGATCTCCAAAGCAGGTGTTAAAGCTGTAATTTATTGTAATGACTGTTGTGTTTTTAATAATTACCCACTATGAAGCCTGTTTGGCAGAGGCGATACTCGGGCTTTTCTGCAAGCATGATGACTGCAGTGTGGGGATCTGAGAGATACCCTAGCCGAGGCTCCTCCACCGCCAAAGCCCTATGGACAAAAATGTCCTATGGCTGTTGTGGTGGCTTGGGTCTGACATGCCCCCTCAGACTCAGCTTTGCATCACCCTTCCCCAGACACTGGCATTACTTGGAGACACTGTGAGGGTCTTTAAGAGGTGAAGCTCTGAGGCTTCTACCCAGCCCCTAGATCCCATCCCCCTCTCTGCTTCCTGGTTTATGTGATTTGGGGAACATGTGCCACAGGCTCTCGCTGCCATGAACTGTTCTATGATGGACAGTAATCCTTCTGAAACCATGAACCAAAATGAGCCTTTCCCTCCCCTTTTCTGTAATGCACATTAAGTACAGAGATGCTAAAGTCACCCATACAATCATATTGCCAAAGCAAAACGAATACATAAGCCCAGGGCGTGGCGAACAGCGTTGCTGTCTATCAACGGAAGAACGAAAACATGGAAGAAACTGTGCTGTAGGGAATACATATGAGCTGCTGAAAAACACACAGGCACACCCACATGCATGATTTTGAGAAATATGAGGAAAATCGAGTGTCCTTAGCTAACCTAAAATTTTGGCAAACTTTAACAAAACTGAAACACTGGTCTCTCTGTCTGTCTCTGTCTCTGTCTGTCTCTGTCTCTGTCTCTCTCCATTTCTGTTTCTTTGTTTCTGTCTCTGTCTCTGTCTCTGTCTCTGTCTCTCTCTCTCTTTCTCTCTCTCTTTCTCTCTCTCTCTCTCTCTCTCTCTCTCTCTCTCTCTCTCTCTCTCTCACACACACACACACACAGAGTTTTAAATGTACTATGTACTATGTACAATGCGTAGTTAAAGGAAACCAAAATGGGATGGATGACTTTAAAGCAAAACTAAGAATGCTCAATGTAGACTTCAAGGGAGCAGCAAGTTGCAGAGAAACAAAAGCTTGGGTAAGGAAGATGCGCAGATACAGAACCCTCAAGCTGAGGCAGTATTCTACAGACATTTGTGTCCTTTTAAACACTCCTTTATAGTTGTGTGTATCATTCTGTATGCTTCTAAATATATATTTAAAAAGAGAAGCCACTAACAAATAGGATGGAGCAAACTGTTTTGTGTGGTGAAAATAGATCAACAAAATGCAAAACAGCATATATAGTATGTATATATGTATATATAGTATGCACAAGCAGATTTTATATACATACATATATATATGTATGTATGTATGTATGGACAGAGATGAACTATTATATCAAAGCCAGGATGTATTGTTCTCCAATTTAATTATATATGTATATTACTTTTATTAGTTTTAAAATATATGTTCAGTCCTAATGCTTGGGGTCATGGTGCCCGTTACCAGTCCTGGGACCTAGGCTTGTTTGCTTCTGCTAATAGGCTCCTGTGTCTAGTCACTGCCCTGCAGTGAACTTCATGCAAGGTGTGTCTTGCTATGTTGGGGAGAGTCAATTGTGAAAGTCTGAAAGAGATAGAGGGAATCCCATCTCCCCCGCCAAATATCAGGACTGAACATACATTTTAAAAACTAATAAAAAATTTAGATTCTATGAGCTTAGTCAATAATGATAATAATAATAATAATGATAATAATAATAATAATAACAACAATGATGATGATGATGGTGATAATGGAGTAGTAGCACATGCTTATAAACCCAGAAATGGGGAAGGCAGAAGCAGGCAGTTCCATGAGTCTCACACGTTCAGCCAGTTCCAGGCAGTGAGAGACCCTGTCTCAAAGAAACAAAACACAAAGCAAGGTGACATGGGGTTGCATGCCGCTTAGTAGTAGAATGCTTAATGCTTTCTCAGTATGTGAGAGGCTCTGAGTTCAAGTCCCAGTTAAGGAAAAATAAACCGGTGGGTCGTTTGAGCAGTCAAGGCACACGTACACAGAGAGATAGAGAGAGAAAGAGAGAGAGAGAGAGAGAGAGAGAGAGAGAGAGAGAGAGAGAGAGAGAGAGGAAGGAGGAGGAGGAGGAGGAAGAAGAAGAGAAGGAAGAGGAAGGAAAGGAAGCGGAAAGAAAGACAGGAGAGAGAAAGGAAGGGTTAAGGGGTTATCTGGACGTCACAACAGTTCTCTATGTAATAACTAACATTTACATTGTACGAGATTCACTATTTTGAATCTTATCTGAATTTATAAAGCCAGTGAAGAACATTTTAATAGTAAACAGCAATGGAGAAGCTCCTGTGATAATACATGAGTGGGCCATGCACACGAGGAGCCTTCTAGTATGGCACCATATGGATGTTCAAGCAGTATCTTTAGGTCAGTGGCATCGTGTATTTACATTGGAAGCTGGGGACTCCAGGGAGCTAAAAGACTCACCTGAGGACACTCAGTAGTTAGAAAGTGGCTGTGAGTTAGCCAGGCTTGGTGGCGCATGCCTTTAATCCCAGCACTCGGGAGGCAGAGGCAGGCAGATCGCTGTGAGTTCGAGGCCAGCCTGGTCTACAAAGTGAGTCCAGGACAGTCAAGGCTACATAGAGAAACCCTGTCTTAAAAACAAACAAGCAAAAAAGTGGCTGTGTGGGGACTTTGGCCACAGTCAGCTTGGAGATAGAAGCATTAGGTGAAGGCACAGATATATTCTTTCCCAAGGCTTCGCGCTAAGGAGAATGTGCCAGTCACTCTGAAACTAAACCAGCTTGGGGGAAGGACACACTCACCCACTCAGAGCTTGAAATGCTGGCAGAAGCAGCCAACCTTTTCTCTTGTTTTTTTGGGGGGAAGGGAGATGCTACAGCCAGGGACCCAGGTGTAGCCAGTTTCCCCTCCATAAGCTCACTGCTACACCTTACATAGGATTGGTCAAAACACCCAGAGAGCCAAGGAATAGCATTCTCCTTCCGTTCCTCGCTCTCTCTTTCCACAGATGTAGCATGAAGGAATTGTCAAAGGCCTGGAGGTACAGACTGAGGCGTGACAATGGGAGCGAAGGGGGAGGAGCTATTTGTTTCCAGGCACATCCACTGCCTCTGAGCAGGAGTAGCTCTGAAAGCTCTGGGACACATCTCCAGTAGGCACCACAGCTTCCTAACCCATAGGGCGTAGAGACTACGTCTGTGAAGGGTTAAGCATGTGGCTCCTCTTGCTGGCACGTCTCCCAGGCTAAGCAGAGGCTGTTTCATCGCGTATGGATAGGAAAGACAAACCTTGCAGATTGAAAACATCTGTACCCAGAGTGAATGGGCCACATGTCCACAGTGCCAAGCTGAGGCTTAGCTCCGTGCCTGCCCTTTTGTTTGACCTTGGAAGAGCCGCACAAACACACACACAGTAGGTCCTGCTTAAACAAAAGATGCTGCTCAACAGAGGCTTGTATAGCTTAAGACCTTCAGCCATAAGCAGAAACTTGAGGTAAAAAGCCACACATGCCAGATCAATTACCAGATTATTTACCCTTTTGCACTGCTAATGTTCCGATGTGCCTTGCATACTAAACAGCCATGCAAGAAGAGGATTTATGTCAAAAGGGGTGGGGTGGTGGTGTGCTGTACAGATTTATTGGTTGTGGCAATCAAAGCATGTGCCATACTTTTCTATATAAACATGGCTGCGGTGATTGTGTAAATCAGCTAAGACAAATTTTAAATTCCAGAACCTTTCAGTCAGTGTTACCAGTAGCCTTAAAAACCCATTTCTTTACTTAATTCTTGTTATTTTTTTAAGAGGCTTTAGCCATCTGTCACAAAACTCTTTTTGCATTGTGGTTTGCTGTAAGCGAAAGTACATATGTTTTGTGGGGCTCCTATAAGGGGCACGGGTAGAAAGGCCCGCCGGCCCTGCCTGGGCTCCTTCCTAGCTGTGAGTGACTGGGAGAAGCCCCTGAACCCCCTGTGTCTCTCGACTCCACTTCTCATGGAAGGCTTAGTACAAGCTTAGAAGGTTTGATATTTTGTTTAATCATTTGTAACATTTGGTTTCTTATATGTAAAATGGAAAAGAAAATAAACCTTCCCCCCAACACCCGAAGTTTCAAGAAACAGCCAATAAATAATGTGTGATTTATGACTGCACAGCTTGGGGCGGGGTGGATGGGTGGAGAGATGGCTCAGTAATTAAGAGTACTTGCTAGTCTTCCAGAGGACCTCTGCTCAATTCCCAGCCACCCAGATGTCACTTGAAACCCTCTGTAACTCTAGGTCCAGAGGATCTGATGCTCTTTTTGAGCCTTCACTAGTACTGAGCATGCATGTGGTATCATAGAAATGCATGCGGGCAAAATATCCATTTGTACAGAATAAATAAATAAATGCATAGCTCATACCTGGCATGGAGGAAGAAGCCTTTGGCAGGCATCTGCTACTGTTGTTCCGTGTATCTAGTCCTCTATGTCCTTAGTTACAGAATTTCCATGGCAGCTTAAAAGCAAGTCAGTGTGTCAAAGGACTGGGGAGCATTCTGTGAACCAAGGGACTAAGGGGTCTTGGGGAAAGGATCATATAGTCAACCAGAAAGAAAAAAAACACTTTCCAAAGAGAGTCTGTCTTCAGATCAAGAAAAGATGGCGGGAGCCTGAAGACCTTTTCTACTGCTGTTGATGTCTTCAGGCTTGAATGTTTGTTTTTTAGAATAGATGTGCTTCCTGAAATGAGCATGACCTGTTTGCTCCACCCATAATATCTCTTTGTGTGATACTGGTTTCAGCAAACACTATTCCCACCCCATCCTGTCTTTGGAGACATGCTCATCTCATTCACTTCCAGGCTCCAGCCTTCAGCCTTGGGAAGGGTCCAAGCTCCCATCGTCTGGATAAATGGGTCCTGTGAACTTCCCAGACTCGACTCTTGTGTTGGCCTCCTGTTGCCTCCCAAGTCAATCCTACTGAAAACACCCGGGCTTCTCCCAGTCTCCTCATTTCGGTTCCTCCCACCCTTAGGAACAGGAATGAAAGAAAAAGTGATGTGTTCCCAGCAGTGTTGAGAACTTGACATATACAGACTCATAAAATCCTTAGCAACACCATTTATCCACATTTTACAAACAGAGGGAGTGAGGGCACGAAGATGACTCATACGCTGCTAAGTAGCAGATGAGGATCGCAACAAAGCCTCCCTGACCTGTGGCTGTTGGGTCAGAAGGTCTCAAAACTAAACAGCTACAGCTTCTTTGAGAAGGCTTGTAAAAGTCAGGGGCCTAGACCTTGTTCCACTATGTCCGGTTGTCTAGATGGATCTTGGAGAATTCTTCCAAAAGGATGACCTCTGGGGTGGATCTGAACGCTTGTGATGGTGTTCTAGAAGGTTGCAGCACTTGTAAGGAGGTGGGGCCTGGCTGGCAGAAGCTGGTTGCTGGAAGGTGGGCCTTAAGAATTATAGCCCAGCCCCCTTCACACCATGGTTTCTGGTCAGTGTTATGTTAACAAGCAGCTTCCTCAAGCTCACACCAGTGTGAGCCACCATGATGCTTCAGCTGCCATGACTCCCCTAAAGTGACAACTGGTGTATGAACCCACTACATAACCTTCTGTTAATGTTGTTCTAACTAGTGTTCTGCCTGTATTAGCTAATACATTGATGCTGAAGCAGCTGTCAGGGAAGTCTTTGTGAGAAAGCAAAAGTGTGTGTGTGTGTGTGTTTGTGTATGTGTGTGTGTGTGTCTGCACACGTATGTACTATCTTGCTCTCTATTGCTGTCATAAACACCACGGCCAAGAGCAACTTGGGAATAAAAGGGTTTGTTTGGCTTAGGCTTCCACATCCCAGGCCATCACCAAGGGAAACCAAAGCAAGAACTGGAGCTTCCTGGCTTGCTTCCCATGGCTTGCTCATCCTGATTTCTAATACAACCCAGGTCCATATTCCCAAGAGTGGCACTGTCCGCTGTGCTGTGCCCTCCCACATCAATTATTAGTCAAGAAAGTGTCTCACAGACATTTCTATAGGCCAATATAATGGAGGCAGTTCTTCAATTTAAGTTATCACTTCCCAAATGACTCTTGTTTGTGTCAAACTGACAGAAGTTATCTAGTCCTGTGTGTGTGTGTGTGTGTGTGTGTGTGTGTGTGTGTGTAACTAAAAATGATTTTCTCGGTAAGAAAATCTTGAGGTAAGGCATGGACGGAGGCTCTATAATGTCGAAAATTTCCCCAATTAGTGAAGAAGTTCGATTACAATGGAAGTTAGCTGCCCCTTTAAGGCAGTTTCTTGCATCTTAATTATTCTACATATTATAAAATGTGGAAAGTTATGAGGGGAGAGGATTAGAGCCTCACATTCCTTAGTAATGAACTACAGAAGTGGGAAAAGCCAAAGTCAGAGTATGTTTTTCCAAACTTCTGCTCAATAAATATTCTGTCTCCAACGTATCACAGATTCCAAATTAGCAGCGTGTGGCTTCATGAAATCCATTTATTTCTCCATTCATGCATCTCACAGACATCTACTGAAGGCCCTGCTCTGTGCCAGGCATCCGCTGGGTGCCTGGCCAGGGAGGGAGGTGGGAAGTAGGACCGATGTGATACTAAGGTTAAGAGAAATGCGAAAGAGGACATAACTTTAAGGAGCTGGTAGGACAGTGGGAAGTAGGGTCATAGGCAGACCCGTGTCCCTGTGTAAAGTGGTGGAGGGCTGGGGCAGGGCTTCATGACAAGGAGAGTGCCATGTGTGGGTAGACCCGTTCACTAGGAGCAGGAAAAAGACCAGTCGTATACCCCAATTCCACATCTTGCTCTGCTCCGGACCTGACCTGAGAAAAAGGTCTAGAGCTGATTATATGGTTCCAGACATAAAGTGCTTGCTGTGCAAGCACGAGAACCACAGATTCCAGTACCCATAGCTGAGCGTGGCAGTGAGCAATGTGGAGGAAGCAAGGATGAGCAGATTCCTAAGACTCACTGGGAAGCCAGCTTAGCCTAATCAATGAACCCTATCTTCTGGCCTCCACATGTATGTACACAGACATACACATATATCCCCCACCTATATAGACACTAGCACACATGTGCATGCATGTGCATGCACACATACATATAAAAAATAAAATAAATAAGGAAGGAAGAAAAAGTACAGTGGCCAAGTGTAGGGTCTCTGGTGCCACAGATCAGTATTCATTATCTCTGCTGCTTCTGATCTTGGCCACCTCAGTCGGCATGCATTTAGAAATAAATAGTGAAAATAAACCTACTTAAGCCATGGGAAAAGCATGATTCTGCCTGACACAGGCATCAAGAAGGAGGAGGGTAGATTCCAGGGCCGGATGATTGAGTGGTCCATGACACCAGTGAAGACACAGACTTTAGTCCACGTGTCTGTTCTTCTGTGGACAGTTTTGGTATAGATTAATCTTGACGTGAAAGAATGAGGGCCACCAACTGTCACTTTCTGTTGTCAGCTAGCCCTTCCCCTCCATCTTTATGACCCTCCCAAGTATGGTGATCTGATGCTGGACCAGTAACAATGAAGGGAAATGTTAGGCTTGGATTCCTTTCTCCCTTCTCTCTCTGGCCCCTCTCTGACAAACTCTCTCTCTCTCTCTCTCTCTCTCTCTCTCTCTCTCTCTCTCTCTCTCTCTCTCTCTCTCTCTCTCTCTCTCTTCTCTCTCTGTGCCATAGTGTGCATGCATGGACACATGTGCATAGGTTTATGTGTAAGCCATAGAGGACACATTTGGGTGTTGTTCCTTGGGTGACATCTGCCTTTCTCTTGAGACAGGGTTTCTCCCTGGCCTAGAGCTCACCAAGTAGGCCAGGCTAGCCCTAGGGATCCTCCTGCACCTGTCCCCACAGCAATGGGGTTACAAGCATGTGCTGCTCTGCCTGGTCTTTTTACACTGGTTTGGAAGCTAGACCTCAGGCCCTCAGGTCCTAGTACTTGCAAAGCAAGGAAGGATATTACCAACTGAGCCTTCTCCCCAGCTCTCTGGTTTCCTTAAAGCAGATCCAGACCAACCCCTGGGTCTGAGGATTGAGTGCAGATAATGCTGCATACTCATTAGCAACCCAAGCTAGGGGTTCAGATCATTGTGTCTGTCACTTGAGATTTCTCTCAGCCTCAGTTTCCTCAGCTGTGTCATAGCTAGTAAGTAGAATGGGTGGTGGCATGCACATTCCATGGCATTGTTTTAAGTGAGGTGATTAATGCTTTCCTTATACTATGCGGAAGTGTTGGTTCTTCCATATTGTGTTTGAGCTCTTGGTCCGAGGCTATTAGAAAAGACAATTGGGGTACACGTCAGACAGGCAAAGAGCAATGCCTGTTCCACTGTCTCCTCAGCCTGCTGTCTCCATGTCAACGTTCTGAGTCAAAACAACCTGGCAAGGTGGGCAGGTTTTAAAAACCACCATGTCTCCGAGATGGCTCTTGGCATTCCAAGTAGCTCCCCAAGAACCTGCAATTGTAGCTCTGGGTCTTGGGTTTGGTAATACCATCTCTCACCTGAGTCCCACTGGAAGCCCATCATTATATTTCTTCTGAACTTGGGTGGAGATGTCAGTTTCAGTAGACACTACCTCATAGCAGCAGGGCCTGTACTCACCAGTCCTCCTGTCTCCCAAGGTATACCAGCATAGAGAAGCGGTCCTGGCCAGACTGGGATGCTTCCAGAATCAATGAGAAGACAGACTGAGATAATCACACATTACCATGCCAGGTACTGAGGACAGGAGCCCCCTTCTCTCTGGAATTGAAGAGGTACAAGTGAGGCTGGCCAGGAGTTAAAACCAAGACCAGGCTACATTCTGTGTCAAACAAAAGTAATAGGAGCTGCTTAGAGAGCTGCCCAGAGCTGTAGTTTGTAGATGTTTAGTTCAGTTTCTTCTCTGAGTCAACCGTAAAGCTGGGAGGCTATAGACTGGTGGGTTGGAGACATTACTGAAGTATCCTTCGGAGTTGGGAAATTTTTCTTTTTTCTTCTTTTTTTAAAATTTTATTAATTTATTCATATTACATCTCAATGGTTATCCCCTCCCTTGTATCCTCCCATTCCTCCCTCCCTCCCATTTTCCCCTTACTCCCCTCCCCTATGACTGTGACTGAGGGGGACTTCCTCCCCCTTTGTATCAAGTGTCTTCTTGGTAGCCTGCTATCCTTCCTCTGAGTGCCACCAGGTCTCCCCATTCAGGGGACGTGGTCAAATATGGGGCACCAGAGTATGTGTGAACGTCAGACCCCACTCTCCACTCAACTGTGGAGAATGTCCTGTCCATTGGCTAGATCTGGGTAGGGGTTTGAAGTTTACAGCCTGTATTGTCCTTGGCTGGTGCCATAGTTTGAGCGGGACCCCTGGGCCCAAATCTGCCTATCATAATGTTCTTCTTGTAGGTTTCTAGGATCCTCTGGATCCTTCTACTTTGCTATTCTCCCATGCTTCTCTATCTAGAGTTCCCTCTGTCCCAGTTTCCTGGTTTGTGAAGACTTTCATGGGCTATGCCCCTTGGGCTAGTATACAGATATAAGTGAGTATATTTCATTACTGTGATAAGACATCAGAGATTGCCAGTTTAAGAAGAAGAAAGCTTTATTTTAGCTCACAGTTTCAGACTCAGTCCATGGCTCTGGGTTTTTTTTTTCTTATTGTTGTTGTTTTTTGTTTGGGGTCTAGGCAGCATGGTTCACCATGGCACTATTTTGTGGCAGAGGAGGACCTTTCACCTGATGGTGGCCAGGAGGCAAAGAATGAGTGTGAGAGGCCGAAGGCATGATCCACATGTTGCCTTCAGAGGCACACATTCAGTGGCACGACTGCCAGCCACTGGCCTTCACTGCTAAAGGCTCTCTTTATCATTCCATTGGAGGCAGATCAAACCTCTTAACACACAAGCCTTTGAGGAGCAGTTTAGACTACAGTCTACCTGTTGATATATACGCAAGTCATGCCTGAGCCTCTGGAGTTTTCTAATAGGATAAGATTCATCATCTATTGGGAAGTACAGAACATGCGACCCCATTGGTTTGGTATTCCCTACACCATAGCCTTAACCACTCCAGTTCTCCACCCATCTCCTGGGAGCTTCTTCGTTCTGATCGATGACATCAGCAAGTTGTATCTCTCAGACTCCATGATTTGAGACCTCAGAGACACCAAGAACCCCCCAGGACTTGGTATAGACAGGGTGTTGCAGCCTCCACACCCTGTCTACACCACCAGCTGGGAGTTCATTGCTGGGCTCTTAGCTGGCCTGATGCTCTGAAAGGGTTGGAATTAATTAGGGAGATGGTGGAAGGAACTATGCAGCTATGAAGACTGTATTTCTTAGCTGGCAAGGCTCAGAGGTCCATCCTCCTGTCACCAGGGCAGCTATTGAGGGGGACTTGGGCTGCCAATAGCTTCTGACCAGTTTTCAGGAGAGAGAGAGAGGAGAGGAGAGAATGAGACTTGGACATTTGTAGAGGAATTTGACATAGTATTTTAAGTGTACTCAACCTGGTCCTTTCTAAGTGGAGCCTGCATTTTGTTTGCCTCTAAGTTGCTGGTGATTTATTTTAGTTGTGTTTTATCAACCCATGACTGTGGCATTCATGTAGAGTCTGAGGGGCATTAATTAGCCCTGTGCTTTGGTTGAGAACCCAGTGAGGCTCTGCCTTGACACCTCTGGATTCCACATCTGTTGCTGAGTTGTGAGGATAGGGCACAGATGAGCCTGCAACAGAAAGGCCAACATGAAGTCTTGATTAAAGGCTCCTGTCACCAGAAAATTCATGAAATATCCACTTCATTCCATAATATAGCTGCTCATATTAATACAACAAGCAGCCTGCTGGCTTTTTTTTCTTCATTTGTTTTCCTTCAAGCCAGCAAATGAAAAATTTTAACTCTAAGAAGATGCGCGGATTAGGCTTTTTCCGTTTGCTTGCTTGCTTGCTTTTCCCCTTGGCTCTGCGTGCACTCTGAAACACCGCCTGGGAAATCACAGCCCTCATCATTTTAGAAATAGCTTTGTAGCAGACATCCAAGAGTGTTCGGGATTCAATTTTATATTTAAAAGCAATTTGTAGTCTTAATAATATTGTAGGCAGTGTCGTCTTTGTATGCATGAGTGGATCCTTCCAGGGTTCACTACCTGCTAGAGAATGTTGCAGGCTCCTCTCAATAAATCCATACAATTTTCATAGTAATCCTTTGAGGCAGGCACTGTAACTATGATCTCAAGTGAATACATGCAGTATCAATGCACTGAGATTCAGAGTCACTTGTCCAAGATCACACAGCTAAGGGATGGGCAGCAGAACTCATGTTTTACCCCTGTGTAACCTGTTTTGTCTTTATATTCTGTCCTGTGCCTTCCCACAGTCTCCAAAATGGGGCAATCTCAGGCTGTGTCAGCTCAGTAAATTTCCAACTGTATGAAGAGAATGCATTTGCCCCAAGACCAAAGAATTATAGGGAAGCTAAAGTTAGACACAGTTCTACTTTGGACTTTGCTCAGATTAAATTGATTGGGTTATGAAAATGGTAAACAGATGAGGTTTTTTAAGCTGGGTCCCCTGCTTCCCAAGTGACAGTTTCAAGTTGGGTCCATGCAGAGAAGAACTGCCTTTGAGGCTGTCCTGTTCAAGGCACCCTGGCCAGAGCAATTTGCTGGAAATTTGGGGGCAATTTTAAAACCACAAGGACGCCCCTTCAATTCCACTAAATCTTTGGCCATGCCTGATTTGGTCATGGCTCTGAAGAGTCAGCCTTTGTGAATTAGCCACAGCCAACCCACATCAGCATTTGATTGGGTGTTTCAAGCATCCCATTTGGTTTTGAAATTAGTTGAAGAGGATGCTATTTAGGGGGCAAGTGGAAAAAAAATACATAGCCTGTCCTGTGCTTATGGAAAACAAATTGCTGTGTTCTGATTAACTGCACGTGATGCTGAGCTATCTCTCTGAAAATGACCTCCGTTTGCAGCCTGATTTTGATTTGCAGGCTGTGGAATTAAATTCCACTTCATTTGGTTTTATGATCCTCCCGCCATTTGTCCATTCATTCACGAAACATTTAGTGAGCACCAGCGATAGCCACCCAGTGCTAGGTGTTAGTGTGGAGGGAGAGGAGAGCGGCCCAGTGTGGATAAACCCCATTCTGCCCCTGTGCAGTTCATGGTGTTGATATGGAATAACAATGCGAACATACAGTGGTGGTGTAGAGTGTCTTAAGTTTCTTTTCTGGTGCTGGAATGAAATACCCTGACCAAAACAACTTGAAGTTAATGCCACTTCACAGTTCAAAAACCTCCCATTGTGTCTGGGAGGTCAAGCCTGCAGGAGCTGGGAACAGTTCGTCATAGCAATCCTGTACAGGAGAAAGAAATCTCAGGATCCCAGCATAGGTAGAATACCACACATAATTAAGATGGGTCTTCCCCCCATCAGTCAGAGCATTCAAGACAACACCTCACATTCAGAGACCCATCTCCAGGGTGACCTCAGATTCTGTGACAGCACTAACATCATACAAGATATGTGAAAGCTCAGATCCACCCTGTTCCAGATTCTAGACCCATGCATTTACAGATTTGTGTCTTTCATTATAATGAATACTGGTTTGTACTGTCTGAGTCAGTGTCTGAGCCATTTTTGGCCACTGATCTACAACCTGGAGTGAAATAACTAATCATACACCAATCGAGCTAACTTCAGGAGGATGTGAGAACAGAGGAGGCTGTGCTTCCTCATTACACTCATAGCAGGAACATTTTCAACAAGTGAGTACCAGGAAGCATTTTCCCCAGTGCATATCCCTTCATCCAGAAAGGTCACCCAGGCTTCACAAATACTCTCACACCCACAGTCTAACTACTTTATAGCTACCTCTCTGAAGACAGGCATTAGCTTCTGGGGAAGAGTTGAGTGACCTGGCCAAGGCCCTCAGCCAGTTAATGGTACACAGAAGTCACCAAATCGAAGTTTCCTGTTTCAGACGCTGTATTTCTTTCCAGTTCATCATGTTGTACAAATTCCTTATTGAACTCCGTTGGGTTCATTGTCTTCTAAGATCTCAGTATCTACATGTTGGGTCACCAGGGTCACCTGACTAGTCATGGTGTGTCTGTAGATGATTGGCCATTCTCCATGCAACAAGAAAAATGACCTGATATGGTAACATGCACAGATAACCCAGATAAGACATAGAACCTTCTAGACACAGGTCTCTCTGTGGGCTGTTCCTTTTGGCTTTCCTGGCTGCACAAATACAAGGCTAACCTCTATTCTTCATCTCACACACAACTCTGAAATCATCTTCAATTTCAGCATCTTTGCAGTCCCTTCCTTCCCCCCCCCCCCACTCTCTTAGCAAGGTCACATGTAGTCAAAGCTAGCTAGTCTCCAGCCTGTAGTTGAGGATGACTTTGAACTCACAACCCCCCTCCCTCCAATTCCTGAGTGCTGTGACTATACCTGTACACCAGCATGCCCAGTTTTACAGGTTGTTGAGAAGCATTCTATCAACAAAGACACACCCCTAGCCCCTGGGATGGTCATTTAAAGGAAAAAACAATACACAAATAAAAAAATTTTAAAGTAAACTTTTTAAATTATTGTTTCCACTTTGACTTAAATGGGAAACTCAACTCAGCTGTTTGAAAGTCAGAGTGGCCTTTGTATCGGGAAATTAAGTTTTTATAGCACCCGGGGGTAGTTATTACTCATGGGATCCTTTTAGGAATTTAAATGTGATCAATTAATTGATGGTAAAAATTATATTATGTAAATGCAAATTCAGAATTGAGCTTGGTACTCACAACCTCCTTGGGAAAAAAAAAATTAAAAAGGCCAGGTTAGGCCTGAGGAAATTGGAAGCTTTAGCCCCTGCTATTAAAAAAAAAATAATAACAATAATAACGAAAGAAAAAGTGAGTGTACAGCAAACTGAGTAATGAGGCCAGATTTTTTCCTTCACTTTTTTTTTATAATATTATCCCAATCTGTCAGTACCATCTAACTGTGCCACAGAGACAATGCCGATGTAAAGGACCCGCAGGCAGCTTTTGTGGGGCCCGTTTTTGTTACAAGCCTTCTTTCACATGCCTTATCAGGCTTAGAAAACTCATAAACACTGGAACCCCAAACAGCTTAGGAAGAAGGAAAAGGCAACTAGGGGCGGCTGGGGAGGGTCAGAGGGGATGGTGATAGCATGAAATTAAAGGGGGCCACACAAAAGAAACCGGAGCCGCTGATTTTATAGCTGATGCAGCTACTAATACATTATAAGATTTAGAATTATGAATACAAAAAAAAAACCCTCTAGCATCTGCCCTTGTTTTCCTTCCATTGTTATTTTAATACAAAGATAAGCCCTTCCCCTTATGTGTGGCTTGTTTTTAGTTAAATGTCCCATGCCCCAGCGGAAAACGTCTTTGCTGGGCTTATTTCAAGTCCTTGTCCTTGGTTTCTTACATGTCAGCTTTATTATACCTCTGTGGAAATTTCTGGGCTGCTTTATATACCATTTTTTCCTTAATGTTCCTGTTTTTGTTGTTGCTGCTTTAATCTTAGTGTTTTAAAACGTTTTATAATTTCATATTTGTATGTTAGTCATCCCCTATTATGCATTCTCTCTGTCTGTCTGTCTGTCTGTCTCTCTCTCTCTCTCTCTCTCTCTCTCTCTGTCTGTCTGTCTCTCTCTCTCTCTGTCTCTCTCTGTGTCTGTGTCTGTCTGTCTCTGTTTCTGTCTCTGTCTCTGTCTCTGTCTCTGTCCCTGTCTCTGTCTCTCTCTCTCTCTCTGTCTGTCTGTCTCTCTCTCTCTGTCTCTCTCTGTGTCTGTGTCTGTGTCTGTCTGTCTCTGTTTCTGTCTCTGTCTCTGTCTCTGTCTCTGTCCCTGTCTCTGTCTCTCTCTCTCTCTCTGTCTGTCTGTCTCTCTCTCTCTGTCTCTCTCTGTGTCTGTGTCTGTGTCTGTCTGTCTCTGTTTCTGTCTCTGTCTCTGTCTCTGTCTCTGTCCCTGTCTCTGTCTCTCTCTCTCTCTCTGTCTGTCTGTCTCTCTCTCTCTGTCTCTCTCTGTGTCTGTGTCTGTGTCTGTCTGTCTCTGTTTCTGTCTCTGTCTCTGTCTCTGTCTCTGTCCCTGTCTCTGTCTCTCTCTCTCTCTCTCTGTCTCTCTCTCTCTGTGTGTCTCTGTCTCTGTCCCTGTCCCTGTCTCTGTCTCTCTCTCTCTCTCTCTCTCTCTCTCTCTCTCTCTCTCTCTCTCTCTCTGTCTTCCATCTTCTTACCACTCCTGTAGACTCTCTTTCTTACAGTTAAACACTTCCTACTTTTCTGCCTTCCTGTTGACATGATGGCCCTGTTCGGCCCCATATAAGGTAGAGGAGTGCTGAATATCTGTCTCTTGTGTTGACATAAATCTACAAGAATTTTCCCCAGGGATTCACTGGATGATTGTACTTTCTCCAATCTCTTTTCAAATCTCCCTCCTTTAGAGTCCATAAAGATATGTTAAATGAAAAAATCCTAATTCTGTTTAGCAAATGCATGGTCTCTTCTGATGTTCCCCAAGGCTTGTGGTCATCTTCATAGCCTAAGTGACACAGGACATCAGCCTACTACTAGGTCCAGGCTGTGACTGTCTCGGTGATGGTGATGTAATTTCTCTGTGTCCCAGCTTGCCCATATGTAAGCTAGGAATGCTAACAACCTTCAGGTCTTGAATTAGTAGGAATTTAGCTTCACTGAATATATGGAACAGTGCCTGCATACGGCACGAACATAGGAAGTTTACGTACACACATGCACACAGCACTCTCAGACACACAAGCATATGTACACATACAAACGTATGTACACACAAGTGGATAAGCCATGCGTACAAAATGAATTCATTTCAGGAATCAGTCAGGGGAGCAAAAGACTGGTCAAGTGTCATTTAGTTTCTGGAGTCCTTATAAAGAAGGGATGATACGGTAGGGTAGGGAAGGCCTTGAGAGATGGCTCAGCTCTTAAAGCATGTGCTGTATAAAGACAGTTCAGATACCCAGAACCCACATAAATATGAGGCAGGCATGGTGACCTGTCTGTAACTCTGGCCTTAGAAGATGGAGATAGGAGCTCTGTGAAGCAGAGACTAGTGAAACCAGCCATATCAGCAATATGTGGGATTGATTGTGGGACCCTTCTGCAGAGTGAGGTAAAAGAGCCATCAAGGAAGATACCCAACTCCCACCAGACTCAAGCCTTCTCATAGGTTTCTCCCCACACAAATATATAAGAAAAGAGGAAGAGGGAAAAAAACACAGAAGGAAAGAGAGAAGGAAGGAAGGAAAAAGAAAAAAGCAAGGAAGGAAGAAAGGAAGAGGCTGAGAAATGAAGTGACAATGGACATCGGCAACCATTTGATTAAGGTCCCTGGGTCCAAACCAAAAAGCTCTCTAGAGACATCTAGGTATGAAAACATGATCATCCCCTCCCCGCTCTGCTAATCAGACCAAGAAAACAATCTTTCCCATTTCATCCAGCATAAATATTCAATTTACAAATGGCTGCCACTTAAGAGTCATGTGCTGGGGACGCTTGGTGTTTATTTAAGAACTCGGTTTGAGGGTCTGTCTCCCAGACATGCGGTTCACCGCAATAGACAGCTGTTGATATTCGGAGCCCATGAGCATTCTAATATGTTTTAAAATTGCGACACTTTTTGAAACCAGATGTTCTACATAAATTGCACACAAAGGGAGGAAAAGAGAAGAAGGGAGAAAGAAAGGGGGAGGGAGAGGGGACAGACATATCTGTCACTTAGCATAACACTGGAGTTCTTCAAGCTCAGAAAATACATGACAAATAGAAGTGAGCTCCAGAAAGCTTGTTTGGGAGGGGTTCCCCCCTTCCACAGTAAAGATTAAAGGGATATCGTTTTTTTTTTGTTTTGTTTTGTTTTTGTTTTGTTTTTCTGTGACAGAAAGGAGAGCTCCATACTCAATAAAGATGAGCAAGGAAGTTGTAGCCAGAGTCCACAGCAGGGGCAGCTGTGGTTTTGAGGCACTTGGTCCTGCCTCTTGTAGGATGCACAGGATATGCAGGGATGTTGTGATTTCTGAGTCCCTTCTAGGCACTCTGTGTGTTATGCCATGGGTTTTTGGTTGTAAACCTAACCCTTAATGATTGAGCTATCTCTCCAGCCCATGGGTTATGCCATCTTGCGGAAGCTCCCATGTCCCTCCCAAGCATTCCCCTTTCAGGAGAGGGGCTGGTGTGCTGTTGTAGGTAAACGTCTGTGTACAGTGGTTGCACAACTCAGAATGGCTGCTTGGTATTGAGTACCTGTCCTCAAAATCCATCTGCATTCTACAGAGCCAGTGTGTACCATGAGTGAGTTTCTGCCTACCTTTAAATCCCAAATCCACCACCTAGTACACAGCATGGGGAAGTTACTATTTAGAGTCATACCCCAAACCCACCACCTAATGTGAACTATGGATGTATTACCTTGACTCAACAGACAATATGGGTGAGTTACTACCTAGGTTCAAACCCTAACGTTCCCACATAGTGGACAGCATGGATAAGCTACGTAATCTAGGTTTTCATGGCCCTTTATGTAAAATGGGGTTCTCAGTGACGCCTCTCTAATAAAGGGAGTTGAAGCATCTTCCCCTGTGTTTGAAGCACACGAAACAGTTCATCTTTTTACATGCTTTATATGTAAACTACTTCTCGGTCCCATCCCCTTGCAAGCTCCTAAGTTGCTTGGAAAAGAAGTCTTAGCAGTGCTGCCTTCTCCCCCTTGGCAATTAGATAATTTGGGGTTTCTTGGAGTCAGTCCTGGAAATCACTAGTCCATGCATTTGGAAATGTCTGGTTTGGGGGGGACATAGAACAGAGGCATGCTGCAACACAATGGTGTCGTAGTCAGGCAGACCTGAGCCAAGGCCCAGTACCCCCACTTTGCCAGTTGTGTGATCTCCTCACTGACTTCCAACCTTCCAGCACAGGTTTCCTTAGTACCAACTCCTTGCAGGGAAACATGCAATTCAAAAACAAAACAAAACAAAACAAACAAACAAACAATAAACCAGAGTGTGAGTAATACAGCAAGTACTTAATTAATATAATTCTATTTCTTCCATCATCTTTACATAATGACCTCTGCCATGATTCAGAACTTATCAAACTATATGACCCCTTAGCTAGATACTTCCTCTGTTCAAAAGTCAACCAGAACTAGCCACTCAGTGCCATGAGAAGAGACAAAGAAAAGCAATTGACCAAGCCAAAGTACCCAAGTAAAACTGTCCCAGTTATACTGCAAAGCACCTGCCTGACTCTTCCGTGCTATCCCTTCATTTCATTTCACCCAGGCCTTGACCCAGCCACCCAGAACCAGTCCCCTCCATCTCCTGATCTGTTGCTTCTTGGGTGTCATGTCCTATCATCTTCACTCTCTGACTCAGCGCAACATGTTTCTTGACTGTGCTCTATTTCTTTGAGCTGTGTTAATACCCAGTAGGTACCCACACCCATCCAACCTCAGAGCTCCTGTGTTGTCTCCCCCTATTTGTCCTCCTTAGTTACTTGTAAGCTTCTTGAAAGAAGGAGCGGTGTCCTGGTCACCACACTGCCTCAGGATTCAGTCCAAAGCTGTCCTGGAGAATGAAGTAAATATTCACTACATGGATGCACGAAGGGATGCATGGGTGGAAGAAGAAAGAATGAATAGGTGGAAGGGTAGATAAGTGGCTAGATGGAAGGGCAGGTGCATGGATATACAGCTGGGTGGATGAATGGGTGACTGCGTATATGGATGCTTGGATGGATGGATAGAGTGAGTGATTAGACATATGGCTTGGATATACAGGAACAGAATAATAGTTAGATAGGCAGATGGACTGATGGATGAATATACCGACAGATGGATAATGGGCAACTGGGTGGGTGAGGGAGTGAGGGAGTGGGTAGATAGGAAAGTGTGTTGGATAGATATATTGATGAATGGTGGAGAAATAAGAAGATGGGTGGATGGGATGGTTAGGTGACGGGGTAATGAGTGAGTAGTTGAATCGATGGGTCGATGTATGGATGAATCATCTGGGACTGGAAAAGCAGGTTCCCTAAACACAGATATGTTAGCTGTGAGGTCTGTCACCTAAATGAAGCCCACAGAGCCAATAAGAGAATGGGTTAACCAAGAGGTCAGAGGTTTTCTTGTTAGTTAGTGGACCTTATCTTCATCAAGTTCCCTTCCCTTCAGCGTGGCCAACTTCTCCAGTCTTGAGCCTCAGACCAGCTCACTTTTCCTTCAAGTTTCAGACTTACTAGCACTGTCTCTGCAGTTTACCCTTAGCAAGGTCTCAATGACCCCTGTGTCTCTCCCTCTCTCCCTCCCTCCCTCCCTCCCTCCCTCCCTCCCTCCCTCTCTCTCTCTCCTTCTCTCTCTCCTTCTCTCTCTCCTTCTCTCTCTCTCTCTCTCTCTCTCTCTCTCTCTCTCTCTCTCTCTCTCTCTCTTTCTCTCTCTCTCACACACACATTTTGTTCCTCCCCTTGCCTGATTCTTGCTCTTCACTGTGGGCTGAGCTTCACCGTGGCTCCGTGAGGCTCGCCCTTAACTCTGAGTCTGTGAACTGGATCAGGCTTCTCTGTTATTTGTGCTTAAAGCCCCTTCTCATGTTAGCATGGTACTTACCGCGATTCCGATTACGTAGGAATTGGTGTGATTACTGCGTTCATGTCTGACTCTCCAACCACAATCTAAACTGGAGGGAGACTCACTTGGTAGTCTTTACTGCTGTAACAGCCGAGCATCATCAGGACCTGACCTAGAGTGTGTAGTTAAGAAATAATGCTTGCTGTTGAAATTAATGTGTTGGGGATAAGATCCATGAATCCCGTAATATCGTTCATAAAATTCAGGATTTGTATTCAGTTAGCATAAACTGGTATCAGTTACCAATAGCAGTACCAATTGTTAATAACACAAGAACAGCCTAGCTAACCACTCCTGGCTTGTTATTATGATGACAGGCAACATTTGATAATTCACATTAAGATTTTTAACAGAGTTTGTCAGAGAGACTAACCCCGGCCCCCAAATGCAGTAAAGTTCCATCGTTCTCGAGTCTGACACAATTTTGGCAAACCCACAAGAGCTTTACCCAGAGTCCCTGGCAATGCATGAGCCTGTGTTTTCCATCTGTGCCTTCCCTGGATGCTGCCCCTGACACAAGTATCTTTCACAGCTGTATGTTACACAAAAAGAATATTCTGGGTTACTTGAAGTCATTGATGAATCATGCTTATGGAATGAGTGGGTCACCAAAGACATACGTGGACCAGAACAATGTGCATAAAAGTTTCCTCTCTTTGAGGAAAAAGAAATGTCTGAGAGAGAAATAGCTCACCGGGGTCCACATTGCAGATGTGTTAAGCCCAGCCATCATCAGAGTATCAGGCAGAGGATGAAGAGGATAGTCATGACCAGCTACGCTTCTCTCTAATTCTACAGTGAGAGCTTACAACCTCATCCCTGACTTAACCTCACCCCATCCCCATCACAATGAGGTCAGGGATAGAACTGAATGCTGGCCAGGCATTCTCTATATACTGTTTATTCAAGTCCCCAGGACCAGCCAGCAAAGGCCTGCACTGTTCTTATTTTCCCTCATGTAGAATCAAAAAGAGCCTTCTACTTTTAATAAGCAAGCAGTGAGTGGAGTCTGATGGCTCATGCTTGCAATCCCAGCATATGCAAAGATGGCTAATTGAGGACCAAACCAGGCTTTATAGCAAGACCAAGAGACAGACACTGGGCCTGGGAGGTGGAGTGGGGTGGGGAGAATGAGGAAGAGAAAGAATTAGAAAAAGAAGGAACTAAAAGGAGAGGGAGGGAAGGAGAGGGGGAAGGAAAGAGGTGGTGGAAGAGTGAAGAAGGAAGGGAGCAAAGGAGAAAAGTGTGGTGAAAGTTAAACATCTTGCCCAAAGTTCTACAGCTGGCAAGTGGCAGGGGTGTTTGTGTTAATTTTTACCCAATACCAAATCAGGTGAACTTTCTCATGTCCACTGCTGCCTTGACAAATCCCAAGAGCCTTTGAATTAAAAGGAAAGAAGGAGTTTTCTGCCAATTCAGCAAAGTCAGTTATGAGCGAACCAAGACCTTGGTTGGTAAATGCATATATCTGGCTGGCGTAGACTGTCTATTCCTGGAATCAGTCATGGAGTGTCTGTAATGACTGCAGAATAGGTCTAGATTCAGGCCTCTTGGCAACATGGAGCTTCTGACCCATTCTGATAAGCATCCTGGTGTGATAAGAAATGTCTGTTGAAAGGGATTTGGGGAAGGGCCACCAGCAGGGCTCCAGCCAGAAGACTGGTACATTAGCTTTCTTGAGGAGTCCTGTGCTTATCTTACTATCCTACCACAGAGACTGTGACCACTCAACAAGGTAACATCATCTGGTCAACAAAACATTACAGGCCATGCCCGGTAATAGGTCATCTCAGTGTTGAACAGCTGCCTGCCGATCCCTTCCTCCTCCCCTCCCTTGAGTCACTTAAAACATTCACCATTTAGATGCATGGTTTGGTGGGCTCATACCCCAATTCAAGAGATTCACACAAACTACTCCTGTTTCTAAAGCAAAAACGAGTTCTTTGGGTGCTTTTTCCCTTAGTTCTTTAGAGAAGCAGCCACCATATACCTTATGTGTTTTTCCAGACCCTACTTTCTGAGAACATTCTGGACACATCTGCTTGGAAATTCCTCTTCCATGTATCCTCATTCCTCTTCAACATTTACTTTCTTATCATTTACCATTATTTGTTAACATATATTAGCCATTAGTAATAACTTAGCCATGATTAATTGTAAGTACATGGCAACTTTATACCATGGCAATTTTTTTTTCTACACATACACATCAGAAGATTTATGATGTCAAAGACAATACTTGCTTTTCACCATCTCAGCACAATATTCACTGGGTGTACATGTCTGTGATAAGGAGAGAGAATGTCCAGCCAGCAAGTGTGCAGTGGAATTCATGGTTTTGATGAAGATAAGTCAAACAAAATGTATAAAGGCTGGACTTGGAGCATAGTCCTGTGTTCTGCAGATATCTATGGCCAACAAGCAATTTAAGCACCCTAATGTAGAAACCTAGTGACTAATAACTAACAGGCCTACTCAACGTGTGTGTGTATGTGTGTGTGTGTGTATGTGTGTGTGTGTGTATGTGTGTGTGTGTCTGTCTGTCTGTCTGTCTCTGTGTGTGTGTATGCCTCTGTGTGTGTATGCCCCTCTCTCTCTCTCTCTCTCTCTCTCTCTCTCTCTCTCTCTCTCTCTCTCTCTCTCTGTGTGTGTGTGTGTGTGTATGCCTCTGTGTGTGTGTGTGTGTGTGTGTGTGTGTGTGTGTGTTAGGAACAGGAGCATGGCGCAACACAAGCAGGTGGCTAGCAATCCACAGAGCCTAATCAATGCTTGGTGGGTGTAACAGCCCATCTGTAATTCCAGCCTCGAAGTAAGAGATGAGGTCTCTGAGCAAGGTGGCTAGATACACTACCCATAACTGCCAGCTCTGGGTTTGTTCGACTTTAGAGCAAAAGAATAGGATGCAAGAGCAGTTGAGGAAGATTCTCAACATCAACTTCAAGCTTAAACATAACTTCAGGCACACATATCCACAAACACATGCACATACATGCATATGAATACATAACACACACACATACACACACGAAAAGATGAAATATATGAAATAAATAACTAGGATGCTCTGTCTGAATCCCTCAATGAAGACACACTGTCTAGGCAGCCAGAAAACCAGAGTTTCTAGATTCTTACCTGATAGGGAGTATCTGTCTGCAGCATTTCTAGTAGCCAACATCGGATTCAGGTGTCTCGTTTTCTTCCCCCTTGGCATGTTTTCTATGCTTCTGCAGTCTTCTAGAATTGAATTACTACTGACATGAAGTCCGGAACCAGTCTGATACTGGTTTTTTTCTCCTTACAGATAGATAAGTGAGCTGAACTGTTATGAGATTCACACTTTTGCTGACAACTGGAAAACCATGCAAGTGTGCATCTCAATATCGAATAACTTATTTCAAATTTTCTTGGGGTGCTCCACATTCTCAAGTCATAGCTTTACTACCTCCTGCTATTTACATTGTTCAGTCCTTGCTGTTTTAGACTTAACAAATGTCTTATCTATATCTCTTTTGATTTGCCCTTAATCCTTTTTTTAAAATCACTTTTAGACTATGAGTTGCCATATTACTTTCATTGAGGAAAAGAGTCTTGTAGCATATCACTGATATAATTTTGTGATTGATATATATCTTTTATTTTGCTTCAATTTTTTATTCCTTTAGTTTTGTTGTATAAACTTTACACACATACACACGCACACGCACACCCACACATGTCAAACTGATGTTTTGACTTTGTTTAATGGTTTCTGCTTCAATTACTCTGAATTCTTTTTAACTCTTGTGTTTAACTGTTCAATTTTAGTCATTTGTCTCAATTTTTCCACCACACCTCAATTATCCTTATTTGCCTTCCATTGTTATAAAGCACACTCAAAACTGTTGATTTATCGAGCTGGAGTGATGGTTCAGCATTTAAGAGCATATGTTGTTCTTCCAGAGGACCCAAGTTCCATCCATAGACTTGTCACTCCATAGAGGTCATTCTTTGGTTCATCTCTTGATACAAGAGTTGATTGAGCATGTGCCAGCTTCCTGGACAGAACATTCTCATTGGCTTATGGCTAGATAAGAACATTCTAGAATGGCTGATCATGGTCCTAACTTACTAACTGGCAAAGAGAGAATGTACTGAATTTGGGTAGAAGTTGCATTCTCAATGCCAGAAGTTGGCTTGTGGTTACTCAACGCCTTCCTGGAACCACCATGGCTAGCAATGTTGATGTCACTGGGGAGTGGCTGAAAACAGACTCTCAGTCCTCCCTGGACCCACTGCAAACAGATTTGCATTTTAACAAGATCACTAGGTGACTCCTGTACACATTAAAGTTTTGAAGTCTTGTCCTAGGAGATTACCCCCACAAAGCTGTGTACAGCCTGAGAGAGCATCCACTCCCACCCCTATGTCTTCAGATGCTGGATTTTATTTATCCTCCGTGACGGATGTCTTAGGATGGCGGCTCTCAGCTTGAGAGAGAATGCCCAGGACTCTATTTGAAGCTTCCGAGTTTGCTGATATTTTTCAAAGCGCAAATCCTTGTCAGCTGAGATCTACTGCCTATGTGAAGAGGAGAATGGCCGCCTGAGTGAACATACTGATCAATAATTCAAATTAAGAAATCCCATTTTTAACACTCAGGCCACACCAAAATGATGGCAGAGTCCAAGTTGTAATTATTACAAACTTCAGCCATTAGACTTTCCACTCTGACTCTTGTAGCCAGGGCAAGAGAAAGATGAGAAAAGCACTCTGGCTCTCTTAAGATACCGCACTTCCTGAAGACATGACCAATGGATTGTATTATCTCCGCAGGAATCACTCATTGTGGGATGTAGCTGTTTTGAAAGAGTGCACACTGGGATCTGTTATAATGAAGATGGAGGTACCAGATTGAGAGGAGAATATGAACCACACAGGCACAACAAATCGTTTCCTGAAGAACCAAATACATCTAGCATCCTAAATGCAATTTTGAGGTGCTCCTCTCTCTTGGGCTATGATTTGTTTTCTGAAAGAAGAGTTCAAGAGAACATGGTCTTGCAGGGCATCAGGAGAAATGGGAGTTACATAGAAGGAAGTGCTTCCTCATACCGCAAGGCAGAAATAAATGAGCGTTTGACTCACAGCATCTCAGGTCCAGGGTGCCTTTATATCCGTAATGAATGGCCAGCTGCTACCCAAAGATGCTTTCACAGGAGGCTAAAGGATGCCTTCAGAGACATTCGCCAATTTTTCTGTATCACGGCTACGTGACATGACCAAAATATTTTGTAAATAAAACAGCCTTGGATCATTAATCTGTGGTTTGGCATTTGTAGCAGAAGATAGAAATGTCAGTTCCATGGACTTCTGTGCCTTTTTCACGAGAAGTGGAGAAACCCTGCATGGAAGCTGAGTGCCCCTAAAGTACTCTTGAAGTTCCTTTTCAATTTATACCCAGTGCGGAGCACAACGATAGGATCCCTGCCCCCACCCCCCTTGTCCCTTCGCTTTCAAAATGGAGCACGTTCAAGGAGCAAGACGTTGTTGAATCCTTTTGGTAGAGTTAGAGGCAGATAGAGATAACAGTGGGCTTTATAGTCTCAGAGGAGATGGATCACTCGCCCCAGATCACTCATCTCACTTCTGCCAGTCTGAACTTCAGCCCAGGAAATCCGACTGGGGACTCAATATTCTTAGCCGCAAGTTACTAGAATCTATGTCTCAGATAGTCAGGTCAGTCACTCTGAGCAATAGACCCTGTCCTATGATTTATCCAGGATAAGAAAAGAGTAGTCAGGGCTGAGAGGAGAGCTCAGATGATAAAACACGTGCGTTGTAAACAAAGCTCTCTTAGTTCCATGCCCAGAACCCATGTGAAAAAGCCAGGTGTGACAGTGCATGCTTGTTGTCTGAGCACTAGACAGGTAGAGACAGGGAATCCTGGGGTCTCATTGATTAGCCAGTCTAACTTAATTTGTGAGCTCCATGCTAGTCAGGGACCCTGCCTCGAAAGTGTCAGATGGTGTTCCTGAGGATGACACCCAAGACAGTCCTCTGGCTTTGACATGCATACACATGTACATGTACATTTACATATAAGAACATGCACAAACACAAACCCCCATGGGAACAGAAAATAGAATACTTAGAGAGTAAGAAGGTGCAGAAAGGTGGAAGCCTGTCGGAGGAGAATGTCCAGGGTGCTTTGGGATCCTTTGTGGAGGGAGGTTGCTGCCTCGGCAGGGAGATCTGGCAGTGTTGGGTGGAAAGCCCTGTCACCAGTACCCTTTCGTGGCAGTAGGGGCCTGTACATGTGCTAGCCATGTGTGTGCTGTACATCCACAAGGAATGCTTTCATCCACAAGTGACACAAACCCTGATCCCACAGCTTCAAGCAAAGGAGCTTCCAACGTCTGCCTGCTATACCCAGAGGAGTGTAGCTCTCCTCTTGTGTTAGTCTAATTTGGTCCTTTTCAGAGTGATGACACTCTCTCATCCAGTCCCAAGGGACATTTTGCAATGTCTGGGCATGTTTTTGATTGCCTTAACTGTGAGACATATACTCAGTTGTTGCTAAACACTACTGGACCCTGGTGAGTCAGAGACAGGAGCACTGTTAAACATGCCACTGAAAAGAACACAACATTTTACAATGAAGAGTTACCTGGCCCCAGATGTCGTCATCCAAGGTTAAAAAAGCCGAGTGAAGGAACCAGTGTTTTCCTATGTTTCTCTTGACGTTTGTCCCATGGCCTCAAACAAGCTGCTGGATTTCCTCTCGCTCAACACAAGGAGGTAAACTGTGGAAATAAAGATACTGCCTCATCTTCATCTTTTCCACTGATCTTTAAAAGAACTGCCGTCCCATAATCCTCAGCCATTACCACCTCCACAGAACTAATTAAAATGAATAGTGGCTGCAATTGGGGATTCGGGGCTGACAGTGTCTTCCATAAAACTGGGCATATCCCTAACCCAAACAAGCTCAGGGTTTATTAGCAATAGTCATGAGTTTCAGCAGCCTATGGTAAATACAAGCCCAATTGTTATTGGTGGTATTGGTCACATCCTGGGCCCTTGTAGCAGTAACAGTCGAGTCTTGTGCAGTATTCCTCAATAAGTCAGTTCACAGTAAAAAGCATAGAGAAGTGAGTTATACAATGTGGCCACATTGGGAAAGGGGACCAAAAGGTCTAGAGGTATCACTTTCCTAGTCCATCTTCAGTGTTGTAAGGAGATTTGTGTAACTATAAAGCAGGTGAGCTGCATGGCTAAGTAATCCTGGCTGAGGTGTGGTTCTCCCCTTCGCCGTGTCATCAGGCTTCCATCTCTTCTAGACGGTGGCTTGACGAGAAGCATCAGCTGTCTGAGGTCTCAGTCCATGAGGCAAGTGCTTCCTCTGTTCCTAAGTTCCCAACATGAGACTCCTGGTGGGATTCCAGTGTGCCTAGGTTCACTGTTTCAATAGTCTGATGGCTAAAGGTAGGGCCAGGGGCACAAATGTCTCTTAAGATTATCTCCGTTTCTGCCAAGCGTGGCTACCGCACAAGTCAGAGTTAAACATGATTTTCATAGATGCAGGTGGTTGCTCTTCTTTTCAGACCTGCAGATTCCAGCAAAATGCAGACTGTACCCTCTTTAATGGTGCTAAACCGAAAACCTCCTCTGCCTGCCAGGGCCTTGATGCGAAGGGCTACCCTATCTCCCCAAAGCAAATGTTTTAAAGCCTCTTTTCCCATTGATAAATCGTCTGGGCAGAGACAGATTGAATTATTTATCTGGATTCTGAAAATCAGTACGGGCTAGTCTCAATGCGGCTGTGGTCCAATTTTAGAAGACGTATTTGTCGAGAGATAAATAACGGTATTACTTCCAGCCTCCTTTCATTGCCCTTTGATTCATTCATTCAACAAATGCATAATGGGTCCTGCTTGGGAGGGCTAGACTTAAAACACAGTCAATCTTCTAGAATAGAAGCATTTTGAGGGTAGAAAGCATGTCACCCTTGGTCATTATGATATCCCCAGAGGTTTTCTTCTCCAATATTGTGTTAAGAAGTTAAAAGTAGTGGCGGGGCTACTAATGAATAGAAAGCAAGCCTTCCTCACTGTTGCTGCTGGACACGTTGATGCAGCCTTGGAGGTAGTATCACTTGAGAGGTTATTATTTAATTGGGATAACTTCTTCGTGGCTAATGAAGTTAAAGACCATACCCAGTGTTGAATTTAGGACAGCCCCTATCACTTTACAAGGCTGATTTATCATCACAACTTGCATCTTCAGTAGGAAGGGTGTTTACTGCTGAGCTGAGAGCTTTAATGAACGTAAACTTTACAATAGCTACAGGAAATTAAGTAGTGTCGCGTCAGCCGATTCCATCCCACTCATCAAGGTAATATTAGGATTTTGTGGACAGGGTATCCTAAGGCTAACGACTCTTTTTTTTTTTAAATAAGATTTATTTATTGTATTTATTGTATAAGAGTGCTTTATCTGCAGAAGAGGGCACCAGATCACATTATAGATGGTTGTGAGCCACCATGTGATTGCTGGGGATTGAACTCAGGACCTCTGGAAGAGCAGGCGGTGCCCTTAACCACTGAGCCATCTCTCCAGCCCCAGTGACTCTTTGGAATCACAATATGATTCAACAAAGTAACTCAGATAGTTTATGTAATTGGCCCCGCATGAAACATGGTGATTTGAAATATTTTCAAAGTACTTATCAGTGAAACTAAGAGAAGGGAGGGAGGGAGGGAGAGATAAAGGAAGAAAGGAAGGAGGAAAAGAGAAATATAAAGATGATATAGATATAGATGATATATATGGGGGGTTAGAGATAGAGAGAATGTGTTGGTTTACTGATGCTAAGGCTACTTGACTTCCTCTCATCAGTATGGGGAAAGGAAATGTCTTGGTTAAGACATTTTAACACCATAATCTCAGTTTCACCATCTAAGTTGTTGATAGTTTAGTCCAAAAGAGTCAGTTAAAGGTTTTGGACCCTCACTTCAGCTCCACCCTGAATGCTTTGATTTCAGATGAAGGAACTGACGAAACATAAAGTCATAAACTGAACAGTGTGCCTTCCATCCTCAGCACCTCTCTGTCTTCCATGAAGGAGCACGGATGAAAGTGTCTGGCTTCCTACTTGAGCCCAGTGCTTCTTGCTCCTCAGTGTAAGCAATAGGAAGGATCAGGATGGAATGGGAGAAAGCAGAGGCTCCAGATGGAGAGCCACAGATTGGGGCTACATGGCTTATGTTTGAGTCTCTATGTTCTGTTGCTGTGGGTGTCTCGGATGCGTCTTCTGTCCCAAAGAGTCCCTCACTTGACCCTCACTACTCTGGATTCAGAAGATGTTGAAGAGATCAAATCATACCATAAAGCAAAATTGGCTAACTTTCCACAGGGTAACCTTTTTAGTCTTTTCTAGGGTAATCTTTTAAATATTTTCTAAGCTACAAGCTCCAACGATAATTTACTCCAGAATTTATCACAGTGAGATTTTTGTAGCTGAATAAAACATTGGCTGTGTTTATGCCAAAACGGGTTACTACTGACTGAGGAAGGTCGTCAAATTTGGTTTTGAGATGAGTTCACATAGGGTTGGTTTGGAGGCAAGGTGGAGGTAATGCGCACACCAATGCCATTTGGAGGACTGAGCCATTAGCTTACTGAAAACCTTGGTGCCACTCAGCTGCTCCAAGTATTGGCACTTTCTGCATGAGCTGTGTGTGTGTGTGTGTGTGTGTGTGTGTGTGTGTGTGTGTGTGTGTGTGTACTATAGAGTGTGCATGCTTGTGTATGCATGAATGACAGAGAAGAACCTCAGTGTTGCTCCTCAAGCACTGTCCACCTTCCTTTCTGAAATGGTTTCTCACGTGTTCCTGGGATTACCAGCTAAGATGAGCTTATTGGTCAGCTGGACCAGGGATACACCTGTCTGGGCCTCCCCAGCACTGAGATTACAAGGTGCGTAATCACACCTCGCTTTGTCCTTGGTGCTGGGATTAGAACTCAGGTTCTTACGCTTAATGCAGCAAACACTTTACTTACAATGGGAGCCATGTCCCCAGACCAAATGAGTGGTGTTGAGTCCAGGGCAACACTCAGATTTTTCCAGAAGCTACATACTGCTAGTGTATGAAATGCACAGGCTTTCCTTGCAGATGCCTCTTTTAGCTGTGGTCAGATGCAGAAAGAGATTTGTCTTTATATAGTGAAGGCATGGAAGCAAAGCAGAGGATGAGGAAATGATCTTCTTCCACATGCAGAGTCGGGTCCAAACATGCTGTCTTTATCACAAGTACCACATAGTCCTAAGACTAACTCTCCATGACAACTGTACTCTTTCCAGACGTGGTCTGAGGCATCTTAGTCTGTTTCTGTGAAAACTGACCCAAGCCATGCCCACATAAGAATACAAAACACACCATTCTGAAAACATGTATTTTCTGGAAATTCTAGAG
This sequence comes from Acomys minous, assembly GCF_964271855.1. Classification (NCBI taxonomy): domain Eukaryota; kingdom Metazoa; phylum Chordata; class Mammalia; order Rodentia; family Muridae; genus Acomys; species Acomys minous. Next base: position 12,552,000 of record NC_140496.1, read on the forward strand.
AAATTTAAAAAAAGTTATCAGGAACCTACACCCCCTGTTTAGATGTAGCCAATAGACAGCTCATTCTCCATGGTTGGGGGTTGGGGTGGGGGCCCCAGGTCTGCCTCTGACATGAACTCTGGTGCCAGCTATTTGGATCACTTCGCCTTAGCTGGGAGGCCCTGAGGGCGCATAGAGGAAGCAGATGCAGTTAATCCTGATAAGACCTGATAGGCTGTGGTCCGATGGTGGTGGAGGAGTCGCCCTCCCCAACCCCTGACCTGCCATCAGTGGTCTAGGGGAGGGGAATAGGGTGGAAGATGGAGGCAGGGTGGACACAGGAGGATAGGAGTGAGGGGATAGCAATCAGAATGTAATATGAATAAATTATAAAGATGATGATGATGATGATGATGATGATGATGATGATGATGTAAGCCAGATTTGCAGATGGGGAGGGGGAGTCTCATTTTGAACAAAGATTTCTCAGCTTCAGAAACACCAGTGTTTAAGGCTGGTTAATTCTTTGAGGTGTAAGCTATGTTATACACTGTAATATATACTGAAGAATTTTGAGCCAATCAAAGATCTATATTACACTGGGATAAGCTGCTAGTTTTAAATTTTACTATAATTTTGTATAAAAATGACATCTTGTTTAAAATGTTTCTTTTTAACCCATTAATCGCTGAGCGCAGTGGCACATGCTTGTGATCCTAGCAATCGGGAAAGCAGAAGCAGGTGGATCTCTGTGAATTGAATACCAGCCTGGTCTACAAAGTGAGTCCAGGACAGCCAAAACTACACAGAGAAACCCTATCTCAAAAAACCAACCAACCAACTAACCAACCAACAAAACAACCAACCAACCAACCAAACAAACAAACAAACAACCAAACAAACCAAAACCCCACTAACCAAATAGTGATTTTTCTCTGATAGAGTATTGAGTTTGAGTTCTGTTGAAATCATAGCATTAGATCCAAAACCATTTTTTTTTAATTTGGAGCACTTTTTTCTTTAATAGAGTCTTGAGCTTAAATTCTGTTGAAATACTAAGCATTCCATTGCATTATATCCAAAACTGTTATTTTTCACATTTAAAGCCAAACTTTCACTTACTATAAGTCTCTACCTACTGAGATGTAAGTGCTTAAAGATAAGGTTGGAGAGATGCCCCGTCTGGTAAAGTGTTGGCCACACTTGAAGATCAGAGTTCAAATCCCAAACTTGTTCAAATCAAATTCCAGCAGTGTCTGTAATCCCAGTATCAGGGTACAAGGGGATTCCTAGAGCTCTGTGGCCAGCCAGTCTAGACAATGAGCTTCTGCTAAAGTGAGAGACCCTGCCTCAAAGTGGAAAGTGGCTGAAGAAGGCATCAGTCTTGTAACAATTTCTTTGATATCAAAACATTCCAGCTTGTGGAAAAGTTTCTTAAGCAGGAAAATAAGCAACTCAAAATAGCTTCAGGAAGTCCCTAAAACTAACCAGATTCATTAGACTCCTCCCTGTAAGAGTTAATAAGCCACACTGCTGAGAATCACTGTCAAACACACCAACCTCCAAAGGATACCCCCCAAACAAGCCAACCTGCAAAGGAGACGCTTATACCAGGGTCACCTGGAAGGAACACTCTTCAACACGTTGATATACAGCCACATGAACATACTTCTACAGTGCCCCTCCTCCAACACACAAATAAACACTTACAGAAAATCTCAAAGGCTGTAGTGATCATTCCCATAAAAATCCAAGAAATCACCCAGTCTGATTCTGCTGGGATAATTTTAATAATATATCTTCTAAAGTTCCACACATGAATTATTTGCACCAAGAGTTTGATGGTAATAGCATGCATCATGCATTAGTGCTCAACACTGAATTATGCAGGGCTTGTACAGTGTGGGTCGATAGCATCTGGATTCCTCCAAATTATTTTCCCTTTGCTCTTTTACCAAGCAGTTGGTCCTTCTGTGAGACGGGTCCCAGGGTCCCACGGAGGCAGTGAGCCCCTTTGTTACCTTGTGATTTAAAGGCACAGTGGTGGCTCTTCATCCCAGAATGACAGCCCTGTGTCCATGATACCTCCTCGAGCTCCAGACAGCAGATCTTAATTAATTGATGAAGTTGGCTTTCCCAGTGCATTGGTAAAACATAGGCTCTGAGGGCTGCATGGGTAGGAAAAAAACAAAGTGGAAAAGAAGCCACTGAGTAATGCAATCTCTGACCAATGGAAGCAAATCAAAAATAAAATGGGACAGGGTAGTAAGGCTAGAAAGTGTGACTTGTAATTCATTTCTATAACCCCCCTTTCAGCCCCCCAATTTTCAGATCTCTTCTGTGCTTGGCCTTTCCCATCCTTTCTCTCCATCCCTAGATACCTTTATATCTTCTTAGTCTCCAGTTACACAAATAAACATCTCTCCCGGATTCTTTCCAGATCTTCCAATCACTAAATGCCCAGTGCCTAAGAAAATGCTTGATACATAGTGAGCATTTAGAAAATGTTTGTGAATGACCTGATTATGTATTTGAGATCAGACAGAGGCATTACAGTAACAATATGCATGCCCCCATTTCCTCATATCATTCTCCTCAAAGCCTGATTGAGTTGGATCAATTAGGCTCTTTTGTCTGTGCTGGCCAGTACCCCTTCCCAGGAGGCCCACAAGCCACTGGGGCACCTTCAACTTGGCTTCCGTTAGACAGGAAAGCCAGCTACCATTTAATTGTCTGAGTGACACATAACCTCAGACAGGAGCTTCCGTGTAAGCACCAACCGTGGGTGATGCTGCCTGATCCCTGCGAGCATCCAGGTGCCTCCAGTTCCATCCCTGGGCACACATATGCATCATCCCTCTTGTGCTGAGCACAGTGATAAGTGCTGATACCAAATGGGCAGCATAAATGATGAGGCGATGTCTCCTAGGCAAGAGCAAGCGCTTGCTAAGGAATATGGGGAGAGCCTGGGGACTGATGGATATGTTCATAGGTTTGACTGTGATCCGGGTTCCTAGGGTAAAGACATATATATAAAAACTTAGAAAGGCTTTATCCTTTTTTTTAAAAAAAAAAGTAAATATCTTAATTTCACTTTTAAAATTATGTTTTATGAGGCTGGAGAGATGTCTTAGCAGTTCTAAATACTCACCACCATTTCCAGGAGGTTCCCAGCATCCATGTTGTTTAGGCAGCTCACAATTACCTCTAACTCCAGCTCTGGGGCACTTGATGCTCTTTTCTGTACTCCCAATATTTGTATGTGCACACGCTCATACACACACACACACATACACACACACACACACACACACACACACACACATTTAAATTTGTAATTAATTATATTTTTAGGTTAACATATAAAGTAAAGGGTTTTGTTATTGTGTCTTCACACACATGTGCTTTTTATACTCTGTTCTCAGTAATCCCCTCTCATGTATTTCCTGTGCCCATTGCAGCTTCTGCTTGATTATCATTAAATGCATTTAGTAGATTTTATGATTTTGTAAACAAAGCTATTGAAAAAAGGTATAAAAAGATGTCCTTCAAAATAGAGAGGCCATTGTATCCAAAGCTTGAGCATTGATCAGAATTTATGACTAGGATTGATATGTTTGTACCCATCCCATTCCTCACTAAGAGTTAGCATGTTGGGTATGAGAAAACTTGACCTGAGACCATTATGGAAAGGAGAGGACCAAAATCAAACACTTTTTAATGGAGGAACAATGTGAAACTCCTTCCATGTGACTCACAAGCCAATGAACGACACCATCAAGAGATAAGGAAGAAATGGTATCATAGGAAAGAAAACAAATGGAAGACACAGAGGGTCTCGAATTGACAGCAGGGTCAGCAATGCATATTGATTGAAAGAGAAGAGATTTGGGGATGAATTATCTGGAAAGGAAAGATGAGTTTGTGCTCTGTAGTTCTGTCTGCAGATTGAATATTGCACTTGTGTCTGGAAGGTCATGCACTGATGGGGCATGTGGGTAGGACCTGGAAAGGAGACAGGTCACTCTTACATCACCCCCAGGCAGCAGAAAGTACTGAGATAGCTTTGAATGGCCTCTGATTTTTAATTCCCAAGAAGTGGCAGAGGCTCTGTGCATCTGGTAAACCTTCTCGTCACCTTCCAGGACATGGTTTATTTTGGCTCACAGTTTGAGGGAGTTCGGTGCACTGTCTCTTGGTCCCATGATCATGGTATTGGGAGCTGCTGTCAGAAGAGATTCTTAACACAGAGTGAAGAGAGTCAGGCAGGGAGATGCAAGGGATGAGGCAGCCCCAAAGGAGAGAGACTGACAGGGAGACACGAGGGTTAGGGCAACCCTAAAGCCCTGCTCTAAGTAAGCACCCACATATAGTACAGCTCCCCAAAATTCTATCACCTGGAGATAAAAGTTTCAGAACATGAGTCTTTGGGGGGACACTTCATATTCCAATAACCAAGGCATAACAAGCACATATCAACACTGAGTATTCACCAGCTGGGTGACCTAGTAAAGAAAAGATGCTATGAGGAACATAAAGTGTGATTACCCCCCCCAAAGTGAATCCCCCAGTGTCATTTGAAGCCACTGAGCTTTGGTCCTTTTCTGTTTCTGCAGCAAAACAAGCCTCATCTAGAAGGATCCATCACACTGCCAACAAGGGAGTCCCTTGAATTAAACACTCCATACAGCCAGGTATATGGCTGTAAGACAAATTCTGTCGAGACCCTTCCCAGCCTACAGGCACTAATGATTGATGATTCTACACAGAGCACTTCAGTGGCATGTGCCATCCTCAGCTCAGACAGAGAGGCAAGGCTATTGGGTGTATGTTCACTGTAGACAGAGGTGATGTCTGTAAAGCTACTTCCACTCAATAGCATGCATGCTTTGACCCCGATCGCCTTCCAAACGGTCTTATTTCTCTTCTAGTCCGTTCCTATGGGTCCCCTCCCTTACCGCACACCACTTCTACTTTTACATAATGTATATGTATGCATGTGTGATTATGTGTGCACATGTATATCATATTTAGAGCCCACCTATGAGTTAAAATATGACTCTTATTTCTGAGCCCCAACACAATGAGGTTTTTTTTTAACCATAAAAAAAATCAAACTGTTACAGATTTGAGGTCACAGTCTATGTCCTCAAGAAGTCAGGTTCACAAACTAGCCCTTGAGGAGACATGAAAACAGTCAAATAAATAGGAAAAACACACAAAGGATGCTTATTTAATGTGGCCATGTTAGGAAGAGGGACAGAGATCCATTATCCCCCTCAAGTTCATCTCTCTGTCCTGTGAGATCAACGTTTAACTAGAGGGCCTGGGATATGCTCAGCCACACCGTCTCTGCCGAGGCGTGGTCTTGCCAATGACTGACCCATCACTGTCTGGGCTTCAGTCTCATCCTGTAAGGTTGTCTGACAAGTTATTATAACTGTGTGAAATCTCTTTCTGGAGACAAGTTCCCCCTCAGGCTAGTGTCAGACTTGAGCATTTTCCTTCTCCCATCATGAGATTCCTGGCAGTGAGAAAGGCATCCCACTTTCCTGGGGTCAGTTGTTTCAACAGTCTAACAGATTGAAAGACGTAGGTATTTCCCAGAATATATTTTACTTTTTGCCAGGCTAGTTGTAAAAGGATGCAATTTGCAGAAAATGGATACAACTCAGGGTTGTCTAATAGGTGAAAGAGGTTGGAATTTTGATCTACTTAGGCCACTGTTAATCTGACATTGGAAACTACAGCTTAGGAAGGCTTTGTCTCCCATCTCTGCATGAATTGCAGCTGATTAATTACTTCTCTAAGATGTGCTGGTGTGAATTCAAGACCTTGGACCTTAAAGACATGTTAGCTCCCCTCCAAGCTGTTGCCCTGGGAGATGCTGCTGATGCCCTGCCTAAACCATTCCTCTTAAGCTGAAGATGCACCCAGAGGGCATTTCACCCACAGAGGCTGTCCATCTTTAACGACACTGTCAGCCAGAGTAAGGGAAAATCAGCTTCTCAGCAGCCTAGGTAACCAGTAAATTAAATCAATGATGAGATCCCATGTGCCCTACACAAGTTCCGAAGGACTCATCTAAGTTCTCAACTCAGATATTAATTGCAGGAAGTGATTTGCCCACTCAGGGTAGCAATGCACAGCTGTGGGTCAGTCTTTCTTCTCTGAGCTTGGCCACCAACCAAGGATGTTTCCATCTTCCTGTGTGATCCACGGTTCACCCACCCACCCCAGGCCAGGTTACTAAATCTGAATGTTTCCTTGTGGTTAGTGGATCCTCCGGCGTCTTAGAGCCCATAGCCCACCTTCCTTTGGAAGAATACTAAGACTCAAATTCCCCAAGCCTCAAGCTCCCCGCCACATAAATCATAGAGCAAGGGGATTTTTATGCAAAATCAAGCACTTTCCATGCTTCGCTGCTGCAATGATTACATGATTTCCCCCCGAATCTGAGCACTATGTGTTTCATAAATAGATCCCTCTCCCTGCCAGCAGACCTTGGAAATGGATTATCTGTTGGGTTTGCATTTTGTCTCTCAGCCTCGCACCTTCTGGAAACCTTTTCTCAGAGATGTGTGCTGCAAACGTGAGCAATTAGAATGGCTGCCCCGTCCTCTGGGCTCTGCGTGGAGACGCTCCTGCCCTGAGCGGTGTGTTTCTTATTAGCACTTGAATCCAGAGATGCTCAAGGAGCCTTAGGAAGAGCTAGTTTCTCATCTGGAGGGATCACTTTTCAAATGATCATCAGGAAGAAAGGGCAAAAAACATACGCTATGTGGGTTTTTTGTTTGTTTGTTTCATTAAAATTTTCAATACTATTTTCTAATCTGTGAAAATATAAAACATTATAAAATGTATATTGATTACACCTATCCACCAGTACCTCCCTCTGTCTGCCTCCAGTCTTCTTTCTCCTACCTTCATGTCTTTAGCACTAATTAGACTCAGGGGTTCAGTAACAATAGGAAAAAAGAAAAAAGAAAACTGTGTGTTTTTAAATGTTCACATTCACTGCATCTCTAAGCATATGTTTAGTTTCAATAATCTTGTGTGACTTCCACAGAAAGTATGGAGAAAGGTCAATATTTTAAAATAGTACCATTTAGTGCTGAAGACTCTGCAATGAAAGTGTGGGCTCACTCTCTTTGTGGGTTGTGTTCCATACAGCCAATGGGGGGAAAATCAGAAAGTGATGGATTTGAAAGGAAGCAAGTATCTTAGGATTAGGAGGTATTTCTCTTTGTAGGTACCAGGATCTGATTTGGATACGCAGAACCCATGTAATCTCAGTGCTGTGGAGGCAGAGGCAGGCAACCACCCAAGGGAGGCTCACTCACTACCCAGGCTCCCCTACTTAACCTTGCTTAGTTCTAGACCCCTGAGAGACCCTGTCTTAAAATAAGCCAAGATGAATAGTGGTACCTGGGGAATGCCATGAGATGATGTCCTCTGGACTCCACACACATTTACACACACATGCATGTTAACACATACATACACATACAAGAGGGAAGAGGGAGGAAGGGAGAGAGGAACAGAAGAAGGGAGGGACAGAGGGAGGGAGAGAAGGAGGTAGAGAGAGAACACTTGTAAGACTAAGGTTTCAGGTGCTTTTTAGCACAAACTTCCACAGAGTACTTGCCCCACATTACAGATTCTGTGCCATTCAGAATGTCCTAGGGCAGAGAATGGAGCCCATCAGCTCTGATTCTACATGTCTACCAGCCAGGTGAAAGCCAGGGCTCTATGCCCAACTTGTCTGAGAAGATTTACAGGACAAAGGAGCCCCATATCAGAGTGACACAGACAGCAGTGACAGCCTTACATAGCACAGACTAGAGACAACATGTGAGTGTGAGTGATCTCCTGGGGAAGGAGAGGTTGGAACGAGCCCTTTGTGGCTTATCTAAACCTGAACTAGCCAGTGCTGTTGAGTAGAGTCAAGTAATACAATATGTAACCCCACCACTCTACAGCACGTGAGAATTCCACATGGGTCCATATGACCCTTTTGGGTGGACCATCTGACTTTCAGGTGTGCAAGTTTAGCCTAGTGGCTTCATGCCCCAGGTGCTCTGCTGTCAGACTCCCTGAGTTGGATTTCAGTTCTCCTGTGTGTTACCTATAAAATGGTCCTGCAGGAAAGGGTATTTCTGAACTTCCACCTACTTGTCCTCACTTGAAGAACGAATGATTATTGGGCCATTCCAGGCATTACAGAGTAAGCAGTGTGGCATGCATGGTCAACATCAGTAGTTAAAGCAAATTCCCTAGTATTTCCACTGGACACCCTGCTATACCATACCGGGCCTAATTTGAGAAGTCCACACACACTCCCAAGCACAGCCTAGACCCTTAAATGAACATGTGCATCACTAAGCCTGGGTGCTTTGTGTTGTATCTGCTGACAATGACTCAAAAACCCACAGTTTGTACATTAAGGACCTGTCATCTGTGGGGCAGTGATGGGAGAATAGGGGAAAGCTGGCTACCCTCCTGTGACTGGTGATTCCGATCCCACCGCTGATGGCAGCATTGTTCATGCGGCTCAGGCTGCCTGAGAACTTGCATCCAAATCCTAATGGCTTCAGAAGCCTCTGAGACTATGGGGCAGGGCCACCGTCCCTCTGCACACAGTAAGGATCTCTTGGGATGGAGTTACCTGCGTTGCCTGTTACTTTGATCTCTGTCACTCCCCATCCCCTTTCTCGCAACACAGGAAACTCGCAGCTCTTCATTCTGAGCTACAGCAAGCTTTGACCAGAGGATTTATGCCAGTCTCACTCTGCTTCTGGGATATAAGCTTTTAGGAGCAATAAAGCCAATGTCCTTCTTACCTCCACTGTATAGAGCACAAGTGATGCTCATATAGGGGAATCAATCACTCGGTGTTTAGTGAATGGATGGATGGATGGATGGATGGATGGATAGATGGATGGATGAGAAAACAATGACTTAATTTAGCCTTTCTAGGCAGCCTCTCTATGCTGCTTTGACACAATGCAGAGCTCAGGCTCCTCCTCCCAGTGGATGGTTAACAAGTGTTTGTGTTGTGAATGGATGAAAGACTGAGTGTGCAAACTGTGTGGAGTCTCTGTGAATATTTAATACCTCGGGCTAAATAAAACATTCAACATCTGATGACTCGGGTAGATCTGGGCATTATGTCTGTGTGAAGGAACTAATCACTGAATTTGTCTCTTTAGAAAATATGATTTTGGGGGTGCTCATAAACCCAGGATTACTCAGACATGGGATCCTGCTTTGGTTGTGGGCTTTCTATATGATTCTGTGCACCCCCTTGCACCCTGACTTGAAGGCCCCTTTCTTTAATGAGCCTCCTTCATTCAGCATCTGTGTTTAGGATCCGGCCTTTAAGTCTCTCTTGTTTTTTTAGAGGGATACTCAGAAGAACTCAGGTTAGAGTGTTAACTCATGTGGGCTTTTTTTCCTTCACAGACACATTTCTGACTTTGTTTGAAAGTATGAGGGAGTCATCAAAAATCAACAGAAGGGAAGCAAGAGTGCTGGCAAAGAAGCAAAAGGCGTGCTGCTAGTGAGACAAAAAAAATCACAAAGAGACACTGGAAATCTGCACCAAAATACCATACCATAGCCGAGCGACTCTAGATTTATAGGCCACGTGTCTATGAAAAGTGACAGCATGTGTCCAAAAAGACATATAAAACCCATTCATCCATCTTAGTCAAAGCACAGATGTGGTGTGCCCATGCAGTGAATTATTACGTAGCAGTTAAAAAGAACAATGTGTTGGGAACAACCGTTTCATCCATTTTTAATTAGCATGGTCTCACAAATACTGTGTTGAGGGTAGAAGACAGTCACCACGTATTTGATGTGTATAGAATTCAGTCAGGCCAGCGTCATCAGTGATAATGCAATTTTAGATAGTGAATGAAGAAGAGAGTTAGACTGAGAAGGCAGAGGCGAGACCATTGGAGAATGTAAATGGTTTCCTTCTGGCCATGGGCGAGGATAACGGGCTGGGCACCTTGAACTCTATTTACATAATAACTGGTATATTATTCCTCAGTTTAAAAAGTTACTGGGGAAGGTGGGAAAGATGGTTCAGAAGTTAAGAGCACGTACCACTCTTGCCTGCATCTGGTGGCTCATAAGCATCTATAACTCTAGCTCTGGGGATCTGACCAAGTATGAGCTGCTGCATGCAGGTAAGGCATGTAAACTTACATAGACACACTTACATACACATAGTAAATGAATAAATGAATGAGAGAGAGAGAGAGAGAGAGAGAGAGAGAGAGAGAGAGAGAGAGAGAGAGATTTTCAAATGTTATTGACAGGCTGGAGGTGTGGCTCAGTGATGAAACAGTTACTTCGAATGTACAAAGCCTTGGGATCAAGCCCAGCACCACGAAAGTTAATTGATTTATTAATTAATAGTAAGTAACTATTAAAAATGAATAGCAACAAATATTATTATTCTCTTACCAAGATTGTTTGACCTCTTTCTTCATTTATTTAATGTTTTAATTACTGCTTTTAAAACATTAATGAATGGCCTGGTATGGGTTTCCTGAATTTCTGTTAATAAACTCAGCTCCGTTACCCTGTTACCTTGATGTTTGCAATGTGTAGCTGCAAACATATCAGGCGCACAGCACAATAGTGATAAAGCAACAGGGAATCTGGACTGTGATGAGTTCAGATGCTGGTGGCTCAACTTGAACCAAACCTAGATATATCTTGGAAGAGGACATTTAACTGAGAAAATTTCTTCATATGTTTGGCCTGTGAGTAAGCCTGTGTGGGGAATTATCTGGATTGATGATTGATAGAGGAGGGACCAGTTGTGGGTGGTGCCATTCCTAGGCTAGTAGTCCTGGCTTATATAAGAAAAGACGAAGTGAGCGACAGTGAGCAAGACAGTGGGCAGCGTTCCTCCATGGGCTCTACTTCATTTCCTCCCTCCAGGTTTCTAACTGAACTTCCTGCCCTGACCGCCCCTGGCTAGAAACTAAAAGATAATATAAATGTGCCCTCCCCAAGTTTCTTTTGCTCATGGTGTTTTATCATGGTCATAGAAACCTAAGACACTATGCGATCTCCGGACACACCACTTTGGCCTCTTTACATAGCATGTGGGGGAGTGACGTCACTGCAGCTTCATAGGGATGAGCTAAGGACATGGAGGCAAAGCCAATAGCTCAGGGATCATCTCCCTAGTCACAGAGTTGGTAGAAATCAAGTGCAATGTCAAGGCTGTTGAAGAAGGGTGGGAGGCACACTGACCTGCCCAGGTCACAGCCTGGAACTGCAGTCACCACAGCCCAAGGGGCACGAGGGCTGGGATCGCCATTTCATGGCATAGTTGATGCCCTGTGCCTGGGTCAGGAAATGGAAAATAGGCTGCAAGTCCCTTTCCCCCAAAATCTGGACACCCCACACTCATGACAGGACATCTAGAGCCCCAAAAATAAAGACAGACATTTGGTGCCCCAGTCTGCATCTCAGCTAAATGGGCCATGGAGCTCTCTACAATGTTCTCCCTCAGTGGTTGCTACAGGACAGTGGTAGTCACTGTGGAGGAAAGCAAGCCAGGGGTTAAGCCTTGGTGGAGACATGTCTGGTTAGATCATTTACATTCATCATTTCTTTCCATCACCACACTGGAGCATGTCTGGTTCTTCACGACGGGAAAAGTGATTCCCTGTGGCGTCTGCATGGAGAATGTGTGTGACTCATAGGCAGGCCCCAGTTCAGGGAATGCAGTGTGGCTGGCTTGCTCCGATGCAGCCCAAGATGTCGCCAGTCTTCCTGGGATGGTCTTTTCATGCTCAAAGACAAGAGGTCCATGACTTGGATCAGTATGAAGAAGATAGGATGGTCACGTCTTCAGCTGGCCTGGCCATGGGCCACAGCAATGGAAGTCTCCTTTGCTGAACAATACGCACCTCTGTGGAGTGTGTCGCCATGACCTCACATCTTTTCTTCCTGTCTAGGTACTACTCATATCCATTTTAAAGGTGAGGAATTAGGGAATTATAGAATCGCAGTCAGGCTCATAAATAACAAACCTAGAAGTCAAACTTTGGCATGCCTGACTACCACCAAGCTTCCCCCAATGGAAGCTTATAGATTTATTAATGGTTTTAACTCTACTTGTCTATAACTAGCCTCTCCATTAAAAAAATCTCCTCAGAGTGAGCCCCCTCAGAGACCCAGGCCTAAGGTTAATCTTACTTTCAAAACCCTAATTCTAGCTCTCAACCCGAACATGGCATCTGTTTGGTAAGTTTTGAGTTCTTAGGTCACTCCTTGCCTTTTCTCAAAACTTGACTAGCAACTGCTAAGAAACCTAGGCCCAGGGTCGTTTTGCTTTTCCAAGTGAATGCTCACTTGATTTCTAGAAGCTTCCAAGATGAAGAGATAGAAAACTTCAGGTTGGCCCCTCCACAGAAAAACTCCACATTTCAGTGCACTGTGAGGCCCTGCTGCTGTGATATAGTTGATGACTTTCTGAAGCTTTGACAATGGACAGTGTTAAATGTGAGTAGATCTGCCTGAATGTTGTGCCTAAGGGGTTCGATGCTTCTAGTGAAATACAGTAGCAGCCTGTAGAAGGTGGGAGTTCACTTTCTTCTTCATACATTAGCCAAGAGAGTAAGAATGAAGCTTATAACATGCTCCAATCCTTGGGTCTCCACATACTCTCTTTCAACGTAAAGAGAGAGTCTAACATTGCCAGTCTTCTGTATCTTTGCTTGGATAAAATGTAAGCTCACTTGTCCTGCAGAGTCATGGGGCAATGTGTGTCAAGAGTCATGCTCTTGACAGTGGCATGGGACATCAAAGGAGAGATAAGCATACATGTATCTGGATGATAGGAAAGCATGTTACTTTGGCACATAATTTATGTCTTCTTACTGGTTATGTCAGGAACCTTGGTGCTTGCTTAAACAGGGATGTTCTTTACCAAGCCATCTCCAGGAAAATCAGACATGAGATTACACAAATAAGCCTGTACAGAAGACATGGTGGCCTCCTGGATTACAGGGACATCAAGAGACCCTCTAATCAAACAAACAGCTGGCCTGGATGTATCTCAGTTACACCTCCCAGATTTGCATTCTACTTAGAATATTTTTAGCCCGACACATTTCTTGTCACTTAAACTGAGCGGGAGCTGTCACATACAATTGGCCATAGGGCTGAGCTTGACTCTGTGTCCTAGTCTCTGGCAGCCAGAGACTCACACTTTGGGACTAATCTGGGGGTTATGGGAATGAAAAAGTCGTGACAGATTTCATCACTGGGAAGGCCTGCCATAGCTTGTAAGTGACTTGATGTTTACACAGAGCCGGCTCAGAAAACAATGACCTCCTGCAGAGTGGACATGCCCCCATGTAAGTCACACAGCTTGTTAGGAAACATGGCACTAAGCAGACAGTGTACTCCAGAAGCTTTCCCCACATCTACACCCTTCCGTGAACACAGGGTTTTGCTACAAAGGACAGATGTACAGTAGAATCCCAGCTTAGAAAACTCCCACTTTAGGGGATTCCTGACTATGGGTGCAGTGTGACCAGCTGCCCCCTGATCCTGCTTCCATGATCAACTGCATCCTCAAACTGTGAACCAAATTAAACCTTCCCTTCCCAACGTTGCATTCGTTGGGTGTTTTTGTTACAGCAACATTGAAGGTAGCTAACACAAGGATTCACGCCCAAACTCCTCTTTGACAGGCAACTGTGGCCTCCACAAAGTCCTCAGCAGGCCTGGGATTGTGCACTTGAACCCTGAAGTTAGAAGAATCTCCTTCTTTTCCTAACAGCCATGTGACCCTCTTAACCTCAAATGCCAGTCACAATACCATCAACTCACCTGACTTTTCTGGAATAGAAATGAGATCATACATGGAATGTTCTGAACCTGTTAGGAGCAGGCAGTCGGGGTTAGATGTTAGGCTGTTTGCCATTTGTTCTTCCCCAGTTTCCCCCAAAGGGGCCAGCACTGACAACTTTTAGACAGGACAGGAAAGAAGGCTAGAGACATAAAAGGCAACCTCCTAAGATGTGGTGCTGATGGTGGCAGCTGAGAAGGAGGAGGAAAAAGTAGGCCACGGGCTGGGCCGTGTGCTAAAGCAGAGAGAAAGAGCCCCAAGGCTTCAGAGCCACTGGAAAGAGCAAAGGACATGTTTGGTGCCAAAACAAACTTGTAAAACATGGCCGGGAAATGCCACAGAACTACCCAGGAAATGCTGGGCATACCTTCAAGGAGAAGCACAAGGAAAGCTGCTATTAGGTCGCTTGTCTGTGGCACTTCTGGTTCAGGCTCTTTCCCTTTCTATTAAATGATCCGGCAGCCATCTGGCCCTACAAGTTTTTACGGCTGCGAGGTCTCTGCATTGCTGGAGTGGCACCTGGCTTTGGCACACGAGCCTGAAAGCATCAATACCTGCCACCTGTTCTGAACCCACAAGGGCCTGTTCAGAGAGGTGTCAGGTGCCAAATCCAGGCTTCTCTATGATGCCGGTTTTATAAATGGCTGTCATTAACAAATGACCACAGGTTTGGCACCTTAAAGCAAGGCGTGAAATCAAAGCAGCAAGCTCTCTGAAGATTCCCAGGGAGGATCTGCTCCCACCCCGATCCAGCTTCCAGTGGGCCTTGTGGCAACATGATGTAATCCCTGCTGCCACAGTCACATGGCCTTCTGGCTTCCTCTGTACCTGCGTGTCCTGTCTCCTTCTAGTAAGAACCATCACACTGAATGTGGATTCAACCGTCAACCAGGATGACCTCATATTGAGTTCTCAATTAACTTTTTATGTACAGAGGTCTCTTTTAAATGAGGGGACAGTGTGAGTTTCCCGGTTGACATGAATAGGGCGGGACATACTCTACAACCTACTACGTCTTTGGAGTCTGAGATAAGGTTTGCTACAGTTTCTGGAAGAGAGGAATGAGTAGAGACATGTCCCTCAGCTAGGAAAAGAGACCCTGAAGTAATAAGGGAAGCGGCCATGAACCACCTTTTGTTGTCTGTCCCCACTGATGCTCCTTAGTGCACAGGTGAGGCCGCAGCTCTTGTCATCCTTGCTCCACAGAGGCACCTGCTGATGTCCCTAAAGGGCACTGTGAGTTCTTTCCCATCTCAGTGTCCCCATGGCTTCTGGTAGAAAACAGGGCCTTGGGAAAGCACATTATCTGTGCCACCACAGCCCTGAGCACTCCACCAGGAAGCAACCTGACTTCCTGGAAATGAAAACCGGCTTCCTATTCTATCTGTTGGTTGCAGGCCAGTCCTCCAAGGGATTTTCCAACTTCATTGCTTTTCTTCTTCCCACAGAGACCCTCACATTCCAAGGAATTCATGGAACACTATCATCTCAGTGGGTGGCAGGCTAGTGGCATGCTCTCTACTTCTGATGGTAGAAATGCTGTACATGAAAATGCCGTACTTTATCCCCCTGCCTATGCTCTTAGTCCACTTCCAGAGGCTACAACTGAATAGTCACTGTCCAGGTCATCTGTAAAGAATAGAAAGTATTATCATAACTGCTCTGAAGGCAGCCCAGAAAGCCCGCATGCATGATGCTAACACAGGGTGGTATAGGTTAGCACATAGCATATGGTAGGCGCCTTCTTTTTATATTCTAACAAGGGTGAGAGGACCACCTTGCAAATAATGATTACTTAATATACAGCAACTTCCTTGCGAGACAAGAGACTGAGGCTATAATTGATTCCCTTTGCCTACTCTAAAAAATTCTGATGGCTGCATTACCAGCCCTGTTTTACAGAAAAGGAAATGGAAGCCATATTGACCACGAAACTTGTAAAAATGCATTTCTCTACTGACTGAGTGGTGTTTGAACCCATACAGTTAAGGCCTAGGTTAGCCATTGGCCAGCTTCACTAAGCATGACAATAACTTTGGCAGTTGATTAAAAGTAGGATGCTAGGTCCATCCCAGAAGACTAAGAGTCATTGGTATGGGTTAGGGCTTGGGACTGGATGTTAGCAAGCACTAGCCGGTGAGTTGATGTTGGTAGTTCTTGGTCCTTATACTCTGAATGTTTATATGACTCTACATCTTCATCTCCTGTCCATAACTGATCATCTTCTACTCCCTCTGTTTACACCCCCTAGGAAGCTGGTTCAGCTGCTCATCCAACAAACAGTCACTCAGGTCCATGCTGAGAGTGATGTCCCCCTAAAGCATCCAAAGGATGGATGGATGGATGGATGGATGGATGGATGGATGGATGGATTGATGGAGTCACAGTATAAGCCTCCAGTTGATTGGCAGAACTCCCCTGCAGCAAGAGACACGAGGGAAACTTCAAGGACTAACACAGAAGGACAGCTTCTCCTGCGGCCCTAGGGACCTGGTCATAGCCCCGGAAAAAGTGATGCCTCATCACGTCCCCATTTGTGCTGCTTATTCGGAGGATGCTTGTCCTTAATGCAAAAGGAAAGGAGGCGACAGTGGGAGGAAATCCTTCCTGTCATGCTTACTCTGCCCAACTGTCCATTGTGCTCGGACCTGACTCTCCATTCTCCCCTCCCCCTTGTAGAGAGGCTGGTCCACTACATGGGTGAAAGGACTCCAGTACTGGGAGATGGCGCGCTGTGCCTCTGACTGTCCTCGGGAAGACTGCCTGCCTCTCTTGAGATCTGAGAAACATGCGAGCTTGGGGAGACTGAACTTAGTTCCTGTAGCTCTCTCAAGCTGGGCCACACATCCCTGCTTACGGACAGGACAGGACTCTGTTGTGAAAGCAAAGATCAGATTCTAAGCCCCAGCTACCTCAGATATCCACCCATTCGTCACGTACCTACTCCTAGGCTCCCCTGGAGTTCTTCTTTACTGCTCAGGGTGGCTGTGTTCCTTTAGAAAGCGATAGTTCCAAACTGTGGATCCATGGATCAGACACACATATAACAACCACCACCACTTACATGAAGGTGTACTCACGACGGTCCTAAAACGAGCTACAGAATGGAAGGTTTCTTCCAGCTACATTGTGAGGGTGAGGAGGTCTGGCTCTGAGTAGGACTGTGAGAGTTTCTCTGAGAATGGAGTCCAAAGGATGGAGCTGAGTTAGCCATCATCCTAAGTGAAGGGAACAGAATGGGCAGACATAGCTTTACACAGGCTCTGAACTGTCTAATGCGTGGAGGATCTTCCTTCTCTTCCTTACCTTCTTTCTTTTTCTCCAGTGTCATTAGTCTGCTTTTGGACTAAAGAGATGTCACTTCTGAGATAGAAGAGCCCCTAGTTCACAGAAGTGATATAGCGGATTTTTCTTTTGCCTTCTATTTCGGACATAAACGTTTGCATTTGGTACACACATGGTGACAGGAAAATGCTTGGCACACTGCAAGTCAAGCCAAAGCATGGTCCTGACCTTGCCACTGTGTCTAAGCTTTCCTGGGCTCCTGAAGCATCCTAAAGTCTTCAGATGGGCCAGGCAGCGGCAAGCCAAGGAGTTCCCTTTACAGACTTGGTAAAGTGCTTGGAAGGCATTTCCCTGGGAGTAGAAGCAAAGGAGGCCCCCTCCAGATGCATCCGAGCTCTGTGCACATCATTTGCCCCGATTTGTGCTACATTAAAATAACCCTTCTGTGTCAGCTTCTGGTATGAGCCTCAGGACGCTTCACCATGTATTGGCTGCAAAAAGACGTTTCCGGTGTTAATCACCAGGCTGCCGTGGATCCGATGCTCCGTTACGTGAGTACTGCCTTCGCTGTTTTTTTATTTACCGAAAGGCAACCCGAACAGTGGTTCCATTTGCCACTGCTAAATTTCCTGCGAGTCCTTCCGTGCGGTGTAAAATTGTTAGGCACCTTCGACAGCTCTCAGAAATGAGCATTCCAAATGTATTCCCTGACTGCACGAAGATGTGCTGATCCCGCTCCTTCCGATTTTGCAAGAGAGCATGGGAAATAGGATACCGAAGTGGTAGGAAATGAATCTCGGGAAGAAAACAGAAACCCGGGGGGCTTCCGCAAAGCTTAAGAAATCGTAGTTGTTACAGAGGTACCAACTGGCACGGCCCACTTAAAACTGCCGAGGTCAGTCCCTGCAGACAGAGGGGAGGGGAAAAGGGGGTCCTTAGGTGGTCAACAGGGAGATGATTGGGTTGAGCCCAATCAGCGGTCAGCCTTATCTGCCCCACAGTGTCCCTCAGCAGCTGCGTTCACCACCCAGCCCTTCACACACTTCTCTTCAGGCAGAATACCAGACTATCCCTGTGTTGAGTAGAGAATGAGAATTGTGTCATTCAGGTATTCTGGAAGTGGAGGAAGCTTCCTGGAAATAAATGGGAAGTCAAGAAGTAGTCCTTGGTCAAGGTTATTCAGCACTCCAGTTGGAGGCGTGCTGGTGCTCCAGGGGGTTCTCTGTGAAAATCTTCACTCCACTCAGCGTTCAGGGACCTCTCTCAGGTAGTTGGAAGTCAGCCATGATGGGTGTATTTACATCACAGAAATGGGAAATCAGCACATAGGAGGGCCTGACTTCTTTTCTCCAGACAGCCAATATATCAGGGCATTGTTAGGTAATAGTCACAGTGCCCCTTTCCTGATTCTCTGATTGCATATGTGGCAGTTGATCCCCTGATTCTTATCAATTGATCCCCTGATATGTATCAGCCCTCTGCCAGATCCTGGGAGTTAATAGACCAGACCCCATTGAGTGCACATACCATGCCGTCCACTTCAGATTTCACATTTATTGTTGTATGCAGTTTTGCATTCATTTTTAATTTTTTTTAAAATAAAGAAACTGGTCTCTAGACATGAGACCATCCCCATCAGAGCTTCCAGTCCACTTCGAGAAGAACTGATGACCACGAACTTGTCCTATCTCCAAAGAAAAGACATTTTACACAACACATTGTGGGGCACAGAGGTGCCTGACTGCCCAATTTCTATTTATATTACCGATTGTCAGAGGAGCAGTTGCAAAGCTGGGGCTGAACTCCCATCTCCACTTAAACGTGAGAAATCCGAAGAAGTGTGGCTGTGGACTGAAGGCTACACACTTAGCAAGTGGGATGGGGATAAAGCCTGGCAATGGGGTCTCCCAAGTGGCAACACATGCATTTGTGTGCTTTGTAAATAGGCGAGTGCTCTGTAGGTACCATCCTGGGGTGCAATCTTATTTGTTGGCATTGCCCTTAATACTCCAGAAAGCGTATACGCATGTTTCATATTAATTATCATCTTCTACTTAGCTCTCAAGGAGAAAACACCCAAGTCAACTTCATAGGTGCTGTGCCCATCTGCCAGCCCTCCATGCAGAATCCAGGGTCAGTGAGTAGGGGAGGAGAAGGTTAGGTGAGGAGGCTAGGATTTTCATGCACTGCTCCACTGTGTTTGAGACGATAAGCAGACATAGATTCCATCGGCCCTGATGATCCAGCAATCAGGCTTTTGCCAGCATTGGGCCTGTCACGAGAGCTGCAACAGACAAGTCCCAGCTGCTGGAGATAGAGGCTCCCTCCCCCTCCACACAGGAAACCAGTCTTCCTAGCAAAACAAAATGTTCCTGCTTATAATTATTTATTTAAAAAAGAAAAAAAAAAGAGCAGTGCGAGGCATAAAGCTGCACCGAAGTTGGTTGTCTTTCGAAAACTCCAAAAATGATAACAAATGTTTTTTCTTCTATTCCATTTTATTTTCCAAACCATATGGACAAGGCCAGCTCAATGCATCATTGCTTGTTGATGCCGGAGCAGCTGTCGGCACCCTGATAATGCCACAGTATGCCTCGGCTGCAGCCTGCCAAACCACAGTGTATGGAAATCATCTTGGAGATTAAAAATAAAAATATAAAGAGGGGAGGGAAATAAGTAAATAAATTGAGCCCCACTTTGAGCCAGATTTCAACTATGAACTTGTGTGAGGAAGAGGGTGCGGGGTATCATCCTATAAATAGTCATAAAATTCAGTATTGTTCTAACCAGGACACACTGTGATTTTTCTGGTTAATCACAACTAGTATTTGACCTTTACAAAGGTACAATTTGAGTTTCGTTGCCAAGTGCAACTTCGCATTTTCTTCTTTTAATTACTGCGCTGTGATTCAGAAGGCAGCCACAAGAACACAGTTTGGAAACTTGATTCCCTATAGATTTTAGGAACATTTTATGTATTTATTTGTTCTGACCATGAAAGAAAAAAAAACTACTCATGACACAGATAACCAGCCAAAAACACACATCTTGGCCTGGTGTCCTGGGATCACCCTTAACTTTTATTATTAAAGTCAGTTGACCAAGTCCAGCCCCTGTGTCCTACATACAGAAAAGCTGTGTTCTTAGCAGAAGGCATAACCACAGAGAAAATCTGCCCCCTGTCTCAGGGGAGGCCCCAGATCTGTACAAATAAGTGGACTGTGGTAACTTGTGTTTGGCCTTTATGGCCCCAAATCCTACCTGTTGGGCATTTCTTTGCTGCGATATATCCTACTATGAAATGAACACCTACTATGAACACATACGATGAACACCTACTATGAACACTCAAGTAGAAGCAAGAGAGCAGCCATGGGAGACTCCTCTCAATGCAAAAACTACTAGTCATTATTTCCCTTAATCCCCACCGTACCACAAGGGAGGCAGAGACAACTCATAGTGCCCATTTTACAGAGGAAGCCACTGAGCCTTACAATGCAGAAATAACTTGCCTAGAGTTTGGGGGGCGCTCAGTTGTCTCCCCTCCAAAATGAACACTGAAGCCCTCACTCCCTGGTGACCGTGCGCACATGACCTTATTTGGAAATAGGAGTTTTGCAGCTGTAATTAAGATGCAAACTGAAAGAAGAGCTCACTTATTTATACAGTGAGTTCTTAATCTAATGTGACTGATGGCCTCACACAAACGACAGAGAAGATGCACCGCAGAGACACAGATCTCATGCAAGGAGGATGCACACCCAGAGAGATACTGTCAAGTCATATAGTGTGAATACCCTGTAACAACCAAAGCAGACATGCATGCACTGTTCAGCCAGCCTAGGAGAGCCCAGGAGTGTTGACAAAGCAACAGAAACCAAGACAAAGGAGTGACTACGCTCTCTCTCCTCTAATGCCCTCAGAGAGAGCATGCCCCTTCCTTAGCTTTATACACCCTACTCTAGTCCCTAGAACAGCCAGAGAGTGCAGCCGTGTTTTGCTATGCCCCCTAGATTATGGCAATTTGCCTCATTCCCCAGAAGTCCAAGTGTCCCTAAGGCTTGGACACTTAAACCAACTGACATTTACTCAGCTTGAAGAGCAGACACTCTATGCAGGAATTCCAACTCGAAGAATTCCTGAGGGAAGCAGGTCATTGGGAGCACCCTTCATAGTTCCAGGGATTACTTGGGTACGGGGTACCTGAGGCCTTCGCCACACTGAACATTCTAACAGGTGCTTTGAGGCCAGAAAAAAGTCAGCCACAAGAGCTGCAGAAACAGTATGAAGTGAAGGTGGCCAGTCTTTTAACCCCTATCCCCTGCGGTGGAGAACGATCCTAGAGAGACATTTCCTGCAAGTGGTAGCCTCCAAGGACATCTCTCACTCTATGGGGAAGCTGATTTCCCTAAACTTACATGCTTATATAATTATTGGTTTGGTTTTCAATTCTTCAGTGGAACCTCTGGTGACAGTATGTCAGTATGTATAAAGTAAGTGGTCACTTTGCAAGTTGTCCAGTTATAAATTCAGATCTTTACAAACTATAGCTGTTGTGTAGGAGACCTAGGCCTCTATTCGATGTTTAGTACAAATTCCTTTTAAAAATATATTTGTATTAGTTCCTTGAGGACTTTACACATGCATAGAATGTAGTTTTATCATTTGCCCCACTGGTTCAAATCCGTAACTCCTCCCAAATCCACCTTCCCACCCACTTCCAACTTCATATCTCTCTCTCTCTCTCTCTCTCTCTCTCTCTCTCTCTCTCTCTCTCTCTCTCAACCCATAGAGTCCAATTTGTGCTTCTCATGAACTTCTGTCGTGTCAGACACTTGAGCATTGTTAATCTACCAGGGACCAAATCTCAAAGAAAATGGACTCTCCCTACCCTGAAGCTATCAATTGCCAGCAGCTTCTTAGCTAGGAGTGGGAGCTTGCGATCGCCCTAATCCCCTCTGTAAATGATGCTTTTAAAATCTCCTTTAGGTCTGGGCATACAGTTCAGTAGTAAAGTGTTTGGCATTCAGATATGAGGCCCTGGATTCAGATTCCCAGAACCCATGAAAAAAGCTGGACTTAAGTGGATTAAAGACCTCAACTTAAAACCACAGACATTAACCCAGTTAGAGGAAAAAGTGGGGAAGAGTCTGGAACTCATAGGCACAGGAGACAACTTCCTGAACAGAACACCAACAGCCCAGGCCTTAACATCAACAATTAATAAATGGGACCTCATGAGGCTGAGAAGCTTCTGTAAGGCTGGTGACACTGTCAAGAGAACAAAGCGACAGCCTACAGACTGGGAAAAGATCATCACCGACTCTTCATCTGACAAAGGTCTAATATCCAAAATATATAAAGAACTTAAGAAATTAAACACCACCAAACCAAATAACCCAATAGAGAAATGGGGCGCAGAGCTAAACAGAGAATTCTCAACAGAGGAATATCAAATGGCTGAGAAACACTTAAAGAAATGCTCGACCTCCTTAGTCATCAGAGAAATGCAAATCAAAACGACACTGAGATTCCATCTTACACCCATCAGAATGGCTAAGATCAATAACTCAACTGACACCTCATGCTGGCGAGGGTGTGGAGAAAGAGGAACACTCCTGCATTGCTGGTGGGAATGCAAACTAGTACAACCACTTTGGAAAGCTATCTGGTGCTTTCTCAGAAAAATGGGAATAGGGCTTCCTCAAGACCCAGCTATTCCACTCCTTGGAATATACCCAGAGGATGTACTACCACACAACAGGGACATATGCTCAACCATGTTCATAGCTGCCTTATTCATAATAGCCAGAACTTGGAAACAACCTACGTGTCCCTCAACAGAAGAATGGATAAAGAAACTGTGGTACATTTACACTATGGAATACTACTCAGCTATTAAAAACAAGGAATTTCCAAAATTTGTGGACAAATGGATTGAACTAGAAATTGTCATAATGAGTGAGTTCACACAGAAGCAAAAAGAGCTAAATGGTATATACTCACTTATATCGAGACACTAGCCCAAGGTGTACGTCCCCATGAAAAACTGTACCTACCAGAATAATGGGTAAGAGGGGAGGACATCCTATTGAAACTTTAGGTGTGAGAAGCCTGGGAGAAAGAGGAAATGGAAGGATCCAGTGGGTCCTGGAAAACTACAGGCGAGTCTGGGCCCTGGGGTCCTCCACAAACTGTGGCAACAGCCAAGGAAAAAATAGGCAGTAAAAACCTTGAACCCCTACCCGGACTAGCCGATGGACATTCTCCACTGTTGAGTGGAGAAGAAGATCTAACTCTCACACAAACTCTGGTGCCCCATATTTGATCATGTCCCTTGGATGGAGATGCCTGGTGGCACTCAGAGGAAAGATAATAGGTCACCAAGGAGAGACTTGATACCGTATGAGCATATTCAGGGGGAGGAGATCCCCCTCAGACACAGACATAGGGGAGGGGAGTAGGGGGGGGAAGTGGGAGGAAGGGAGGGATGGGAGGATACATGGGATGGGCTAACAACTGAGATGTAATATGTATAAATTAATAAAAATGTATTTAAAAAAAAAAAAAGAAAAAAAAAAAAAAGAAAAAAGCTGGACTTGGTACCATGTGTCTATAATCCCAGGGTTCCTATCGTGAAATGGGCGGTAGAGACAGGTGAATCTAGGAAACTCATGGCCTGGCTAGGCTGGTATGTGCAGCAGTGATGAGACGGCATCTCATCCAGGGTCAATTGAGGATCAACACCAACACCAACACCCAATGCTGCACGCACACACACACACACACACACACACACACACACACACACACCATGTAAGGTAATAGGTGTATTAATCGGCTTGATTGTAGTAATCATCTCAGGATGTAAACATACATTAAAATAGCACATGGGGAATCATAAATACGTGTAATTTTTTTCTTGCTAATTAAACCT
This sequence comes from Acomys minous, assembly GCF_964271855.1. Classification (NCBI taxonomy): domain Eukaryota; kingdom Metazoa; phylum Chordata; class Mammalia; order Rodentia; family Muridae; genus Acomys; species Acomys minous. The sequence continues at coordinate 12,576,092 of NC_140496.1, forward strand.
CAATAAAACTGGAAAAACAAGACAAAACAAAGCTCACATCCTCTACAGCAGTCCCGTTCTTGATTCCAGATACAGGCTGCTGCAGCCTGCTGGAGCTAGCTTGTGTCTGGGGAACAGTCATAAAGGTAGAACAGACCCTGTCCAGGGTAGATGGCCCTTCATCTCCATCACACTGATGACTAACTTCCTAGTTACACTGCCATTGCTGGTACATCTGCAAAACACAGGAAGGGTTAGGAACAAGAACCAGTCAGAATCATGAAAAAAAAAAAAAGCCCAAAACTGTGATATCTTGGGTTTTGTTTAGGTCTTCGCTTTCCCAATTGTTCTGCCTTTATATTTTCTGCAGTGGTTAAAATTAGTGCCTACCAGAATGACTCTACACTCTACTGTATTTCCTTCAGGAAATTTATGGGACTTTCTAGGCTGTCACTCTTCTTTTAAAGAAAGGATATGGTTGCTATGAGGATTAAATACATATGTGATACATTAAGTCATATGCCTGGCCCCGAGAGAGTACACAATAGTTTGGATGTCATTGTCATTTCTGTTGTTAAAATATGCTAACGGTGAGTAGGGTAGATGCTTTTAGGTCTAGATAGGTGTTCTAAGTTGATAATGACAATATGTGATGGAGATTGATTTACATTCAGAAATTTAGATGCATCAAGATAGGAAAGATGTCTTCTTCAAGGCTGTCAAATACAAATAGCCAAAACACTAAGAATGTAACGTTTATATAATTCCTGATTGTGTCACAGTTCTTCTTGCCATAAGTAATCTATTGTATATATGTGTAATAATATAAATGTATATGTACAAAAATAAAATAATTAAAAAATAAATTTAAAATGTCCTAACAGTGGAGGTGCTTGTGATGATGGCACTGATGGTACTCATGGCAATGGTGATGGTGGTTATGCTGGCAAAGATGGTAGCGATGATGATGGTAGTGATGACAATGACAGTGATAATGATAATGGTGGCTGTGATGGTGATGATAGTAGTGGTGCTGGTAGTGGTAGTGGTGACAATGATGGTGATGGTCATGGTCATGATGGTGACCATAATGATGTTGATGATGATGAATCTCGTGGTGACAGAGGCGATGGAGATGGTGGTGACAATGACAGTGATGGTGATGAAGCTCATGATGACAGAGGCAATGGAGATGGTGGTGATGATGATGAAGGTGGCAGTAATGACGGTACAATAGCGGTAATGATAATGGAATGCCATTGATGGTGATGATGGTAGTGGTGTTAATGAAGATTATGGTGGTAGTGGTGACAATGACTTTGAGAGTAGTGTTGATGGTAGTTGTGGTAGTCATAAAAATGGTGGTCATGTTATAAGGGTTACATTAGTGGTAGGGAGAATACTGATGGCAGGGACTTTAATGATGACAGTAATGGTGGAGGAGGTAGCTGTGGAGAAAGCTGACACTGATATTCTTGAAACCAATCAGCCTCTCACGCACGGCCCTCCATTTCCATCACACTCTTTCTCTCCAGACTCTCCTACAAGCGTTATTCTCTTGGTGTCTCTATACAACTATTTCCTCCTTTCATCTATCTTCACGTAGATGTAGTCTCCTTTCTCTCCTGTACTCTTTACAAACCTAATTAATTCTAAGCACACTCCCATCTCACCTGAACCACTGTATTCAAACATTTCATTTGGAGTGGTCTATCTCTGCTGAGAACCGCCATGTTTTTGTTCCGATTCTTTTTCAGAATTGTGTATTCTACCATCTTCATTTGCCCCCCACTGTCCTCTGCTATTGTTAGCATATATGAGCCTGTGTAAACTATCCCCTGTGTAACACACACTTAAACAGCCTCTCCTGTTTAAACGTGCTCAGTTTAAAGGTGTCATGCATCTCCTGGAAGCTCCGCCTTCCCTGTGGACTACTCCAACTCCCTGAACTAAGCAGGCAGCGATGCTTCATGGGATTTTTCCCCCCATTATTCTTCCTCCTTTTGAACAAATAGTTGAGCCTTCAATTATACTTCCTTCATCACTCATGAAGTTTCCTCCCAAATTTTCCATTTTCTTTGACTGTTGGTCTCCCCCTCTGTCATGACTTGATACTAACACACGTTCTTCGTTTTCAGTTGATTGCCCATTCACACAGTGAAGGTCACATGCTAAAGAAATAAGACAATATACCCCAAAGCAATGCCTAACGCACACCATATATCAGTTGCTTGGTAACTATTACCCATAGGCATTAATGCTCTGCTTAACTATCTTAGGTGTAATCCAGTATCACCCTTACAAAACATCCTTATCCAACTTTTTTAGAAGCTGGAAGTCAAGGTGTCTCCAGACAGGTGACTCTAGGACAAAGTGACATCAGACAGGTAACTTCAGAGCAAGGTGACTCTAGTGAGAGTCAAGGCCACCTAGGGAGATCCCAAGACCTGTCAGAAAAGAGGAGGAACAAGGAAAGGTACAGTACATGGCGATAAGATCTGGAAAAATAAGAAAATTAGGCCCCGCTTAAATTACCTTTAGCCAGCATTAATCACGAACGATGCGGCATAAGATCTATTTTTATACCAACAGTAGAGGTCAAAGCCAATGGAGATTTTGAATGTTTTTTTTTCTTTCTCCTTCTCAAATTACTCAGGACTCCAAGTAGCAGAGATGACCTGTTGGTTTGCTGACTGGCTATTTTGGGCAAAGTCATGAGGCATAGACTTTTCTCTCCCCAGGACAGAGTAAGGTGATGCTCTGTCAACCACCTGGCCAATTTAGTTGCTGCTGACAGCTGATCCTAATAATGTGGTCAGCAAAGTCGGCTGGGGGCTCCTAGATGATCTGCTTTGGCTCCTGGGTTTCCCATACTGCCTGTCTCCATTGATCAGATATAATCGAATAATGGCTGGAATTGTACTTCTCGATGGGCCCAATAGGCCATTTCTTTATGACATGATCAAATTGGCCATAGCGCATTCAATTTGTTTTAATGGCCAACACAGATGCAATTAAGGAGATTGACTGTGCAGCCATCCAAATTGTCCATTAAGAAGGTGGCCAAAGCGACTGGACCAAATGCATGTACCACATGCACTTTCTTTTTAAGGATGTCTAGACGTGGTAGCACCTTTAATTTTCTTAAAACTCCCCTTAACTGATTCTGTTGGATGTTGACAATACACTTTTCTAGAATGAAAGAAAGCACACTTGGAAAATAAAGAGGATTTATTTATTTATTTATTTATTTATTTATTTATTAGAGTAATTCTGAACCTTCTGATGTTAGCGGGGTAAAATAACGTCAGTATTTCATTGGGGCTCTGAAGATTAATAAGGATGTGAGAAATTAAATGTATTGTGACAGCTGGCTACTAATACTCATTTTATGAGGTGAGATTTATCTTTGCACGTTAGCAGTACCCACCCGCGGTCAAGCTCTGTCTATAACATGTTCCTGCATCTCGTTCTGACCCACTGACAATTGACACTATCTCCTCCTACTCTGTGAATTCCACTCTGGGATGGAAATCTCCATGTAGGAATTTAGAAGGTGAAAAGTATGCTCATTATGTTAGTGAATCCAGTTGACCCATGAGTACCTGTGCATAGAACACGACACACATTTTGTGCCGGTTACCAGGGATGTCTCTACAGAGAGTCCGCGGGCTATGCCGCCATAGAAGAGAAGTGCTGAGGTGACTGAGGCCACTAGTCCAGCAGAAGGGGACTAGTTACTGCTACTAAAAGTAGGTAAACATTGAAAGCCACATGAGTAGACACATAGAGCTGGGCTCAACCTCCTTTTACCATTTTTTATTAAAAATCATTTTACTGAAGAAACTAGATAAACGTGGCCGCTCAAGTAAGTACTTGCTCAGTCCCAAACCCTACACAGCTCATGAACAGTTTGAATAACCACTCTGAAGCCCCCTAGAACTCCCCTTAGGAGTTAAAACTGGAAAAACAATGAGCTCCACACAACTTTCAGAGTGTCCTTTCTATGTGCAACCTTGGTGCATTCTGTCCTGCCCATCACCTGATATGGTCCTTCCTTCCTCTGCTTTGTACATGTTATTTTATAGCTACATGTTCATTTGTTTACCTACATACATGTATACATTTAGGCAAAGATCCACATATGAGGGAAATTTTAACTTTTTTGTTTATTTGTTTCTGAGATTGGGTCACCTGACTTAGCATTTTCCATTACAATAGATACATTTGTCTCTAAGTATTTTTTTAATCAATTATTATTTGGCAAAAGAGAAACATCAGGACAGTAACTAACCAATGCATAAATGAATCCAAACTTCTCTTCATGCCCCCAGACTCTTACCACAAGCAGCTAAATTGATGGCCTCTTAAATGGGTGCAGTGCTTTTGACTTTCAAAACATATTATCACCGAGGCCCCATTTCATTCATTAGGATTCCTAGGTAGGGTGTTCATCTGACCGTTTGAGTGACTTGTCAAAGACGTTCAGTGGCTAGTGACAAGAGGCGGGAGTGAGACAACTGCTTGAGAATTTGGGTCCTTAGCTGGAAAGCTGCACCCAGGTGAAGAAAAGCAATGACCCAGTCTTACCTGAAGTATCGCTCAGCATTGGAAGAAGCTGGGCATTTTAATTAAGATTTCTATTACCACGAAGGCCCCAAACAACTTGAGGTCCAGTGGTTTTATTTCAGCTTACAGTTCCACATTATAGTTGATCATCAAAGGAAGTCAGGGCAAGAACTCAAGGCAGGAACCTGGAGGTAGGAGCTGATGGACAGGCCATGGAGGGGTGTTCCTTATTGGTTTGTTCAGCTTGATTTCTTATACCATCCAGGACCACTTGGCCAGGGGTGGCTCCACCTCCTGTGAACTAGGCCCTCTCCCATCAATCATTAATCAAAAAAAAATGTCCCATAGACTTGCTCATAGGTGTTTCCAATGGGGACATTTTCTCAATTGGTATTCCATTTTCCAAAATGACTCTAGTTCAATAAAGCTGACTAAAAACTAAGACAACAGAGAACATCATCTACGCCATCTTCAGTGTCTTGGTTCTCCTGAACCCATGGTTGACAGGTACAATGTACCAATGTAGCCTTGGTTATTCACCAGTTGTAGCAGCGCTCCTTATGGGTACAGATGTAAGAGAATGGCTGTGCCTACCTCCTGGGTCAGGTAGCCCTGTTAGTTCCTTCCTGGGGTTGCTGTCTTACCTGTTTACCAGTGTATACTGATGGGACCACCATGGTGAGTAACACTGGGTAAAGACTTGTTCAATGAATAAGGAAGGAATAAACAAGATAAAAAAATGCCCAGTGCCTAGCAGGGGTTCATATATAATGAATGTACTTATTTGCAATAACAATATTAACAAAAGGATTACATAAAAGGGAGCCTTTTGTTGAAATAATTTTATTGAAATCCATGTGAAATACATAACATAGTATTTACTCTTGGTGTTGCTGAGTCATTACTATTTATCATCATCATCATCATCATCATCATCATCATCATCATCATTTTAAAGATTTGAGACTTTCCTAAGAATCAAATATGAAAATGGAAGAGAAGATTGGGATGTCATCATATGTATAAGGTTTTTTACACCCAACTAGACTATGGAAGCAATAACCATGATGTTTCTATGTGGTCTATTATAGAAACTGAAACATAGACTAACACATGGTCATGCTTGTTGGGACTTAGTAGCATTCTACTTTTCTCCGTTGTGTGTGAGTTGTTTTTTTTCAGAGTTAGCATGGCTCAGCAAGGTGCTACTGTTCCTCCCTCTATGGTGTACAACATTCCTTAGGGATGCCAGAGTGATTCCTGAACATTAGGATGATTCTAGTTCCTGCCCAGCGGGTTGAGGATAAAGCCAGGACTCGCAGCAGGGACTAAGTACGCATCTATGAATTATGAAAAGATCAGACAAGATAAAAATCACAGGTCTGATGTTTACCGGGGCTTCTTCACCTGCCTTGTCTCAAGACAAAATCCTGGATGCACAAACCATCTTGGTTGCAATCCTCTGATCAGGAGCCCTTTGAAGATGTACTGCCTATCATCGGCCGCTCTCATGTTTGTGGTCCTAAGTGAGTGCTTCCTGTTCTGTCCTGCCATCTACCTCCCCTGTGTCCCATCCACCAGGCTCCCAGTTGTCCCCATTGATAATCTACAGTCAACTTGATAATACCTGTGAAACAGGAACCAACTTACCAACCCTTTTCCTTTCATATAGGGACATAATTAGCCAGATGATGGAGCTCTTTAACATGAAAGAAAACACTAAAAAAATATTGATTTTCTACAAAGCCATAATACTAAATGAATCATTCCAAATTGCAGTAGGGACTAATTTAGGGGGAAATTTCATAAATCTAACACTGAGTAGAGTCCCTTTTTTAAAAAAAGGTCTAACAAAAATTATAGATATGCATGTCGATCATTAAAGTATTCATTTTGGATTTCTATTAATAAAGTATAAAGACTTGTTACTAGAGCAGGCAAGTCACTCCCTTTATTAATTTGTTAGATAAATGGCTCCTGTATCTTGAAACTTTAAATGAAATGGAATTCACTAATCCTAATTGCTTTGCTTTCTACTGGTATTTTTTCCCATTAGTTCAGCATGTTTTTTTTTCTCTCTCTCTCTTTCTTTTCCACTTGAAGAGAGGAGCCTTCTTCAACTTAAAGCCTTAGGGTATACTTCATGGGTTTATTAATTATCAGGTATTCATTCAGAGGGGTTAATTAAGCAATAACTTTCTGTTGACTGCAGTATACAAAGAATAAAAGGCTTGACTTCGCCTGCTGATGAAGCACTCCTGGCCGTAGCTTCATTTGCGTTCCCTTGGTTGGAGGAAATAAAAGTCTTTGGCCAGTTCTAGTGTTGGCTCAGATCAGTAGAAATTAGTTACTTAAAACCCAAGCCCCCTTGAGAGCACACAAAGGGAAATATATATTATATATATAATATTTTTATTTATATGTAATATATATTATAAAAATGTATAACATATTCTTCCTTTCTGTCAACTTTTCAAGAAACCCTCCCTTCCCATCAAGCAAACAAAGAAAAAGAAAGTTCTTGTCTCTCCTCCTATAGGGAGTTTGGTAGACATGAAATAAGTCAATGTGATGACCTCACACACTGGGCAGGAACAGTGCCAATTCACAAGGAAACCAAGGAAGTTTTTTTTTTTAATTCTTGCAATGGCAAAATGTATTTACTTAGGTCCATACTTGGTCCCTGTTGTTCTGCCAACTGAACCCTTCCATGATGGTAGGGTCTTCCAGAGTTGATCAACAATACATGCAGGAAAGGAGGGAAGACGTGTGCACTCTGGAAAGCTCTGTTGTTAGGAGGAATCAAGACAAAGTAAGCTTAAAGTTGGCTTCTGTAGGTGCTTCCCAGAGCAGAGGTAAAATTGATTACACAGGTGAGAAAACAAAATAACAAGCAAGCAAACAAACAAACAAACATTAAAAAGGGGTTTATGGGTCCAGACATAACGTTATCTGAAAATCTAATAATAAAAATTCATAAAAGCCAGGATTTCTAGGACCACAATCCCATTTCCTCCAACTCCACCATTTGCCAAAGCAACTGAAAGAACAGCACCTGGGAAGATGTTACACTTCTGAAAACTGTTAATGGTCATCTGAACTCAGCAGAGTCTGAGAACCTGTCACAGCCAGTTGGATCCTCAGGAGACACAATGACCAATGCTATATCCTGCATGAGATCCTGAAACAGAAAAAGGACATTAGGCTAAAAAAAGAAAAAGAAAAAGAACTAAGGGGAATTCAAATAAATTATAGACTTCAGTTAATAAGGATGCATTGACATTAGCTCATTGATTTCCACAAGCACACCACACTAAGAGGTGAATAAGAGGGATGCATGCAGGGTTAGGGCAAGAGTGACATGGGGACTTTGTACTATTTGCTCATTGACTGCATGCCAAGCTCTCTGTGCCATGCTCAGGTTAAGAAGGTCTCCAACAGGGTAAATGCATTATGATTAGCATTTGGAGGGATTGTTTTCTCCTTTGAGATGTTTATAATCTACCATTGGAGCCCATCTGACCAGTAAGACTATCTATTACCTGAGAGCTCCTGTGGTACTGGATGACCCTAGAGCCATCCAAGGGACATGTCCCTCCTATGGCCATTGCCAGAGAACCAGTGAACCCATAACTTCTAGAGTGGATCATTTTTCAAAGTCCTTATGCTTTGACCACACCTCCCACTAATAACTGAGTGGAAAAGGCTGCGGGGAGTGGGTGGGTGGGCGTTAGAAAGGCTGCACACCCACAGGTATGGAAACATCCAGAATGATTTGCTAAGTGGCTGTGCTGTGCTACCTTCCAGGTTCAGAGCAGGTGCCCACTTTCTGGATAATTGCAGTCTCCTGGCCATCAGGGAGGTAATTCTACTGCAAAGGAATGCTAAAATCCACCAATAGAACAGTCAGTGGAGTGCCCTAAAAGGATCTGCAATCCCCCATGTGAGACAAAGGAAAGGATCTAGAAGGCTCAGGCTCACATGCAAAGTCGCAGCAGTACACAGTGCCAGGGCCCCTGCCATGAACCTGCAACTGTTGTCCCCGTAGTTCTTTTATCCCAGGCCTACTAGAGGAAAAGCAAAGCCCAATTCAGCATTGAGGAGAACAAAGGAGAAGCAGTTGTGACCAAAGACTATAAATGCCTGTCTTAAGCGACCACAAGGGACAAGGCTGTTTGGTGAGTGCACTTACCAGATGGCTGGGGCTGTCAGCTGCTTCCAATCAAACCTTGCACCACTGAGTTGGTGCATCCTACACACTCAGCAGGATTCTGCTGATTGGTGGGGTAGGGGGCAGACGCCTTCGTTCGCTACATACCTAGAAAGTGTGCTCTTGGGGTTTGGAAGGCTGAATCCAAAACCAACTAGAAAGAATCAGAAAAGGGAAAGCGGGATACTGAAGACAGTGCCCTGTCCCAGGCCATGTGTGTTGTTTCAAGTTTATGGTGTGAGAGGGAAGGAAAGGAGAGAAACGGGTTCTTCAAGTGCCTGTGGGCAGAAGAGGCAGGGAAGGGGGGACGGAGGAGATGAGGAGCAGACTGGATTGAAAGGAGTAAGAGAGAAGGCCAGGACGAAATGAGCCCAACCGGGCAGGGAATCTTCCAAGTGCTAAAATCCAACTCATACAGGGGGAGGTAATCCCCCTCAGGAACAGTCATAGAGGAGGGGAATAAGGGGAAAATGGGAGGGAGGGAAGAATGGGAGGATACAAGGGATGGGATAACCATTGAGATGTAACAAGAATAAATTAATAAAGGAGAAAAAAATTTCAAAAAAAGAAAGAAAGAAAGAAAGAAAGAAAAATAAAATCCAACTCATTATGGTTAGTATTATTTTTTGCAATTTTTGTTGTACTCATCTCAGGTATGAAGATACACAGTGTATTTATTCCTATATGTGTATGAATCTTAAACATATGGGTTTATTCTCATATGTGCATATATGCATATATGTAAACATAAATTTCATACAGAAAATGAAACTGGAAAGCACACTTTAGTTGTAGTTGGAGAATATATTCTCCATGCTCTAGTTCCCTTAAAAGATGAAATGATTTCCTTATAAAGGAATTAACAGTGAGATGCTGAGGAGGTGGCACCGACAGTTAAACACGTGCTGTGCAAGCATAGGGACCCGAGTTCAGATCCCCCAGCACACACATAAAAAGCCAGGCAGGGTGGCGCGAGCTTATTCTCCAAGCCCCTGTGAAACAGGGATGGGGAATCCCTGAGGCCCGTTGGCTGCATAGTTTAGCAGAATTGATGAGCTTCAAGGTCATGGGAAGAGCCTGCCTCAAACAATAGAGTGGAGAGGGCTTGAGGATCTCATGTAACCTAGCTTATACACACACATAGAAAGGGGAGGGTAGAGGGAGAGGGAGGGAAAAAGAGAGAGAAGGGGAGATGAGGGAGAAAGAGGAAAGAACAATGGAAAAAACAACTATTTTTTTCAGAAGAAGGAATAGTGTCAAGGAGAAATGAGAAACTTTCTATTGTTTCCACTGAACATGTCTCTACTTAACTTTAAAATTACCCTGCCTCCAAACCAAATAAGAAAACACGACTCCCAAGCTTTACCCATAGCTCAGGCTGCATTTGAGCACCAGCACAAGGATGCTAGGAGAAACAGAGTGTGTGCTGGAGATGCCCAGCCAATGGAAATCCCACTGAACCTCCTGGATATTTTTCAACTTCTCCCTGGTAACAGATTATCTGTCTTCCTGTCTGCACACGGGGACAATGGGTTGCTTAATACAACACTCCGAACACTGCAGAGGCCCTGAGTAAGAAGTGTCCCCCATAGGCTCTTGTAATTGAACGCTGGGCTCCCAACTGGTGACTCTATACGGGTAGCTATGAAACCTAGGATCAAGTTCTGAGAATTCACAGCCTCCCTCCACTCCCAGTTCACTCTTTCTGTTTTGTGTTTGTGGTTAAAGACGCGATCCCCTGGCTGTCTGCTCCTGTCATATGCTGTCCTGCCTCCTCTGCTCTTATGGATTTTCCCTCTTGAACCATAGGCCAAAATAAACTTTCTTTTTTGGCCTTGGTGTTTTATCACAGCATCAGGAAAGTAGCTAATAAAAAGCCTTGACATTTTCTGCAGCCCTTCATTGTGACAGAGCCATGTACACTCAGCGGTATCCTGGAGCGACCAGACTTCTTCCCAGCTGCATATCACATCACACCCAGCAGACAGATCTGTTCCTACAAGACACTCATCCGAAAGGAAAGGCAAAAGTCTGTGATGGAACACGTCTTTTATAGCTGTCCTATTCCAAACCATTCCAAGCAGCAGAGGGTGTTGGATTAGGGCTCAGGGTTTTTTTTTTCTTGTTGTCCAACTTCTGCACAGATCACACAGACATTAAATTAAGGCCCAGAAATTGCCTTATAAATGTAAGTAAAGGGAGCAGTTTTGATGGTGCATGGTTTCTAAGCCCTGAGATTAAAGCCTTTAAAGATTCTTTTTTCCTCCTATCTATTGCATAACAGTTCACTGGGCAGAGGGAGGTTTACAAGACACCTCCTGGCACTGGGTCATCCTTCCTTGTCGCCTTCCTAGGCTGCCCAGCTCCTAGCTTGCCGCACTCTTTTCCTCATGATGCCTAGTCTGGCAGCCCATGAAATTTTTACTGTTGAGGTCTGGATGATGGTGAGGGAGAAAATTAGAAAAAGCTCAAGTACAACCAAGTACTGGGCAGTTGTTGGGAAAGGGAAACTAATGTGGGAAGCACCTCCTCCCCGACAGGCCTGTCTTCTATGACCCCATTGTAAAAGCACCACCAGGAAGAATTTGAGTCCTGAAAATGGTGAAGTTCTATTTCAGGAGAGCGTGAACCTAAGCCTTGCAAAGAGTGGGGCTGTAGGGAGAAAGAAGGCACTGGCTTCCTGGATTTGGGATGGAACGCTGCCTTCCAAGACCAGTCCAATTTGCTTTGCCCAGAAGTGACTGGAATTCATGCATTTTTGCAGCCAATGGTTAATGGTTAGAAATCCATCCATAAAAAAAATGTGGTCAGTAAGCTATAATTTTCCCTCTTGAAGATTGCCTCATTGTGTAGAGATTTTTGCTTTGGTTATTTGTTTGTTTATTTTTTTAAAAAAACAAATTCTGATGAGATACTAAAAATAACATGAGGCTGATTGTTGACCAGGGTGGCTAAGTGTTTCTAAATCGGGGATTCAATGGATTTGCTGCCATTAAATGTGAACTTTCTCTGGGAGGGAGAATGTGGGGCCAGGAGGGCCAGCATGCAAACATACTATTCTGTTTGTTTTGTTTCAGTTCTTTCCCCAAAGCTTCAAGCAAGCCAAAGACATTTTAAAAGTGGCAGAATCCAAGTGTGTCTTTCTAATTCATACCTGGGTGCCTTAGACCTAACAAAGTACTTAAGCAATGACAAAAAAATATGCACAGGGATGGATGCATAAGGAATGATAGAATTAAGTGTGCGCTCTCTCTCTCTCTCTCTCTCTCTCTCTCTCTCTCTCTCTCTCTCTCTCTCTCTGTGTGTGTGTGTGTGTGTGTGTGTGTGTGTGTGTGTGTCTGGGTGTATGTGTGTGTGGGTGAGTGTATGTATATGCATGTAGGTGCATATATATATACATGTACCTATGTGTGGCAAGATAGAAAACACACTTTTTTTTGAAATACAGTTTCTCATTGGTCAGGGACTCAACAATTTTTTTCTAGATTGTCTATTCGGGAGGCCCCAGGGATCCTCCTGTCTCCACCTTTCCATGCTGAGATTACAAAAATGTGTCGCCACACTTCGCATTCTTTTTTTTTTTTAAAGATTTATTTATTATGTATACAGTGTTCTGTCTGCATGTACAGAGGGCACCAGATCTTATTACAGATGGTTGTGAGCCACCATGTGGTTTCTGGGAATTGGACTCAGGACCTTTGGAAAAGCAGCCGGTGCTCTTAACCTCTGAGCCATCTCTCCAGCCCCCCACTTCGCATTCTTATGTGGGCTTTGGGAATCAAACTCAGGTCCTCCTGCTTGCAAGGCAGGCACTCTACCAACTGAGCCATCCTCCATCCACTCCAGTTATTTCTTTCTTCAATAAACAAGATGCCATTACCTAGAAACTGGCCAAACGACAGCAGGGGCAACTTAGGTCCAGGAGACCTTTGGGCTACCTCTGGCCTCTGTGAGCATCTTCTTAAATAACCTGTCAGAGTTATCCCTTATTTTTGCAGAAGAGGCAGGTTGTAGAAGCGTTTCTACACTTGCCTGGTCCTGACAATCACCTGTGTTGCTTAGTAAGAAAACCCACCTTCCTATGGATCTCCACTTCAACCGAGTGTTAGGCTCAACTGGGGAGCTCTTAGAACTTCTGATGACCAAGCTGTTTCTGGACCAATTCCATCAGAAACTTGGGGCGTGGGTTCCAGGCATCAGTAGCTCTAACACTCCCCAGGTGGCTCACAGGCGCAGCCAAGTTTGAGGACTACTGTGGAGGCTGTGATTCAGCAGTCTTTTTAAGGACCTCTGAGGGGACAGGAGCCACAAGCTCTCCAGGAAATTCTTACACGCATGAAGCAATCTCAGAAATACAGGTTGAATATTTCTTAGCCAAAATATGTAGGACCAGAGATTTATTGGGTTGGGGATTTTTTTCTCTAGATTTGAAATATTTATCAATACATAATTAGGTGTGTTAGGGATGAGGCCCAAAACTGAAGATGGCATTAATTTTTATTTCATAAAGAACTGAGTACCCTAGTGTGGAAGTGATTTTAGACAACATTTTAAGATAGTTTTGTGCTTTAGGTTCAATTTCCCTGTATGAAATTGTCCACATTTGGCATGATGCCAGTACACAGAAAGTTATAAATATCAGAGGACTGGGAATTTTGAATTTGTAGATTAGGAATGACCAAACAGACCAACAATGTTTCTGAAAGGTAGGTAAAAATGTCTTATAAGACTGGCCAATCAAAACTCACTCTCTTGAGCATGACAGGCAGTTCAGGTGCCTACCTAATCAAGTTCTTCCAATCCCACGCTGTCACCTGGGGGAATCAAATGACTATCATTTGATTGTGGGTGGTGTCCCTTCTGAGAACACATAAAGATTGAGGAAGGCATATTTATCACCTTACATAGTAAAACTGGGGAACAAGAAAAAAGAACTGTGAAGGGTACCCACAGAGAAAAAAAAAGAGGTCCACAGGAAGACATGGGTGGAGAGAAAATAAGATGGAGGAGATCATTGAATTTCCCAAAGCCTTCTTTTTATTCCCGGCTCCAATCTTTATAGATTATTTCCTACTCTGGTCTCTTCTATAAGACAAGGAATGAACACTGTTTCCTAGAGGTGAGCCTGCAACTACACTATGTGTCTGATTATGTTTGTATGTGTGAGTGTGTATGTATATGTGACTGTGTATTTGTGTGCATGCCGAAGGGTGTGTGTGTGTGTGTGTGTGTGTGTGTGTGTGTGTGTGTGTGCATGACTGAAAATGTGTGTGTGAGTGTGTATGCATACCTGAGTGTGTGTGTGTGTGTGCATGACTGAAGATGTGTGTGTGTGAGTGTGTATGCATACCTGAGTGTGTGTGTGTGTGTGTGTGTGTGTGTATGACTGAAGATGTGTGTGTGAGTGTGTATGCATACCTGAGTGTGTGTGTGTGTGTGTGTGTGTGTGCATGACTGAAGATGTGTGTGTGAGTGTGTATGCATATCTGGGTGTGTGTGTGTGTGTGTGTGTGTGTGTGAAAAGCATGATTTCCAGTTCTCTCAGGTAAAGACTTAAGGATGAAATTACTAGATCATATGTAAGAAAATTGTTTATTTTACTCAAGTGCCAGACTGCTTTACACAGTGGCTATACTGCTTTACATCTGTACCAGGCAAGGATGAGGGCTGCAAACACTCCTGTTCTTTGCCTTTCAAGTTGCCAATTAAGTTTCTGAAAGTTATTTTCAATATCTTAATGCATAGGGAGTGGCGTCTCACTGTGATTTTTAACTAGAGCTTACCTATGACTAATGATACTCTGCATCTTTTCACGGCCACATTCATCATCTCTGTATCTTCCTTGATGAAGTATCTATTCAAATGTTTTGCCCATTTGTATGATGCTGTTTTCTTATTACTGACTTTTGAGCAGTCTTTATAGATTATCTATACTAATCCTTCATCAGATATGAATTTTGCAAATATCTTCTCATAGCTTGTGGCTGGCTTATTCATCTTAACATTGCCCTCTGAGGGGAAGAAATTTGTAATTTTCATGCAGCCCAATTTGTCAATTTTTACCAAATACAGTGTAACTTCTTGTGTTGAATTGAAAAAAAAATCTGTGTTCACGCCAAAGCTTTCTTGCATCCTTGAGTTTTTTGCTTTACACACAGTGGCCTATGATCCAATTTCAGTTTCTTCTTGCATGTGGTATAAGGTATGTACTAATATTCATTTATTTTGCACAAGAATGCCCAATTATCGCAGCACCATTTATGGCAAAGATTATTTCCATGATTGACTCATAATATATAGTCCTATTTCTTTAGTTATTTTTAGCTGTTGCCCCAGGCCTGGAAACATATGCCTAAAAGTTTTTTCATTCAACCTGCAAATAACTCTTTTAACTCTTCATGGTTAAGAATGGAACCCCCTTATGATGTAAATGTCCAGCCTCCCTTCAAGAATCCTCTTTTTTGGGGGGTTCCCAGAACTCTTTGGAAGCTCCTGTCCTGCTTACCAAGGACAGCCACATTTTATTTTGAGTCCACAGTGTATTATGGAACAGAAGCTCTCTGCCTTCCCCAAGAAATGGGTAATCTCTATTGGAGCTGGTGTGGGTTTTGGGTCTCAGAGTTCCTTCATTGTGCTCCTTCATCTACAGTGAGATTTTTATCTTTCGATTGCCTCAGCCTTAATGTGTCCACATCTTTGCCTGCTTATTAATAAGCATAAACCCCTCCAAACAGGTTTATGATTTTGTGAAGGGAAAGGTCCAAAGGAGGGCTTCTTCCCCTGATGTGTCAGGGGCTGTCGTTGCAGACGTGGGAGGGCATTCCCTCTGGCATCCTTGAACACAGTCTTTTTTGTGGGTGTGAGAAGGGGTTCTGGTTGAAAAACTCCATGAGGAGATATGCTATGCCTTTGCCCACATACTCTCATGTGAGCCAATAGCCAATCTTTAGCAATATGTTACAGATTTGAAGACAGTTCATCCTTTCCTGAGGATCCTGGGGGTTCCATCTTGTATCTCCTTGTTAAAAACAGACAAACAAGCAAACAAACAAAATCAAACAAACAAACAAAAACCCCAATCAAACAAAACTTCTTTTTACATGGGAGTAGGGTCACATGTTTTCCTGGACTCTCAGCAGTCAAATGGGTTCAAGGAAAGTTAGGAATTTTAGTTCAATATAGTCCCTGGTAGAGTAGAATGGTGCCCTATATTGTGATGGATGCTAAACTTCCTCTTGACACAAAGCCTCCAAGCTTCTAGCAAATACTTCTCTCCCCTTTGGACACCTATAGCACATAGTTCAGATCAACAGGCTGGACGAATATTCAGCTTGCCCCTCAAATAAGGAGGAATATTAAGCTCACCTCTTACACAGGTATTGAGGTGTTGCTTGACTGACTGAACCACGAGAAGTATTTGTAAATACGTGTATAAACCCATAAATCTCATTTGTGACAGTACCTTCTATTTTGAGGCAAACCTCAGCTTGGAATTATTCTATTGTATTTTTAATGCTTGGGTTTCTTAGCATTCTAAACTACAGAAAAATAATGTGGCACCTGTATTATCTTCTACAGACTTCTGTAATAGATCACATGAGACAGGTGGTCTAAAATAAGATATCCAACTGCTTAAAGTTCCAGAGAGCATTCCACGATTAAGGCATGGGCAAAGTTCAGAGGCTCCCAGAGGACAAAGCCCACCTTTCTCTCAGCTAGTGATTGTCATTTCCCTTGGTGTGCTTGGCTTGTGACAGCATCACTCCAACTTCCACCTCCATCTTCTTGTTCTCCTCTTCTCTGTCTCTGTATCGACTTCTTATCCTACAAAAGCATCTTTTAGTAGTGTTATATTCTACCCTAAATCTAAGACCCCTTTCCCTTGACAGTGTCAATATTATCTGCTATATTCCTTCTTAATAAAGTTACCTTTATGGTGTCTGAGGCTTGAGAGTAAGTGGACACAAACCATATATATGGTTTATGGATTTTTATGGTGTGTGTGTGTGTGTGAGAGAGAGAGAGAGAGAGAGAGAGAGAGAGAGAGAGAGAGAGAGAGAGAGAGAGAGAGAGAGAGAGAGATGTGTATGTTATATTTTTCTTGTGGCCTATAATACCACTGCCCCATGTTTAACAGGTCACAGGAAGCACATTGTTTATACGAGTATTTATCTTGAGTCCCCCACCTCCACTCCATGAACTGAAGCCTAGGGGAGCTGGTGGTTATTATGATTGGTGCCTGACAATTTTCTAAGTTTTACCTGAAACAGCGTGGCTTAATCAACTTAGCCATTTGCCAATGCTTGTTCTGATATGGCATGGTCTGGCCTACCAAGGTGTTTTCAATCCACCTTCAATGAACTCTAGATTGATCTGAGATCTCAAAGTAAAATGGCAAGATCACTGCCGTAAAACTCATGGAAAACTGAGACAAAACTGAAGCAAGAGTAATCCATGACACGAAGTCATCTTACTGGTGAACATAGCCATCCATTTCTGTGAGGGAAGACAAACTCTTTTTACTTGTTTGTTTGTGTTTTGCTTTTATTATTATTGTTTTGTTGTTTTAGTTTATCTTTGTCTGTTTTGTGTCTGCTGTTAATGGAATGAGCCACTGAGGCGCCATGATGATTCACAAAACTTAATTTTAATGTTCAAAGAGTTAAGAACCGTGTTCATTTCTCAGTCAGCCCATTATTTCTCTGCCTCACTTTCCCAAGCAGCTACAGAGAAATAATGCTGCTTGCCATCTGAGAGTGCCATCCTGAAGAGTCTGTTAAGTGTGGAAATGTGGGGAAACAGGGAAAATGTGCTTTGATAAATGTCAATAACCTGTGACGTCATTGTGTGTGTGTGTGTGTGTGTGTGTGTGTGTGTGTGTGTTTATGCGTGCATGCAGGCATGAGGCAGAAGGCTTTTCATAGAAATGTCAAAGCTCATGTCTGGACTGCAACCAGATCTCTTGACACAGGAATCAGCATCTGAATACACAGTGCACCACACTATCGCCCAACACTCCTGTCTCAGCCTCCCCACTGCTAAGATTATGGTCACAAGTTACTGTGTGTTTTGCCCACTGAACCATCTCCCCTGTGACACCATCTTGATGGCCAATGAACCAATAAACCACTTCCCACGTGGAAGAATAACAATGCTTTGGGCTATTTTTCTACCCATATAAAAATGACAGTGACAAAGCGTTCCAGTATAGACGTCAGGAGCAGTGGATGTCCCACCACCTAGTCATGTGGCCTTCAGTTACACAGCTTGTCCCTCTAGGCTTCAATCTCCTTAAAGAGCAAGCCAACCATGGCACGAGTTTTTAATATCTCTGAGCCTCTTTAAGTGCATGTGTGCATGGTTTTGTTGTGGTTAGCAGCGTAAGTGCCAGGAAGCCTTCAGATTTTCTTCTCATGTATCCTAGAGCCTCACCAAACCTTTTCTTAGTTCGGCGAGCAGAATGGTCACACTCCAGATGATAAAGGTCTACATTTGCCAGAAAGGAAGATCAAGATTTGAAGGTGAAACAGACCGAAGAATATATGAGGGTTTTTTTTCCCCAGTGAAGAGAGGATTTGAGGTCTCCGTCTTTTTAAGAGCAGCTGGCCTGACCCCAAGCCTACTGTCACACCATCCAGTGTTTACGGCCACTTCAAACCCTCCCAAGCACGCATTTCACAAAAGCGGGCCTGTCCAAATCCCCTGTGATGTCTCCAAAGGGAAAGTACAGAGTCAATAATCAGGGCCGTGCCTACATGCAGTTAATTCTCTGGTCCTCTGTTCCCTTCCGAGCTCATATATACACGTGTGCATGCACGTGCGCACATACTCACATAAACACAGCAGTAAATATATATACTGCTGTTTAATACACTAAGAGGTAAAATTACAGTTACAGCATTGTAAAGCTGTCTGCCACACAAGCGTGTGTGTGTGTGTGTGTGTGTGTGTGTGATAAATTTTAGCGTCTTTCCTTAAGGTCCTAAATCTTTAAAATGCAAAGAAGTGATTGGTTCTGAGACAATTAAGCAAATTCTGTTCATAGGCCAGATACGTGTTTTGCAGGCCCGGCTAGTGGCTTATAAAAACAGGAGCCCTTTCTCAAACACATTGGTATTTCAGAACTGCAAAGGCAGAACATTCATGGGAGTGTGAGACCTGTGCATGCATGCTGGTAGACGCCCATGACACCAGTCTGTAGCCATGAGAATAGGCCGTGCTTGGAGTTTGTGCCATTTCTTGGTGACTCAATATCCTGATAAGTGTTGATGGAGGCTCTTGGATCAAGACATTAGGGTGACTTTGATGTTAGAGATATGGTGGGTTATTTCTGCTGGACCAGGAACTAGCTAGAATACCAACACTGTGCCATTTGGATTTTTAACTCCCACTTACTAACTCCAGGCAGTGCACACCCACAACAGAAGAGGCTTGCTCATTACTGGAGGGTGATGTGCATGTGCTTGGGCAGAACTGTCTACAAAACTGTGTCCAAACTAAAAGTCACTACAAGCTGTTGTTCCTAGGGTGCATATGAGCCTTTAAGGGCTGACGAGTGTTTCTGTTCTTTTACCTGCAATGGGTTCTTTTCTTAAATGGGAAAGAGCCTTTGTTAGAAATTTCCTTCACAGCTGTGTTGGATGCATCACCTGGGAGTGAAAACCAGAGGCAAAGGGACAGAAAGAGAGGAGGGGAGAGGAGGGGAGAGGACAGGAGAGAAGGGGAGGGGAGAGGAGGAGGGGGGAGAGCAGTAGAGGGGAAAAGAGGGGAGGGGAGGGACAGGAGAGGAGGGGAGAGGAGGGGAGAGGAGAGGAAAGAAAGGGAGGAGGGGGGAGAGGAGAAGAGGGGAAAAGAGGAGAGGGGAGGGGAGGGAAGAGGAGGGGAGAAGAAATGAGGGGGTGAAGGGGAGATGGAGGGGAGGGGAAGTGAGGAGAGGCTAAATGAGGTAGATGATCTGAGGGGAGGGTCGGCGAAGGGAGAGGGGGGGGAGGGAAACAAAAGACCTAGCTTGAGTTTTAAGAGTTCCCTGGCTGCTTTTCCTGGGTGAGACAGTCAGTAGTTTGGCAGCAGCATCCAGAAGCTAGACTAGAGGCTCTACTGTTCTCATTGGTCGGCCTGTGGCTGTTGCTAAGCAGACAGACCAATGGCATGCAGAGCTGTTGGGGCTCCTCCCTTCTGGGTGGAGCCAGGCTAGTCCCAGTCCACCATTCCTGAGGCTAGTCTGAATGGAGGTTGGCCCAGGAGGCCTCATCTGTGGGACTGGTTCCACCTCCCCCTCCCCCTCCCTCTCCCCCTCCCCCTCCCCCTCCCCCTTCCCCTTCCCTTTCCCCTCCCCCTTCCCCTCTCCCTCTCTCTTCTTTTTGGAATCTTCGCCTTCGGTCACCTTTTTAGAGCCTGGAGGGCTCTAACTCTGTGCCTGGCATCTTTTGGGTTTGATTTTTCATATGTTCCCAAGTTTGTGATTCAGGTGTGTGCTTTATGTTTTAATAACTCTATTTACTATATGAACTCTCCTGAGAATACCCACTTAACATCTCCTACACTTCTGTCTTAACTATCAAAACTTGAATCTTTACACCATAACCAGAGACAGAAACCCACATGGGTGGAAAGAGAGAGGGGAGGAGGATGCAGTATTTAGCATCAAAGGGTAATTTCCTTGCTTCCAAACAGGGCTTTGGTTTATAAAATGAAAATTTACCAGAGTAGAAAGAGACCCCCACCCCACCCCAAGATACAATATATACAGATGGCATTGGGTATTTTGATCAATATTGATAATAACCATCATTCTTTGGGGACATACAATGTGGCAAATACTGCACATGCCATGCTCCATCTTACTTAAAGCTTGTTATATAAATGAGTAAATTGTGGCACAGCAGTGAAACAGCTGTACCAGACGGCAAGGCTGAAGCAGGCCTTGAATCTGACACTAGCCCCAAACCTGGAATCTCACTTCTCTGTGCAACAGTTCTGCTGTGGGCCCTGTGCTGTGAGGATTCCTAAGTCCCTTCCCCGCCGGGAACGGAGCGGAGTAAAGTCTGTGCTGGTGGCCATCCCACTCCATGCAATCCTAAGCATAGACAGCAGTACTCAGTGTGAGCAAGGTTGTCACCCTTCACCTTGTCTACCAACTCTCAAGTTGGGGTACCTGCTAAAAACTCCATGTTACATGTGTCTTCCCCAAGAGCCTGAAGAGATGAGGAACTTGTGTTTCTTTCAGAGTGAGCCTCATTTTCATCTTACAATGCACGGTCACCAGAGGCAGCTGGTTTGGTTGTGATGTGACCAGGACTGCATGACTTGTGTGTCTAACACCTAGAATCCAGTTCTTCATAGATGGCTGCTAATGCAGTCCTCTAAGATGGGACTTGAGACTTCGAGCAAGCTTGATGTGACCCTGGGAGCCCTATTCTAGCTGTGTGAGTTGTCCAGATGAGCACAAGAAAAGGCATTCATTTTAACTAGGAAGCTAATTTTTCTTCCAATCCATTGTGTTATAGCTTAAGCATTGTGGTGTTTAATAGGAGGCAAAACGATGGAAACTTAGTTACTAGGAGGACACTGAAGCACCGAGATGCAAGTCTCTGTTCGAAAGCCACATAGTGATACAGTGCTATATATGTATATATATATATCTGTCCTGTTGCTTCCCCACTGTTTAGTCAGTGTTTTTACTCTCTGCTGTTCATAAAAGAGTTTGAAGTTTTCAACATAAAACATCATGTTTTTAAAATGCAAGAGCTAGAAATGCACACCAACAAATTAACAAACAAATAAAAAAGCATGTGAGTGGGAAATGAAATCTCTTCTCCTCTTTGTTTGGAAGCTGCCTGACATGTGGCCCTCAGCCAGGAGCAGGCTTGGACAGTGGAGAAGCGGGCTCGGCTTGGCTTGTTTCTACCTGGCAGCCATCTACTTGCCCCCTAGCCTCAGTTTTGGGTCTGGTACGAAGGAAGCATTCAGTACTCAGCCTGTGGCTGCCTAGTAGGTCTAGAACAAAGGTCCCTGTCACCCTTCACAGTGGCCTGATCACACCCATTTCCAGTCTGACAGGGAGCAAGACATGGAAGGTGCCATTCTCCTGATTCAAAGGAGATGAGCTGCACTTTCTTGCAGGACAGACTCTCACAGAAGGTCAGAGCGACTGCATCTCTACCCATCCCCGAAGACTCACTGGATCCCAGAAAGATAGTACTGTCTCCTCTCCTTAAACCCCCAGCTTACACAGCCCTGCCAACGCCCTCCTTCTGCCATGAAACTTATCATCTACAGGGTTTTTCCTCAAAACTTCTACAAAATAAGAAATTGGGGCTGCAGCTAAGCAGATTATCATGTTTGTGGAGGCCTATTCTGTTTCTGGCTGTTTTCCCTAGGAATTCTCTTGGAAGCCTTGAATGGATGTGGAAGGCTGTGTGCTAAGTAGCCTTCTGCCTGAATATCCATCCCTCCTATTGCAACCTCAGCTCCCTCTTAAGCTTTTCCCAGTAACTAGCCAGCCTGTGCAGAGCCAGGCCTTTCCTGCTTGGGTCTTAGATGTGCTGGGACAAAAGTCCTTTCTCCTTTCTGTTTTTACTTGCTTGGAACGCGCTCTACTTCTATGCTAAAGGGCTCCTGGAACAGATGTAAACATCGCCTCTCTCACACAAGTAGGAAAAGCATTGTACCATGAAATCAGGCTTACACTACTGTCCGCCCCACAAGAGAGGGGTATTCGTGTTTGTGGCCTGGGTATAGGGCTGTGATAACCAGGCTTCATCTGGAACAAGGAGACAAGATGGCTGGGGGAAGGGTTTATAGTGGCCTCACTGCAGAGGTTCTGGTGCGGGCGGACAGGAAGAGAGCTGTAAAGCCTGGAGTCTTACTCAGGACCTGGCCTCCACACACACATGAGAGTCTGCACACATCAGTCCACTTTCCCTGGATGGGAAATTATATTTTATTAAAACTGGTAAAAAAAAAAAAATTAGCCGCTCAAAGACTATTGGTCATTCCCCCAGAGGCAAGAAATTAAGACCATATGCTCAGGCCTGGTCCCATTTAGGTGGGTGCAAAACTTAGGAAAGAAATAAAATCAACACATTTTTCATTGCTTCCATAATCAGGGCGTGGGAACATTGAAGTCCTATCGAGTTTTGCCTTGGCCTAGTGTAGCTTATGTTATTAACAAATCAAATGGTAAACTTCTAGTGTCCTTAAATTGAAAGACTTCATAATCAAGTACAACCAAGCTTTCTGTGGTGCTGTGGAGGCACCTGGTATTTCTTACACACCATCATCTCTCAGGGATGCTGACAACACCAGTGGAAGGTGAGACTTTTCAGTCCTTCTTTGGAGATGAGAAAGCCACGGGATGCCAAGCCCCCTGGATCCCGAATCCAAGTACATGTCCTGAGTGTGTATAGGTTAAAGCATTCTTTGACAGTTCATAGAACAGACATGTGTCACAGGCTCATGAACGCCAGGTTCTAACAGTATTTCTGAGTATCTTTTCCTTTTCTAATTTTTGCTGCTACTTGACCTATAACAACCTTGACATGTCCAGCCTCAGGCTTACTCACTGCTCTAGCCGGTAACTCGCGAGGTTAGCTCTTGAATCTCTGAGTATCTGAGAAAGCTTTCAGTCTCAAGATTTGTAATTGGCCTGAGAAAAAGAAACACCACTTTTTAAAAGAAATGTTCTGGGTCAAATACTTAAACAAAATCAATGAGTAAAAACAAGTTCATGAGAGCTAATGGCCAAACTTATTACTGGGTAAAGATATGAATCAAGCAAACAAAAAGACACTGCCCCCCCCCCACCAAGATACTCTCAGAAACCTGATCTAAGTATCTCAGAACTCCAGAGCTATACTCACCTTCTACCTTCCCTACAACTTCATCTCTAGCCTCTGAACTATGATCTTGAGAGGTTGAGCCAACCACTGGTATTTCAGTGGCAACCCTTGTAGACTTGCAGGTCACCTTCCAGACTGCTGTGCATGGACTCAAGATGAAGAATGCTGGGCTTGACATATCATAGACAGTGATGAACATGGACTCTCACCCTCCCTTCTCCACAGACACACTATGTTTGGCTTCATGTTGTTTCTCCCAATGGCTGCTTTCTTAATGGATACCAACTAGCTTGCACCCGTCTTCATGTATCCCAGCAGCTTCACCACCACCCAAGGGAGCATCTCTTTATACATATATTTCCCCAACTATTAATCAATCTGTGCACTCATACACCTCTTCTATTACCAATCCATCCCTCCATCCATCCATCTAGCCAATGTATATTTATTGAATCCCCACTGTGTTTTGCACTGGAGGGATGGAGTGCCTAAAGTAACAAGCCTCTAATTTTGCAATGTTTAGGTTTGTAGAGAGGAGAAGGCAGTGTGACTCTCCAGCAAATGAAACATCAAATTCCAATAATCTTATTCAATCAGCTTTTCCCCTTCAAAATATTTCCTCAATCTCCCATTAGAGATTGGCATGGGATAAAGGGGGGCAGATGTTGCTGTCGGCTGGTTTGGTTTGGCTGACCTGTAGCCATCTCCTTAGCAATTCCCTTCCAGTGTCCACCATGCCCTGAGATTACTGTTTATTTCCTTGTTTATGAGGTGATGTTCTTTTCTTATTCTGTGAGGGTGAAAGGCCTGTGAAAAGACAAGCAGTGTCTAGTTTGTCCAGGCCTGAACTCCTAATACCAGTCAGCGTCCCCAGAATCGCTGCTCCTCCAGTGCAGAGGGGAGCCACCATATTTGCTGAGTCAATTAATGGATATCCCCCCACAAACCTTACAAGGGCAGGTTTTGCACACACTCACCCACTCAGAGGGCATTGTTATTGCTTTGTGTTGTAATCATTCTAAGTGCCCTTGTCTACTATCTAGATAATCCTTAGGTTTGGAAGAGACGTCTTCTTCGTTTTAATTATTTAATCACTGGTTAACAATTAAATCCAAGTCAGGGCTAACTTGATGATTTTGCAACTAAATATGCCCCCCAACCCTACCACCAATCCCCACCCATTATCTCTCTTCCCAGAAATAGGTGTCTAGCATAAAACCCATGTACTTAGTAGTTGGCTATAAAAGTGCATGAATAATCTCTCACCTTGATCAAGGAAGAGTAAAATGGAAAACTTAATCCCCAGGTGGCTTCATGGGAACTGAAAAAAAAAATAAAAAATAAAAACAAATGGAGCTGCTGACATTGTCCAGTGCTTATAACATTTTCCTTTTATAAAACAATCATTATTTTTGTGCTCACAGCATGCTTTGTAATCATTTCTGGCCATCCTTCCCTACATCAGCATGGTCTTTTATCCATTTTGAGGAAGCTGCAGTTGAGGTCAAGAGTGGCTGAGGACCTCCTGCTTGAGACAAGGCTCAGCCCCGGAGTGGGTGAACATCCAGAAGAATCTTTGTGGTCTTTTTACTTCCTGGTGCAGAAGGGAGCATTTGTATCCTGGATGGGTTTTACCGACCAAGAGAAAAGCAGTAACCCTAAGAAGTTGTTGTCAGGGAGGGCATAGCAGGACCCCACCCCCACCCCATCTCTATGCAATGACCCTGGCAATTAAGGATGTCATCTCTCATTCCCAAATCATAGACAAAGTGGGGGCAGTTGGATGTCACTAGAGGAGACAGAAGATGGATAGCCCTGGGAGGTTCCTCTGTCCTATCGACGCAGACAAACTCGTCTCTCTGTCTCATTGCTTGCATCACCTTCAATTTGGCCAGATGGACATCATGGAGGAAATTTCATCTGGACCAGGATTCTTAAAGCACTAGCAAAAGGATCTTGCTCTTGGGAGAGAGGAGGATGGGGCCATTAAAAGTTAGGAGCTGGGGCCATTATGAAATGGCCAGGGCTGCATCGACGCACAGGGGGATTTGTGCTCGATAATGGGAAATGTGAACACAGGTTAGTGCTGTGATTACAGCATCCTGAAGGGGGTCCCTAAGAGGCCAGGGATAGATTAAAACTCACTCAAGCAAAGCTGGGGCGGGGGGAAGGGATCAAAGTCTCCCCCTCAGACTTTGGGAAGACACACATGGAAGAATATTGTACTCCACACGCTACCAAGAAGTGCCGCATTTTGAATATCACACTAGAAACTAGCAATGCGTATATACACTTAGAGTTGATAGATCTGTTCTGACTAAGATCAGTTATATAAAAGCCCAAAACAGAGATAATTGGAATATTCAGTGAAGAGTTTGCTGTTTTCTGCTAGGGTAAGATAGCTGAGCATTTTAATTCTGTACAATTTAGCAACACCTATCAAGAATCTAGGAAAATTTGCTTAGAAGCCTGCAAACATGGGGCTGGAGAGATGACTCAGTAGGTAAGAGTGCATGCGTTCCAAGCAAGAAGGCCTGGGTTCGAATACCTAGCAGTCACACAAAAAAATCTGAACAGTAAACTCCAGCCCTTGGAAGCAGAGATAGATGGCAAAGCTCACTGGCCAGCCAGCCTTGCCAGAAAGGAGAGCTGGTTCATTGAAAGTCCCTGCCTCATGGTTATAAGATGGAAAGTGAGAGAGCAAGACATTCTACATCATGATCTGGCCTTTGCATGGGCACACACACATGTCATACATTTACATATATGCAACACAGGGGGGGGAGAATTTATCCAAATTTACATTCTAAGGAAATATTTATATGTGTACGCAAATATGTATATGTGAGAAAGACTTTCTGTTGTGTGTGTGTGTGTGTGTGTGTGTGTGTGTGTGTGTGTCTGTGTGTGTATGTGAATATGCTGGTGAAAAAAATAAGGAATATAAAGATTAACTAACAGAGGAAATGGCAAAATCAATTGTGTATTCCTACCATGGTACTTAGTTAACCTTTAAATATAAAAATAAAAAATGTTTTCAAAGCAAAGTTAATGACATGGGAGAATGATTATGGCATGCTAAGTGAAAAACGCAGGTCACATTATGAAAACAGATAGGATGCAATTCCACTTCAATACAGAGAAAAAAGCTCAAAAGGAAATAGACCCAACTGGCCATAGTGGTTTTATTTACCACTATGGTAGATTGTAGGTGATGTTTTATATTCCTCTGAATAGTGTCTTATGTGTTCTGAAGTATCTATTTATTAATATGTATTTATATATTTATAAATAGATGTGTGTTGTATGTATACATAGAAGTGTGATGTTTGTGTTAGTTCCTTTCTCTTCCTTTTTTTTTTTTTTTTTTGCTTTGTTTTATTTATGTTAATCATTTGCCTTCCAATGAAATTTAACCATTTACTTGCTATTTATAAATAGATATGTTATATACATATATAAACGTGTGTAACCATTTATTTTATTAAAACTTATATCTATCATTTTATCCTTTTTGTTATAAAAATTAAGTGCTACTGGAATAATTTAAAAAAAGAGATCATAACTGCATAGAAAGTCAAGTTTTCCTGCATTTTCAGAGACCAAATCTGGTCCACAGGAAACCTCTGGCTTACACTCTGTTTTGGTAGCTGCTCCTTGCCAGGCTTCACTGACCACAGGTGGGAAGGAGAGAGAGGCTTTCCCATCAATGCTAAGACAATGCTGCCCACCCCGAGGCCGAAGCTCTGAACCCTGGGCTTCCACCAGGCAGAGGCTAAGTTCTCTCAGCTAAGAGTACTAAAGTGACCAGTTAGACTGGCCTTGACTAGAGAAATTGAGTCAATTCATTCATGACATCCAAATGTTGTGTGAAGTAGGGTTCTCCTACTCACATTTGATCCACAGCACACTCTGTTGGATAGAGGTTTGGAAATAGCATAGCATCATGTACCAGGGACGTGGGTCTGAGACCTATGTCTATTGCTGTGATAAAATCAGTCTCAAACAGAGGAAAGGTTTCTCTTGGCTCACTGTTCTAGGCATAACAGTTTATGGTCATTTGGCTATAGGGACTCGGAGTCTGTGGTGAGGTGAGGCAGGCACATCCAAACAGACACTGCACTGGGAACAAAGCCTATCACTTCCTGGCAGCTGGGAATCAAAGCAGAGAACAGGAAGAAGTCAAGGCCTCAACATCAACTTCAAGGATAGGACTCACCCTGACTCAGTTTCTTCTATTACACTCTACCTGTGAGAGTTCCTACAGCATCCGAGCACTGCCTCAGGTGGCAGGCAAACCTTCAATTCAGGGACTTTGGAGGACAGTTCAGAACCAATTACTGTCATGGCCAATGGTTTGGAATATCTTAATTCTGGTTCATTTTAGCCCTGTCCCTCACACAAAGTAATTAAATACTCCTAATTTGCAGTTTCATTACTTGCAAAATAGTAGTAATCTTCCAAGATTATTTTTTTAAGTCTATGATTTTTTTTTTAGGCCATAGCACAAAATGTACACTTGTCTTTCTTTTACAAGCTAGAATTTTCCACTTCAGGAGCAGGGATGTCAAGGGTCTAATAGAGTGACTTTGTGGAAAGTGTGCAGACATTTACAGAGATTTGCCTGTGATGTTTGCCCACCTCCAAATCCAGGGCAGTGGACTCGCTGTGCCAGGCCTGGTCTTGGAAGGCTGCAGTGAACCGTGCAAACCCCGTGAGTGGCCAGCTCTCAGCACAGACTCAAGAAATTCATGGCTGTCATCCTAAGATCTGTACAAGTGATGCAGTGGGAACGACAGTCAGAGAAAGAAAGATCTGACTCTGTTCTCAAACCTCCCCTCAAACTCATTCTCTCTCCCTGTTTCTCCATCTCTCTTCCTTCTGGGCCTGAGATACTTAAGTTTTACAAATTCATAATCATTACATTGATATACTCCAGAGAGAGTTCATTCTGTGATCAATCTCCTTCCCCGCTTTCCGTTTCTGCTCTTCCTCTTGTATTACAGTAGTTCTCTGTAATAATTACTTCTCGACCCTTCCACGAGGCTCTTGTTATCTTATTAACAGAAGGCCATTCCTTAGATGATAATGCTCCTCTTTCTTGTGGAAAGCATATCAGCGGAGACTCACTAGTGGGGTGTTAGGGCCTGAGATTCCAGCTGCTCAGAAGACTGATGCAGGAGGATCCCATGGACTAGCAGAATGACGGTGTGAGTTTGAAGCCAGCCTAGGCCACTGAGTGAGACTGTGCCCCAAAATAAAAAGGTTAAAAGGCAGCTAGGGACATAAAGTCAGTTGATAGAGGGTTTGACTATCATATGTGAGACCTTAGATTCAATCTCAAGTATGAATGAGTGAATGAATGAATGAATGAATGAATGAATATATAAATACATGAATACAGCAATGAATGAATACATGAATAGATAAATACATAAACAGATACTTTCTGGAAATGGCGTCATTTAAGTTCAATTCAGACCCAAGTTTTGAACTCAGTCAAGTTATGCACATGCCCAGTAGATACCCGGATATGGTTTCTCTTTTCTGTGCACTGAACTAGATAATCGCAGCCCCCACCCATATGCAGATGTGAGGATGAAAGGATCTAATCATGCACAAAATGCTTACTGTAGCCCAACATCCAGTAAGGGTTCCATTAATGTCAATTACTCCCATCATTATCACTGCTATTAAATATATTAGATAAAGGCTTTTCATGACGACAGGAAGTGAGAGGAAGCCAATTCCATTTGCCCTGAACTGACCCTCAAATCTAACACAGACCAAGCCACAATTTCCAGCTCTCCAGGATGAGAGGACATTTTATGTTCGTGCTCTTCACTGCTAATAAGACTAATGGTGAGTTTGTGAGTTCTTACCTGAGATGTAGACACAGCTAGTTAAAAATCAAAGCCACCTTTTCCTCAGTTGACAAGTGTTTGAAACCTGCTTTCCTGTTCTTGGGTGGATCGTCCCAGATTGGGGATAGGGGAGGGGTTCCCACTGCCAAGCTTCACTTGGGGGAAAGCATGTCCTTGCATGCCACAGAAGAGTCTCCTGGTTTCAAGAGTTCAGGCTCAGATAAGCTTTGGACAAACACCTGAGGCAGATGGGAGGCTTAATTGAAATGAGCCTGAGCTTAACTATTTTATGAGGTACACCCATCGCTAATTTCTTTGGCCAAGTTTTCCTGAGCCTCCTCGCTGTGAGCACCCAAGAAAACCCATTCTTTGCTATGGCTCTGCAGGGTGTCCTGGCTATCACTCTGCCTAGTTAACCATTGTGAGCATCCAGAGCACACAGTGTGGATAAACACAGCCCTACCATCTCCGACCCATGTCAGCGCAGGAGCCATGCTTAACTCGCTGTACAACCCCATCTTGGAGTTCCAGAAAATCTTTCTGTTTCCTTAGCCAAGTCCTTCAGGCTGGGACCAAAGCGCCCTCTCAAACATAATAACTCTGAGGAACAAGGCAACACCTAGCCCAAGCATCTTGCCAAGCTCCTGTGTGAACCGAGAATGAAACAGACCTGTCTTGTGAAAGAAGAGGGGAAAAATTGCTAAAGCTAGCCTAGCATGTCTGAGGCTCTAGAATCAGTCCCCAGCATTGCATATAACAATGTCGCCTAGAGGGCAACTTGATTGGGAAGGAGATGGCTTGCCATCTTTCAGGAGGTTGAACAAGACCATCCCACACCAATGTTCAGATAATCCTGGAAACATTCCCGTGGTGACTTCAAGCTTCTAGACTGAAATCTTCCAAATGTATTTACTTGTATGGCAAGAATCATTAGCCGTGCATGCCAACAATGCTATTAGAAAATTTGACTCAGAAACCTGGTCCGGGGGCCATACTTAGGGGCCAGAGCAATCTTCAGAAATGTTGTTGGACTAACAGAAATTAACTGAAAAACAGAAGCTAGGTAGGCAATCACACCCTAAAACTCTTACACCACATTTGCATTACTGTGTAGAACATTCTAGAACAGTCACACCTCAGATAAAGAAGGGTCTGTATCTCATTGTCTGAATCTATCCAGTGTCTAGTTTCTACACTCTCCTCTCCTTGCCTCTCCTGTACTCTCCTTCTCCCCCCACTCCTCTCTTCTCTTTTCTTCTCTTCTTTGTATACATATGTGTACGCTCATATATGGGTCTGTTTATATGCATGTGTTGGAGGCAATACAGGAAATATAATCTTAAGAAGACTAAGAGAAAGTCACTGAGGGCTACTGTGTGCCCTTTAACGCTGATGCCCCTACCTCAGGTGCATTGTCTTGAGCGGCCTCCACACCAGCTCGGGATGGCATGTGTGCTTCATCATATGGCCAATAGCCAGTGCCCATGCAAGATTAGCAGTGATCACCTAAAAATCCCAAATCTGAAACATTATGCTACTTAAAGCTTTCTGAACATTGACCCGACGCCACAGTGGGAAATGCCATCCTGTAACTAAGCCACACAGGATGGCTTGTAATAAAAACACAGATATGTTAAAAAACACTGTCCATGTTTCCATCAAAGAGGGATGTGTCAATTTTGTTTATAAAACATCAGTGGCTCTCTTCTTTATACTCTCTTGTCTCCTCTTCCTTGAGGCACTTTCAAAATCTGAAAATAATCCGAAGTGCTCCAGTCTCAAGGAGTTCAGATTAGGGAGACTAACTCTGTACTAGAGTTTCCATAAGTGTTTTCTTACTCACAAAAAGAAGGCCATGTCTGCTAAGAGCCTATTTCAAACTAAAGGGAGGGTGGGTGGGAAATGGCTCCATCCCTGTGCTGATGTAAGGATTGCGTGAGCTGCTGGATTTGTATAAGGCTTGTGAATATAAAGCTCAGACAAACACGTGCATTGTCAGGTCCCTTTGTGTTGTGGGTGCCAGTCAAACAATCCAACATTTTTTTTTAAGGGTGATGTTGACACATGTCAAACACATTAACATTCCGATTGAAATGACTCATTGGCTGTAGAGTCAGTGCAGAAGCCCAGGAGGATGTGAGGGAGAGGCAGTGTGGATTGTTGAGAAGACTGTGACCTGCAGGCCTCTCTCTCTCTCTCTCTCTCTCTCTCTCTCTCTCTCTCTCTCTCTCTCTCTCTCTTTCTCTCTCTCTCTCTCTCTTTCTCTCTCTCTCTCTCTCTCTCTCTCTCTCTCTCTCTCTCTCCCTCTCTCCCTCCCTCCCTCCCTCTCTCTCTCTTTCTCTCTCTCTCTCTCTCTCCTCTCTCTCTCTCTCTCTCTCTCTCTCTCTCTCTCTCTCTCTCTATGTTGTCATAAAGACAGTAGCAGGGACACTGTTGCTATCTTATTGTTATTCAGACCAACATCATTGTTGCGCTGACTATAAGTGTGTTTGAGACCCGATCTGATGACTGAACAGGAGGATGCTCTTTTCTGATGGCACAGCCTCAGCCCCTTCAGCTGCATAACATATGGTGAACAGTACCACATCTTCCCTGGCTTTGCCCTCGGTCCCATTTTCTTACGTTTTCTCAAGGCCTTGCCCTACTCTCTTTAGGCTGATATTAAGAAGGCTAGGCTGGATGCTGACTGACGTCATGTTTGAATAATGCCCCCCTTGCCCTTCAAAGTTGGCTCTCCAAGCTGAAATCATCAATTTCAGTGAGCGATATCATCTCAAAAAATCAAGGTGGGTGGAGCTGGAGAGATGGCTCAGAGGTTAAGAGCACTGTCTGCTCTCCCAGAGGCCCTGAGTTCAAGTCCCAGAAATTACATGGTGGCTCACAACCATCTCTAATGTGATCTGATGCTCTCTTCTGGCATGCAGGTGTATGCGCATGCGCGCACACACACACACAAAAGAGGAGGGAGGGGGAGGAGAGAGAGAGAACATGAACACACTTCTTCGTATACTTACTGTTTGCTACTGATGTTTGTCATTTGGTTTAGCTTGGATTTTAGGGAGATATGGCTACTTTTGGGCCACCAATAAAATCAAATCAGACTCTATCATTAGCAGCTAAATCTGTCCCTGTTTGGATCAGTAGGTGCAGCCTCTTCCTGGTGAGGTCATCACAAAGCACACTTGCTGTGTGCTCCTCACTGTGAGTACAAAAGCCTCTCTCTAGGGTGTGGTCCCAGTAACTGTCTGAGTCCCCCAGGCCATGGCTGTGGGCACCATGGGATTAAGCTGTGTTCTTTGCATCCAAGTTCAAGGTCAACTTCTCATGTCTGTCACTGACCCCTTCCCAGGATGATAGACAATTGTCTTCCACCATCTTTAACTTTCTTGCACACACACCACTCTTACAAAGTCCCCAGAATGTCATAATCTCTCACAGACGGTCCTCAGACTCTGAGCCACCACACATTCTTCTGAAGATTGTAAACATATGGGTTTAGAGTGGGCCTCCCCCAGGACGTTGCATGTCCTATTTCCTATACTGTCTCTCCAAGATGAGAGCAGTACTCATCTGGCTCTCTTCTTCTGGTTCAGACCTTTAAATAGGCATTTGCCGCCCTTATTAACAAAGATAAAAGCTGGCTCACAGTCACGGCATCCCCGTGTCACTGGACAGAAGGGAAAGCGTCCATCCCTGCTTTCTAAGATGATTAATTATAGAAATGACTATGGCTCAGACAAAACCACCATGGAAGCTCACAGATTTCTAGCACATATATTCCACTTCATGGATTCTCCCAGGTAGTTACAGGCAGGACCCATCTGGGTCTAGAGATGTGTATAGAGGGCCATGCTGGATGCTTTAATCAGACAAGGTGATAGTATTCCATGCTCCATAGTCATGAAAAGTACTTGAAGATTTGATTTTTCCACGGTCGTCAAGACCCACCAAGGCTCCCTAAGCCTGAGTCTTGGTCCTGATGTGTGTCACACTATTATTGTTTAAGTTCAGTGACTTTGCCAACACATTGTGACCCTCCTCCATAATGACGCACTGTGGCCATATGCCCCATCTCCACAAGTCCTGGGCTTGCCGCCCATGCTGTCCCCACCCCTGACTCCCACTCTATGCACAAGAGCCTCAGCAGGCGGGACTTAATTCAGACCAGCTGCCTTTCTTCTGCTGCTCGAGATAAACACGGGCCTGAGTGCAGTGTGCTAGCTCTGCTGACCTCGTGAGGGAAGCAGCCCAATGGCAAATCCACCTAGGAAGCCTGGATCATTCTCTCGTGGGACACTTGATCTGGCTTTCCAGTTCAAATCTGCTGAGCATTTAATGTGGTGGTTTGTCTTGTCTGTTTACGACATTGTCAGCATCTATGGCATCTCTCCCAATAAGAGGTCACAAGGACCTTCCCTTCAACTCCAATTTCTGCTACTTTAGGGGTGACTATCCACTTCTTGGAAACTGCTATCCCCAACAGTTAACTCCATATGTCCTGTGATGCTTAATCGGAGAGGATTAAAAAAAAAAAATCCTATGTACTTTGTGGTGACGTTTGGTCATCTTTACACCATGTAATAAAAGAGAAATAGATGGGAATTTTGAAAAATAGATTTCTGGTTGACCACAAGTGGAGAGACTGCTGTTAGAAACTCCGGCGCTCTGTTGTAAGACTTTCCTCCTTCCCCGGGGTCCTGGGAAGATCTGCCTGATTGCAGGCCTCAGGCCTTCCCATGGCTATTCTGTTGAGTAGACGCTGGGTATCCAGACCCTGGTCCTGTCACACATTGCCCAGGGTAGCCCTGAATGCCACATTCATTTCATCTTCACAGGCAACTGGAAGAAGCCTCAAACAGACCTCCTTCCCTTTATCCCTCCCTCCCTTTCTTGCTTCTCTCTCTCCCTTTCCTCCCTTTCTCCCTTCCTTCTTTCCTTTATCATTTCCTCTCTTTCTTTCCCTTCTTACCCATCTCTCTTCTTTCCTTCTTACTGATTCTCTTTTATTTCCTTCCTCCCTCCTCCCCTTCCTCTTTCCTTCTCTCCCCCTTTTACTTCCTTCCCCTTCCCCTCTCTCCCTTCCTTCTTTCCTCTCTTCCACTCCTCTTTCTTTCTTTCTTTCTTTCTTTCTTTCTTTCTTTCTTTCTTTCTTCCTTTCATTTATTAGTGTCCCTAATTCATCTGAGAATCACTTTCATTTTTAGCAAACTGAGTGCACCATCATTGCTTACCTAAGTGCACAAATATTAATCCTCACCCAGACTAAGAATCCTGAGGTTCTTTCTAAGCTCTTTCTCCATCTGCTATTAGATTTACACTTCCTGATGGCTTGAGTCTCCTCTGGGGACAGCCCGGACCATCTCCATAGTACTGCCTCTCTTTACTAAGAATCCCTAATACCAAAAGCTTCATTAAGGAGAATGTTCATTCTCTTTATTAGGTGCTTGCTACCCTTGCCTAATCACGTCAAACATCCCCTTAAAATCTAGAAAACCTCCTAGTTATACAGTATCTGTGCTCTTAAGAGACTTTTCAGCTGGATGCAAACAACCACATCATGGCTGTGACAGGCAACTTCAATCCCCCTTTGTGGATTCCTCAAAAATCTATGAGCTTTGGGGTTCTATCTTCTCGTGCTTCTGGACAGATTTCAGGATTCTGTACTCTCTTTCTGCTATCAGCCTGAATACAGAATGGGGCTTTTACTGGTTGACACAAAGACTTCAGCTCCATGGAACCTTACAATCATTTGGGTATAATTTTATTTTGGGTGTGTGCTGGGTGTGACTACATTGATTTGTAAGCTCTGTTCCATCTTGTTCATCCCTCCCTTCCTCCCTCCCTCCCTCCCTCCTTCCCTCCCTCCCTCCCTCCTTCCCTCCCTCCGTCCCTCCCTCCCTCCCTCCTCTTTCTTATCTCCTGCCCTTTTTCCTCTGGGACAATAAACACATTCCTCTCTCTGCTCCCTGAAAGTGTGATGTTCCTGTCAGGCCCTTGGGACTCGAGTCTGCAACTGAGAATTCTGTGAGGGCATTTTCTATGTGCCTCCTTTCCTGAGAGACAGTCTGGTGGATTCTCTTTTCCATTATGGAATTAAGACTAATTGCTTCTGATTTAATTGCACTTATCTTGGTTGGCATGATATTCATTGACGGAAAAAGATGGGGGAAAGGAATAAGCAGAGGCATGAAGTGGAAGCACTAGGGAAGAGCGGAAGATGGAAGGGAGAAATTCTTAAGCACAGAATTTTGAGAGTTTCCTCTGGAATGCTGTTTTAACTCTCTTAGGAGCAGATGCTCCTGGGAGTGTGGGTGGGAAGCTGTTGTTTGTGAAAGTTTTATCCATAGGCCCTGACCTGAGATGGTCAATAGGGCTGCACTTTGTACCCATGTCCTTGATCTGTCAGGACACATTACGATCTCACTTTGAAAGCCCTTTCTGAACACACCTAAGCTTGGAAGAGAGGATAATCTCATATACTACCAAGCATAGACAAATCAGACAGTGGGTATCATTATCTTTATCATTTTATTTAAGCTACATTGGGATCATTCTGTTAGTTTTGGTATCTCATTTTAGCCAGTGAAACTGAAGTTGTCTGAAGGAACACAAAAAGCGGACACCAAGATTCCTTGTCAAGGTCAACCTAAATATCTAAGTAACACACATGTTATGTTGCCCAGTACCTCATACAGGAGAAGACCAGGCAAGTTCCTGACACAGTAGCTAGGCCTCTTCGAAAGATGTTGTAATTATTGTTGGAGAATTCTTGGTACTTTGCTTGGGGCCAAAAAGGATAAGGACTTATCAGCTGGAGGCACAAACAAGGGCCTCAGCACGTGATATCCAATATACTCCAGAAATACCTTAGCTGTGAAGAGAGCTCCTAATCCAAGGGGGGAGAGGCAGGAGGCAAAGGCCAAGAAACAGGATGACACTGATAAAGCCAACCTCAGCTGTTCAGAAAGCCACTGTCACAAGTGTAGCCCATGCCCCATGCCCCACGTCCACTTTTTCCACGAGTGCTGTTCGAGCAATCAGCACCCTTCCTCTTCATGCTTGCTGCAGTGCTTGCACATTCCTCTTTCGTTTTAGAGCAGCACCCCAGCTGGAGCCGATCTTGGAAGCAGCTAGAGCTCACTGGTCTGCTCCCAGGAATAGAGACTGCACCCATAAATCTTGAAGCAAGCCCACGAGAAGCTGAACATGACTGAAAAGAGAAACAGCAGAGGCATGCATGAAATTAGTCCGGCACACACTGTGCACGGCTTGAAGAGCAGCTTGAGGTTGACGATTCCCGGTCCAACATGTTGCTGCCTGACTCAGAGAAGACGCTGATTCCATTCCTTAAAAACTGTTCCCGGGTGTCCCTACCCAACTCCTCAGCAGTATCTCATGGCATGTGCTAGACTGGACTCCAACTCACTATGTCCCTGAGGATGGCTTTGAACTGATGACCTGACCCTCTGCCTCTACCTCCTGAGTCCTGGGATTACAGACCCTCACCATTATGCCAACCCAACCGAGACCTCTTACACACT
Organism: Acomys minous; assembly: GCF_964271855.1. NCBI lineage: Eukaryota > Metazoa > Chordata > Mammalia > Rodentia > Muridae > Acomys > Acomys minous. The sequence continues at coordinate 12,613,095 of NC_140496.1, forward strand.
AGGCAAGGGGTCTAGCAACAATACCTCTCAACCCACAGTCCTTGTTTCTCTACTCTTGACAATCTGTTTAGAACTGACCATGAGCTACCTGAGGCTCTTCTAAATATTTGCCCATCAGAAGAGGAAATCTGTACAGTCAGACAACTAAATCCTTTTCAGGACTATCTGACACTTCTAACCATGTGGCCATTGTAAAATGTGGCCATTTCCCCATGGTTCCGTCACCTCATTTCCTTCAAGGTCCCTGCAAGTCAGTCATAAAGCATATCAGGTGTCCATTTATTTAAGGTAATAATTGTATGCATTGTTCTTCACGTAGGGCAAAAGCTGAATGTCTCCTTTGCATAGAACCAATGCTGTTTCACAAGATCAGATTTGAATGAGAAGTTCTATAAAAAACACATGCAAAGGTCAGCTCTCTTTGTATCCATAGCTGGGTCTCCCAGTATTAAGAACAAGTTTAGGCAGGATCTGTTCTACAGGATCTGGCTAACTTGGAGGCCACTGGGCTGATGATGTCATCATATTCCTGGAGATATTAATTTTCAAAATCCCCAAGAACCATCATGAGGACACTTAGTTATCATCTTATAGTTCATTGCACCTATTACACACACATTTGTAATCACAGGGAAAGATAACAAAACACTTTTGGTATGAACTCGGTTTGGTGTGCTTTGAGCTCTGATTCATGGCAGTTACTTACACTAGATGGAGGCAGAACCGTGCACCCTCCAGAGAGATCTTCACACTAGCCTGCTGCACTGACAGTTAATAAATGTGGCTTAACTTTCTGTAGCATTCCTGGGGTCAAAGAAAAGGGCTGACAATATGCATACTACCGTGACATGGGCCTTCCATTCTTTAGCCAAGGATGCAGAAAACGCTCCAACAGCCTCCATTGCATGGTTTAATGCACCTTGGGAGCCTTGCCTTCATATCAGGGACAGTCTAACGTGACATATCTGCAATTAAAGGGTGATGTCAGTTGACACAATGCCACGGAGCCCAGTTAAACATTGTTCCTTAGAAAATAAGAGCAGGATTCAATCCTGAAAACATTGGTAGTGGTCCAGGACCTGAGTCATTTGGCTCTCTCTGAGCGTCTCCGCTAGCTGGGACTTGTCAAGAAACACAAGTTCCCTTCATACATGGAAACAAGAAAGCAAGAAGCAGGAAAAAGCAATTTTAAAAGACTATACTGCTCTAGGGACCCACGGTTTCCCTCACAATTCATGTCAATTCTAATTTGTGGCTTTAAGGCTCTGGTAGAGGCGCTCAGCAGCTGGATGAGAAAGGCAAGGGCTGAACCCTATGTTCTTTCAATATGTTACATATTAGTTAGGCGCTTGGGATTTTCTCTTCCTCGGTTCTTACAAAAGAACTGGAGATGGAAAGATTAGACCTGCTTTGATTTATGAGCACCTCTCATCTTGGTGGGAGCATTTGGGAATATCCTAGATACCCATTAAACAAGGCCTCCTTGAAAAGTTAAGGACTGAACTAAAGGCTCCCTACACAGGTTAGTGTGGCTGAAATGTCATATATAATGAATAAGCAGAAGAGACACAAAAGAATTAGCTGTCCTTCTAGAGAGAGAGTGTCCCCTGATACTGTCCCAAGGGAGCACAAATGTTCAGCCTTAAGCCCACACAATTGCTTTACTGGAGAGTCCTGGAGACCAGACGTTTGTCACGAGTCTCCCTGGGCTAAAGTCAAAGGCACAGTGGGACTGTACATCTTGGAAGGCTCTAGAGAAGAAAACATTTCTTCAACCCGTAGAGGCCACTCAGAAGGCTGGTACACTTCCTATCCCCTGCCTCCACATCTGACAGTGGTGGCCTAAGCCCTTCTCAGATCACGTCATTCTGATGTCATCTGCTTCCCTCTTCCACTGTCAAGGACCTCTGTGATTCTGGTGAACTCACTGGATAATTGAGGATAATCTCCTTATATTAAATCCAGCTGATTAACAACTTTAATTATACCCAAAAGTTTAATACTTCTTTGCCATGTGAGGCAACAAAGTCATAGGGTCTTAGGGCTTAGAGCACAGGCATATTTGGATGAATATTTATTCTATCACAGGTACTTTCTAAGTTATCCTGTGAAGCCAGTCAGATGAAGCAAGCAGCAAACGCAAATGCATCTTTTGCCTTTTGTTTTTTCCACAAGAGAAAAACAACTGAAGCCTCCTTATCCAGCAATTCATCGAGGGAATGTGGACACACGAGCCTTTAGTAGGAGGAGAAAGGTGGTTTTCTTATAATGTCTTTTGGTTATGAGCCAAAGATTCTTAACTAAAAATTTGCTGAAAGTACTGCTATAAACAGACGACTATTAAAGTTAAATAGTCATCAAGTTAAGTTAAATTCAATTTAACTTAAATATTTATTAGGAGTGAAAGCAAACATAAATGTTGAAAACTCAAATCCTTACTTCTTAAGTGTCTCATTTTACAACAATGTATTTCTGGCTGTTGGGAGGCAATTTCCTTGGTTTTATTAACCTATAACAGAAGGGTTGGTAACTCGAAGCTGGAGTATCTAGAACCAAAAGATTTAAGGGAAAATAAAACACAAACCAAGGGGAAACCTTGTTGCGTGGGAGCTGAAAGAAGTCAGACAAAGGTGACCACCTCATGAAATTCAGGCAGTTGGACATGTTGAGACTTATTTTCTTGTTTAAAATGTTCAAGTAAATTACCATACATTCAAAAGCTTTGGTAACTGTTGTGTCTGTACTGGACATTATTTGGTGTATCAAGAATGCAGCCATTTTGAAAGAGAAAAGCCAGTCAGCTCCTCTTGTGAAGTGTCTGTTTCTATAGTGTAAGTACTTACAATAATAAAGCTGTTTATGATGTGTGTAACATGAGGTCCATCTACCCATTAAGCACACAGAAAAAGATAGCCTCGATCTAAAGGCCCATAGAGATCTATTACGTTTTCCAAATTCCAAATAGACTTACATTTAAACCTTGGAAATCTGAGCCCTGGCCTGAGCTCTTCGCAGCCTCCAGGCCACCAGGATCAGGGTAGTTAGCTAAGAAATGGCAACGTAATATGGTACAGATCCCCATTATTCCATTTTGACAGAGACACACCAAGATTAGGTCACCAGGAACTCCTCCTGGTCTTTAAGTGAATTCTCCCGGTGTCTAAGTGTATAATTAATCTAGCTAGCAGCAAAATAACAGAAGTGAAGCCTGAACCATGGAATGTGAGGAACAAGTGAGCTGGACCGGATGTAGCAGGCTCCTCCTGGCACTCTCCGGAACGCACAAACCATCCCTTCTCAGGATGGAAGCTCATCCACCAGTGAAGAAAACAGCTCAAAGGCTGGGTACAAGAGTAAAGATGCTGATCCGTTTTGAACACTCCATGTGTCCCTTCCTTGTTCCCAAGCAAGCAGACATTTATCCTGGGGGTTACAGGGACATAGCTCTGAATTATCACTATTTTTGAGTTTTGTAATATGACCAGATAATGGCAGTTTTGACTTCAAAATCTTGCAGAATTTGTGTCTCTGGAGCTGTCATTTAAAAATAACTTTCTATATTATGAGATTTTTATAGTATTAAAACATACAAGTACAATTATATTTGCATTTTTAAGGTGTGTGTGTGTGTGTGCACAGGCATGCACACGCTATGTCATACATACAGAGGTCAGAAGACAACTTGCCAGAGTCTGATCTCTCCTTCTACCATGTAGGTTCCCTGGGATTAAACTCAGATTTTTAGTTTGCTGGCAAGCACGTTTTCCCACTGAATGACCTTGCCAGTCACCATTATTTATGTAAATATCAGGTGGTCTCAGCATCAATTTTTGAAATCTTGTCTTCTGTTTATTAATCTGATTAAAAACTGATTTATCATGGATGTGCCATTTCACTCCTGGAGTATCAGTTCTATTTCGTTGGCTCGTCTATGATCTTTATATCAGTGCCACACAGTATCAGACATAGTGTGCATAGTAGCATCCTGCTCCTTTGCTATTCTTTGCCAAGACTTTGTCTATTCAGGGTTCTTTGGATTCTTATATGATTTTGCTTGTCTGTTTGTGTGTCAGGAGTCACTTGTAGTTTGTATTGCATCTAGTTTCTGCACGTGGAGGTTTGCAAATGTCCGTGATGAAGTGGTTTTAAAGGCATAGTTCTTTATTGGGTAAATCGTGTTAAAGAGACATTGTTGACCATGGCAGAAAACTCTCTCTGCTTTTTGGTTTCAAGGCACTGGCTACACATCCTGGCAAAGGCAGCCTTGGAGCAGGTGGTAAGAAGAAAGTGGTGCTAAGACTAAAATCCATTACAGTGATCTTCTCATTCCTGCCAAAACCAACTTAAACCAGTTGTAAATCTTCTAATGTAAATGTGTTCTTTCTGTTGTCATCGTAGTCTGTAATGCTTTCTCAACATCTTTCCCTCTCTGTGCACCCTCCCTGCTTCCATATAAGGTTCATCTCTCACCCCACCACCCCCCAAGAAGCCTGCTAACCACCCTGGCACCCCAAGAAGCCTACTATTCTTGTCTAAAAGCAGGGAAGAATCTTGGAGAACCACATAGCTTTCTCTTTTTTTTTTTTTTCCTTTCCAGATCTATAGCCTCACAGGGTGTTACCTCTTCTCTCAGAATCTAGAATCAAAATCTTCTTTCACCACCTAGAAAAATCTTACCAAGTCTTCTTCCCCTGTCCCTGGGAACAGAGAGGGGTCAGAAACGCTCCACTTGTTTTCTTCCAAAGGAGCATTAGGACAAGTTTGAAGTGGTTGGACCTTGATCTGCTAATTAAGGGAGAACAAAGACATGGTCTTGTGCACAAGGCAGGTCAGTCACGCTTGAGAGATAGTCTGGGCAAAGGTTGGGTAGCAAGAGCTTCGACCCAGAGCAGGACATCACAGAGTGTCTGAATACAAAGTCTAAAGAGACCTCCACCTCCCCCCTTCAGATGCACATGCATGTTTGTACAAGCCTGGGACACACACAGATGCCCAGGATCCCTCCCCTTTTTTTCCCACACAAAAAGCAGCATAATACACTTGATGCAGTGCCATTTTCTCTTTCATTCTCTTCCAATCGAAATGAACTGAAGGCAAAATGGAAAAACCGAGGTCATCATCCTTGAAGCCCCAGGAGGATTTATGGACACCTCACCACAAAAATTCAACTGTGACTAACACTCAGGTTAAGTGTGTTTATCAGAAGTGAGTGCTCTCTTCCTTGAACTGGAGTGTGTGTGTGTGTGTGTGTGTGTGTGTGTGTGTGTGTGTGTGTGTGTGTGACGCACACGCGCCTTAGGTTGTCTCTATTGAGTCACCAACAATCCCTTCTGTCTGTATACATGAGCATTACTGCATGGTGCAATCAAGAAGAAGCTCGTCCTGTGTGTGTATGCACACATGTGTATGTATATGCATGTAAACTTGTATGTGCTTATGTATGGAGGTACATATAAATGTGCCGGTGAAGTTGTATTTATGGACACATGCACATGAATGCCAGAGCACATGCTTAGATAGATGTTGCTCCCGAGACAGGATTTCTCACTGACCTGGAGCTTGCTGAGAAGGCAGTGCTGGTGGCCAGTGATTGCAGAGCTCCTCCTGCCTCTACCTCCCATCACAGAGCTTACAAGCTCAGCCTTTCTTCTTGGGTTCTGGGGATTTTACTCAGGTCTTCATGCTTGTAAAGCAAGTGTTCTACCCACTAAGCCATGTTCCTGGCCCTATTTCTTTTCAATACCGAGTGCTCTTAGAGCACAATTTCAGTAACAGAAGTAATGCTGGACGTTACAGGTTAAAGCCTGAGACCTTCCATCTTTACCATTTCAGGATCCAGCCCTCACTGTGGAAGTCTCAGCTTAGACTAAGTATGAGACACCGTGTCAAAAAGAGGAGCACATTGGCTTATTTTGAAAAGTTGTGTAGGATGGTTTGACCTCCTAGGAAAGACTTGTTCTATAGAGTGGAACAACTGTGGCTGTGACAGCTGCAAAGAGACAGGAAAGCCACTGAATGTGGGTATGTCTATGTGTTCTATGCACAGCTTCTGAGGACGCCTTCTCAAGAGCAGGGACTGGAAACTTTTGAAATGTCTCTGCTTTCAGGGTGAGAAGCGTGTTGCTTTATAGGGCACTTGTGAAAGCAGGACCTGAGTCAGGTGCTCCTCTGTTTCTGTTTGAATATTTCTTAAGTGTGGGGAACACATTTTCTTGGGATACAGATACTGCATTTAGCCACTAGGCACGTTATGCAATAAAGTTTCAGCGGACTCCTGCAGAGCCGCCATATTAGTCCTGGTTTCACCCACATTCCACTTTGTCTCACACTAATCACAGAGAGTTAAGAGACTAGTTGGGCTCGTTAACTCCCCGAGGTCTCCTGGGTAAAGGTCTGCAGGGTATGAAATGGGACCCTCTTGGATGACAATGAGCCCCTTCATTGTCAGGTCATTCCCACTAAGAAGAATAAGATATCCAAGAATACTCACGTTCCCTGACATGTTGGCTCCATTCACATTCATTCATTCATTCATTCATTCATTCATTCATCCATTGCACAAATATCTAAATATGGATCAGTGCATACCTTATGAAATAACTGTCAACACATTAATACCCATCTTTAAAAAAAAACTTCAAAATTAGGTCTGTTTCTTCTGCTACAGTCAGATTCAAAGACATGCAGTCATTGGAACAAACAAGCAAACAAAATACAGCAAGGCCTTCTTATTTGGTTTACTTATTTTCTTTTAAAACATAAAAAGTTTCTAGTTCAGACTGGCCTTTAATTGGATGTGTAGCTGAGGCTGGCATTGAGGTTGCCTCTACTTCCTGAGTGATGAAATGACAGGCATCCATGGCCACACCCAACTATGTCTTCACAGTTTAGTACTTTATTGCCTTAACCAGGCCACCTCATTCTATGGGTTTTAATAGTTTAAAGTCCTCACTAGCATGCCACTCTGACATTTCCATCTGTGCAAGAGATTTCCCTTGCTAAAGCTTTGCATGCATTGCAGTCTACTTAAATCTTTAAAATGTTATTTACTCTTTATATGCAATTTTAAGACATTATGAGACGGAGAAGTATCAGTTATCACTTGGCACAAATTGGGGAAAGGGCCATAAAAACAGAATCCCTTTGTTGGATTACAGCTAACTAAGAGGCCTCTACCTATGACTTGAGGTTAAAGAAAAAACAAGCATGTAGTGCCCACCAGTTTGGGAAACATTGGCATCTGGCTGAGAGGTCGCTCTACACAAACACTAATGAAGGAGAAATCGAGATATGGTGTTTTCTCCATAGGAACTAGGGACTGTCCTTCAGTGTAATCTCCAGCACCAGCATCGCCAGCACCAGCGTCACCCCCACCTTTAGGTGACTCAGTGTGAATGGAACATCTTCCCTTGTGAGCTCCTTCTAAGCAGGTCTTCAAAAGGGAGGCAAAATACAGCCACATGCAATGAAGAACCAGGAGACTTTTAGGTTATTATGGCCTCAAATATGTATCATTATAAATTTTGAGTCTATAATCTTTACCTACCTTTATAATTCCTCTTATAAAAGTGATATATGTAAAATGATATGGTAATGTTTTATGCACCCATAAAGCATAAAATCTAATCATTAAGAAAATTAATATGCTAATATTTTCCCCAACTGTCCAAGAGGAAACCACGAATTTCCCCTTGGGCAACATGGTTTAGGTAAAAGGGCACAAAACACATAGTGGTGACACTCAACTACAGAGATGAGATACAGGTCAGAGAAGGACCTCTGTGGGAAGTCATGTGAGTTGATGTCAGTGAGAAATTTAAAATGAGGAAAATGCATCCTGTACAAGGACAGGCACACACATTCCATGTCCAAAGAGAGATGAGATCCAGGAGCTGAGAGAAAAGAAAAGGAACAGAAAGCCCAGAACAATTCATGCAAAGTCCTACATACAGCTAACATCAGGCTCTGGCCAGTGAGCCATAAAGAGCTAACAAAGGAGACTGGCAACATCCCAACCTCTCCACAACCACTGGCATTCTACTCAGTGGATCAGCTTTGCAGAAGGTTCGATAGAAGGTTCAGTTTCTTCTAGAAAAATGTCTTTCATGTGATCTGAGCTCTAGACTATTCTTTCTGTTTCTATTCTTACATACATCAATATACATACTCTAGCCTCTGCATGAGGAAAGTAAAGAAATGTCAACCTTCCAGAGGATTCACTTCCCAGTATATTCAATCACTCACTTGACACACTTTGCCTGTGATGTGCCTGTGATTTGCCAGGTACCAGCTCCCTACTGTATAAAGAGCATGAACAGAGCATCATGGTTCTTTCAATGTTATGGGAAACGCTGATTGGTAACAATAAGCTAGTTCATTAATGATCAAGATGTAGAAAGAACTAGGGTGAACAATGAGAGCATCAAAAGAGCATCATACTTAAACTCAGCCAAGACACGCACAATGGAAAGTCACCAGCCTCTAAAGGGGTTCGATAAGAGCTCTTCAGACTATGAGATTATCACATGCATCTTCTTTGGTAAATGGGGGCGGGGGGGGGGGGAGATCTTGGAAAGTTGAGTGAGCAAGGAAAACCAGGCAAAAGATGACCTTGTTCCTAACAATGGGCAAGGACCTACCAATCCTGGCCTAATAGGGCAGGCCAAGGAGCAATGGTGTCTTACTTTGCTTTCTGTCGCTGTGGTAAATATCATATCCAAAAACAACGTAGGAGGGAAAGGTTCATTGAATATTTACAGCTTCACAGTCCCTTGTGAGTAAAGGTCAGGCCAGAAACTCAAGGTTGGAACCTGAAAGCAGAAGCCATGGCGGGCGCTGCTTGTTGGCATGTTCCCCATGCCTAGCTCAGTCTGTGTAAGTTGGAACCACCAGCCCAGGGGTAGCACTATTCATAGTGGCCTAGACCCTTCCCTAGCAATTTTTAATCAAGAAAATGCCTCACAGATTACTTTCAGGTACTCTAGTGGAAATAATCCCTCCAGAGTAAAGTTCCCTCTTCCCAGATGACTCTAGCATCTGTCAACTTGACAAAAATAAAATTATAACCTGACCGGCACGACTGAGGAGCTAGCAACAGGGCTTGAGAAGGATTGCATTTCATACCTCGTTTCACAGGGTTATTCTGGCCACCAGGAAGTTCAGTGAGCACTGTAGGTTTTCTTCACAGGGAGAGCTGGATTGGACAAGGGCGACAGTGGTAAAGAAAGACACACACAGATATCTGCATGATGCCACTGGCAGGACATGATGATTTTTTTTTTTTTGGTCAAGAGATGAGAACTGAGCTCCTGGTGTCTCCAGAACATTCCACTGAGCAAAATATTGAAATACCTTCTAGGGAGCAAAGGGGAAGACATGTCTAAGCAAACAACAGACGCTACTTGTGAATCCGGAAGATCGATCCTTTAGAGGAGCTGGAATATTCTTGAGTCCAAACTCAAAGGGTGGCCTCTTGAATTTCTCTCTGCCTCCAAGAAGTGGATACAAGCCCACTGCTGCCTTCCAAAAGAGCATGGAGCTATTAAAAGCCTTAATGAAATCTCCAAGTGTGGTATTGATCAGGGCTGTTTTCTTCCAGTCACCGCTGGGCCCAAGAGTGACTCACGGAGCCCAGTGCAGACGTGAGTCATCGTTCGTATCCCACGGTTGCCTGTAAAGAGGACACTCCTCACCCAGCAACTTGGAGGGCCACCTGGGAGATGGGTGGGGCGGACGCCTGTGGATTCCTCAAACTAGACCACCCCATTCGTGGGAACCATCCCCTCCATGTTTTTCTTCAACTAGATCCAGCCTCAAGCTCTCCTTTTTCTCTGTTTCCTTCTCCCCCTGTTTCTTTGCTTCTTTAGTGAATGGTGGCACTTCAGGCTCCTCACGAGCAACAGAAAAGTTGCATGGGTTAGGCAAGAAAGCCCATGGCAAGTTAGCTCTCCACTTCAGGGACTTTTATGAAGGACTCACAGCGATGCTTTAGCATGGACAGTGCTGTCACAGTTGTCAGCAGGAGAGAAGAAGTCTGGATATGGGAACAGGTCAGTTCCCAAGTCTCCTCACTAACAAGGGGTGGGGCCAGCAGTGTCACAGTGACTGGAGTAATGGTGCACATTTATATGGCATTTCCACGTGTTAGGCAAAGATCTACTTGGTGTATATATGCTAATCCATACCACTCTCCTGCTGAGTCCACAGGAGGGACAGCAAGAGGGTGAAGGACCCATTATAACTCATATGAAAGTCTCCCATGATCCTTAGAGTTGAGATAACTCAGATAGAAAATTCTGAGGTCTGAGCTAAGACTCTGTGGTCCCTCTGACTGCCCTAGATACACCTCGGTAAGGAACGTTTTTGTTGTATAACTGCACACGCCATCATTAGAAGATAATTCCGAAGCTAGCGTGAAGTTCTGTAGTGTGAATCAGGAATGAAAGGTAATCAAATAATGAATGACACTCAGCCACAACTGTGCTCATCCCCATGTGTCACACATGCACATCCAAAGACAGAGAGCACAGAATCCTGGACACTTGTCATGTAATTACCCGCGATCTACTGCATGTGGCTTAAGCCTTCTGCGCCTCGGTTTCTCCTCTGGTAAAATGAGTTAATCGCTTCTACATGAGACGTTCCATGGGATTGTTTTATAACATCCAGCTCTTGGAGACCTTTAATAATCCCAGTCTTCGTCCTCTTTCCAAGGAGAAGAGGCTGAAGGAAAGAAAGGAACGTGCAGGAATTTTCTTTAAGTTCCTGGAAGACACATTGTTTTCAGGAGGAACCCCAAAAGGAGCTTTGTGAGAACTCAGCGCAATGAGACAAGGCAATGTGTGTGACAGGGAGCACAAAGATGGCAGAGCCAGTGCTCCAGAGCGAGTCCTTGTCAGAGAGTGCAAGAACAAATTTAGTACTGTTTTGTTTTGTTTTGTTTTCACAGTCGGCCTATGCCTCACCGAAAACATACTACAGGCCACCCACAAGAAGCATTTTAGACCATTATCCTGATGGGAAATCCTTTCGCAGAGTGATGAGTTAGACACTAGTATTATATATGCAAGTATCTGGAACTGAGATAAACAGAGATGTAAAAATAAAAGATTGCCTCCACCCTCCGCTGGGGACACACAGTCGCTGAACAGCAGAGACAAGATTTGGGCGGATGGAATCCAAGTGTGACATGAGAGGGAAAAAAAAAAGACGTGGTAGAACAAGAAAGCAAAAGGGATGGGTTGGGAAGCAGAAGTCTCAAAGGTGGCCTGGGAGAACAGAAAACCCCAGGAAGAGGTTACCTGTTATAAAAGGAACAGAAACTCTCCTGTACCACACATGGATCAGCACTCAAGCAATGGGGCGTTAGCAGAGAGGTTGGTGAGCAGACAAGAGAGCCCAGCCTCCCAGCTCTGTGTGCTGGAAAGGGTGAAGGAAAGGCCCAGGGTGAGAGTCACTTTAACCCTTTGTATAATGGCACAGAAAGACTCAAGGGTGGGGGGAAAGATGCATGCTCTGAATTGGGGCAGGAGTGGGGAAAGGCCAGAATCACGGTCATGGGAAACTCTCTCTCAAAGAGAGCCAACCCATTCTGGATTCATCCTACTGCTGAGGCAGCCAGTGTGAATCCTATGCCACTTTCCTCCTTCAAATGCCCAAAGCAGGACAGTTATCAGTTGACAGTTTTCAGTTCTGCCTCACTAGATGTGTACTTTCTCTTGCCTGAGGAAGCCCCGTCGGATTGGAGTCAGTAGGCTAGAGAGAGTAGAGATCTTAGCTGGATACTAATGTGGATAGGACTCTGTGGAGAGAGTGTCTCTGGCTTCCTCCAGCCCTTACAGGACCTGGGAGACAGCTTCTCATGGGTCCATAAGGAAGTATTTGTCAATCAAAAGATTCATAATATGCTCAAGACCAATCAGCTGATGAGTTACAGCTTGTCCCGCCTCGCACCATGCTCTGTGGCATGTAACCATTGCCAGCACACCAGGCACACAGGCCCTGTGGATGTTCAGCCAAAATGGCATTAGTCTTGTAGTGGAGACCAAATTGGTGGAGTAGTGGTGATGAGGAACAATAGTTGCACTATTTTATCACAACTCTAATATGTTTATAAAGACACTGAGGTTCTAGGACCTAAAATGATTCTCCCAAAATTACACAGTTGGTTGCTTAAAAATGCAGCTGAGAGCTCAACCAAAATGCACCGCACTGCGGAAATGAAGGCTCACAGGGACTGGAAGGTGAGGAATAATGGAGTAGGTGTGAGGAGACAGGGTTTGGGGAGATGGCGCAGTGGGCAAAGTACTTGCTACACAAGCGTGAAGACCTGGGTTCAGGTCCCCAGAAGCCCCATAAAGACCAAGGATGGTGGCACATGCCCATAATCCCAGCACAAGGTGACAGGAAACTCCAGATGCTTGCCGGTCGGCTCAACTGAATGAGTTCCAGATAGAGGCCCTGTCTCAATGATAATGATGATGGTGACGATTGTGACAATCATAATGACAATGGTGATGATGTTGACAAGGTAAAGGCCAGTAAAATGACTCAGTGGATAAGGGAGCTTGCCACAAAACCTAGTGATAGTGAGTTCAAATCCAAGGGACCCACACAGTGGAAGGAGAGGAATAATGTTTGTAAGTTGTTCCCTGACCTCCACACATGTACATGGCATGCATATATTCTCTCTCTCATATATGTGTGTGTGTGTGTGTGATAATAAAAATATTAAGTAGGAGAACTATTAAGGAAAATATTCAAGGTCAGCATATGACCTCCACATGTGCACTAATAAGGAAACCTGCCTGAACATGTGAGCACACATGTACACACACACACACACACACACACACACACACACACACACACACACACACCATTGCAGCTCCACACACATCCACCAAATCTAAAAGAAAACACATTACCTTCACCTTCAGCTTACTACTGGAGGATTATTACCCCTTGTGGTACTAACCATTGTACTACAGCAGATAGACAGGCCCTGTGGCTTTACTGTCATCTTCCTAGGACCAACTTGCAGGCCTGTTGGTCAGACTTTGGTGTACAAGTATACCATCCCACAAAGAGAAAAGCAGAGAGCAAGTCCGACCAGAGGATAAGCCTGGGAAGTGGTGCCCGGGAGTGAATCACAGCCATTTAATATCAGTTTTCACATCTTATTGATTCGTTTTCTCTTCCTCTTACAGAAGATTAGCATCCCTGTACTCAAGCTCGTCAGTGCGCCTTTAAAGGTTTCCTATTGATCTGCGAAACTATTGTCTCAGTTTGCAGTTTCCCTTTTGGAAACATCCTTTGCCTTTTGGTCATGTTCTGTATTTAGTTTGTACACCAAACATGGCTTCTTTTCTGGGAGCAGGCAGCAGACATCCTGGGCCCAGGGCTGAAGATGGATCTGACTTGCTGAGCCTTTAGGGCACTTGCCTGGGAGTTCCAGGAAGCCTTCAATGTGAAAGAGCAATAGAGGATATTGGAAGAGTGGGCGAGGGTCTCACAAGGGCCTGGTGGCCTTATTCCAAAAAGGGAAAATACCAGCAAAGCAAGAACTTCCATTTATTGAGCACTTTCTTCATGTTCAACTTCAAGACAAGTATGGGAAAAAAAATCACGCAATTGAACAAACCAAGACTGAGAAATAGATATTTGTCTGGATAAACTCAGTTTTACTCCTTCCTGCCTGTCTCTCTCTCTCTCTCTCTCTCTCTCTCTCTCTCTCTCTCTCTCTCTCTCTGTCATATGCACATGCACACAGTGTGTGTTTTTTGGAACCAGGAGGTCAGCATCAAACCATCTGTCTTCTCTGATGATCCCCACTGTTGGGGGTAAGCAGGGGAAGATAGGGTCTTTCAGTGACCCATTGGTTTCGCTAGGAAGGCTGACCAAGAAGCCCCCACATCCTCCTGTCTTCATCCCCTTCCCACTATCTGCAGCACTACGGATGCAGATACACCTAGCCATTTCTGCATGGGCGCCAAAGATCTGAACCTGGGTCCCCGTGCTTGCAGGCATTTTACCAGCTGAGTCCTCTGAAATGATTTGGTAATGCTTTTCTAGACATTTAGTTCCTCAACTCAATGATGAAGACAATGCCAGCACATTCATGGTTGCTGTGTGGTTCTGTCGGTGATGGATCTGGGGTCTTTAGTAGGATATGTAATACAGAGGAAATACCCAAGGACAATGAAGGAGGGCACATCCCTTCCTGTGAGTCCACCTCCTCATAAAACTCAAGCATGTTCTCTGCCCTACATTGTTTGGGGAGAACCCAACTCTCCTACCTAAAGCTAACACTACATGACAATGTGCACTCCAGAGGAGAAGAACGTGTATTGTAAAATGGTTCTCATAGTGATTGGCACTGCTCTTCCATCCATCTCTAAGCACTTGAAATTCTTTACAACCCAACCATCTTGAACATCTTCAGATGTCTTTTATCTTTGGTTTTCCTTTCTAGCATTACTAATTGGCTCTTCTTGGGCATGTTCTGCCATTCCCCTTGAACCTTCCTCAGCATTTGTCTTTGGTCCCCAGAAGTCACTCTTTCTCAGTCCCAGGATCTACCTCTAACTTCTTCTGACTTTTTGTTCCTACAGTGTACTCCTAGCTCTGTATTCTGCTTGTCTTCATCAGCCCTTCCTTCTGGCCTTTCAGAATGAACATTGTTATGTCTTTATCACCAATGTGCTCTCCTGTCTTGGCTTCTGTGCCTTTTTACTAGTTCATTCATTCGTTCATTCCTTCCTTCCCTCCCTCCCTCCCTCCCTCCCTCCCTCAAAAGTTTCCATGTGTCTTTGTGCACTATAGGAGGCAGTGGGTCAGAAAATGCACTGTTGAAGGGGGTGATACACAACACAGTGCTCCAGGTATTTTCTGTCTCTTTTATGTTGATGGTCCAACACATCAATTTTTTTCAGCCTTCTGTCAAGAGCCATCCTTTCTGCAAAGCACACTCATCACATCAAGACAGAGACAATTATTTATTTATTTTCTCTATCCTGTTCTCATTTATTTGGTCTACTTCTGGCTTTGACTGTCTTCTCTTGGTTTAATGTTCTTGATTTTATTTGCTTTGTGCCTGACTGGCACTGTGACTCTTTGGGGTGCATGCAATAATCCAAGTTCAAAAACTATCTGTGAGTTGAATGCTGTCTTGTCAACAACTCCTGAACTTTATCTCTTCCCTCTTCATCCTGTTCCACAAAAACAGAGGTTCAGTGTTTTTTCCTGTGGCCAGTTCACCACAATTCAAGTTTGGAAAGATATATCCTGTCTGTGCTGCTATGGTCTTGAAACATCCCCCTACATACAGATATGTAAAACGATAGATCATTTATTCTTACTGGGGCCTATTCACCTAGGTCAAGGTCTGCATGTCACCCCACCTCCAAATGCCCCTGGTGTCTGCTTATGCATTGTTTGTGAGGCTTAAAGTAGGCTGAGTTAGAGGGTAACCCCACCAGTAAAGTGATTGCTTTGCAAGCATGAAGATCTGAGATTTATTCCCAGAACCCATGTGAAACAATGGGTATGTGGCAGATACAAGAGAATTGGTGGGGCTGACTGGAAAGCACAGTCTCTAGGTCAACGAGTTACCCTGCCTCAAAGTAGGTAATGGTGTTCTTAAGGATGCAGTGCCAGGTGGCCATCTGTCTTTTTGCATACAATACACACACACACACACACACACACACACACACACACACACACACACACATTTTACATGTGAAATGGATTCCACTGTAGTTCTTGAAACTGGATGTCTGAAGACAAGCTTCTAACAGGACCCAGGAAATTCCAAGGAACCATCTATACCACGCCTCTCTCTGTCTCTCAGTTCCAGGGGTGGCCAGAGGTCCTCATGGGGTCTCAGCTATCACAATGCCATCCCACTCTCTGCCTCCATTGTTCCTGTATCCTTCATATGTCTGTCTGTATCTGTGTTGTCACGAATTCTGCAGTCATTGCACACCCTGAACCAGGACAGGATTGTCCCAACTCGCTTATGTTTGCAAAGGCCCTGTCTCCACGTAAAGTCACATCATGTATTTCTGGGAGGAGATGAATTGGGTGGGTCACTCTAGTCAACCTTGTACATCACATCGCTCTGTCTCTCTCTGTAGATTCCCTACATCCCCCTTGGTTATATCCTTCTAGGCCTCCAAAGCCTAAAACAATTATAAAACGTTCACTTCCCTGACCATCATCTTGCTTATTTCTATTTCTTGACTTCACTGAAGTCACAGCTGAAACTAGAATTTCCAGGGAACAGGAGACCATTCAGCCCCTTCTTCCCCAGGCCCCAGCACAAAGTGTCTCCATAGCCATCTGGCGAACAGGGGCAGGTCTCCTCTGACTCCCTTGTGAGTCCTCTGTCTGACTTTGAAAGGCGCTCCACTACCTTCCACTCTATCATCCGCTCTGGTCAGCATTTACTGGGCAAAAATTAGGTGCTCTCAATAAATACTTGTTGGCTGATTGATTAATCCATCAGCCCAGTTTCCTGCTCTGAAGCATTTTTTAAGCATGGATCTCCAGGGGGCCAGAGTGGGGGGCCATAAGAAGGGCCAAGGATGGGCATGAAGACACTTGGTCAGCAGTCCCACCTTGGAGCCACTGGGGGCCTGCTTAGTGGTTCAGATTGCCTGAGAGTCCACTTTGAATTCTTCATAGGGAGATCAGCACAATGACTTAAGAGCCATGGACTGTGGGGTTCAAGACATAAGGGTAAGGGTAAAATTCATGTTAAAAGCAGATGTAACCGATCTCTCCTTTCCCGCCCTCCAGTCGCCCCCCCTCCCCCATGAAGAACACTCCAGAAAGGAGGAGCTGACCCAGAACTAGAGATCTGACAAGAACCTCTGCTGTTTTATGCATCACTGAGGGCCCTCATCATGAATAAAGTACCCAAGAGAGTCCCCATATGGCACATACTTTAAATGCACTTCACTTTGCTGTAACTGGCACCTGAATTTCTAGAAATCTGAGTAAGATTGTCTTTAGGATGAGGGAGTGTCCATTGGAAGCCCCAGAGAACAGACTGCAGCAGAATAACTGTAATGGCTGCCTAGGAACCTAGCAAAGATACTGTAAGGGGGGCCTGAATCTGCTCATGCGCAGTCCCCTCCACTTTTAGGATGGCACCACAATTATATGAAGAGTCACACTTCTAGTGGTGCCATATGGGCGGGGGGGGGGGGGACAGAAATGAGAGGAGTGAGAGAAGGAAGAATGGAGGATGGAAAGAAAAGATAAGAGAGAAAGAAGAGGGAATGGAGAAGGAAGAGAAGGAAGGAAATAAGAAAAAGGGAGGGATGAAGGGAAGGGAGGAAAGAGAAAAGAGAAGAGGAAAAGGAATTTGAAGGAGAGAGAAAAAAAGCAAGGTAAAAAGAGATGGAAAGGGAGAGGGGAAAGGGGACCAAAAAACTGAGAAGGAGGAGCGAGATCTGGAAGTGTTAAGCTTCAATTTGGTCATAGGTTATCTCAGTTCTTAACTACATCTAAATCACACACACACACACACACACACACACACACACACCTCTGCATACACACACACACACCTCAACTCTACCACTAGCAGCTGTAGCCTGAAGTAGAGAAGATCATAGCAAGGACAGCACCTTGCACACCCACTACTTTATTTTTCCTGTGGTCATTTGTCCTTTTCTGAGCATCTCAAGTCATCCATTTTCCTAGCACTTAGCCCTCTGGGGATTACACTGCTAAAGCCGGCTTTAGGCTTTATCTTGTTTCAGTTTCCCTGTATCCATTTCAATCGAATCACTAATACCACTCATTTGCAGATTTTGTGTGCTTAATAGATTGGGAATATGAAGCCATGTGTCCAAGAAGATAATTATCCTTCAGGACAATGATTGAGTGGTTGGTTTCATTGCCTTTCAAATATTAGGAAAGCGAAGAGGACTTTTGTTATGGCATCACTGGAGGCACATGTGAGAGACAGAGAACATGTTTGTGCATGCACACATGCATGCCTGTGCACACATGCATGCTTGTGTAGTTCCTGAGAAGTCACATGACTCAATTTGCCATTCCAAAGTAGAAGGAACTTAACACTACTAGATGCAAAGTGGGAATTTAATACGAGACAGTTCTGTGTTATTAGGAAACACGCCATGAAAAAGCATGGAGCAGACATCATCTCTGGGCTCCTGGTGAGTGGCCATTGACCACCTATGCCTGCGAGTCACCTCTGTCATTGCTTTCTGCTTTGTTACCCCTTGGAGCTAAAGAATGGGCAGCACTTTCTCATGGATCCTTTAAAGGGCATAACTGATTGACAACACTTCCTCCAAAGGGTTCCTGCTTTACAAAGTGGAAGGCAGATATGAACTGAGGGTCATCATTCACACCAAAGGACTGACACAAGGATTCTGAGGAGGAGTGTGCAGTCCAGGGTCAAGGCAGGAAACAGAAAGTGCTAGTGACCAGGGCCAGGACGGAGTGATGAGGAAAAAACTTGGCATTTCCTTCTGTGAAATTTGATTCATCGAGGGTTGATGGTTGATAAACCCAATGTTGAAATGTCAAACATGGCCTTTCCTGTGTGCCCAGCCAGCTTCCACACATCTCTGCACTCTCCTCTGCTCTCAATTAATCCCCATATGACCCAGGTCAACAAAGCACCACAAACAAGATTTATGTTGCAGGATCAAGCCAATTATATTTCATGCCCTAGCCGTTCTTTCTCTTCCTCAAGATCATTTCTACCTTCACCACTAATTAGTACCAGCATATCAAGATGAGCCTTGTGAGGCTAAAGACTGGATATAGAAATACATCCTTATTGGATCTCTTTGTGTCATCCGTGGGGTGGCTGAACCTAGGGGGGAAAAAAAGCCTGATCTCCAGCCCTCACATGCCTCAATGTCCTCTTCTAAAATCCACAAATAGTAACTTCCATATTACCCACACTGGTATACTGACGCCGTGACTCTATTCCAGAGATGATGAGGAGCACGGCTTTCTCTATCAGATACTGATTTCTTACATTCGGTTTTCATCACTGTGACAAAGACCTGAGAAAAACGCTTCATGAAGAAAACGCATTCAGGTGGCTTCATCATTGCAGAGGGTTTCTGCCCATGATCAACTGGCCTCATTGACTTGAGCCACAGTTGAGCATTGCTATGGGGGATGGTGCAAGGTACAGTAAAGGTGTCCACATCACATTGGACAGAAAGAAAAGGGGGAGAGAGAGTGTTCAGAGTCCTAAAAATGCCCCCTAATGATCTAACTTCCTGCCTCCAGATCTCACCTCCTAATGTTTTTATCACCTCCCAACAGTGTCCTAGGCCGTCAAACAAGCCATTTTCGTTTTAATAGTAATATAAATAAAACTGATAATGAGCCATTCCACATATTTAAATAACATACTTAAAAGAATAAGCCAGAGTTTGTGATCTAAGTGGATTTGGTAAATAATGAAGATGAGGAATCCAGTCATGTACTTCTACTGATCATAGCTGCTTGAGATGTAACCCACTCATCCCTGATCTCTTACTGCTTACCAGGACCTGGCAATCAACTCAAGAAATGAGTCAGACCCATAAACAGTTAATATGAGTTTATGAATGGCAGATGCTAAAATTAAGCTGTGTGTGAGTGCCAAGGAAGGAGGGATCTGTCGAGGTGGGTTGTATGAAAGGTTTCAGGCAGGTCATATTTATATTGGCAGGACTTCCAGAATGTTCCATCTGCCCTGGTGCAATCACTGTCCCCTTCAGTACCTTTCTATGGGTTGTTAGGAGGTGACATGACATTTGTAGGTGATAGCAACAGCCGCTGTTACAGTCTAGCCTCTGTTTAGATCTCACTGTAGAGGACAAGGAGAAACTTCGGCTCATAGTTTGAGAGGCTAACATCTGCTGTGGTATAGGAGGCATGGTTGCGGGGAGGCCGGGGTGGAGGGGAGCATGCTCTCCTCTGGGCAGTTAAGAAGCAAAGAGAGGGAAAGGCTAACACTTAATGCTCTCTCTCTGTCTCTCTCTGTCTATCTCTGTCTCTGTCTCTCTCTCTCTCTCTGTATGTGATGTGTCACTTGTCACTTGCTCACTCTCTCTTTCACTTTTATTTACTCTGCAGCCTCAGCCCATGAGATACTGCTGCACAGATTCTAAATAGGTCTTTCCCCTGGTTAATCCTCTCTAGAGTGGATCTATTAAAGCCTTAGGTGTTCTTAATGGAATCAAGTTGACCATCAAAAGTAACCATCATGCCCTCCCTCTGGCTGCCAGTTCAAGCTCACGTCTGTTTCACTGTAGCTATTGACTTACCTGGGAAGAAAGTGGAGATGGAAGAGGGCAGGACCAGGGACTGCAGGAAGGCAGGAACACTCTTGTAGGCGGGTGATACATGTACAATAAGGCGACGAGAAGAATAAGCCATGGGTTACAAATGAATAATTATTATTAACTACCATTAATAATCTGCCCTACATCCGACCAGAGATCAGGATTGTTAACTCTGCCAATTCCTAATTCTAAAAAATTCATCCCATTTCCATAGAAGAAAATGGAGCCACTGCTGCAGCATCAGGCAGAGTGCAGCTTGGAGTTGTACCCTATTTCTGTATGCACAGTCAGACTTCAATCAACCTCACAGGAACAGTTAAAGCCCGGTCTCAAATGCAGGAATCTTTCTTGAGGGGGGGCCCAGACAGGAAAAAAAACATAAAGCCATGCACCTTTGCATGCTTTGGGGTCCTCTCTGTGGCCTACCCTTTGATGGATTTTCTTAATCTCTTTTATAATCCTGAAAGCTCCTCTGCTCTTCATTAGCTAAAACGCCCTCCCCCTTTGAAGCCAGAACTAGGCTTCAGTAACTCTCCAGTCTCCTTGGAGTTAATAGCTGGCCTTGCACCTGGCCAGTGCATGTGCCCCTGGGCTCTGAACTCTGGCCAGCTGCTATATCTGAGCTGTGGTCCACCTGCTCCTCAAAGAGCTAAAAATCTCCAAAATGAGCGTGCATAAAGTAATTTCTTTGTGGTTAGGACTCTGCAAAGGCCTAGTGTGCTTGTAAGAGAAAAATCAGGTTTTCAGGTACACAGGGTGAGGAATGTTCTGGAAAAACCTGGCCTTGTGACAAGACTTAAAAGAAAGGAAGGGCTTTGCATATCATAAAATGTATTGCATTTTTCAGTATTTGCTTTTCACGTTAATTATTGAATTTTTGAGAAAGAATTGTTTGGGAAAGAGGGAGAGACATGGTCTCCTACAGAATGATCTAGAAGCATTTTCTCTATCTGCCTTTAAATGTACACACATCATCAGCACCAGGATATACCTAAAGCTCAGAATCCACCAGGAAATCCATGGGAAAGTAGAATTTCAGGCCAAACACAATTAGATCTGTGTCTTTAGAGGCACCGCCTTGTGATCTGAGGAGCATGCACTGCCAAGCCTGGGACACTGGTTATGATTTGAAGCAAACGTGAACCGCCACAGACTTGATCTTTGGATGCTCAGCCTCCAGCTTCAGGCATTGTTTGGATGGCTGTGAAGCCTTTGGGAGGTAGATCTTGGCTGCAGGATGCAGGTCTCCAGGGATGGACCATACAGGAAATGCCTTCCTCCCTGTTCTGGGCAGCTTCCATATGAATAGTGGCAGCCTCGTGCTCCCACCATTGTGACTGAGTCGTTCAATTGCACCTCCCCATCTCTGATGTACTGAAAAAGCTAAAGCAAGTCCTTCTTCCCGAAAGTTGTTGCTGTCTGGAATTCTGTCATACTAACACGAAAGGAACCAACACAGCAGTTAATGGTCACATCATGCCATGTCTCATTTCTGTTATTCTGATAAAAATACCCTGGCAAAAAACAATTTAGGAGGGAAAGGTATTTATTTCAGCATACAATTCCAGCTTATGGTTCACTGAAGGGGAGAAGCCAATGCAGGGACTTTAAACAGTCAGTCGCCCACTTCAGATCCAGGTTTTCTGGGCTCTACAGCTCAGACTGCAGAGAGCTTGCATCACGTTTGTGCCGATGGGCGCCATGCTTTCCGCCGTATCCGTAGGGCCTGGCCACTCATCATCCTGGGCCCTTGGACAGACCATTCTTATCCTCTGCCTTTGTGTCTACGTGGTCCAAGGGTAAGTGTAGGGAAGCTGAGCGTTTGAACACAATCATGTTCTCCAAAGCAAAAGCACAGACGTGAGGATCCTGACACAGGGAGACTGGCCAGGGGGCCTTGTGGCAAACATCTCTGGACTTTGCATGGAACAATGAGCACTGAACCGCAGGTGACCTGACCTGCTAATCACTGCCTGATTACCAGCTAATCAGTGCCTTGTTTGGGACATGAATCCCAAATCCCTTTGGACTGGGCTGGGCTCAGGCAGAGCCCAGTCACCAGGCTAAAGTAGAAGGGGTTGTGTGTGTGTGGGGGGGGGAGAATGTCACGTGTTTCGGTACAGAGTAGCCAAAGGCCATATTCAGAGAAATGGTCACGGGATCTTCCTCTGTGCTGCTGGGTCTGGACACCTGCAGAGCTTGTCAGCAGCGTGGAGGAGAATCGCAATAGAGGGATAAAAGGCCAACTTCTCCCTCTGGACCCTGCAGAGAAAAGTTAAACAGCCTTTCCAGACACAGAGTGAACAAAGGACTCTTCTCAAATATTCTGAAGTTGGTCTTGGCTGAGGGGGTCAAATAACATCCATCACTAATGAGCCTGGGCTACTTCTCTAATCAGCACTACATCACCATCATCATCATTGTTCTCATCAGCAATCCCGTTATCCTTATCACATCAACATCACTATCATCAACACCAGCATCGTCATTACCATCACCCTCACTATCATCACCACTGCCACTGTCACCTCCACTATCAATACCACCACAACTACCACCGCCACCATTAACACTACCAATATAATGACCATCATGATTACCACCGCTTCCTATGTCACCACCATTATCAGGTCTATTTCTATCACCACCACCACCACCACCATCATCATCATCTGCAACACTGCTACCATCACTCTCACTAACATCACCACCACTGTCACCATTATCACCACTACCAGCATCACTATCACTACCATCACTGTCACCACCACCATTACCTTCACCATCACCATTGCTACCACGACCAACATCAACAACATCGTCACCATCACCAGCATCAGGTATTACCATCACCAACAATGCTAACATCACCCCCCTTCTGCCATGACTATGGCTGCCATTATATGCACCACTAACAATATTAATATCACCACCATACCCATTACCACCACCAAATCCCCACCACCTGATCCACTACCACAACCACTTACATCTTCACTTTTTACCATGATCATGTCCACCATCCTATCTCTACCAATATCACCACCGCTACCATCAACCTAGCCAAGAGCAAAACAACATCACCATTGCTAATGCTCTTATGATGCCACCATCACGCCTGTCACTGCTCTCATCACTGCATGTCACAGGAATGCAATTTGGAGTAATGTCTCAAACACACTGCTTTGAAAGTCAGGAAGGATCTACTCCAAGAATATCAGGTGTTTAAATTAGTGTTAGAACTTGGTTTCCCCAAGTAAAAAAGAGGCTGGTAGCAAGGACAAGTTCCTCAGCCTGTGGCTTATGCAGGAAATTCAAGTTCACCCTCATCATTTCCCCATTTCTGCACAACTCCAGTTTAACACACAACTAATTTTCTGGCATTCTTGCTAGAAAATGGACGGAGAGAAAACAACTGACCCCCCCCCTTCCTTAATCTCCTGGGACTCTCTCAACTCAAGCATTCTTCAAAGGAAGGGCACTGGCCGTTGCCGCTTTGCTAAAAGAAAGTCTCAGGCTTGGAGATGGCTATTTGAGTTCAAATACAGATCTGCTTTGTCAAACGCCAACTGATCTGGAAATTTTCCCAAACCTTCCAGCAGTGTCAATCTTTTCCTTGGAAGAGTATGGGCGGAGGATATGAGATAAGCCATATAAAAACCCTGCGGATCCCAGGCACAGAGTAGACAGCCTACCCATTAAGTTCAGTACATTCGCCAACATTTCATTTTGACTACACACTTATCAGGCACTGAAGAACACGTGCCCTGTCTGGATAGACACCTCATGTGGGCTAGAGGCATGTTTCTCCCTCTCTTACAGATGGAGCAGAGCTGCGTGCTCTGCCCAGCTCTGTGGGTGTACTGCAGAGGCCTCATAAAAAGTCTACCTTTGCCCAGCTGATTGAGTTCTAGGAAGCTGGTCAATGTTTGACTACCTTTCTCCAAACATGTAAAAACAGTTCATCACGTTAGTTCAGTTGAATTACTGCTCCTTGGGAGGTTTCCAAACTCTGGATCTCCTTCAGAGACAGTGGAATTATATTCCATTTTTTATGGCTACAACTCTCAGTCCCTTTCTTGAAGCCCTAATCACCACCAATATAATCAAAATACTTGGCTGTATTTTACAGGAAGACTCCAGTCCCTCATCTCCTGCTTCAGGGATGGTCCCTTTGGTCCTTGATCTCCCATAGGAAGAGGGGTAGACCAGTTATCTTTTATCTCACTTTATTCTTCCAGATACCAGACCTTGACCGTTTCCTATTGAGCAACAGTATAATAGATGCTCTTAAAGAATATTTTCATAGTAAGTAGAAGAGGAAAAATATATTGTTGCATTCGTGACTCTCCTGTGTTCCTAGTGGAGTGTTACTAATTTACTGTGTGTATTGAATACTTTAACTCTCCCTGTGATGAACTACTTGGCAAGAAGTAAAATGAAGGGGTTTATTTGAGTAGTGGTCCAGAGAATAGCCCACCATGGTGAGACAGTCCTGGCAGTAGGAGAATGCACATATCATTGTATCTGCCATTAGGAATGGGAGAATAATGACAGACCATGAACAGCTTGCTTTCTGGTTTCCATTCAGCCTGAGACCCCAGCCTACAGAATGGTTCCACCCACAATAGGCTGGTCTTTCAATCTAATGGCCAGAAGCTAATCTCATGTAGACAATCCCTTTAATTTGTGTCCAGAGGCTTTTTATCTTCCTAGAGGAATATAGACCCTGAAAAGCCGGTGATCATGTTAGCATATAGACCCTGAAAAGCTGGTGATCACATTAGCATATAGAAACCACCACATTCTGGGCACTTCCTGGAGTCCGTCACAGTAGCAGCTTTCTCTGAGGAGCTCTGATTTTGCAGCATGGGTTGTGTATGAAGTCAAAGGAAATGGTGATAGATCCCAAAGCTACCTAAATAAATAAGAGGTTGCTTAGCACCTGCATGGAGAAACACTGGGTCATCCCCCTGACACCAGGACAGGTAAACTGACAGCAAAACAGTCTTTAACGGTCATTGTTGTAGTCCTTGAGGAAGCCCATGTTCAGCCACCACATGAAAAAAAAAGTTACTAGAGACAAAAATAACTCACCAACAGACAGCTAACATTTTATTTTTTAATAGCTTCAGATTCAACCCTCTTTCTACAATCTGGAATCTTCTGGATTGAACCCGTTTATTTCATGGCTACCAGCTGAAGGCATTTAAAGTCTTGTTTGGAGCAGTGCTATGTTCAGAATCAGGCCAGATGCTTTGCTTACTGTTTTCACCCAGCATCACTGTTTTAAGAACTCAACTTCTCGTTGCCTGGTAACTCCAGGTGATCAAGTTCATGGCTTTGCTACTTCATTAACCTTTCAGTACTGCAAGGACACCCTGGCATGATGTCTCACTGGCCCAGTAAGCACACGCTCTGACAAACCCTTAAGACCCTGTCACATTCTCTCTCATGAACCTGAACAAGGATTCCAGGGACATTCCAGAAGTGGAGACCGGGACTAGAATGCTCATTTTTGGTCACAGCGCTCCTCAGAGCTAGGTTTATGTGGTGAATCTTGCTTTCTCATTTGCTCCTTTTCTGGTTTAACAGCGTCTATAGGCTATAGACATTATAACAGGGGAAGTGTATGTAGTTCGAAGTTCTGAAGGCTAAGCAGGGCCCCAATTGATAAGAGTCTTCTTGCTGTGTCAGAACATGGCAGAGAGTTAGCTCTGCCTGTAAAGAAATATGAAAGATCTATGGAGGGTGGGCTGAAGACAGACAGACAGACAGTCAGACAGACAGAAAGACAGACACAGGAAGAGAGGGTTCTTCAGTAGCCATCCCATTCCCTTACTAATAGCATTGATCTCTTCAGGATGGCAGAATGCCCAATGACCAAGTCACCCCTCAGAGGACCCATCTCTTAATGGCATCACAATGGCAGTCATATTCAGTATGAACCTGGGGGGGGGGGACCATGGTGCACCTGCTTGGGTCAACATTTGGCGGCATTCAACTTTCTCATGTTGACCCATCTGACAGCTCTAAAGCTGTTTCTTACTGACTATACTTGGCATCTATCTGAAGACCTGATGCGTTGAAATACCTCTTTGTCGTACATCACACCTTTGGCTCTCCACCTCAATGAATTACCTTCTACAGACCTCTCTCCTATGTTTGATGGATTTAATGATTCCTCTCTTGTTAATCTACAAGTTTCTCATCACTTATCCTCAATTAATTCTATGTTCTGGAAGCTTCAAATATTCTACTCTAACTGTTTTTCAATCAGCTTTATCTTTGATATAAAACATTAAAAAGAAATCCTTAAGTTTGGTATCAAGCCCACCTTTTGTCTTTCCTTGTGGCTTGTGATGTTAGCTCTCCCATAGAAAGCTTGTCTCTAAGTTACCAAACTATTCCTATTTCCTTCTATTCATCTCATATCTTTCCCCAGTTAATCACCTAGAGGGTATAATATAAAAATACAGATGCTATAGCTCCCTATACAGTCATGGTCAGCTCTTCCATTTTGTCTACTAAACGCATACACCATCTTTAATAACGTCTGTGCCATACTGAGACTATTTCAAGTGAAGGCTTTGAGGCATTTTCAGGTAAGCCTCTCCCTCAGATGCCGCTCGGCCATAGTCGTGATCGTCATCTCCTCTTCTCTCTTCGTCTTTCCATAGCATTTTTTTTGTGCTTCACAAAAATAAATAATAATAAATGCTGGTAGAGACTTTATGGGGAAAGATTGGGCTTGATTTTAATGATTCAAGGCATTTATCGTACTTTTAAAGTAAAGCCTTGGTTAGGGAGAAGTCCTACTGTTGTGGGTTTTTTTTTTTTTTTAAATCATGCATGCGTCTGTGTAGTGTGTATATGTCTGTGCATTTTCACATATATGGTGTGGTCTGTGCAGGTGTGGTGTGTGCAGGTGTGATGTGTGTGTGTGTGTGTGTGTGTGTGTGTGTGTGTGTGTGAACGCAGGAGTATATACATATAGTCTGTGTGTGGTACTTATGATATAGATGCTCAGAATATGATCAGGCATATATGTCGGTGCACTTGCCTGTGCGGTGATGTGGAGGCCAGGGGTTGATGTTGGATGCCTTTCCTTGATTATTCTCAACCTTGGCTTTTGAGACAGGCTCATTCATGGAACCTTGAGCTTGCCTCTTCAGCTAGACTGCATGACCAGTGAACCCCCAGGAATCTCATGTTTCTGTCTCCATGCCCCTATCCCAAGGTTACAGGAATGCACCACCGTGTCTGTTTTTTACATATATGCTGGGGCTGGAGCTCAGGTCGTTTATCCACTAAGCCTTCCCCCCAGTTCCTCATTAATATTTCTGAGTCATGCATGGTTACATGTGGCATCACCAAAGATGCCTTTCCACTGCGGTCTGTCATTGTCCGGGGACATTGTCCCAGGACAAGACGAGATACGTTGTTGGTTGAGTACTGCTGGTAAACTCAAACTGTGCTTGAGGAATGACTGTGCAGGAAGCTGAGCTTTGGGGCTCAGATTCCCCATTCCACCCCCACCCCCTTAAGCTGTGGCTTCTTGGCCTGAAGCCTGTTCCCTTCCCAAAATGTTTGTTAGTTCAGTGGCTTTTTATGGCACTTTATGGAAAAACTAAGGGGCGGAGAGGAGATGACTGTATTCAGCAAACCCACTCACTTTAACCTTCTCTTACTGGAATTTGAATCCTCTGCATACCTTGTTAGCAGAAAGAACGAAAAAAAAAAACCTCTTTTTCCATGCAAGCTTACTAGTGGAGCGTTCCTTACCTCTTAACTCCAGCCAGGACAAAAGTGGCCCAGGCTCTGAAAACAGCGTGCTATTTAGAAAGGTCTCAAGGCAGCCTTTGCATAACATTTATGAGTGCAGTTATCTTCCCAGGATCGCAGGGAGGGACCTGGGGAGGCTCAGGGGGTAGAGGCCACTCTGTCCTTGCAATTTGACCTTGCAGGCAATGTTGGGGGCCTCAGATTGAATTCAAACTTGCTCTGAGCTCCCTGATGTGTCTTTCCAGCCTTCACACCCCAGAAAGTGGCTGAGGGGGTCCAGAGAAGCCCTTGGCAGAAGGACCCATGTGTCTGCTTTGGGCAAGAGGAACCTCAGGCTTCTGATAGTAGCTCTGTTCTCATAAGGGTGGCAAGTCAGAGGCACTGGGGCCCAAACAAGGCCCTCTAGACAAGTCATGCTGTTCTTAGATTCCAAGAACTGGTCCAAGAACATGGGACCAGGACTAGTGTTACACAGGAGTTTGAGATTATCTGTGACAATCATCTAAAAATAACTGCAGTTTTCAAATAAAAAAACATTTAGGGGACAATCAGATAAGAAGAGCACCTATTTATAATACTTGTTGGTGGGGGAGGGAGAGAGAGAGAGAGAGAGAGAGAGAGAGAGAGAGAGAGAGAGAGGGAGGAGAGAGGAGAGAGCACTTTCTTTGTAACTTATACACACACACACACACACACACACACACACACACACACACACATACACACCGTTTCTTAGAGGAAATGCAGTTTCTAAGAGGAAGCCCAGATTTCTTCTAGATGGAGCTAGTAGCAGGGAGGTACCTTTTGAAACACTGAATTTGGCACAGGTCAAAATGTTTGTTCACAGGACTAAAGTGGGTTCTAGAGGGTCCTGGCTGTGAACTGGGTATTGAATGTCTGTTAGAGGTGAAGAGAGAGTAGTATTCAGCTGAAGGGGCAGCAGGTGATGTCTATGTGACTAGTCAGACTCAGAGGAAGCTCAGAGTTCGGGCCATCACAGACGTCACTACCCAGGGACAGTAACCCACCAGCTGGCCTTTCTGCAGGTGAGGGGAATGAAGCTGGACAAGATCTCGTGGCTAGCAAGAATTGGGGCTGAGTCCAGAATCCACATTTTTGACAACTTTGACAAACAATCTTCTTGCTTTGGTTTTCACTCCTGGTTTTGGCTCCGTTCTTCATACCACAGATGAAAAGTTGAAACAAGTTGCTGGGCTTGCTGATGCCCACTTTTCGCCCAAGAATGCAGAAGGCAGAGGTAGGCAGATTCTGTGAGTTGTAGGCCAGCTAGGGCTACATACTGAGACCCTGACTCAAAATAACTAAGTAAAGCTATATTTAGTTTATTTAATAATAAAAGCTATAGTATAAGGGAAGTGGGGAAATCTAAGAAAAGTGTTGAGAAAGGGATGTACTCAAAGGGCAGACTCCAAAGAGAGCAGTTACAACGGTTCAAATAGAAACCACAGCTGACTAAACCTTTGCTCTTTGACAGACATTATGTGCTATGTCATGGTGGAATTGCCATATGACAATTAGCAAGGCAGGATAGTGCATGCCTATAATTGCAACCCTCTGGAGGTTGAGGCAGGAGGATTATAAATTCAGATCCAGGCTGGGCTACATATTGATGGAGTCACATGATGTCTATACTTTACTAGATGTCATCTTCCTGTGTCTATACATGCCTGCTGTGTGAGCACATTTAATTTGCATAGACACTGTACATACAAGATTATGTTAAAGGTGAAAAGGGTCTGAGAAGTGATGCCCGCCATTTTCTGCAACAGTGAAGTCGGAATTTGAACTTGTGGAAAGAAAGATCACCCACTCCTACTGCAACATTCAGAATGTCCTTGTCACCGAGCCATGGTAAGGATCAGCTATGTCTAGAGGCTTCAGGTGATGTGAATGTTGTTTTTGACTTTTTCCTTTGTAGAAACAGGTTGGCAAAGAACAATTAATGCCAAGCACCAAAACAGCCCAGTGAGAAATACTTAACTCATGTACTTCCAGACACTGTAGTATAGCCTATCTTTGTTCTTAGCCAGAAAAATAAAGGTAAAAATAAGATAGTTTATGTGACCCCTAGTGGCTCCAAGCCATGCTTCCTGTGCATTTAGTGGGTCTTAATGGAAACCAAACCAAAGCTTTCTCTTAGGCATCTGGACTGTTATGTCAATGAAACATGTGGTTAGGAAAACTGTGCCTTCACCAGCAAAATAAATAAATAAAATAAAAATTAAAAAAAGAAAGAAAAGAAAGGAAAGAGAGAAAAGAAAAGAAAAAGAAATAAAATAAAAAAGATTGGAAAACATCCCAACACAACATGAAGTGGCCATTGCTAAATCCAAAGAGGCAAACATAGTTCTTAAAGGTTGAAAGTTCTGGATGGTTCTAAAAGGTCTTTCACATGATCCCTGCCGAGGACCACATTCACAAAACTACCATCCTCCGCGCCCCCCCCCTCTCAAGGCATTAAAAAAATTAAAACAACTCATGCTTTGGACTGTGTGACAAGATCTGTTTTTCCAGCTGTGGCAACTGAAAATGACACTAGAGGGCTGTTTTGGGGTCTCATGTTTTCAGGCCAGGAGGAAAGATTCTTTAGCAATTTTTGCTGGGGCTGAGCGCCATCCTGAGTGGCTTATTTACCCAGCTCTATCGCACACCTGTTTGGATATGGGCTGTTTTCTGGTATTTAAGCCTACGATTTCTTGCCAACTGCTTTATCTGCAGGGCCCTGTGGTTTTCCAGCAAATGTTTTCTATTAACTCAGAAAGAAACACTAGTGGCTCCATGATCATTCTTAGGGAGACCAAAATAACTTGTTACTGCCTTCTACATGGTTATCACTGATCCTGGGACCAAGATGCCTGGGTGCAAGGGAAAGATAACAAAGGCATTCTGGTTTGAATCCTTTAATACATTTGAAAAAAAAAATTTTTAAGCTTCTTTATTTTGAGCTGTAGTGTTTCCGGGCAAAAGTAACACTGCCATTTTAGACTGAAATGGACAATTTTACCCACTTTGAAAGCTCTGGGCTTCAGAGACAATCGTCACAAAATGAGGGTGAACAATCTGACTCCAGTTTCATAGCTTTTTCTGGAGCATTTTACAATCTGGATAGCACAGCACGATGGCTGTTCTTGGTTGTCAACTTGAGTGCGTCTGGGTTGAACTAAAACTACAAAATGGAGGTCACACCTTCGAGGGATTTCTATTTAATCGAAGTAGGAAAATCTACTTACTATTCAGATTTTTGAGGTAGGGAAAAAACACCTTCCATTTAAGTTTTTAATCCAGATCTAATCTGGGCTCTGCCTTCTGCTGGGAGCTTATGTAAGGGCACAAAGAAAGGAAGCTTTTCCTCTGCATACTTGTCCTCACCTTGATAGCAAGTCCATTCCATCACTGGCGTTAGACTGGGATCCCAATGTACCCTGAGGACCAGAATAAGCATTCAGCTGCATTGATGGAGAAACTGCTGGAGTCTTGGATGCTCCCATTCACAGCCAGCTTCTGTTAGGGGTAACTGGACCACAGCCTATAAGATTGATCATATAATCAGTAAAGGACTTGTCTTGCAAACTCGAGGACCCAAGTTAAAGCCCCAGAATCCCCCATTAAAAAAATTGGAATAGTGGCATACACCTGTGATCCTAGCTCTGAGAGGGCAAAGCTAGTAGGATTTTGGGGGCTCACATGACAATTGGCCTAGCCTATCTGCCAAACCCCAGAGAAGTGGAAGATCTTCTCTCACCTAAAATAGCACCTGAGGTTTTCCTGTGGCCTCCAAATGCATACACTCACACACATGAACACATGCATATAAGCATACACACAAAAAATACGTAAATAAAATTTAAATATCACTGGACAAGCTTGGTACTGGGTGAAGAGATAGCTAAGCAAAGTCTCTACATTCAGGAATTTACATTTCACATTCTGATATATAGTAGGTCTATGATCAATATTAGGAGATTCTGAAAATGTGTGTGTAGACCTATAGACAGGTAACCATAAGAGAATACTAAATTTCAGGAATGGATATCCAAGTATTAATGTCAAGAGAGGAATTTATTCTTGCAGCAAAACAAACAAAAAGCTAGGTTGCGGTGCTAGCTACCCCAAGTGCATTAGTCATCTATAGTTGCACAACAAACAGCTCCTCAAATTTAGTGGTTTAAAAGAGCAAACATCTATTTTCTCATAGTTTTGTTTTGTAGGAATGCGATGTCGTGCAAACACCATAACAATTTGTGATAGGCAAGACGGCAGTTCAGTTCAACATGACTCAGTACCTGGTGTTGGTTCATACTTTGAGAGTCTGGTCTCGAGCAGTTTATTTTAGGTATATTTAACCAAGGCACAATTTGGTGAAAAAATTTCCTGGTGATAGCTAACCCAGTCCTGTGTGCACAACAAAGCCTAAGGCATGACTACATTGAAACTCCTTATGAAGCATGTATGACATCAACCATAAAAATAGGTTCTGTAGATGGACTGAGAAAAGCAACCTCCTGATTAAGGTCTCAGACAGGATCTGGACTGGTCTCTGTGACAGAGACGGAGCAAAGGTATATGTAACATCTTCTACAAATGTTCTAAAGATTGACTGAGGAAAAACAACCTCATGATAAGGCTCTGTATGCTAAGGCCCAGTGTGGTTGGGAAACACAGCTAGGGAACTGCAGGCCATACAAGCTATTGACCATGTGTGCTCCTAGCTTTCTGGGTGGAAAACAAGTTATACCTCTCTCTCCTTCAAGAGACAGTCCTGTGTGCTTAACATGCCTGGTTCCCCGAGTCCTTCCCTGTGACCACAAGAACCTTTATGTCTCTCACTTTATATCCGGTATATCAGATACATACATTATGATTCATAACAGTGGAAAAATTGCAGTTGTGAAGTATCAATGAAATAATGTCATATTTGGGGACCACCACAACATGAGGAACTGCATTGAAGGGTGGCAGCATTAGAAAGGTTGAGAACTACTGATTTAACACAAACGTTGCATTGTAATCTTAGTGCTTAGAATGTAACAAAGACAACAGATAGGCATTCTAGACTTTGTCGTTATTAGATAATTCATTGTGGAGGGTGGAAAACGAGCTTGGGTTCTATGAAACAGGCTGATGGATATTGGCTCTGACCATAGATAAGGATCCCAGACGTTCATTGCAGTGTTATAAAGTCATGGAGAAAGAGGGTGTCCCAACACAACCAGAGCTTAGCATTGAGTACTCAAAGCAATATATAAGCGCCAAAAATTACCAGCATATTGCATTTCAATATTTCAACAGGTGTGAACACAGAGTGCCATGTAGGCTTAATCATTGCCATTGGCAGTGAGAAAAGATAGTAGAAAAATTCAGGGTGGCATGTCTGGATGTCATCGGATGGGCCTGGGAAACATACTGGTATAGACCCTGAAGATAAGACTTATTGAAAAACACAGGAGGGGAAGCGTATACAAGGCCAAAGGAACAGTATGTGCAAAGACTCTAAAATGTGAGAAGGCATGAGGCCATCAGAAGTACTAGGAGAACATGGTGACTCGAGCAGAGAGAACCAGAGAGCATCTGAGGTCATCAAAAGTTGAGGACAGAGCGGGCCTTTGATGTAATAGGCTGAAAAGCAGATGAGTGGTGGCGGGGATTTAATCAAAGGCACAGAGTTCCTAAATAGTCATTCTTGCTGGGACTCCATCATGCTCTCAGCCTAAGTGTTCTCAGCATGTTTTCTTGTGCTCCTGTTGCTATTTCAAACCCCCAAATGCAGGTTACTGGAAGAATACACTCTGAATGCCCGTCCTACCTGGGAACATGGCAAAACTCCTGGATCTTTGGATTCAACCCTCCAGAATCTAGGTGTAAGTTCCAAGAAACAGACAAGGCAGTACAGATAAAAATCCCCTATCAACACAGCCGTGGTTTACGAAAGTTTTTTAAGACTCTATAAACCATCCAAACATGTACAGGGGATTAAAAATTTGAACGTGGATGGCCTACATGGCATGAATAAGGATGGGGCGCTGATTCTAGGCTTCTTTCATTTAAAATTTAAAATGTATTTATGTATTCATTCATTAATTCATTCATTGTGAGGGTGTGTGTGTGTGTGTGTCTGTGTGTGTGTGTGTGTGTGTGTGTGTGTGTGAGAGAGAGAGAGAGAGAGAGACAGACAGACAGACAGACAGACAGACAGACAGACAGTCAGAGAGACAGACAGACAGACAGAGAGATGGACAGACAGACCAACCAGACATGCAGGTATCACAGTGCATGTGCGGCAGACAAAAGACAATTTGGAAGTCAGTTCTTTCCATCTTCTTGTGCATTGGGGGAATTGACCTCAGATTGTCAGGCTTATTTGTCCACTGTTTGCTGAGCCATCTCACTTGCCCAGAATCTAGTGTTTCTTTAGTTCCATTATCATTTGGGGGTGAACAGCATTTTCAGCCCATCTTCTGAAAGAACAATGAATGAAGCCCAACAAGATGACAAACCCCAGTACGTCAAGCTCCCCAAGGAATGTTTACTCCAAAGCCCATTTTCCTATTTGGAATAGAGCTTGCTTAGATGACCTTGGTGGTTATCACGTTTTCAGACTCTTGATTTCATTAACATTTTGGTACTTGGTACCTCTTCACTATGGAATGCTGCTACTCTCTACCTTATAAGAGTGACGCCCCGCATCTCTGTCTCCTCTCACCAGATGTATTTATGTATTAATTCATTCGTTCATTAGTGAGGTATGTGTATGTATTTGGTGAGGTGAGT
Organism: Acomys minous; assembly: GCF_964271855.1. Classification (NCBI taxonomy): domain Eukaryota; kingdom Metazoa; phylum Chordata; class Mammalia; order Rodentia; family Muridae; genus Acomys; species Acomys minous. Next base: position 12,648,002 of record NC_140496.1, read on the forward strand.
GAGAGAGAGGTGAGGGTGGGGAAGGAATGTTCAAACATTCTGGTATTCAGGCATTGTTAAGTGCGCCATAGAAAGAAGTATCAATCGTTATCCAGAGCCATTGGTATTAACTGAACAATTACAATAATATGTGTGCATATAGATCTACTAACCAGAGTTTTTCTCTCTTTGATTTCACATTGGCTAACAGAGGTCATGTGGTCAAACCCAACGTAAAGTAGGTGATAGAATGCAAGGATTCAAAGTCCTTTTCAGAGAGAAGAGCAAATGTGGACAGCAGTAAGATCAAAACAAGTTCAAACACCATTGTACTCCTGCAAAAGGAGAGTGTGGTGTGCTTAAAAATGACATCAAAGCAAAATGGATAGACTAAAGAGATGACCAGGGTTGTCTCTGATAAGGGGAGCTGTAAGATGAGGCTCACATAGTAAGCCACCATTAACAAGGCAAATGACAAAATTCTATGCATGATGGATCAGATCTGAAATATCCCCTGTAGGCTTGTGTGTTTGAGTTCTTGTTTCCATACTGGCGCTGCAGTGTTTGGAGGCTCTGTAATGCGAGGCGGGATGTCACTGAAACAAGCATCCCACTGATAGGCTCTAACCCGAAGGTTAGAACTTGGCTCCAGGTCCTAGTGTTCTCTTGATTCTTGGTCCGCTATGATATGAAGATCCTCTTCCTCACAGTTCCACTATCATGAACTCCACCATACTTTCCCCACCCTGATATCTGAAGTCCTCTGATACCATAATCCAAACTAAAGCTTTGTTCCAGGAGTGATTTTTGTGAGGTACTTTGCTCACAGAAATCCAAAAGTTACTGCCACGTGCAGGGGCAAGGATGTGTGTGAGAAAATGTCAGCCACCCTTGATGATTCCCCTCAAAGCTCCAATTCTCATCAATAAAATATAAAATAGCCATTGTTGTTTTACCATTTATAATGATATAAGTAATGTACAGTCTTTGCCATGGGTTTTTCACTGTCTAGTTAGTTGGGCAGAATAGATGCGTCATAAAAATGGCAGCCAGTGAGATGCCCCAGGGACAAGTACCAGAAAGTGGATATCCAGAAGACCAGAAACTGGCCTGGAACTCAGCAGAGGAATTACATAGAGATTTAGTGTACCTTCAAGGATGAATGAGGATTAGGAGAATGGCAGGGTGGTGGCAATGTTCTTGGTTTGAAAGATAGCAAATGCTAAGATGAAAAAATAGGGTCAGAAATAAACCTGTGAGGGATCTGAAGTAGGAGAGCAAATTTGAACAAGAGCATCACTCACCATTTGTGTCTTTGAATGCCAGCCTAAATTTAGGAGTTCAAGCTAGTGGGGTTAGTCAATGAAAGAGAGAGAGAGAGAGAGAGAGAGAGAGAGAGAGAGAGAGAGAGAGAGAGAGAGAGAAGACACAGACAGAGACACAGAGACACAGAGACAGAGACAGACAGAGAGAGACTTAAAGAGGGAACAAACAGTGCCATCCAAGACTGCTTCTTGGATTGACATTCATGGACCACCTACCTCTCCAAGACCTGAGAGCATGTTGCATTTCAGAATCTCGGTGCAGATCAGACACTACTGTCTGGAGCCTGCTGTTTGTCCGAGGTTAAGATATATTGCTACAGAGGCAAGATCAATCTGAATAAATTAAAACAAGGAGAAGCTGGGCGTGCTGATGTCTGCCTGTCATCTCAGCAGGTGGAAGCCTGAGGATTCTACGTTTAAGATTTGCCTAGTCTATGAAACCAGTTCAAGGCAAGGTAACTTAATGAAAGCCTATCTCAAAATACAAAACTTAGAGTGGGAAAGAACCCAGTATCTTCCCAGTCTGAAAAAAAAAAGGGAACTCTCTATAGGCTAGACACAGCACTGAGGCCTAGACACACCCTGGAGAGTGACTGGTGTTGAGTCCACAGTGAAAAGCTGAAAAGTCTTCAGTCTGATGTTCACAGATGTTGGCAGCAATGATAGACACTTGTCGAGATGAAGCAGAGCTTGCATATAAATGATGCTATCTTCCTTCTTTTCAAACTTCCTCTGTCCAGGCTCCTAGGCATTGGATGTCGCCACTCACATTCAGGCAACGTTTTCCCCTGATTCTATTAGTCAAGGTTCTCTAAAGTAACAGAACTTGTAGAATATATATATATTCCCTTTATAAATATATTATAATATATAAATTTATAATATGTATATAAATATACATTTATAAAGGGTACTTGTTGCAAAAGCTTACAGGTTTGATTCAGGTAAGCCAACGATGGTATGAATGAGAAGTCCAAGATGTTCAGTCCACAAGGCTGGATATCTTAGCTGGTCATCAATGTGTGCTGGAAGCCTGAAGGAATAGGCTCTAATGGCAATGAAGGAGTGGGCTTACCAGCAAGAGCAAACACAAGCAGGTAAAGAGAAAGAGGCTTCCTCCTTCCATGTCCTCTATACAGGCCTGCAGAAGAAGGTATGGCCCAGATTAGATGTGGGTCGTCCCACCTCAAAAGACTTGGATTAAAGACATGTCTTCCCGCCTCAAAGATCCGGATTAGAACTGAGTCTTCCCTCTTCAGTGATTTCACTAAGCAAAAATCCCTCACAGGTGTGCCCAGCTATTTTGGGGTTCTAGTTACTTCCAGATGTAGTCAAGTTGACAGCCAAGAACAGCCATCATATTTACCCTGATATCCCACATACTGATCATCTGCCTTTATGTCAAATATATTTATCAAAGGAACAAAAATGAAACTAGGACAACAACCAAAAACAATTATCATATGGAGATAGGGATCTCCATTTACTATTGTGATAGGAAATGCTTGTTAGATTTTCTTTCAAGCACAAAATAAAATCTACTTTGAGGACTTTGTTCAGCACACATCAGTTTTTCCTAATATGAACACTTAGCGAGGAGATAACAAGCACTGTGGGCATGAGGCTGTAGATAGTAGCCTGCCCTTCTGTACTGCCTGCCTAGTATTAAAAACTCACATCAGGCCCAGGACCAGTTGTCCTTGTGCAACTTCTACAAATACAACCAAGGTAGCAAATAACAGAGCAGGAAACCATCCATGGATCCAGGGGAAAGTTCTCAGAGATGGTGGTACCAGCTGAATGGTAGAGGTGAGCTCAGATTTTTCTAGACAGAGGGATTGTGTGGGCCGAACATTGAGATCTGATCCCCTTGGTGCTCATGAAATTACATAAAGCTACCAGGTATCACGCACGCACGCACGCACGCACGCATGCACGCACCCGCACGCACGTATACACACAGGCAAATGAGAATGAGGAATAGGTCCAAGATCTGTGGGTGGAGCTCAGCAGGCCCTACCTGTGACACAGAGGTGAGGCTGGGAAGAGAGATGCCCCTTCCTCCCACACTGCCAGTCTCCAATCCTCAGCCTCAGAGGGCAGTGCCTGGAGAAAGGGAGGGAACAGAGCAAGTCATGGCATCTCCACCAGCCTGGTGACTCAGAGAAGCTACTGGAAAGTGAGTCTCAAGCTGGAGCAGAGCCATTTCTGCTGTCTCTTATCTCCACAGAAGCTGGGGCAGGAAGGAGACGAGCCCCGAGGACTCACGAAGGAGGGAGGAAAGTGACTGCTAGTCGAAGCTATCAACAACTGTACGATGAGGAAACTGAGTCCTAGTAAAGGAAGGGCTTGCCTAGGTCAGGCACAGAGATAGAAATAGATATTGTATCTATATTTAAACCTCCCAGCAGAATGTGTTTCCCAGGGTCTCATGGGGGGAGATCTCTTGTCTCTTTAAGATCAAAGAGGCTAGCTTTCTTAGGAATACAGGGTGATGGGCCAGGCTAGAAATCTACAAGCTAAGCCATATGGGCCAAATCTCCACATGCTTTTGTGATGTAACACTCAGGTAGCCTTTGCAACAGACTAAATAGTCCACAGAGCCTAAACTATTTACCAGTTGGCCCTTTATCAACAACAACCCAAAAGAAGACTGCTGGTGTTGGCCTGTGAGCCCCATCTCATGCCTTCTACTCATGCTCTCCAGTTGGGTCAGTGCTGTACTGGGAGGAAAACACCTTGGAAATGAGACACTGGTTTCTTCCCTTTTATAAGTATGTTATAATGTGTGTGTGTGTGTGTGTGTGTGTATGTGTGTGTGTGTGTGTGTGTGTGTGTGTGTGTGTGTGTCTGTGTATACATATTCAGAGAAGGGGTCATGAATTTCAGAGGGAGTAGGAGGAAACAAGTTAGAGCAAGAGACAACGGGGTAGAAACAGTGTCAATGCAGCATTCATACATAGAATTCTCAAAAATTTAAAAATGTTATATCATCATTATTATATTAGTATGTAAAGAAAGATAGTCATATGTCATCTAAGAAATTTAAGGTCACAAGAGTCTCATGCATTACAAATTATATCTAATATATGTGTTATATACTATGCATTATAACTATTACACAATATATACATATACTGTCATCCTTATTTAATTCAATGGAAATTCACACATCTATAAACTTATAAGATTTCCCCCAATATGTTCTAATTTTTGTCTCCTTCACAGAATTTTGTATGGCGTCATTGATTTCAAAGCATTTTGTGTGCACCACTTTCTGGTCCCATCATTGCTTCCCTAGTCACTGCTATACCCACTGGAATTTTAAAGTTTAACAACAGCACAAAACAGATATTATCTTTGTGCCTGACACTGCTATGGGTGGACAAAAGGGTGCAGAAGCCTTGGAAAGTCATAGAGCAAATGTTTCTTTAAGCCCTGGCTTCTTTTCTCATGACCCTTGTGAACATAGGGAAATTACTTAGCTCCTTAAAGTCAATGGTTTTTCTTACTTGTTCAGAATATGCTACCGATGGAATGGTCTGCCTCATTTTTGGTTCTACACTCCACAGTTTCAGTTATCCCAGGTCAGCCGTGGTCTGAAAATATCAAATGAAAAATTCCAGAAACATCATGAGCTTTACATCGTACACTGTTCTGAGAAGCATAATGAAATCTCATAACATGCTGTATGTCATTCTCCTGACAGACATGAATCATCACTTTGTACAATGTATCCATGTGGTATATGCTACTCCCACATTAGGAATTTAGTTAATGTCTCGGCTTCCTGGACAACTTTAAGAGCATCTGAGTGCCTGAACTCATGTCATGATTAGTGATGCCATTCTAATGTGCTCAACATGCCATAGAGAAGGCAAGCAGTATCGCCATAACTCAGAAAGCAGAAAGTTATTGACCTAATAAACAAAGGAGAAAAATAATATGCTGAGGTTGCTGAGATCTATGGTAAAAAACAAATGTATCCATGAAATTATAACAGAGGAAAAAGATGTTCCTACCAGTTTGGCCATACAACCTCAATCTGCAGAAGCCATGGCCACAACAACTGTGATAAGAGCTTGTGCAGATGGAAAAGACATTAAATGATAGGGTTAAGACTAGTTCTGGTTTAAGGCATCCAATGGTGGTCTTTCAAAATATCTCAGTGGGCAAGGGGGCAGCTGTAATTAATCACAGAGGAATAGTATGATTGCAGGAATCAGAGAGGAAGAGGAGGTCATGGAACAAGAAATGGGAGGGTTCTCCCAAGTGACGAACTAAACAGTCATGGTCCCTGGTCCTTAAACAATTATTTGGTGTCATTTACCTAGCATCACCTGTATGGTATGCAAGTATGAGGCACACCTGAGGGTCCCTGTGTAGTAAGAATGTGTAGTCTCCCCTGTCACCTGGAGAGGGTTCTTCTAGCTCCCATTATCTAGAGATGTGGATGATACTGGGAAAGAGACAAGGAAAACATGCACGTAATCCAAAGCTCACGCTAGAAGGAAAAACATCGGGAAAGGCATTCATATGATTCCATGGAAATTTGAGCATCACACATTAGACTTCAGGGTTGTTGTTGTTGTTTTTTTTAAAGAAAATATTTTATTTGTTACCTAGAACCGAGAATATTACAAGCAAGATTTATGAAAGATGGAAGTTTCATGTTTATTTGCTAATATGCCAACTCTAGGTAGAAAAGGATAAAGCAATAGGGAATGAAGACAGAGAGAGAGACAGAGAGAGAGAGAGAGAGAGAGAGAGAGAGAGAGAGAGAGAGACAGAGACAGAGACACAGAGAGAGACAGAGAGACAGAGAGAATGAGAGACAGAGAGAGAGAGCAAGTGAGAGACAGGGAGAGAGAGAAGAAAGGAAGGAGAAGAGGAAGGAAGAGAGCAGAGAAAGAATAAGGGAGAAACAAAAAGAAAGATGGGAGAGAGAGAAGAGAAAGGGATGGGGAGAAGAGAGAAAAAAGGGGAGAAAGGAGAAAGAAAGAGGGAAGAGATACATAGATGCCTTCTGAAGGTCCAACATTTAGGGCCCATACTGTTTTTACAAGCTCAGAGAGATGTTCAAATTGTAATTTCTTTTACAAATCAAAAGAATAAAGTAGATATAATTACAATAAATAATGTAAATATAATAAATATGTGTCTAATGCTCATTGTCAGAAGTTTGGTCTTTTTCTCTTTTAAGTCAAAGAAGCCATAGGAAAAGATGTATGGACCTTAAGGTCATAGTGCAGTCTCGGAGGCAAAGGGATGGTGTAGAAGGACTGCAAACTGATGAGGACAAAGCAAACTCATATAGACAGAATCCACGCGAGGGAGTAGTGCTCAGTGTTAATGGTGAGGTGTCTTCCTAATGTGGCCTGGTGTATCATTTGCTTGGAGGACCTGTTTGGAGACTTAGATTACTGTCAATTGTGTGTTAACATTCCAATGATCATTGATACACTAGAGAAAGTTACAGAGGCAATTAACCCACTTTAAATCATCACGCCATGTTTTCTCAGTGGCGTAGCACATTAGTGGGTTTGGATTACTTAAAACCTTTTAAGTCATATATATGATTGTTAAACTCAAGAGGAAGCCAAAAGCAAAAACCTGTCCCTTGGAGAAGTCCTCATAGACACACCCAGAGATGTATCTCCTAGGTGACTCCAAATGTCATCATGTTGACAGTCAAGATTGGCCAAATAAAAAGCACTAATTCTATCACTTAAGATCTAAATGTGATAAGCAATATTTAAAATTTAACTTGATGTAAAAGAGTTTCTTTTTGTAATGACTGTGATAAGAAGGACTTCTCAATTACTATCAAAATACAGACACTCTCAAGGAAATTGCGGCTCAATTTAGCTGAATTAGGATGAAGACAGCATACACATTGGGCGTAAAACACAGAAATTAAGCTGGAAGTGAAAGCTTCCTCTATCCGGGCTAGGTGCTATGCAAGAGGCTGAGGGAGAAAAGTCATCGACATCAGCTGTGAACTCTGCATGCCTCAACACTGACCCATTGGAGAAAATATTCCTCAAGTCCTATAGTGATGTGGCACTTACGAGCACAACCAATCGCTTTCTGATTGACATTCAGATCAGCTCCATAGGAGGGAATCCATGTTTGAGACTTTAAATTGACTCCAAAGCTCAAGAATGGGTAGGTAACAGACCCAAAGGGGAATCCACTACAGTTGTTTACTTAAAAGATATGCTGAAGACTCACGGCAGTGCATGGCCAGAACAGTAACAATGCAACTAATTTTAAAAATTAAAATTAAAGTGAGGATAAAAATTGCAACGGGTGTGGAAAGTAAACTAGCCTAGAAGAGGTCCGGGAATTTTATAGGATAGTAGAGATGTTCTTTGGCATGACTGAAATGTCAGGGTGTGTGTGTCAAAACTCATTAAGACAAACATAAAAATATGTGTTTTCCAAGTAATATACCTCAATGTAAAAACTAATGCGAATAAATATTATCCCCTCCTCAAAAAAAAAAAAAGATGCTGTAACCCTGGTGCCCCACACCTGTAATCTCAGCACTCAGGGAGGCAGAGGCAGACAAATCTCTGTGAGTTCAAGGCCAGCATGTTCTACAAAGTTAGTCCAGGATAGCTAAGGCTACTCGGAGAAACCCTGTCTTGAAAAAAGATATGCTGTAAAAATGCTTTCTTATGTATATTTATACCCAGGGACAAGTATAGCTTTCTCATCACCATCTCCACCTTGGCAACACTTAATGCAAACATTCACAACTGCCAAGTGCTGAGTAAATGACTATTGAGTTATACCCTAAACAGTACACACACACACACACACACACACACACACACACACACACACACACACACACACACATATCATCACCACCACCACAACCTCCACCAGCCCTCTAAGGCCTAGGGAACATTTCAGAAGACAGGGTGGAAAGACTGTCCAAGCCAGAGAAGTGCTGTGAAATGCTGTTGTCTGGCCATGACATGGGCATTTATAACCATGAAACCACAACAGCTACAGGCACCTAAACAAGACTGAGCCCATCAACATTGTAGCATAGGATGGCAAGAGACTTGTGAGGCCTCACTCTTCCTTCAGGTGCTATTGGCAGCTTATGGGCTACTGTGGAGAGGGATGTCTTCTATCCAGGCTCCTGAAAACAAGTCTAATCAAACATAGTGCATCATACACACACACACACACACACACACACACACACACACACACAGAGAGAGAGAGAGAGAGAGAGAGAGAGAGAGAGAGAGAGAGAGAGGTGAAAGTAGGAGTGTAATTGAATTTTAGGATTCAATGAAGGAGAAAAAGGATAAGAGAATAAGGAGCCATGGATCCAATCAAAACTTGTCATATATATATATATATATATATATATATATATATATATATATATATATATGACATATATGACATATATATATATGACAACTTTTATATATATGTGTATACACACACATATATATATATATATATATATATATTAAATTGTCAAAAACCGATTGCATACTTCTATGAAGATATCCAAAAATATAAAAACTTACTAGTATTGTTTAGTTAAAAATGACATAGCACCAAACCACCCACTAAATACTTATATTTTTATCCATAGACAATTGACACTCTCAATCTTTATCTGAGGAACTTTTCTTTGCAGTAAATAGCAGTGCAGAGGCTTTTAGGTGCCAATAGGAAGCATAGCTGTTTGCAGTCCAGTTGGGTAGCAGCTCTACAAAAATCGAAGGCAACTGAGCAGGAGCCCAATGGAGATCCAGCAATTTACTCCTAAAATTAAGCCCGGAGAAGACTTTGCACACATGTTCTCATTGTGCATGTTCAAAAATGTTCACTATGGTTAACTAAAATCTTGATAAGAGCCAAGAATGGGGAGCCACAAAAAGTGCTCATCAGTAGGACAGTGAATGGACAAGTTGTGTCTTCCTGAAATGAAATACTCCTTGGCAGGAAAAAGGATCAATGCTACAATGCATTATTTAGAGAGAAAACTGAGTGTGTTGGTGTGAATATATTCAAATAAAAAAAGTTTTCAGATAGGAGTACTGCTTGCTCTAAGTTATATTATTATTTTAATTCTCCACATGCTTGAAACACATCAGTGTTGGCACATATTTATATTGTGCAGATTATGAGAAATTTCTATTTCAGTGTAGCTAAAGAAATAAAACCATTTGTTTGCAAACTCACAAATGAAAAGCACATTGGTAAAGAAATAAAGTTTGGGAGAAAACAGCTTCCAGGAAGAGAATTACTAAGTGGAAAAATAGTTTTTCTTCTTGGTTGGACAATATCCTTGGGAATTCTCTCTTATTAGATTTCATATCATTTGTACGAGCATCACAATGTGGGTAAACATACAACCTCAACACTGTGGGGACCAGGCCCCATAGGAGGTGCCTGTGAAGGGCCATTACAGAAGGGACATTCCATTTCCTTGGCTACCACCTACATTAGATGTAAAACGAAAGCTTGGGAACCAGGTCCAGCATCAGCAAGAGATGCTGGGTGGAAGTAGAAAAATACATGACATGTTAATTCTGCTACCTCCAGTGAAGTTGGTCCTGACCTTCTTCTCTGAAGCACACACACACACACACACACACAGAGAGAGAGAGAGAGAGAGAGAGAGAGAGAGAGAGAGAGAGAGAGAGATGTTCAACCTTTGATGGGGGTTAGAGAGATGGCTCAGTGGTTAACAGCCCTCTGCTCTGACAGAAAATTGGGTCCCAGCACCCACAAGTGGCAGCTCACACCCACCTGTAACTGCAGCTCCAGGGGATCTGATGGCCTTCTCTAGCCTCCTGAAAGACTCTGCCGCAACATGAGAGAAGGCAAGAACTGACTCTGAAAAGAGGTCCTCTCACCCCACACACATGTCATGACATGTATTAGCTGTTGGTATGTGTGTGTGTGTGTCCATACACACATAATATTAGTAATAATAATGATTATAACAATATTGAAGTGTTTTTTGGAGAGAAGTGCGGTTTCACATTGGAGCCTACAAAAAAAAATTGTCTCTCGCTGTCGCATAGATAAATAGTGGAAATCCATTACAAGAAGCCTGGCCAACTCTTCCCATTGGAAAGAGGCTCTTGTGGTTGTGTGGTGACTGTGAAAAGCAACAACTCCAGGCCTCCCCCTCCACCAGCCTTTTCTCCCACTTCACTCTATAAAGAGAGGCTGGCCAAGTGCTCTAAACTTCAGCGTCCCGCCTCTGACGCCAGTGTGGGGTCATGGAGTCAGCCGGGGACCATTAGCAGGTGGAGCTGCGGTGGTAGCCATGGGCTGAGACCCACACAGGAGCCTGGAGTGCTTCGCAATCAGCGGGGAGTGATTACACATTGTTTCCCATGCGCTGGCACGAGGGAGCCTTGACAGGGATAATGAGATGCAGCTGACGGAAAATCACAGCTGACAGTCACCAGTGAGTGGTGTGCAGCCAGCCCTCCAGGGTGGCAATGGAGTCCTTTCCGAAGCCAGGAGCAAGTCCATGGTCTTTGAGCGCAAAGCCACCAGGCAGTGTCCAGGGGAATGTGCTAGAAGACCAACAACCAGACAAATGATAAAAATAGGATCCACCACGGGCTCCCTCCGTACAAACCGCAGGCTCTGCCAGGCTGGAGCGTCAAACAGTTTTTCTGAAAGGAGGAAATCCTGGAATGGGAGGCCAAGAAAAGGACTCGAACAAGAGGCGACATAGAAGGAGCCTGTTGTCCTGCCTGGCCCGAGGCAAGTGAGTTGCTTCGATTCTGTGAATTACCTGTGCAGGACTCTAGACTACACAGAGGATCTCTCACACTGTGTTCACTGAGAGAATCTGTTCACATTCTCTGCATGGATCAGTTCGTTAAGGGCCAACTGGAGCCCGCTTACCCTGCTGTTGGGAAGGAAAAACAGCTGCTTGCTTAAATTGAGGTCTCCTTCTTCCTTGACAGTCATTACCGCCTCCTGAGTAAGAGGTAATGGACTTGAATTCCCAAGTCCGTGGGTGGCGCCAAGTCCTGCCTCTCCCTGCCAAGGCCACTCCTAATCCACAGTGATGTTCTATCTGACCCAGTCTCCACATTTCACTCCCATTCTCAGGGACCTGCCCGAAGTCCCTAATAAATGTGTTCGCTAGGAATACATCTCTAACTCCTAACCTTGAACCCAGTGTCCCCCTCCACCCTTCATTCCCATCTTCTGCATTCAGACCATGTTGCCCCCAAGTAACTTGGACTCCATCATAACACAGGAGGTAGGAGCTAGCGAACCAATAATTTAAAAAAAAAAAAAAGGAAGGAAGGAAGAAGAAAAGAAAGAAAAAGGGAAAAGAAAAGAAACAGTACAAGCCAGGCGTGGTGGCGCACGCCTTTAATCCCAGCACTCGGGAGGCAGAGGCAGGCAGATCGCTGTGAGTTCGAAGCCAGCCTGGTCTACAAAGTGAGTCCAGGATAGCCAAGGCTACACAGAGAGACTCTGTCTCGAAAAACCAAAAGAAAAAAGAAAAAAAAAAAAGAAAAAAAAGAAACAGTACAAATGATTGAAATGAGTCAAGTTGATTATTTAATTTTTTTTAGTTTGTAACCAGGTTATAACTATTACTTTTATAAATAAACACTTAGTTTTAGAAAACTAAAGGGTTGGGGGAACTGCACAAAGTGACCCAAAGAGATGCTCTGTAGCCTCTACCCAATTGTCCCTAATGATAACACATGGAAATTGTAGCTTAATCCCAGCAAAGAGACAGACAGACAGAGACAGAGAAACAGAAAGGGGGGAGTCTCCTGTGTATAGCTGCCCTCAGAGGCCAGAAAAAAGTTTCAGATCCTCTAGAAACAGCACCATTTTGAATCTCTCCTTCATTGAATCTAATCTGCCTCTTTGTTAAGAAGCAGATGAACAGGGGTTTGTGGGTAAGCAGAGCAACCTGAGAGAATGTGCAGCCCCACTTCCATTTTGTTTGATAGCGTGATACAGAAGCCAGCATGCTGGTAGTCCCGCCATGTATATTGTGACTACTCCTGGGTTGAGGTAGAGGTTTTTCTATTGTAAACTTATAATTAAAAGCTAGTCCATTGAGCATTTATTAGTGACAGTTGTAGTTTGGCATTTATAGCTAATTAATATGTTATTTCAGTCAAAAGTATGATGGTCATGCTTATTAAATGATTATAAACTCTCATACTGATGCATATATCAGTTGGTTACCACAATGTCCCTCTGCTTTACTTTAGCAGTTAGTCTTTTGGATGTGTACCGTCTCCAGTGGGTTCTATGTTTGACAGTTGGTACCAGTTGTGGAGTATTTGGGGGGAGTTGTGGAGCCTTTGGAGATGGCGTAGCTGGAGGAAATGGGTCATAAAGGGCCTGGAGAGTTTATAGCATAGCCTGTCTCCTATCCTGTTTCTAGCTCTTGGTCTGCAGAGATGGGAGGAAGCAACTAATATCCATGCCAGCTGCCACAGATTGGAGTCTCCCAAGCCTTCCTCCTAGGATCCTATGAGAGATCACCTCAAACCAACTCAAAACAAATCTTTTCTCCATTCTTTTGCTCCTTTCCTGGCATTTGGTTACAGCAAAGAGGAAAGTAACACACACATATACCCCTATATTACTTTAGGGTAACAGAGCCAAGGCCACAGAACAAAAAAAGGTGTAGAAAGGTTAACTCAGGGACTCGGTATTCTGACACCACAAATGGCCACCTGACTTGGGCAGGAGTGGTGTCTTTTGGATCACCTCGTGACTTTCATAATCACACAAAAAAAAACCTGTTTAAAATGAAATTTAATTGTACAGAAGTGCTACTCTCTTTCTTGGACCAACTGAGCTGCAAAATCAGTTCATTATTGGTAAACCTGTGTGACCATTGCCTCTAGGCCCTTCCACCCCAAACAGGTTCCTAATGCTTCTAGACTATCCCAACGCCATACGGTTACTAAAAAGAAATCATCATGTTTTATTAAATCTTTTATTTGTTATGTGCGTATGTGTTTGTGTATGGTTGCATGTGTATGTGCTTGTGTGTTTGTGTGTGTGTGTGTGTGTGTGCACGTGTGTGTGTGTGTGTGTGTGTGTGTGTGTGTGTGTGTGTGTGTGTACATGTGGAGGTCAGAGGACAGCTTGAAAGGGCTGGGTTTCCCCTTGTACTGTGTGGGTACCAGGACTAGGAGCCAGGGCATCAGATTTGGCCTCAAGATCTTTTAGCCTCTGGGCTATCTTGACAGTCCCAGAAAGCATTTTATAAAGAGTCAATTTCCTTCTTTAGTATTTATATGTGGTTGTTTTCAGATGGTTCTTGAGAATTAAGTGGTCTTTATGAGGTCTCCTCTATATTCCGAGTAAACAAACCAGAAAGCTCTGAGGCGGAACCGACCCAAACATTCAAGTCTTTATGGCCCAAAGTCACCTCCCCAGAATGTTCTCAAGGCAAACAGAGCATTCCTTAAATATTTCTGGTAAGGAGAGGGGGCCAGGATATACCAAGTAGCAAGCCCCAAGAAAGGAAACAGTTAAAAAAAAAGTTTGAGTGCATTCATTAAAACATTAAATGCTTTCTATATTCAGAACACCCCTGTAACCCAGTCCAATAAATAACCAGTGAGGAAGGAGGAGAGGCTGGCAAAATTCCAGAATGTGTGTCTGTGTTTCCTCTCTCTCTCTCTTTCCCTCCCTCCCTCACTCTCTCATATGTGTGTGTGCTGTCCATGTGTATTTCTCTCATTTCTCTCATTCTTTCATTCTCTATCTCCCTGTTTCTGTGTCCTTATTCCAGACTTCTCTGCCAATCCCCCTTACCCATCTCTGGAGAGGCAGAGACAGTTAGGTACCCAGGGTTTGTTGATACTTGTATACACCACATGCAGACACACACATACATACAACATGCACACACACACCATACACCATAAACAAACACACCATTTGCACTCACCACACACACATCACACTCACGCACGCACGCATGCTTTCAAAAAACACATTTATGCCACTTATTTGCCTGAGCACTACTAGCTACAGCTTGGATGCCTTTCCACCATTACTAAGGGCTTTGCGTCTGCTCATGTCTGTAATTCGTACTGGTCACCTGACCTGCCACTCCAGGCTCCTCCTCCTCGCCATCTGTGCTGCATAGTTTTACCCATCAACTTGACGCGACCTACAGTCACATGGGAAGAAGACACTCAATGAGAAGCTGTCTAGATCTGGTTTGGCCTGTGGGAGTGACTGTAAGGGATTGTCTTAGCTGGGCTAGTCGAGCCGTGAAGACCCATCTGAATGTGGATGGCAACAGTTCATAGTCTTGCCCTGGACTCTATGAGAGTAGGCAAAGCTGGCTCAGTATCTAGCAAGCAAGTGAGGAGGGTGGGGGGAACCATGTGTTTCTTCTCTATGCACTTGATGACCAACACGATGCTTTAAGCTGCCGTCTTGACTTCGCCTCAGTGATGGACTGTAACTTGGAAGCCTAAGCCAAATGAACCTTTCTCTTCCCATGTATTGCTTGTGCTCAGGGTGTTTCCTCACAGCAACAGATAGGGCAGAGCGCCGGCTTTGTGAGCCTCTTTACTCGGACGGAGCGCTTCGGTGGCTCCCTGATAGCTGCTGATGCTGGCACGCACAGATTCTGAATTTGGGCCATCAAGGATCTCCACAGATCCTTCCTATCTCAGCATCCCCGTCCCTTCTTATGCCACTAACCTTCCGGGAGGAAGCACCTCACTGGGGGATGACTTTGAGAGTGTATAGTCTCACTCCACTTCCCGTTCACTCTCTGCTTCCTGCCTGCATTTGAAGCTCTCAGCTTCCTGTTCATGCCAATATGCCTGAAGCTTTCAGTCACACTTCCCCCGCTGTGACTGACTCTTATCCCTCTAGAAACATAACCCCCCCGGACAAACTCTTTCTCGCATAACTTGTTGTTGGCCATTATGACTTATCACAGGAACAGAGAAGTAACTAAGTTGCTATGTTTCAGTACATGGCCTACAAAACTCCAGACAGTTTAATAAATAGCTTTCACATATCAGCATAAGCCCATGGCAGTCTCACTGGGCTAAGGAATCAATGCTGTTTTCTGATGGAAAACCAAAAACAAAAAACAAAAAACCTGTTCTTCATTTAGTCAAGGTACAAATGTCTTGGTTGAATTAAGGAGGGCGGAGCCCTATGTGACCCAGTTATTTTAACAGTTTAATAGGCTTCATAGATGCTTGGCAACCTTGCCATTAACCCCATCCAATTGTTCAAAAAGAAAGCAGACCTATACACAGAGGCAAGAACACAGGGATGGTCTACCTTTAAGGAGTGAAAGACCAGGCCTAGCTTCCTCACCTGCACACTGTGGAGCAGACCCTGATCTCTGACCTGGGCCAGCCACTGGACTCTCGGGCACCACATGGAAACATGTGATGCAAAGAGCCTTATTGAATACCAGGAAAAGGCCCTCTGTGAACTCTGGAGTGTTTCTTTGCAGAGAGCCATAATACAGACAGAAAGGTCTCTCCATTTATCTGTATCTACATCTGTCACTAAAACCTTAAAGAACCTCTTCTACAATAAAAGTATAACCTATGAAATGCTTGTTCCGTGCATCACATATGAGACTGCACACAGTCCCGTCACCTTTCTGCCTCAGTGCACTTTCTTGTAACGGAGAATACCTAAGCAAATAGATACAGAAGTTCAAGGTCCCAATGATGCTTTTCTTTAATGTCACAAAATTCTGCATGAATTAAAATACCCATTCTATATTCAAGATAGGTCAATGGATTTTAGTGGCACATGCTGTGAAAGGGTATGTTGATACGGTTTCAAGATGTACGCTGAAATGATTCTCAAAGAAACCACCCTTCGTCCAGCTGTGATACAGTATAAAAGGACTCTCAATAATTGCATTAAAGATTGCTTAAATACTTCCCCTTTGAGCTCCATATCTCCGTGAAGCAGGATTTCCTATGTATATTTTGAACGAGATGTGAGAATTGAGCTGCCTTACAGTAGGCACCATCGATATTTGTGAGAGCATAAAATAGAACCATCGTTGTGTTTCCATGGGTGATGAGTTTATTGTTATGACTAAGTAAATTAAATAGTATCTTCAAATTGTCATTCTATTTACAGTTCTTGAGATGTAGACAAATAAAATGCACAGGACAGATTTACAAGGGCACTTATCTAAGAGCGTCTGCCAAAAGTTATGGTTACCCTAGAACCCTAACAAACATTCAGACAAGCTTGGGAAAAAATACTCTAATCAACTCATAGTGAGCAAACAGCTTAACGGGAAAATGCTGTACTTCATTAAGACTCTCTTTAGAAAAGTTAGAGAATTTAGACCCTTGAAGCTTAGCATCCATAAAACCCAACATCCAGTCAATAAATGATTGACATATAAAGAAGTAAAAAATATGATTAATGTCCAAGAAGCAGATACATATGAGTTAGCATGTAAAAAATTATTACTATAAGGTCAGCAAAACCAAATTATTTTCTATTTTGTACATGTTTAGTTATACTTGATTGATTGAAGAAAAATGATGGAACAAGAGGACCAAGGCAATGACTGAGTCAATTAAGTACTTGCCTGGCAAGCCTGAACACCCAAACCCAGACCCCTAGAATCTGCACTGAGAAGTGTGCACAATGGTGCACGGTTGTAATCCCAGCACTGGGGAGCTGGAGACAGGTGGATCCCTGGAACTTGCAGGCCTGCTTAAGCTACAAGGTGAGCTCTAGGCATGACAGAGCCTGTCTCAAAAAGTAAGGTGGACACAACCTAAGAAATGACACTTGAGGTTGTCCTCTGGCCTCCACATGCATGCGCACACATACACACACACAGGCAGAAAGGGAAAAAAAATAGAGGAGAGTAAGTCAGGACCAAGACTTTCTTTTGAAACATACCAATTATAATAAGACTGCAAGATGGCTCAGTGGGTAAAGACACTTGCCACTGAGTTTGATGACCTGAGTTTGATCCCTGGAGTTCCATGAAGGAAGGAAGAGACTCAAATCCTCTGAGTTTTACACACACACACACACACACACACACACACACACACGTAAATAAATTAAAAATGTAATAATCATTTTAAAAGAAATAAAATTTTTAAATAACCAGAAAATTTCTTAAGTGGTACTCAATAGGAAGCCCATAACACACACACACACACACACACACATACCATAAACTTCCGACAGATGATCCCTTCTTAGCCTTCTCCTTCTCTGAGATGCAAAATTTTGATTTTTCCCCTCCTCTCTGATTGCACAGAATCCTGTGTGCTCAAGAATGCGAACTGTAAATCAATAGCCACAACTTAAAGGTGACATTCTGACAACTGTACATCCTGGAGCCGCTCAGGATCTCAGGATCATTTTGTTCCTGTCAAATGTCTCACTTCTAAATAATTTATAAGCACCCAACCCCATCTTCCAATACAGGACGTGCCGTCTTCATTTTATGCAGGTATGTCATTATTCAGACATCCAGTGATTCTTCCAATGAAGGAAAAGAACAAAGCCACAGCTTCAGGCCAGTGAGATGGCTGAGCACGTTAAGATGCCTGCTAACCTGAGTTTCATGCCAAGGACCCACTTAGTCGAAGGAGAGCACTAACTCCAAAAATTTCTTCTCAGGCCTCCACACATGCACTATAGCACCCCACTCCCAAATACAATAAATAAATTCTATCATTTATTTAAGAAATAATAAAAAACCATCATCGTTCCTAAAGGCAAATATCTGATATATACGTACATTCCAGATTTTCCTGGAAGATTTTTATTTTGAGTTAGAAATTAATGACAACTCGTGTCTCAAAACTATACTAAGAGCTTTAGAGTTATCTTAGCACATCCATATTTCTAGCCCACAGACAAGGAATAGTAATAAGTATTTTTAATAAAAAAATAGAAATTGAAAAGACTGAGCAGGAGAGTAAGTAGGTCAAGTTTAGCCAGGGTGTAGGTGGTAGAGGCAGAATGTAGTCCTCAGAGTTCCTCGGGTGATACCCTAACTCTACACCATTGTGCCCCTTTGATGGTTAGCATCAGCGTTGTTAACCCCAATCTTACCTATTTGGGGCACTCCATGTTTCTTTCATCCTTCTGCACATACACATAGGATCTTAGCCCTGAAGGAAGCTTCAATATTCAGTCTCTAAAGGTACGAGTGGATGGCATGGTTCGATGGGAAATGTCTGTCACAGGCTTCGGATGTTAGAAGTTTAATTCCTGGTGCACTCTGTGCCCAGAGGTTCTGGGGACTTGTGGAGGTGGGTCCTAGCTGGAAGAAACAAGCTGTGGGAAGATGGGGAGTGTGCCCTTGTAAAGTTATACTGGCTCCTTAGTCTCTTCTCTCATTGCTTCTTGTTGTCGTGAGATGGACAAGCTCCTTGGCGACAGAAGTGGGCTGCCATGATGTTTTCTGCCTCACCATGGACACAGAAGCATGAATCGAGGAGACAAAGGCAGACACATTTGAAACCCTATAGTAAATGACTCTTCTCTTTCAAATGTTTTTCTCCAGATATGTTGTCACAACTAAGAGGAGAGTGACTGCCACAGGTGTTGAGAGGCTACACAGGGTCTCTCAACACAGAGCAAGCGTGTTGGTTAATTTTAACAACAGTCGCCTTGCCACAAAATAGAATCATCCCGAAAGAGGGTCTTACTGGGGAATTATCTGGATTGGACTGAACTATGAGCATGTCAGGTAGAGGCCATCTTTATTGTTAATTGATATAAGATGGTGTGTCCCATTAGGGGTGGCGCCATTCCCTAGGCTGGGTCCTGAAGTATATAAGAGTAAGAAAGCTAGCAACCAAGGAAGGACCCAGGCATCTATGCTCTCCGCTCCTGACTGTGGATGTGATGCCTTAAGTTTCCCCACAATGATGGTCAGTAACCTGGAACCATAAGACAAATAAACTTTTTTTTTTTGGTCAAGACATTTGTCATACAAACAGCAATGGGACTAGAACACTGGGAAAGTGATTAAAGAACTTTCAGGTCTTGCAGACAAACACACTATTTCCAGCTCACTCATGGTCATCATTGACTTGGAGATTTGGGGCATGGTAAACTTGTGGAGAGCTTGTAGGCAAAGAAAAACAAGTCTTCAGCACTGGCATGTGCACAGAGTAAATGTCAGAGTGAGGTTGAGGAAAGGTGGGCCAACTCTAGGGTGTGCTTCCCCTCCGGCCCCTTTCCAATGGAAGGAAACAAACGTTGCTTCGTGTGCGTTTCACTTGCAGCATTTTTAAACTTGAGCTGTTCTAACAGAGCTTAACTCTAGCTCAACTGTTCTCGGATTCTGGGGGCAAAATGCTGTCTGCCAGGGCTGGGAAAAACCCAAAGGTCATGTAGGTAAGGAACATTCATTTCATGGGCAGTGAATAAACAGCCTCCCAACAGGCAGACCACTGGGCTAGTTAAGATTTTCACAAGAGAAATTCATCACACTAACTGCACACTGGGTCCTGAAAGGCAGTTGAAAGCTACCTACAAGACTATTTCATTATCTTCTTGTGTAGAACTGAGTGTAATCAAATATGTAGCCAGCCCAGATTTGAGAACTATTAAAACATCACAGCAAATCTTGGCAAAGAAATGTCATGCTGATCCCTGCTGGGAACAGCCTCTTCTGGGAGAGAGGAGGCAGATTTGGCAGGAGTAAACTCTAAGACTCAAGAGAGGCTCTCCATGTCTCCCCAACCCACAACAGAGGTGGTCTCTGTGGCAAGTGTGGGTATTCGGAAAGGGTGAGTTCTGTCAGATCAAGACATGGTTACATTAGCAGAGTTCTTCTCTTTGAGAGATCCAATCAATGCTCTCTGGATACACCTGGGAGGAAATTCTGCTTTCTGCGCTGTAATTGAATTGATTTAATATTTTTAAGATAAAGAACATTAGCTTTTACAATGCTGAAAGGAACTCTCTGCAGGCAGCCTGCCTCATGTCTCTCTTGTAAGCACTTCCTCCATGAGGACTGAGATATGACTTCATTTCTGCTCCGGCGCTGTGTCCTCCGCCCCATGGAAAGGCAGGAAGCTCTCCCAATTTCTGAATCGTTACTTCCCAAGCCGCTTTCTCCATTGTAGAAAACACCTGCAGAGCTGGGACTACGACTCAAAATCCAGGAGGGTATCTTTCGATGTGTAAAGTGCTCGACACATAAGAATGAGCACCCGAGGTTGGTTCCCCGGGACCCCTATACAAAGCCAGGTACCAAAATGCACACCTAAACCTCCAGTGCCGGGGAGGTGGAGAAGGGAGGTCTGGGGCTTGCCTGTCCAGCCAGCCTCCTCTAAGTGGCAAGCTCCAGATTCAGGGGGAGACCTTGTCTCAAAATGAAATAGTCAAGGTGCTTGCTGCCAGGCCTGACAAACTGAATGTGATCCCTACGACCCACACAGTAGAAAGATAGAACTGACCTCCACTGAGCAAATAGGTACACACACACGCACATGCACACGCACACGCGCGCGCACACACACACACACACACACACACACACACACACTTTTCAAAATGTAGTGAAAACTTAAATATGGAGAAGAAAGAACACAGCTCACAGGGATGTCTGCCTTCACCAACATACATGTGAGCACACACAGGGATATGTACACACACACACACACACACACACACACACACACACTTACACATTTTAAATGTAACAAAAAATTTTAAGGTGGAAAATGGTTGATGAAGACAACTGATATCAGTTTATGCCTCCATAGACACAGGCACACATCTGTACATGCTCAAGAATATGGACACACACACACACACACACACACACACACACACACACACACACACCAGAATTTCCATGATGTGAGGAATTTGGATTACACTCTGAAATGCTATTGATTCTGTCGCCACCATTTATGCTTTGTCTGACACTAGTCAAGTTTGACAACTTTTCTGAACCTCAGTTTCCTATGGCTGTAAACGGTTTCAAGGTTACCAGGGTGTATGATGTTGCCCCTAACAAGAACGTGACATAATTGGCGCGTTCCCTGTATGGGAGAATCCCATAATTATCCTCTCCCTTCACAAAAGACAAAAGGTGGTCCTCAGCCCTGGGGATCACTTTCTAAAGCAGAGCAGCTCACCTGACGTCAGC
This sequence comes from Acomys minous, assembly GCF_964271855.1. Taxonomy (NCBI): domain Eukaryota; kingdom Metazoa; phylum Chordata; class Mammalia; order Rodentia; family Muridae; genus Acomys; species Acomys minous. The sequence continues at coordinate 12,669,464 of NC_140496.1, forward strand.
TAAGACCTTGAAGGACACTTAAAAGCACAGAGATACAACCATGGCTTGAGAGAGGCTCTGCCCAGAAATAAGAGACAATCAGTTCTGCCTGCCAGGGATTTGCCAGAATGGGTTCGGGAGATCTCCGCTGCGTCATGTGGCTCACTTGCACAATGGCCAAACTTGAATTTGACAGGCACAATGAGTATTTTGGTCTGCGGTAGGTCAGAGAAGAACAGAGCAGTAGCAGGTCTTGAAGGGGATTTGGTACTGGGTAAATTTTCTGACCTCCTCTGCTACGTGCTGTCAGCTTTGAAAGACACTGCCCATGGTAACCTCTGCGTTTTCAAGGACCCCCATTCACATTGACGCCTTCGGATGGTAATAAGCCCCATTGTGTTTATTTTGGATGTGGTAATAAGTGCGAACAGAACGGGGCCTTCCCTGGGTTCTTCAACATAATTGCTTCTTAGATTTTGCTCAATTGAGGACTGAAGTTTCCTTTGAATCTAGGAGACAGATAATGAGGTCACGGCCTCATAATGAGAGCTTCTTGAGGCCAGAGATAAGGGCTAGACATTTTTCAGCTTAGATTTAACACATGGAGAACAGAAACAAAGCCTCTTGCATAAGAGATATTATACTTTATCAACACCCGGGAGTCTTCTGCTCTTACTTTCTTCTTCTGGTTTTTATACATACCCTCAGAATACCTACCTGCATACTGCCACCCTGGTAATGGAGACAGACACTGGTGGGCCTTGGGGCTCTGTGTGCCAACCACTCCATGGGGAGGAAGAAAGCGTTTCTACATGATTGTTCTCTCTCTTTCAGCTCAGGTAAATGCCGTCAAGAAAATCAAGTGCAGGCACAAGAGTGGCAGCCTTAAGAATAGCTTTGAGAGGGAATCCTTGCGCAGCAGAAGTGACAATGGTACCATTCTCTGCCACCACTCTCTTCATCTCAAATTGTCATCACTATCCCACACACGAAGACACTGAGAACGTAGCCACAGAGTGGGAGGTGATGGAAGGAGGATTTGAACTGCTGACTGTAAGGTCTCTAAACCATGTCAGGACTGAGACAGAAGAAACACCCTGCTTGTGTTTCCAGATTCTCAACCCTTGTTCGAGGTCATTTACTGCACAGTGGGTATGAGGAGGGTAAGTAGGGACATAAAGAGGAGTTCGATTCAGTGGTTGTCTCTAAAGAGTTCAGGCAGAAGCAGGGCATGGCGGCACACATCCGTAGAGCTTGGGAGGCTGAGGCAGAAGGATTGTGAGACGTTGAGTGTGAGGCTATCTTAGGCCACGTAGAAAGCACCAGGATTTTATTTGCATAGCAAGGCTTTATCACAAACCAAACCAAGCATATCATGAGCCACATGGCCACATTATGAACCAGGGACAGGACGTGGGGTTGCAAACTCACAGGAAGTAGCCAGGATGGAGGAAAGTAAAATGGAGTAAGGAACACAACCAAGGGTAGTTGGAGCATTGGAAGGTAGGAAATGAAGAGTTGGTTCTGGTGGACATGCATCCTTAGAGGCCAGTGAAGGCCAATGAAGGTAGGATTAGCTCATGGCCTCAGCTACAAAGTGAGCCTTACATCTGCACATGTCAAAGTGCAAATAATGCTGTGGCAGGGTCATGTTCAAGTTCTAGAGCCATCTTTTTTATTCTAGACATTATGGTTGTCATCAGAGGACATGAAGTCTACTTAGAGAAAGACTCAAATAGTCAAGGAGACTGTGAGGGATGAGCCATGGCCACTGTCATTGGATGAATTCTTTGGGTACTCATGGGCTTCAAACAGCAAGATTTGAAAATGACTAGAGGTTGATTAAATATGGATGGGAGGGGCGAGAGGATTGTGGATGGTTCTGAAAACAGCCATTTGGAAATTGCCTAGCCCTGATACCATTCCATGGACAGGAAGACTTCTGCCAAGTTGTACTAGAATCAAATCTAGACTATTGTCCCTCAGCACCTGAGCTTCCTGTTTGCTCTTCATCATCCCACACAGAACTCAGACTCCATGGAATAAAACAGGAGCTTTTGCCTCTGTCCCCTGGGCTAGATCTATCTGGGTTGGCATTGCTCAGAAGTCAGCCCATGCTCCAGTATGATGAGCAAGCCACTAATTACTTTTAAACTCAGAGATGTCAGGCTGTGTATCCCATCTGTGGAACTGCCTTCTCTTGCACACCTGACGTTCCAGCTTCTAGCTGGACAATCTGTGGAGTGTCAAGTCAGATGTACCCAGTATGGGGGGGATGGGCCTCACCAAACACCTGCAAGTTAGCTAGGTCCTTTGAGCCAGCTCATGTCCTGGTTCTGCTTTGTCACTAATAGCAATGCCTTAAAGTGGGGCCCATCTTCCCCTGCCTTATCTATGAGGGACTATATTACTGGCTTGACTCTGGATGAGGCCGGACAGAGAGTTGACATTGATGAAATAAGGGTCAGATCCTCTTAAGATTCAACTTTTCAGCCATTGAGCTCTTTCCTATTCAATCTGAAGAGAGCTGGTTTGGTGGTCATCTCCAGCATAGATGGTCTGGATTACTGTTTAGAACATCCTTATCAACTTCTGTGTGTGTGTGTGTGTGTGTGTACATGTGCACACATGTATATAGGGGGCAAAGATCAACACTGCATGTCTTCTTTCGCCGTCCATCTTATTTTTTTAAGACAAGGTCTCTCCATTTGGCTACACTGGCCAGCCATCCAGCCTTAGGAGTCCATGCTCTCCTCAGCTATTACAGCTTAGGTCACGCAGTCCTCCCCAGCACAGGTGGACACTACCACATCTAGATTTTATTGTGGGTTCTGGGAATCTGAACTTGGCTCCTCATATTTGCATAACAAGCACTTTACCAAATGAGCCATCTCCCCAAAAACCCTTCCTCATGTACTATTTCTAGGCCTATGGAAATCCAAATAATTTTGTAAGGTTGGATGTGTGTTATCTCATGTCTCCTCTGCAGAGACAATCTCTCAGAGGAGGGGCTCCCCACTGATGCCTAGCAACAGAAATGGACACTGAGCATGGACCATACTCACTTTGAACTAGCACAACGTGCAGCCACAAAAGCCACAGTGAGCTACACTATAGTTCGTGTATAGCCCTCCAGATAATGAACATAGGTACAGTGACAGTGGTCCAGCCCAAATAAGTGGCTCTGCAGTGGGTGGTTTAAAAACTTCTGGAGGCTTCTTGTAATCTGGGATCCAACCCTAATGAGGGACTTCCAGTTCAGACCCTGAAAACACAATGTTTTCTCTCTTCTACCATCCTGAATTTGCGCTCCCCACTCCTACCCCCCACCCTCCCAGCCCTGGCTAGCCATGCGCATTCTTCTATGCTAAGCTTACACAGAGTCTCTTAGGAGACATACTACATGACAAGCTTATTCTGCCTCAAGCATTTCTGTGTAGGCTCCCTCTATGTTGCTCTGTTCCCATGTTTATCAAGTCCTATAATTGTATTACCTTCCTTTGTGATTAAATAAGAAATTTATGGGCATGACTTTGAAATCAATGTGGCCAGAAGTTTTCATAGTGTGTGTGTGTGTGTGTGTGTGTGTGTGTGTGTGTGTGTGTGTGTGTGCATGCTTCATACTATGTACAGTAGGCATTTAACTACATGAAGGAACAAGAAGGAACTCTGAGTCATGAAGCTGGGAAGGGAGTGTGACCACTCCACAAAGGCCAGACTACAGCATTGTTTTTCTATTGGGACCATTCTAGCAAAAAAAAAAAAATATGTTCCGTAAACACTCCTTCAGCTGCATTGATCTCTTCTCTATGCCTCGAAGACCATAACTCTTTAGAGAACTTGACCTGAGAAGGGAGACAGGGCTATAGTTGGCTATTGGTGTGGCTAGCCCTCCATGAATCCCCAGGGTGCCTCCTTCACATGCTGGACATTCTTTCAAGATGCAGATCCCGGAGAGGAAGGCCAGCATCCTTGTCTATGGTAACCTTCTGTGCTTAACCACTGTGGAGCAATTGTTGACCTTTTCCACCCCTCACAGTATGGCTCAGGTGATTGGCGCAATCCTGAAACCCCTTCAGCTGACTTCTTCCATTTCTACTTATGATTTCTGGCGTGCTGCAGGTCCAGTGGCAACTCACGGAGTAAAGGAGATGTGGCCAGGTGTAAGTCGGCCTGCCCATTGCTCCCTATTGCCTCTAAACCAGCACTTGCTAGGATTACTTCACATGTGGTTTTCCAAATCGCATCCATTTCTTCCCCTGACAGATGCAGTAGGAGTGGCTCCTGCCTATCCAGGGCATCTGTTCTACTTTTGTTCTCTTGCTGTGACAAATGCCATGACCAAAAGCAAGTTATGGGAGGAAGAAGTTTATTTCAGCTTATGGATTACAAATATTACGGTCCATCATTGAAGGGCATCAGGGCAGGAACTAAAATTGGAGGTCCAAGAAGAAACAATGCTGCATCACTCTTAAAACATACTTAGGTGTCTTTCTAATGCAGGTCCAGGCCCACCTTCCCAGAGAATGGTGCTACCCACAGTGGTCTGGGCCCTCCTACATCAGTAAACAATCAAGACAGCCCCCCCCCACAAACACATCCAAGTCCAATTTGACCTAGACAGTCCCTCAATGGAAATTTCTTTTTTAAGTGACTATAGGCTGTATCAAGTTGAATGTTATAGGACAACACTTAAATTATGCCTTCTTCACTTGGCCCCCACCTCCAGGTTGCCTTGTAGTAACATTGCTACACTTTCAGTGCTAGACCCTTCCTTCCCATGAAGTACCTTAGGAATGCAAGGCAAGTCTTACTTTTCATCATCATCCTGAGGATTATCAATAATTGGTAATATTCGCAAAATAAATGGAACTAAGAGATCTGGAATGAATGAATTTACTCAATGCGGCATCGTCTTGCATACTGCCCACAGATGAAAGTATATAGAAACAAAAATGAAAAGGTAAAGTGTTTGAGAAACAGAGCTCCATTTGAAAGTAGTGCAAATGAGAATGGATATTAAAAAAAAAAAACAAGACATTTGCTGTGGTTTAAGTTTTTAAAATGCCCTATAGAAAGGCTCTGTGTTCAAGTCAAGTGGTTGACCACTGATGAGCTTTGGGGAAGGGATTGGATTATTAGGATGCTAAATTCATCAAAGATCACTCTACTGGTGGATTCATAATTGGATGACAATATTGTGAGATGTTGTAAGACAGAGGCTGGTTTCCAGCTGGAGACGTTGGTCACCGGGGTGTGCTTTGGAACAGTCTAGTTTGTCCCTAGCACCTTCCCGTGCTCCATTCTTCCTGTTTGTCTTTAGGTGAGCAGCCTTGCTCTTCATGTTGTCTCTCCTGCTCCGTCTCTACACATGCCCGCCTCAGTGATGGGGTTAAATGACCATGGACTACAAATAGGAGCCAACATAAATCTTCCTGCTGTTGAAAAACAAAGTGGATAAAAATACAAAGTGGATAGAAAAATGAAGTGGATGTCCAAAACAGGGTTTATAATATCTTTTATTCTTTAAAATGGTCTTGATGGATATAAATATATATATATATTTGATTTGCTATGAAAAGATGCAGAATAAATGAAAATGTAGATAGAAATCATTATTGACTGTAGTATATGCACCTGAATTGCCATGGAGGAAAGTAACATCAAAGGCTAGACAGTGTGTAGCGCTACCAGCACTTTCACATCTATCTGGTTAAAGTATAAACTGTAAAAGGCACTCAGAAAACTATAATAATTTCTCAAAAACTTGTGTGTACAGCTATCTAATGACTTTGCACCTCTTCTCCTGGGTGTTTCACTAAAAGAAGTAAGAACAATATAAGTTGACCAAAAAAAAAACAAAAAAACAAAAACAAACAAACAAAAAAAAACCCCGAAAACAGCCTTCTACAAGAAGGCTCTTTTCCTCCTAGACACCAAACATGGGAGCAGAAACCCAATGTCTACCAATTCAAAATGGAAAATCGAAATGCAGAATATGCATGCAGTGGAATATTCCTTAGCAAATTAACAAGACAAACTAGACCCATGACACAAGCCCAGAGCCACCTCAAAAAGCAACAGCCTAGCGAAGGAAAGCCAGCCACAGAAGTGCACACTTGACAATTCTGGGGACATGGCACTTTAAAACACGCAAAACTAACCTGCAATGACAGAAATCAAATCAGCGGTTGATTTGGGGTGGAGCGTTGACTGGAGTGATATTTTGTGGCTGATGGAAACATTCTGTGTCCTGGTTCTGGTGAGGTTACATGGCATAATACACATTTGTGAGGACTGAGTCAACAGTGCCCTGGAGTGTGCCGCTGTGTGCAAATGATACCTCGGAGAAAGCCGTTTTGAAGTCTTTGTTTCTTAAGTGTTGAGTCAAGAGATTGCTAGAGTTTTAGGGTGGCGGTGAGAGGGCCAGGAAAATCAGATGTTTTCTCTCACTCTGTAAATGGAAAAACCAAGACTCTAAAAGGGGAAAGAACATTTCAATTACAGGAGCTTGGCGGCTGAAGCAAGCAAGGCGAGAACTCAAGACTCCTACTCTAGAGGAGGCTTGGGAGTGTCACTGAGTGAGCCCTTTAATGACAATGCTGGAAATCTCATCATCTCTGAGTTCTCCTGGCTTACTGTTGTCACTGATTTGTCCATTCGGCCCAGGTCCCTTTGGCCTACCATCCCCAGCACCATCTTATGAAAGGCTTACCATGCATGGTAAGTCCCTGACTGCTTGATGAGTGAATGCCCTGCTCCATCACTTCTGAATAAGACAAATGTCAACACTACCCAGCCACATTATTTAAATTGATGTAATTTTTTTTGGTTTTTCAAAACAAGGTTTCTCTGTGTGGCCCTGGCTGTCTTGGACTCACTTTGTAGACCAGGCTGGCCTCGAACTCACATTGATTCACCTGCTTCTGCCTCCCAAGTGCTGGGATTAAAGACTTGTGCCGCCATGCCCAGTGGAAATTCTCATCTTGAGCTTCAGTTCTGGGCATGCAGACCCAGAGGAAGTTCTGGTTGATTTTATCTTTAGCCACTGTTGTCATCAGAAGCATATCCACACATGTCTACACAATGAAGGTCTGCACATTCACTCTTACTGAAGGATTTACCAATAGGCTGTGCACTCCTACTTGGATGCTGTGTACTGAGTGGGAGGAAAGCTGGCTGTGAGCTACATACAACCCCGTGACATCTGAAGTCCATCTCTCAATCAGTGTTGGTCACACTCAGTAGATACTTTAAGAATATGTTAATTGGGTGAAGCATTAGTGAATATTTGATGTTTAGAACCAGTGAGGTCCTTTGATTTCAGTGCATTTTAGAGAAGAAACCAACATGAATTTTGGGTAGCAAAGCAATTTCTATTTAAGGGCGTGTTCTGTCATGCATTAGAAGGGTGTAATATCTATGATCTTGGAGCCTACATTCCTGACATGGAGAAATAATGCATAAATTAAAGTAAGCATTATAGTCATGGGTTATTAAGGACATGTTTGAGTTTGTTATCTTAAATTTCAATTTATCATCATTATTATGTGTGTATGACATATATGTGGGGACATGAAGCATGTGTATAGGGCAGATGACAGCTTTATGGGGTGGTTTTCCTTCCACTTTCACAGTGGGTCTTGGGATCAAACTCGGGACCCAGAGCACCTTTGATCACTGAGCCATCTTGCCCGTTCCCCTAAGGAGCTTTTTTAAATTGACTATAATTTCTAGTACATATGTATTCTTATAAGGGAATGAGTTCAAGATTTCCATCAGATTCTTTAGCTAGAGAAGGGAAAAAATAAAAAAAGGAATTCTCTGTGGTGTAACCTTTTTCTGTGAAGACAGAGAGTATATATGTAAGGGTATCAGAAAGTTAGGGCCCACTGTAGCTGCCTTGGTACTCCCTGGTGCAGTGGAAGTGACTTCTGGGCCCTGAAACAGACCATTCCCACCCTTGTGTATATGAAGTTTTCATATTAGGTCATTTTGAGTGGCTGCTAGGCTGTCCTAGCCCTTCCCTCCCCTGTGTCTAGTTTCTTATGTGTGACATGAAAATTGTTCTTGGTGTTCACCCAAGCCTTGGATCTGTCATGGTCCTGACCTGGGTTCCTCCCTTGGACCATAAGGATGTGATGTGGGGACCATAAGGATGTGATGCAGATGGACCATAAGGATGTAATGCAGGTGGACCAAAAGGATGCGATGCAGGTGGACCATAAGGATGTGATGCAGATGGACCAAAAGGATGTATGCAGATGAACCATGAGGATGTGATGCACATGGACCATAAGGATGTGATGCACATGGACCATAAGGATGTGATGCACATGGACCATAAGGATGCAATGCACATGGACTGTAAGGATATGATGCACATGGACCATAAGGATGCAATGCACATGGACCATAAGGATGCAATGCACATGGACCATAAGGATGCAATGCACATGGACTGTAAGGATGTGATGCACATGGACCATAAGGATGCAATGCACATGGACCATAAGGATGTGATGCAGATGGACCATAAGGATGTGATGCATGCAGATTGTCACCCATCTGTCTAGCTGGGTGCTCTACCTCCAAGGTGACCAAAGAGATCTAGCTCTGCTTTGTACCTCCAAGAGGGTCTGAGGTGGGAGCTGAAGTCAATTTTAGTGGGAGGAGGGGGACTCTGGAATCTGACGTGGGGTGGGCATCTTAGGATTGCATGGAGACCATAGAGATTGTCCTTAGAAATAGGAAATAAGGTTCAATTAGGAAGATATTGAGAGAACAGAACAGTGCAGAGGCTAGAGAGAAAGGGGGATCCACACTTCCACTATCTTCCAGCTCTACCTTCATGTCAGGAAGCTAAGTGAGGTTAGCACCCATATTTGTTAGACAAAATGTTGATTTGAAACTCTGAGAAAGAAAAAGAGCCCCTAATAGGTGCTTTCTGGCTAGTTTCTAATAGCTCTGGGGTTTTTTCTTGGAAATTTTCATTCATTGTCTCTGTCTCTTTCTCTTTCTGTCTCTGTCTCTGTATCACTCTGTCTCTGCGCCTCTCTCACTGTCTCTCTCTGTCTCTGTCTCTCTCTCTGTCTCTGTCTGTCTGTCTCTGTCTCTCTCTGTCTCTGTCTCTCTCTCTGTCTCTGTCTGTCTGTCTCTGTCTCCTCTGTCTCTGTCTCTCTCTCTGTCTCTGTCTGTCTGTCTCTGTCTCCTCTGTCTCTGTCTCTCTCTGTGTGCCCCTGCCCCCCCTCTCTCCCCCTCCCTCCCCCCCTCCCCAGGCAAGGACATTCAAGCCCTTCCTCTTGGTAGCCCTGGGAAGTGGAAACAGGAGTCTGAGACACTCTTCCTAACCTGTCCTCTCTATGATAGAGGCTTTTTGTGGGCATCATGGGGAATTAGACAGATGATGAAGCAAATATGGATCCTAGCTGGTTAAGAGTTAATGCCAATTTGGCTTCATTGAAGAAGTACCTATTTCAGAGCAACAGTGGTGAGAACTTGTCTGACTCAATGCTCATTCTTGCTGTCGGAACTACAGTGGGAAGAATTGGCAAAATGGAAGGGATTCTGAAGTAGAGATACAATCAGAGGGAAACAGAAATGAATTGCTAAAACCCAGAAGTTCTTAACCTGCACTGAAGTCCTGACTGCTCAAGAGCTGCAAGCATCCACTGAGTGGACAAGATATACTAGAAGAGAAATTGTAGCCCTGGCCCGTGATGTTCTATGCTTCTTCTAGGATGCTGTTGCTAACCCATCTTCCTGTGCACTTGACAGAATGGGTGAGAAACAGCGTGAGCCTCTGATGTAGCTCATTGGGTTAAAGTAAGTTTAGTCTTTAGTAGGTCTCCCAGGTGTCAGCCCTTCCTGGGGAGGCAAGGGCTGTGATGGGCTCTTCTCTACCCAAAGACCCATTGGGTGCACTATCTCACTGCAGTAGATTTCCCTGCTTTGGGGAGAGAAGACTGGACCCTCCACAGTTCTGGAGTAAGCTTCGACCCCGTGAAGCCCATCTGACACAGTCTTTCCCTTCCCAATACTTTTATTTATTTATTTATTTATTTATTTATTTATTTTTACTGTAAAGCATTGCTTAGGCCTCTAAGATGGCTTGTCCATATTGGACATGGCTGTGGACTCTGTTGGCTCTTGCTCCTGGTTTTACTTTTCCTTTCTGTTAGATTATGGGGTTTCCTATGAGAATTAAAATGATTTCCCTTTATTTGGGGGAATACAACTTAAACTTCCCCTTCACCTCCTCTGAGCCCTCCCAGCACCAAGCCATCCATGCTGACCTCAGTTCCTTCTGTGTGAGCGGTTGCTCCCTAGGTAGAATTTCAGCTGTTGCCAACTTCACCGCCATCTTGTACAGTGGATTCATTCAGGAACTCCTCCCTCTCTCGTTGTAACTTATTCCCTCTCGTGCGTCTGCTTGTTTTCAACTGTGTGCCTGGGTCATGTGGCATATTTGTGTTATGTGGTGTGTTTGCTTTATGCTGCATTTATGTGTTTTGTGATATATGTGGGTGCAGTGGATGCACATGAGTGTGTGGGGGTGTCTGTGCATCCATAAGGGCCCTTGCTGAAGTCAGAGAAGGATACTCCATGTCTCTTCACTTTATTCCCCTAATGCAGGGTCTCTGAACCAGAAACTTCATCTTTCTACTGGGCTGGCTGGGCATCCAGCCCTCAACACAGGCACACCCAGCCACACCTAACTTCTATGGGGATGCTCAGTATTTGAATGCAGGAACCTCTTGCATGCATAGAAAGTACTCTGCCCTGCTGAGCCATCTCCTCAGGACCTTTCTTTAAGTCAATTTGTTGAAATATCTATAGAGAGCAGGAAGAGCATGTAGCTGATTGGATGATTGGATCAGGAAACAGGCAAAGAACCAGTGATATCATCAGCCACATCAGTGCCATATTCTCTCTCTCTCTCTCTCTCTCTCTCTCTCTCTCTCTCTCTCTCTCTCTCTCTCTCTCTCTCTCTCTCCATCCCTCCCTCCCTCTCCTCTCTCCCCCTCCACTCTCTTTTGGCTCAGGGCATTCCATGACCTGTTCAGACAACCCCAGAGAAGGGCTTATCCAAGGTCTTGCCAGGAGCTCACCATGAAGTGGATGAGACATAGAAACCTCCACTATAATGGAATCAAGTCTGGGATTCATGCAGGTAAACAGGCAGTCAGTAGTCAGTGTGTGCCTCCCACACGCCAGGCAATCTTTGAGATTCTAACAAGCCAGGCCATCAAAAGCTGTGTCCTCATAGGTGGTACATTGCAGCACAGGGAAGGCACGATAAATGAAACAGACACCAAGTGTTTTCTAGGGCATCAGGTGATACCATCGAGAAATATGCTCCAGGGAATGAGGAAGAGAAACGTGGCCAAAGGAAGCATGCAATATTAAACTGATTGGCCAAGGCAGGTCTTAGTGAGGAGGTGACATTGGAGATGACAGGTGAAGTGTCAAGGGAACCAGAAGCAAGGGTGTTTCAATCGCAGGGGATAGAAGAGTGTGAAGCTACCAGCATGAGAGATAGTGCCTCTCAAGCCTGGCCATGTGGAAAGTGCTAGAGTGGCCAAGCACTGAGTTCCAGCCCAGTTATCCTCCAGCCTTTTGTCATTACAATATGACCTTGTCATCTACAAAGTTTTCACTAAAGAGCCCTTACAGTCAAGGAACAACACCAAAAAAGCAAAAACAACAACAAAAACAAAAACAAACCAGAAAAGCAACAACAAACAAACAAACAAAAAAAGAATCAGAATCTTTTAAGAAAGTTTGTGGTTTTTCTATAGGCTGCAGTCATGGCTACCCTGAATGTCTCACCAGCTTCAATACTCACTAAGTAACCAGGGGCTCTGATGCCTGCTTGGTAACCCAGGATATTGCTGTAGTACTTTCTTGAGGACCCCCAGGGATGTCACATAGCCCAGAACGTCTTCTGACATGGTCAAAGGGCCTGTGAAGATGAGGCTAACCCAAGTGTACTAGTGAGGAGCTCATCATAAACCATCCCAGTGGCCCCAGTGGCCCCAGTGGCTTTACAAGAGCCCTTGCAAAGAGGATGCAGGGCATTTAGAGGAAGCATGTGATGAAGGAAACAGAATTTGGAGTGCCGTGAGGCACCGAGGCAAGAAAAGTGGGAGGCATCAAAAACTGGGGGGAGGGCAACCTCTCACCCCTCTCCACCCCCTCCAGTGCCTATAAAGCTAATGCAGCCCTGCCTCACTTTGACCTCAGCCCTGGGGACACACTTAAACCTCTGGCCTCCAGAAAGATAGCATTGTGTTATTTTAAGCTACTGCCTGTAGTAATGTGTTACAGTAGCAAAGTAAACAGAGCAATTTAAAAATGACTGCATTTAAATATACATACTCTGTTTATGTAGCTCTGGGCCCCTTTACACATACTCAGTTGTCCTTTAATCCCCAGGATTCTAGAATGAATCAAGACAGGGCCTATTGATATCTTCATCTTATGTACAAGGTATGTCAAGCAATCAGAACGTCAGGCAGTGCAAAAACAAGAGCAAATGCTATCAAGGATGTGGACAAAAGGGACAGGCCCACCCCCATCCACGGATGGTAGAGATGTAAAGTGGTTTAGCCACCATGGAACTCATCATAGAGGTGTATTTAAAAAAATAAAGACATTTGATCCACCCTTGAGCATTTACCCGCAGGTCCTCAATTCAACCCGTCACAGGGATACTTGGACATCAGTCTTCACTGCAGCACTTTACACTGAGGCTAAGCTGGGAAACACACCTCAGTGTCCATCAATAGGGCAATAGGTAAATAACGGTGGTATATATATACACACTGGGATTGCTTTCTGACATACAGAATGCAATTACAATGTTTTTAGGAAAGTGGTTGCAACTGGAAATCACATTAAACCAATTAAGCCAGTCTCAGGAAGGTAGACATTGTGTGTTTTCCTTAATTTGTGCTTCCTACATTTAACATAGGTGCACAGAATCATGTATATCATAGAACAGAAAAGTAAATCTACTACTTTATTTTTAACCATGTGCCTGTGTGTGTTTGTGCGCATGTGCGTGCGCATGTGCGTGCGTGCGCATTTGCCCTTTTAGGTCAGAAATGGGTTTTGGATCCTCTGGATCTGGACTTAAAGATGGTTTGGGGTCTCCTGATGTGAGTGCTGGGCACAACACTCTGAATGTACAGGGTCCTTAACTACTGAGCCACTTCTCCAGAACCTGACATAAGTAGAGATGAAGTAGCTGTGGGGTGGAAGGAGACAAACAGACAGGAGGAGGAGAAGGAAGTGAAAAACATGCTAAATGCTCATATGAAGACTTCTGAAGCAACTCCCTCTCCTCTCCTCTCCTCTGCTCTGCTCTGCTCTCCTCTCCTCCTGCTTTGTTTCATGAATGTTTTGTCCCTATTTTATTGTTTTTTTTCTATTCATGCAAACTTTTGAGAGTGACTTCCAATAGTTTTGGAATTAAGCAGCACAAAAAAATTTTTACTTCTGGCTTATTTTACTTGGTATCATGATTTCAAGGTTTCTTCATGCCTTAGCATGCATCAGTCCCTCGCTACTTTTCATAAGTTAATAGTAGTCTATTTAACAAGTGTATCATGAGTGCATTAGCCAACTAACAATATTTAATTGGTCTCTACCTTTTGGCAATTACAAATGATGCTGTTGGCGACACCCATGTATCACTGTCACCACACTTGGTCAGAGGGAGTTTCAGGCAACCTAGTGGCTTCCAGAGTTCTGCCAGCATGAAGCCGTGCATGTAAGCTATTGTTCTTACAGGCCAAGACCTGCAATGAGATGTCGCCAACCCCCAACCTTCAGAGGGCCTGGTGGGGTGCAAGCAGAAGGAACTGGTCTGTGTGGAAGGGCCGTGTGGTGTTTCCCCTCCTGAAGAGGAAATAGTGGACTTCCTGCCCAATAAAAGAATAAAAGTGCACATATTTGCAGAGGGAAGGAGCTCCAAGTTCAGTTACAACCTGCTTTTCATGACTGTTTTGTTTATTGTCTGAGATAAGGTCACATGCAGCCCAGGCTAGCCAAAGATGACCTTAAACTCGTGATCCCCCTGTTTCTGCTTCCTTAGGGCTGTGATCACTTGTGTGTGTTGTCACACACTGCTTTTCCATGGTCATTTTGGTGCTAGACCCACAGAAACGCATTGTATTGCACTCCTGTGTAGTGCATGACTTCTAAGGATTGCCTATGAAACTATGCACACATATCATGAACTTAGTATAATGGGTGATTATTGGTGTATTTTTTCCCAACAGTTGCTAGAGACAGAATTATATAACCCCACTCCAGAGAGCATAGAAAGAAAGAAAAAAACTGTAACAAAAGCTCTATACAAAGTCATACTAAAATATACCTGAAAACTTTAAAAATACAAATAAAGGAAGCCTGGTCACAGATGGCCACAAAGAACTCACAGAGTGGACTTTTTCTTGTAATTTCAAGGGGAGCATGCACTCCACTCTTTCCTCTGAATCCCAGTGTCTCAGGGCTGGGCTCTCAACTCCCGCCTTGGCTCAGCTCATCCTGAAGAATGCACCACCCAGGAACATGGGTAGAGATAGCTATATGGCTCTCCTTCCAAATAGAGTAGAAGGTATCAGAGAGGCTGTGCCTTTTCCCGCCCAATGAAACAGGTTAAAAATACTGCCTGCTTCTTCGGCTAACTCCCATCTTAGCCTTGCACATTTAAAAATATTCCCGTCAGTGGATCTGTGTTTGAAAATGTATTTTGCATCTGATAATTATGATGCATTTTAAAGGGCAAAATTAGAAAGCACAAAATTAGGCTGGCAGGCTTAATTAGACCATTCTTCTTCTTCTTCTTCTTTTTTTAATGGCAGGAATTTGGGTAGCTGTCTGTTCTGGGGGTACAAAGACCCCCTAATAGGAGGAGTGGAAATATACTGGCTTCTCTGTGGTCCCAAGAACTCAGTGAGTCAGAGATGAGGAATGTCAGACACCTAAAAGAAGAGCTGAGGACCTTCCCTGAGGCCTGACACAGTCACTGAGGTTAACATGGTTTTCAGTGGAAAGAGATAGGTACAGCTGTGGCAACTCGGAAGGACATATTTACCAGGATAACTGATTGTCACTGGTGTCTGTGTGGCCCTGAACATACACTTGCCTCCCCAAGACTATGAGACAAAAGGAGTGTTCTGAGCTGGCCAGGCCAAAAGGGGGCAACTTCACCTCATCTTTCCACTGCTGCCAACTAAAATCTGTGCAATCGGATTGTGTGCTGCTGATAAAGCTCTATGGTTGCTTGCAAGGAGCTTGCCCTGGACCCAGACGGGTGGATTCTTCCCAACACGGAGGTGTGCCAGAGAGAGTTTTCTCTTCTCAAGTCTCCTCGCAATTCTTTGCAAGCTTCAACAGGCTTCGGGAAGCCTAGTCGAGGCTCAGTAATCCCAAGCATGAGTCATCCGATGAGTCAGCCATGGCCCTTCTGCTTTCTTCAAGCTGTGGTTTGCCTCTTAACAGGGGCTGTGTTGTTCTTTACCCAGCCGAGTCCTGAAGCCCTTGGTGCTCTGGGAAAGGAGACCCTACACTGGAAAGTCTACCCGATAGAAGGCAGAATGGGCAGCCCCAGCTCCAGCCACGTGGAGTGTTCTGAGACAATCCATGGGATAGGTGCATAGCAGCAGAAAGGACCGAGCTGAGTTTGGTCCCAGGCGAAGATCTGAGTTGTCCCTATAGGACATATCATCTCAGCAAGGTAACATCCTGAAGTTCTTCATTTAAAAATTTAAAAAGTCTAATTTCTAACTAGAGAACCAATAACTAGAGGGGGTATAGTGGTTTCACCTTTTAACCAGCTCTGAGCAGAATGAGTTTACCCAGAAAGCACTGGGATAACAAAATAGTAGCCTTAGCAGGGGCAGGAATGAGAAAGAGAGAAAGGGGCGGGTTATCCAGAAACTGCATATACGTACATAACCACACACATACACACATCAGAATATTAAGAGGGGGAAAAACCAACCACAGTGAATGTCTGAGCAGGAACCTTGAGGGGCATCTGGCCTTCCCGCTTGGGGACCCTCCCTCTATGGAAAACATGGCTCCTTACCCCTTGTATCCTGAGACACAAAGTCCACAGAGAGCACAAATGATACTGAGACAGGAAGGAAGAGACAAGAAACTGAGCAGAAGATACCCATGATAAGCTGTGCCTGCACCTGTGCCCTGCTGCCAAGCTGAGCACACCTGACGTTCTAGAGTGTACGGTTGACCCTTCCCGTGAGCAGGGATGCTAAGAAGCAAAAGGCAGTCCAGGAGCCAGGCAAGGGAGATGGGGAGAGCGGGAACAAGGAGGGAGAGGGTTGTTGTTTGCAGACTAGACTGTTAAATTGACTTGGACGAGGTCCCTTCCATTCCTCTCTGCATAAAATAGTTGTCTATTTCAGATGAATTACCACAAACTCCCAGATAGAGCCCTTAAGTGCTGTTTACACGGTGTGCTAATTGCAGTAATGGAACTCACCCCTAGCTGTCCCTCAGCTTCGGCCCAGTCTTCCCCCATGAGCTCCGTTAGTAGTCCTATTTGTGGCTCTTTCATTCAGCCCCCAACAATGAGCTAAGTGGGAAATATGTAATTATTCATTTTATTGCTATTGATGCCGCTGATGCTAACTGGCCATTGCCAGCCTGGTTTTTTTTTTCCTGACAAAACGGGGATGCTGTCCAAGAAAAGTTGATCTGTCTGGAGTGAGGGTGACCTTTCAGGACTGTCTTGGTGCTCACTGTCACAAGGATATACTACCCGGAAGGCCGAGTGCACATTGAAGACCATATCTCTTTGTCATCCAAACTGTTTCTTTGGTGCCCGGTGGACTTGGTTTTGGTTTCCCCCCAAGTTAGCACCAGCAATCATAGCCCAGGGGTCTCTCAAGTACTTGTCTGAGTCTTTGACAAATGCATGAGAGTTGAGGTCAACTAGGTGCTCAGCTTGCTTAGGCCATGGCCATGAACTTGTTGTAAATGGACAGAAGTGACTTACACAAGATGCTTCTCATACCACACCCTTTATTCTCTGTGCGCTTTGATCCCTTCAAGTTCTCATCTGGATTCTAATTGAAGTCAAGACCAGTTTCTCCCAACCTAAGACTTTGGTCCTGTCTGGAAGCAGCCAGTCTCAGATTTAGCAGCTTAACCCAACGCACACACACTTTCCCTCAGAATTGGAGGTAGTGCTTCCCACGTGTGTCTCACTGGGCTAAACACCTATACTCCCATCAGAGGCTCTCAGGAAAACCATCACTCTCTTGGCCTTTCAGCTTCTAGAAACTTCTTGCATATGTTGGATCCTGGCCCCATCCTCCATCTTCGTCGTCAGTGAGGGTGGGGCTAGTTGGCCTTATACCACAGCTCAGTGACTTTCCTCTTCTGTCCTGCCTTGAACTCTTCTGATTGCACTAGGACCCACCCATGTAATCCAGGATAGCCCAGCCTTCTTAAAGACAAGTAATTAGCCATGCTAATTCCTTCTGTGACCTTAATTCCCATGGTCCACGTGACTTATCGTCTCTATAGGTGCAGAAGAATATGAGATGAACATCTCTGGGCCTATTACTCTTGTCTGCGGTGGTAGCTTTTCTTCTGAGGGTGGTTCTTATCTCAACCTGAAGGTCTAGAGCCTTCAGGATAACATCTTTCACAAGTAATCTTGCATCTTGGGATTTCAGTGTTCATAGATAGAAAATATTATACACATGCATTTATGTGCACTTCCATATCTATACTACCAGTGGCTACCTCATGAAATGGGCCCGGACAAGGATAAATTAGAAAGGAATTCGGGATGTTGCCAACACTGAATAAAGGCTGCTTCTCGATATTCAATGAGCCAATCAGAAGAAGTTCTAGCCCAGGGATACTATAACTCTATCATGCCTGGGCTCTGGAGACAGACAAAGCTGATTTCCTGCCTATCGACATAACTGTTTCATGGTACTCTTGGTGAGACACAAGGGCCCATCTCTTAAACATCCATCTAACAGCTGGCCAGAGACTGAGCACGTGCTCCAAACAGGATCTAGGGCAGTGGTTCTCAACCTGTGGGTCTCAACCCCTTTGAGGATTGTGTATCAGACATCTTACATATCAGATTTTTTCATTAGGATTCATAACAGTATAAAGATCGTGGTTATGAAGTAGCAACTAAAATAATTGTATGGTTGTGGGTCACCACAATATGGTGAATTGTATTAAAGGGTCACAGCATTTGTAAGGTTGAGACTCACTGGCCTACGGTATAGAAGCAGAGGCCAGTGTTATCACCACTGTCCTTGTGGCTACCAGCTTAGGCAGGAAAATAAGAACCCTCAGTGTTAGTGCTGCACTGAAGGAGGTATGTCTGAATTCATAATTAAAGCCAAAGAGGAGCCAGTTCAAAGAGACACTGGAGACAAGTGATATATATTCGAATGGAATTCCGTGTACTGTGAACACTCCATAAATCAAGGTAAATAATGAGGAGATGTCAGAAAGATGGCGGGGGACATTCCAGGACAAGCGTGAAGGTCCAGAGGCCCAAGTTAAACTGGCTCGTTCAGGACCTGTGATCAGTTTCATAGGGTCAGATGAAATGGAGCAATGGCTGCAGGGAAGGATCTGCAATAGTGGGGCTGAGGGGGCCTCAAGTGGTCAGCACACTCACTAGTTCACTCAGAGCTTCTCTTCCGTTCCCTCAGCAAGCTGATGCACAGTCAGGACACACACACTACATACCCTGGTACGCATGCCCCAGTTGGATGCATGCATTGCATACCATGAGGATGGTAGATATATTTTAGTCCTATGTTTCTAAAAACGTACATTTATAATCCAAGAACACAAAGATATAATACTGTACGTGTACGTATAGAAACATATTAGCCATATGGCTAAACATACACAGAGAGAAGCTTCTGTGTAAGCCTGTATATGCAATATGCATGTTTACCCTATGTATACAAACATACATATATTCCTGCAACACATACCCATAATGTTAAGAATAAAGGAACATGAAGGGGAAAAAGGCACATACCATACTCACTGTCCATGGCTACGTATGGAACACTAAGCTGTGTCCACTCTGGCACACATCAAACGTCACACAGTATATGTACACTGTCATCGTTTACATGCACAGGGAACGCATGCATGCACACGCACACACTCATAGAGAATATTTGCAGCAGATCATGTCAGAAAACACACGCATACACACAAACACACACACACACACACACACACACACACACACACACACACACACACACACTGTAACCAGTCATACAATCTCCTCACTTCTTTCTGGAATGTGTTTGGGTTCTGAGGCCGGCAGTTGTTTGGCCTGAGGGAGGCTGGGAGAATTTTCTCAGCCACAGCAAGGGCGGAGTAGCTCTGAGACCTGTTTGCAGTGCACAACTCAGCTCTCCCTCCCTCCCTCCCAGGATGGAGGAAGGGGAGCACAGAAGCAAGCACCTGGGCTGTCCCTAAACACTCAACTGTCATCTTTCTTCCCAACCCAGCCCCACCGGAGTCTCCACAGCCTGTGACAAAGGCTGCCAGGCCATTCAGAAGCAGCGCTGGCTCTTCTGCAAGAGTTGGCCATGTGTGAGACTGCCTGCCTTGTCCCCACCCCTCCCTTCCAAAGGAGCTGGCAGGGGGCCAGGCGAGCCCAGAGGGAGTGGGTAGAGCCTTGCACTGGGGGTGCTTCTGGCACTGTGAGAGCCTCATCAGTGAGCTCCCAGGGGCCCCGTTTGGGTGATGAGGCCAGGCTGCACTTGAGCTCAGCAGTGAGGAAGCCTCCACAACATCTGCTGAGCCTATCTGGGGCCAGTCAAGCACATCGTCGTCTTCTGCCGGGGGCTCATCTAGGAATTGGGTTCCAATGAACTGGAACCCTGTGCTCTCGCCTGAAGTTTTGACAAGTTGTTGTTTCCGAGCAGCTGCCGCCATGGAGCTGTGACCTCTATCTGAGTTAATGAGTGCAAGACTCACCACGCGCCTGCCATCAGCTTCAGTTCATTGTCCTTCTCCAAGGAACTCGTAAACAAGGGCATGCTTCATCCCAGGTGCATAGCCTCCCCCTCGGAGACCAGTCTATGCTTTTGATCACAAGGAGCCTCCGTAGATGAAGCCCAGGACCCTGGTCTTTTTTAGAGGACAAGAAAAAAAAGATGCTATCAGTAGGACAAACTAGTGGAGGGCTGTTCATAACATCTGTCTGATGTCACACGTGGCTCTCACTCCTTAGGAGATTTAAGTACAATCACCCCGAACCCTAATTCCATAAACTTGCAAGAATCCAGAGCTACCTGAGAATTGCTGTGGAATCCTGTTTATTTCCTCATATTTCTCTTAGCTTCTAATTTCACAAAGTGCTTGCATGTGACATTACTCCGTCTTCATCAAAGATGCCTACGAACCCCATTTCCTGAGCTAGAGAACTTGCTCAGTGTTTAAGAGTACTGGGCACTCATCCAGAAGACCCAGGTTTGATTCCCAGCACCCATAGCCACCTGTAACTCCAAGCTTATGTGATCTGTTGCCCTCATGTAGCCTCTAAGGGCACCGGGAAAGGGAGTGGGGCAGAGACATACATGCAGGCAAAACAATTGTACACATGAAGGGCTTTAAAATACCATTTCTTAGAAGAATTTCCAAATAGAACTTGTCTATACTCACTGGAGTTTAATGATTTTACTTAGATGCTCTTGGCCACAGGAAGGAGTCTGTAGACTCTAGTCATTCCACAGGCTTACACGCTGTGCTTACTCCCATATTCTTCTTACTTTCCCCTCATGAGTAGCACACAGTCAGCCTCTATACATAAACTTGTCCACATTTACACCAGGGGACAATCAGTTTCCATTACCTTTCCCTAAGAGACCTTTTCTGAGCATCCTTTCTCTCCAAAGAGTGGGTGTCTACTTATAAGAAATTCTTGTGACAGCTGCCAAGAAAGTAAAAATGTTTCCTACAATGTGACATCATCAGGGTGAGTTTCATCAGCAAGCTCCTGGATTAAGGTGGATAAACATCACTGAAGTGAACTCCGGAAGTGACACAGGGCCACTGCCAACCTAAAGAGGAAGAAGAAACTGGACGTGACGGTAGAGTCTGACTCTTGGTGTAGATCACGTGGGCAGACAGATCAAGTCAGAAAATAGTACTTCTATGGGCAACCCCCAGTCCCCAGGAAATCAAATCTCAATCTCTCTCTCTCTCTCAATATCTCTCTCAATATCTCTCTCTCTCTCTCCCTCTCTCTCTCTCTCTCTCTCCCTCCCTCCCTCCCTCCCTCCCCCTCCCTCCCTCCCTCCCTCCCTCCCTCCCTCCCTCCCTCTCTCTCTCTCTCTCTCTCTCTCTCTCTCTCTCTCTCTCTCTCTCTCTCTCTCTCTCTCTCATAGGGTTGGGCATGCCAAATGTAACCCCAGGAGTTCTCTCTAGATGCCCAGCATCTTTGTTCCATGCCGCCATACCAACAACAAAGGCCTCAGCCCCATATATCCATCCCCGTTCCTCAGTCACTATGGTTTCTCCAGGCCAAGTTGGTCAAGTCAGGGGCAGGCACAGGTTACAGGCCTCTTCTGGGAGTGTTGACTAGGGACCATTCATGCAGACAAAAAAATGGTCCCTTCCAACAAAGTCTGTTTGTTTCCCCCACAAGGGCCTGGGGATGCTGTGCCAGGCCAGAATGACTCATTGGCTCCAGAGGAACTCATCTACCCTTCTCCCCGGCTGCAGCAAAGAAGCCATCCTCTGGCTCCAGGCCAGTGTCAGTTCCATAGAGAGCTTGAGAAAGGCAAGCTGGACATGGTTCTGTATGCGAGACTTCAGGCCCCAAGCCTAGTACAGACTCCCATATGAAGGCGTGCTGACTTCCACCAAGAATTCAAGTGCCATCCATCTAAACAGGAACCTAGGCCTTCTTCAGCAGCTCACTCCTTTGGGAATTTCTGAAAGTATTTACTGACTTTGTACTTTTTTAAAAAATATGTAGAGTTTCATACTGAATGGTTTGGGCAGCTTCTTTCCAATATTTCCAATATTCCAAAGTTTAGAAACTTTCCGGAGGAAAAAAAAAACTTCATCGATGTAAGAAATGCCTTTTTTTCAGATTCCTCAATAT
Organism: Acomys minous; assembly: GCF_964271855.1. NCBI lineage: Eukaryota > Metazoa > Chordata > Mammalia > Rodentia > Muridae > Acomys > Acomys minous. Next base: position 12,691,599 of record NC_140496.1, read on the forward strand.
CAGTCAAGAGCTCCAATAATCTGTCTCTGTTTATAAAAAAAGCCATTCATGGGCTGGGGAAATGGCTCAGTTGGTAAAAATGCTTCCTGTGCAAGCGTAAGGACCTCAGTAAACCCCAGCACCATGTAAAACCTGGGTGTAGCAGTGTGTGTCTGGGAAGGTAGAGACAGGAGGCTTACCAGCTCGCCAGTCTAGCCAATCTGGAACTACTGGATCAGTAAGAAATTCTGTCTCCAAAAATAAAGTAGGTGACTGGAAAGATTGCTCGGTGGTTAAGAACACTTGCTACTATTGCGTTAGACTGGAGTTCAGTTTCTGGCACCCATATGAGGTGGGTCACAACCGCCTGTAAATCCAGCACCAGTGTGACCTGGCACCCTACTCTGGCCTCCCCAAGTATCCACATGCATTTACACATACTAATACACAGATACCCACACATAAACACGTATGCACACATACATACATATAGATAAAAAAAATCAATAAATCTTTAAAGGTGAATAAGATGGAGAGGGATTGAGGAAGACAACCAGTGCTAGCTTCCTTGTGCCTGCACGTGCAAGGCCATCCAGCTATCCTAGCTGGGCTCCCCACGTACTGTGCATCCTATGAAGTTGTACTTCTTATTGGCTTCACAGAACAATTGTGGGTATTAAATAAGGCAATTATAATTACCAAGCCAGGCCATGCAATTCTCCAAGCATTTTCTAAGCATCACCCGACTCCTCCTTCCTGGGCTTAGAGAGCTTAAGCATCTGCACAGACGTCTTGAAGAAACTGAGAAAAGAGCAGCTAAATGGCTCAAGTTCACACAGCTAATAAAAAATCATATTATGCTGCAAATTAATAGGGCAATGAGATCACAAAGGGTGGATATTAAGATGACTTAGAGGCGCAAAATGGTTTAGTGGTTTATAAGCACTTGGAAAGCGCGTGTATTAATTGCCAATGTGTGTGCTAATGAAGAGGCTCAGTATATCTATTCAGCAAGAAGCGTGCCCTCGGACTTTTCACTGCATCACCCCCCAGTGAGACTACTTCCTGACACAGAAGGTCAGGCACCTGCAGGTGACCTTGATTTGATCTTCTCATGTTTCCTCCAGGAAGGAGATGTCACTTATTTGTTCAACAAATATATTGATTCAGCTCTTCCCAGGGACAGTGCACTCTGTTGTAGCTAAAAGAAATTTGGAATTGGGAGAGTGGTCAGCTATAGGACACTTGCCTAGCATGTGTAAAGCCCTGCTCTCTCTGTCTCTGTCTCTGTCTCTGTCTCTGTCTCTCTGTCTCTCTCTTTCTGTCTGTCTGTCTGTCTGCCTGTCTCCGTGTGTGTGTGTGAGTGTGTGTGTGTGAGTGTATGTGTGTGTGTGTGTGTGTGTGAGAGAGAGACAGAGAGACAGAGAGACAGAGAGACAGAGAGAGACAGAGATAGAGAGAAAGAGACAGAGACAGAGAAAGAGAGACAGAGACAGACAGTCAAACAGATAGACAAAGCAGGAGGACAGGATGGTTTATCAATATCAGATATTAACAATGGTCAGTGGTCAGATCCAAATAACTCTTCATGGAGTCTTGCTATATGCATCATACAGTTCTTAGCATCCGTGGGTTCTGTCCACTAGATTCCAGTAGCATTCCCAAGATGTCACAAGCAGAAAGTGTCCAGCCTTGCTAAATTCCTCAGGTGTCAAAGCAACTCTTACTGGGGACTATGCTATGGGGAAAATATGGGTTCGTTAATCTCACTGAGACAGCTATCAGTCGGGGGAACTCAGAGGACCATCCTTGAACCCCACTTTCTGGTAGAGGGAACATTTAAATAGACACAAGGGGCCTGGAAGGGTTGATTGCTCAGGAGCATCATTTTCATGGCACCAAAGAAGAACATTAAAGTCATGAGAGAAAGAGGGAATAGTGTGAGAGCCAAGAGGTGGGGAGGAGCCTAGTTCTGATTCTGGTTGTGTTGCTCACCATTCATATCCAGGGTCTGGATAAAGACTAATAGGCAGTTAGGAAAATGGAGAAAGAGGTGGCTGACTCTAACCTTGAGAAGCCTTGAGGCATGGGCCTAAATTGTAGCTAAATAACAAGAAGAGATGTAACTGTAATTAAGGAAGAGGAAGAGGTAGAGGAAAAAGAGCAAGAGGAGAAGGAGGAGGGGAAAGGCAGTGAGGAAGCCATGCCCATATTCCCCAAGGGCAACTCAAAATCGGAGGATTTTAGAGACTCCAAGTAGCATCAGTGCTGCCCATGCTTGACTCTGTGTGAGTACACAGCACTCAGTGAAGCATAGATCTCTTGTCCCACTCCCCAGAGCTTGTCTAGTCACCCACTTCTGAGAAGCGTCCTTGGGTTCCAGAGAAGGTCAACAGCCAGAGGTCACTTGGAAGGGATGTACTAACCAGGGTAGACAGATAGACCCTTCTGGGCTGCGCTGACAGCTGGTGCTCCCCCAAAGAATGATGAATGCTCCATACTAAGGGACACCCTGGGACCCTTAAAAGGTGTCCAGAAATGGGTGAAAACTTAAATGGTGAGGAAAGAGAAGAATCCGGCCAAGGGAAGAGAAGTTATAAGAACTAAACTGTTGCCTCCACATAGCAGAGAGACCGCGCTGTGGGGGTGGGAAATGGATTTGATTCAGGTTTCTTCCCCACAGTCAGTCAGTCACAAGCTAAGAGAAAATCAGATGGGGTGTGGTACTATTTCTGGGGACAAAAACAAAAGCAAAAGTCAAAAGTCACCTCACCCCAGACAGGGAACAGATGACAGACAGCCCAAAGTCAGGACAAGCCCTCCAAGTCCAACGTGATGATTCTATGAGTTTATTGGGGTGACTTGCAATAATATGGGTCAGGGGTTGCTTACAGGATCAGAAATGAGTCAAAGATGACTATGTCACCAAAACCTCATCCTAGCGTGATTGACAGCTCATGAAAACTGGAAAACTGAAGTGTGCCATACAGTCTGCAAGAACTCACAGGTGTGAGAATGTCTTTTCCAGCTAACTCAGTTTGTCTGAGCCTCTTCTGGGCACCTCGACTTGTCTGAAAGTGTCTCTCTCAACAGTATGCTGTGCATGCTTAAGGAGGGAAGGTCCTAGTTAATCTGGTCAGTTTCAGGGACTTCCTGAAGCTTTGAGTTGTTTACTCTCTGAGCTTAGCAAGCTTCCCTGTTGGGGGTGGACTGTTTCACCTCTCTTAGAACATCCTGCTCCTTCAGGAGATTCGCTCCAAGATGGGAGATTTTTATCTCGGAGGGAATGTCAAGGTTGTGGTTAGACAGAGGAAAGTATTGTAACCATTGTAGATCCATTAGTAAAGCTCTGGTGGTGTCTGCATATGTAATTTCGAATTGGCCAGCAGTCATACAAAAAAAAAAAAGCAAAAAAGACACTAATTTAAATAAATGTAATTTATACTAATATATCTAAAACGATCCCTTTGAGTTATGATCAGTAGAAAAAGCATAAATGAGAGAAGAAATGTCTTTTGTTCAGGGTTGTAAACTGGGTATGGTTTTGCACACATACCAAATCATTATCTATACATGTCATGTGACAGTGTGGCTTGTATCTCCTATGTGGAACAGCTAAGCCCCAGCCCTATCTGTCACCAGGAAGTGAATGATTCCCGATTTCTGTCTCCCTGTCACCACCTTTACAATTTAAGGACATTCATAACTCACTCATTTATTCCCACCTTAAATTTTAAAATGAACTTGTTATAAATTTTATATCCATCCTGAGAATTTCATAACAGGCTTTAAGGTGTGTAGAGACAGCCCGGGGCATCCTAAGCAGAGGTGCTACCAGGACTCAAGGGATTTAATACAACTCAACGTAGCCTAAGAACATCCCCCAGATGATTGACTGGTCCACATCTTGAGAAATGCAGTGATGATACTGGCCTGTAGCATAGCTGGCTTCTTTATCTGTACAGGTCGCATGGCATAGCTGGACACTTTTAATTGCAGTCATGTCCTTAGGGTCCTGTCCCAGTGGCCCCACATTCCCTTACCTCAGAGTACCCTTTGTGCTTTTCCTAGATCCCCTGATATAGAAATATGGCTGCTGCAATATCTTAAATCATCCCTAGAGTGAGCAGGCCACCGTCCTTCCCCCATACACAAACAACCTCATCTTTTCCAAGAATTCCATACATGCTAGAGCCAAGGCTCATTGTTTGGGATCAGCAGGATATGCTTGTCAGAGTCCACATGTCGCACAATGTGCATTTAGTCTAAGCTGAGTCAGCCTAAAAAGCCGGATCAGCAAGGCTGACCCACACCTGTACACACCTCAAGAATAGGTTTTCCAGTGCCCATGGGTATCATGAGAAGGGCTGGCCCACTGAAGTGGGTATCAGTGTAGAAGCCATAAAAATCACTGTGTCCAGGATTAGGACAAATGCCTCTGGAAAAGGTCAAGGCAGTCTTTGGAGAGGTCAATTAAGCACTGTATATGAGGGCTAAGGCTGTAATGCAAACCTTTCCTTGCATTGTGCTTAAGAAGCCTTGTCCTGAGCCTGGTAAGAAAATTTTATTCAGGAAAGTGCTTACCATACAGGCATTAAGACATGAGTTTGGGTTCCAGAACTCATAAAAAAAAATCCAGGTATGATACTGTGCACTTGCGATCCCAGCGCTGGAAAGGTAAAGATAGATGGCTCCCTGGGCTTGCTCACCTTCCTGCCTAGCCTACTTGGCGAGTCCCAAGCCAGTGGGAAACCCTGTCTCCAAAGGGGGTAAAAAAGAGCCTCAAGAATATCACCCGAGATGGTTCTATGCTAGATACATACATGTGCTCACACATGAGCCCACATGAACACACATACACGTATCCATGCATGCACACATGCCTGCGCAGGCACAGTCATGTACACATTTATGCATTTACACATTTATACATACATGTGCCCACATGCATACTGTACCCGTGAGTGCATGTGTGAGATTTTCTCCATGTATTTGTATTTAGAGAAGATTCAGATAATGGAAAGAGGCCTGAGAGTTTAAAAGTGAGATTAAAGATTTCTTGAGAAACTGAGAATGATGATATTTGGGCAGACCGCTCCGTAATCCTTTCCTTTCCTTCCTTGGGGACTCTACAACCAAATGGAGGCAGCCTTCACACACATCGTGCATGCAAAAATCCAAGAGGAGCCAAAGTCAGGTGTCTGCAGATACCTGGACCATGAAAACACAGCGAAGACCACACTTTACCCAAGCTCTGGTGCCCACAGTCTCCATCCAGTTTTACATTAGAGTCCTCACAGTAGCTTTCTCCAAGGGCATCCCCATTCCCAAAGTTAGGCTTTCTCTGTTCACAAGCATCCAAGTGTTTGCAACACCCAACGTACAATGCAAGAACCATTGCTTGGTGCCTGGACTCTCACCAAGCACAAGGAATTTGCCGAAGAGGTCAGGTCTCTGTTATAGAGTGGCCAAACTGCAGAATGTTCATGAATGAGTGGCCATTAGTTGTGTAAAATGAGTCTTTACCTCAAAGAAAGATTCCCTGTTCTAAGCAACAGGGACTCAGAATATTACACACTGTGACAGCTTCACCGTCTAAGATACCAAGTTTCCTGTGGGCTCCTGTTCGTCCCTCCAGAGCTCCCAAGACCTGACGTAGATGGGAGATGCTATGGCTTAGTAAGACAGTCCCCTGCTCAGACCTTGGCTCGGTCATTTCTTGATGTGCTATCTCCAGGTCTTAAAAGTGTCCAGCATCCACGTGGAATCCATTCTACAGCTAACAGTGGGAAGTTAAACCGTGAAAACATTTGGGGGAAAGGGAAAAATTGGTTTTCCGTTTAATTTGCAAGTATCCCAGTGAAGACCTGTTTTATTTGGACATGTTAATATTGTATGTACAGGTGTGTTAGTATGGTGTGTAAAGGTGTGTTAGTATTTTGTGTACAGGTGTGTTTGTATTGTGTGTACAGGTGTGTTAGTATTGTGTGTATAGGCGTGTTAGAATAATGTGTACAGATGTGTTTGTATTGTATGTACAGGTATGTTAGTATTGTGTGTACAGGCATGTTAGTATTGTGTGTACAGGCGTGTTAGTATTATGTGTACAAGTGTGTTAGTATTGTGTTTACAGGTGTTTGTATTGTATATATAGGTGTGTTAGTATTGTGTGTACAGGCATGTTAGTATTATAAGTACACAGGTGTTTGTATTGTGTATACAGGTATGTTGATCAGATCTTTCCTAAGTTTCTAAGGTTCAGGAAAGATGTTGGTAAAAATCTTGATTTTGTTGTTGTTAATTTATCTCACTGAAAGCCTACTGGCATGCTCTCTCTCTCTCTCTCTCTCTCTCTCTCTCTCTCTCTCTCTCTCTCTCCTCCCTCCCTCCCTCCCTCCCTCCCTCTGCCTCCCTCCCTCTCCCTCTCCCTGATCCTCTCCATATGTGTGTTTATGTATAGCTGTGTGGCTTTGAATTTCTTCATGTACAAAGAAATGTAAAACTAATGCATTTCTAGATTACACTTTTAGCTTTAATTTTTTATTTCATTGTGTTTATTATTGTTGTATGCACACAGTGGTTGTGCAAGGGCATGCAGATGTGGACGACAGAGAAGTACTGGGCGGAGTCTGTTCCTCTTCTACCTTTTTGTGGGTTCATTGTATGGAACTCAGGTCATTAGGCTTATGAGGCAAGTGCTTTTAACTGCTGAGCCATCTCAAAGGCCAAAAAATTACCTTAAAACTACATGTACATATGTATGTATGTTTATGTGTGTGCGTGTGAGTAAGTGTGTGCATGTCTGTGTGTGTGTGTTGATTACATTTCTATTGCTGTGATAAAACACCATGGTCAAGGCAATTTTGGCGTCTGTTCCCAGAGGAGAAATAGGCCACCTTGGCAGCCGGAGCAGTCACACAGGCTGGAGCAGGCTGCTGAGGGCTCACATTTTGAACCACAATCAGGAAGCAGAGATTAAGCTGGTGGCAAAAATCTTTAAACTGGCAAAGCCATGGGCTAGTGACATACTTCCTCCAAGGAAGCCACACAGCCTAAGCCTCCCCAAGCAGCGCCACCAACAGGGGGCCCAGTGTCAAATGCCTAAGGTATGGGGGACAAGCCATTTGAACTACCTTTTGCTCCCCGACCCCCGTGTGTGTGTGTGTGTGTGTGTGTGTGTGTGTGTGTGTGTGTGTGTGTGTGTGTGTGTTTGCACACAAGCGCATGCAGGCATATACAAATGGACTTAAGTTACTTGGTGTTGCCTATTCACCCATAAATACTATAGCTAATATCACTCTCAGCTGTGGTTATTTGTTCAGAAATCCCCTTTCCCTGGGAAACACTAGCCTCCTCTAGGGCAGGGACCGTGACTTATTAAAATCTGCATCTCGATCCAGAATGTGAAAGAACGCATGTGTTTTTAAAATAATAACATGAACAAAAAATAAATGAGTAGTCAAAGATGAAGATGTGTCCCCAGCCCATCTGCAAAGAACTTAGGGCCCTAAGTAACAATATTTTATCCAAGTCCTTGACAGTCAGCTGGGTGCTCAGCACTCCATGTGGCTGAAGCTCCTGGAATGTGGATTCAAAGACTGCCAGGTGATTAGTTATATTGACAAAGCTCTCTCTACCTTCTCACACTGAGTAAGCAGACTTAAAACAAGATTGTTTCTAAGCAGCCAGTGTCTGTTTGCACGTCAAGCTCTGTGTGTTGAAGGTCCTAAGCTTTACCAAAGTCTGCTTTCGACACCCAAGCTACTTTTCCATATCCTGTTTTGGAGAGTGAGAATTTGCTTGTTTCTTTTCAACTTGGAGTCAGAACCAGACTTTCTGCCTCTCGTCCCTCTGCCTAAGATAAGGTCCCAACTCAGGCTCATCTCGGGGCGGCAGTCCCCCAGGTGACCCCATTTCTGCTACCTGAAACTCAAAAACTGGAGTCAGGAAAGGATCAAAGGAAGGCCCCCAGCATCACCTCTGCACCCCGCTGAGTCAGAAGCAGTCAGGCTGGGCAAAGTCCCTTATTAAAAGTGGGCTCCCATTTGGACCTTACAGCCCCTTTCAGTGAAGAAAGTTAATATCATCCTAACCCTGGTTTGTAAATACAAAGCCTGGCTCCAAAGTTCCAAGGGGGAGCACATTTCCCAATAACGAGGGAAATAACATTTACAGGAAGGTCTGAAAGGCCCCTTTAGCAGCCTGCATTTTTGTAAGCCCTGTATGAAACCTCCATGTGAGCATGACTAATGGATCCACCTAATTAAATTTTTACAGCATTCCAGGGCTGGAGTGTCAAATGTTTGCTTCCAGCTTGTCTCCTTGTAACCCTGTCAAGTAAGTCTCCCATCCTACCCCCTCCTACACACACCTTTTTTAGGGGACGTGGGCTGCATTCCACTGTGGTGTGAAACCAGAATTTGGCATCTAGCAAGATGGAATTTGAACCTTGAAAAGACAGTTGACCTCATGACTCCTATGGACTTTGGAAATGGGGGCTTGCTGAGGGTACTCTCCAAAACTCAGTTTCCTATCCCTTGGTGTTTAGTTGTACACACACACACACACACACACACACACACACACACACACACACGCACACACACACACACACACACACGCATGTGATTTGACCATGGTTTGTCCCCTCACTGAAAAGTAATGGTTTATCACAAAACATGTAGATGGTTTAAGGATGTGTTGAGATTGGTTTCAGGATGTGTTACTCTCAGCAAACATGGAGCAGCTTCAGATTTTCAGGTTGATATTTCAGGATCTGGTCAGTGGACTCCTCACCTAAGTGGTGAAGGTGCCTTCTTGGAAATAGATGCTTCAGTTTGACATGTGTCAATCTCTGGATACTTTCTAAACTAGAGATTCCACAGTTATGATCCATGACACCCTGGGAGCATGTCAAAATGCACCCTCTTGAACTCAGAATTTGCAAGTGGAGCCAGGGAATCCAGAAGATTGATTAGCCACAAGGTTCCTATGGTCCCGCAGAAATCTTATAAAATTCTATCACAGCGGGGAGTTCCCTGTCCTTCCCACAAACCAGCCTACTGCTTTGACACAGTGTATACAAATACCAAAGCAAACCCACCTGAACCAGAAACCTGTATTTATTTATACATACATGAGCCGAGAAAACACACCTGTTTGGGAGTAAAACCTGTTTCCCACGTGTTCTAATTCAAAATACTACACCTTAGATCTTGTTTAAACAAACTGCCAAATCAGCAATGATTTCTCCTTCTTAATTCATCTTAGAGGGGGAAAAAATCACTTGACTGCGGGCATCCCAGGAAGCCATCTTGTTCCCAGCCCTCCATCCTAATGTGGCAATCTCCCTCATGCCATGATGAACGGTTGGCTAGATCAGGGCTGTATGGCGCAATCATGCAGGTTCCTTGGCAGCTGTTCCTCTTGGCCTTGGTCTGAGGACAGATGAACCATGGCCATACTGAGCCAATTAAATGACCTTTGCAAGCAGCGGGGCTTCAGAAGTGGGAGTTCCCCCCTACAGTGTCTTCAGAGAGCTGTTTGCCTTAGACAAGTTACATGACTCCACCACATCTCAAGCTCCTTTTCCATAAGCTAAAAGTCTATGAAGATGAGACAAGCCCATGTAGGAAATGGTCAATGATACACGGACAGCCAATAGGCAGTCACGGATCAATAATTGGGTTGGCAGAACACATCTATTCAGTACACTGGAAGGTTCTCCCTCTGCATCTTGACCCTTCCAACTACTGGCTGGGAAACCCTGTGCCCTTTGCCTAACCTCGTGGAATATCAGGCTCCTCACAGGTGGAGCAGCATCCCTGCCATGGGTTTCAAAGAGCCTCTAGAACAGTTGCCATGCAACTCTGTTAGAACAGAGGCGAGGAGAATTCTGAAAAAAAGAGTTGGGGGATCTCTCTTCCTGCATGTCTCTGAAAATACACTTTATGGCTCCCGTTTTTGTGGTTTGTATGTGAACGGGTGTGTCTATGCATCTATATGTGTTTCTTGTGCATTCCCATTGTCCTTTTCCTCTGCTTCAGAGTTTTGTCCTATTCAGATTTTTTTTTGTTTTGGTTTTATCTTATTTTTTGTTTATTATTATTCCTTAGAGTCTGTTTGCTTTCTAAGGAGATAGAAAGGGTGAAAATCTGGAGGGGAGGGAGGTAAGGAGGAACTGGGAAGAGTAAGGGCGGGGAAACCATGATGAGAATATACTGTATGAAGAAAACATTTATTTTCAATTTAAAAAAAAAAATCTGGACATGTCTGTGAATGGCTATAATATCAGCACAGAAACAAGGAGACAGCCAGTTTTAGGAGCTCGCTGAGCAGCCAACCCAGCACAGACAGTGAGCTCTGAGTCCAGTGAATAAGAGAATAAGGCAGAGCATCAGAGAGCAGAACACCTGACCACCTCGCTTTGCCTTCACAGGTACATATACTTCTATTTGCATCCGGACACACACTTGTACATGCAAACACAGAAACACACATGTACACACACACACACACACACACACACACACACACACACACACACGAAACAATGTCTGCCCCATGATGATTTCATTGTTTTGCAAACCTAATGCTTTCTTGTATGTCTAACTAACTGTTCCCATGAAGGAAAAGCAGGGAGTCCCAGGGCCTTATCGCTCTCATTCCTGCTCAGAAAGCCAGCACTGTCTCAGGAAGTGACCTCTGCCTTAACTGTTGGGTGGAGAGCATGGTTGCTGATTGGACAAACCAGACTGGTTGCAAAATAGTATCCTTAAAATATTCACAATTGCTCAAAAAGTTAAACATAGCATTACCACATGGCCCAGCAATTCTATTTCTAGATATACGCTCCTAAGAAATGAAAACAGGACTTCAAGCAAACACTCGTATGAAAACAGTTACAACAGCATTAGTCACAGCACTCAAAAGCTAAGGAGAGTCCAAACAGCCATCAACACGTGATTAGGTAAACAAATGTGGTACTTCCATAGGGTGAAATAATATTCAGTCATAAAAAGACCAACCAGCACATACTACAATGTCCTTGGCTCTGAAATCCCTACGTTGTAGAGGAAAGGCACAAAATTTCACACCTTGTAAGATCTGATTTCTGGGAAATATTCAGAATAGGTAAACCTATGCAGAGAAGAAAATGCATTAGTAAATTCCAGGAGAGGGATGGAAGAAGAACAGATTCCCTAGTGGCTTCAGATTTTCATGAAAGTCTTAGAAGTCAATTAGGGTTATGTCTTCACACTACAAACGGTCCAAATATCACTGAGCCATACACCTTAAAATACCAGCTTTACACTAGGTGAATTTCCATGTGGGTGTTTGAATATGGAATGAAGAAAACAGAAATGAAAGCAGTGGTTATCAGAGCTGTGTACAGATTTGCACTTTGAGGAAGGGAAGTCTCTTAAGCTTCTTTAATTAAGACAAAGAAGACAACAGCAAAGAGAGCCAGAAGTTCAACAGACAAATGGAGCCTCAAGCCGTTGGCATCTCTGGACAGTCAGTGACCAGAGCAGCTCAGTTTTTAAAGTCAAGTTACCATGTTAAGCGTGCAAACAACACTGTCATTCTTTTGTTTGCACGCTCTCCGACCCTCTCCATCAGCTCCCGAGCTTGGCACCCATCCTATTTTCTGCATGGCAGCTGTGCACAGTTGAATAGTAAATCAAACATCCTAAAAACCCGTTGTTTTCACACAATGTCTGATTTCCCAGATATTTCATTGCTAGTTTCCTAGCTGACACCCCTCGTCTCAGGACAGGGGTGGCAGTCAACACATTCAGGTATAAGCTATTGACTGCCCAGCTTGGGAGGAATCTGTGTGGTAGTTGTATCTGGATCAGAATTGACAGAGTAAATCTCGGGCTGATCTAAAATGCCCTCGGAAACATGCTGTCAGCAAAGGGTCTTTAACAGGAAGACATTAGGTGGTCAGGAGTTTTATGGGGACACATGTCACCAAGGTGAACGAAGAGTTTCCAAGGCTCCCTACCACTTAGTTCTGCATGCCATCCTCCTGAAAGTCTTCACCAGCAGTCCTCAGCATAGGCTGACTGTGCTCCAAAGCCACTGTCTGAAGGAAAAGGGTACAGTTTTCCCCTGGGAAAACACAGAACAATGCTGAAATATTATGTGGAAGGGGCATTGCTTTCTGAATGATCTAACACACATACACATACACACCTTATGGCTGCCCCAACTCTGTCTTAGTCAGAATCACTTGGTCAGGACACTGTTGACATTGGACTCATTCTTTGTGGGGGTGGGTGGAAGTTGTAGATGAGGCTCAGAAAATAAGATGATTCAACAAGGTGACACAGTTCCTAAGTCCAGAGCTGACTCCATACTTATTCCCTCAAAACTTTATTCTATCTCCCACGTTTTAGAAATTGGTGTAAACACTCCTAGACAGATATTTATTAAGTATCTTCATGGTGTCAGTATCTGGGGAGGAAGAATAAAGAAGCCGTTGACTTCTCGCTGTGGAGCAGATGGCAATAAACATGAGCCCGAGTTGCTTAGCATTCATGGCACTTGGGTCGCTACTCCATCCAGAGCTTCTTAGATGACTACAAACATTGCCAGACTCTTGTAAGTTCTAGTGGCATCCTCCAGTTGTGACAGACAAAGGTGCCCCCAGCATTGACAGAATACCCTCAGTTGGGAGCCATTGATATAAGATAGCATTAGAAAATTAGCCTTAAAGTGGAGTGGAGGTGGGCGTGGTGGCACACGCCTTTAATCCCAGCACTAGGGAGGCAGAGGCAGGTGGATCTCTGAGTTCCAGGCCAGCCTGGTCTATAGAGTGAGTACAGCACAGCCAGGGCTACACAGAGAAACTGTCTTGAAAAAAAAAGTGGAGTGGAGTGAAATATTCTCAGGGAAAGCGTAAGCCTTTCTAATCAGGGCTTATGTTGCAGGGGTGCCCTTCTCCTGGTGGGAATGCACAGAGATGGGAATTGGCCCAGGGTAGGAGAAATCAAGCATGTGTGAGAAGAAAAGCATCTTTGGGCAAAGTGGATGAGATGGTTTAATCAGTTGCATATTAAAATGTCGTTACAAGACGCCAAAGTCCAAGTCCATGTCCTTGGTTAGACCTCGGTGGGTCTGAATCACTGTGGACCTTCAGAACCTTGCATGGTGCTGCATGCAGAGTCCTAGACCGGAATGGGATATTGGTCCATTCTGGGGTCGGGGGATGGCGTTGTTAGTAAAGTGCTTACTAAGCAAGCATAAGGACCTGAGTTCAATCCCCAGCACCTCCATAAAATGTCAGGACTGATAGACAGTGCTTATCATCCCAGCTCTGAAAAGACAGAGACAGGACAATCCTTAGGGTTCACTGGCCAATGAGTCTGGCCTAATTAGTGAGCTTTAGGCCAGTGAGACACCTTGTCCTGAAGGATGACACCCAACACTCTGGGCTCCACAAACATGCACTCCTATGAACACATACACAGAGAGAGAGAAAGAGAGGAAAGGGAAGTGAGTGCATCACCATGATGTCCGTAGAATAAACCCTTTGCTACCTTGGCTCCATCCTTCCTTCGCCTGGCCTCCTTCTCTTTTGATTGCTGGTCTTTTCTTTCTGCATATAGTATTCTCATGCAGAAAGGTTGATATGCCAATATTCCCATGGTTAGACACATTTAACTACTGCACATGAGAAGACACTTCTACATAAAGACAAGGACTGGTCCTCAGCTCAGCATTATGAGAGGTAAAACCCATTCTAAAAATCAGCCACAGGGCCCAGACATGCACACTGTAGCTGACTTGCCAGTTGACTAGCCTAGGGGCTGGCTGGTATTTGCTCACCTGTCCCAACTTGAAGCCTTGAGGTCTCCAGAATTTCTGAACCTTGACCTAGAAACTGGCTGATTCTTGGTAGTGGGAGGCGTGGACATGCATGTGCAGTGAGAAATAACATTGAAAGGCCACTCTCCACTGTCCCCCAAAGAAACAGCCTTAGCATGCAGCCTCTGGGGCTTGGCAAAGATGGTGTGACTCTGCCCAAGTGAGCAGACATGCAGTTTCAGGGCTATCAATGTTTATGTACTTATAAACTTGATACTTGCTACATAAATTTGAGGGTATTTGGCCAAACACTTTACAAGTTATACTACACCCTGAAGAACATAACTGTGTCTTTCCATGGGGAGGAATGATTGGGAAATGGCAAACCAGACAAATAAATAAATTACATGTATTTATTTTTCAACATGCTTTCCGAGACTAGAGGCCTTTCTCGGGTCACACATGCTTGAGAACCTAAAGGGGAAAGTGGCCGGACTGAATTAAAGTCCTATTTCTTTCCCTCCTGGATTGCAGCAAACACTTACTTACCCAGCCTATTATTCTTAGTGCGCACAGATCATTTAGGCCTGACAGTCCTGGGCCCCAATGGTCATCACTCTCAGTCAAGGCCTCCCCTACTTTCCCAAAAGACCATAGTCAGGGGCTGCCAAAAATTAGGAAGGTCCTAGGATGGTTAAAATTCCAAGATGCATATGAACGGAAGGAAGGACCAGAGTCTTCGTGGAAACCTCGTAATCCCTTCACAGAGTGTGGTGTCAGAGGTGGCAGTGGAATTGAGACCTTTCCAAGAGGCTGGCTGACCCACTATGATCAGGAGACTGCCTGAGTTCAGGTGTGCACAGGAAAGGGAATCTGGAGTCATCTTCCCAAACTCCTCTGATCTTCTCAGTATTCAAATATGTGGTTATATTATAGTATGAATGAAAAATATCCCTCATGAGGCCCCATCCTTGAACAACACTCTATCCCTGGCTGGTATTGCTGCTTTGGAAAATTGTGCATCTTTTGAAAATTGGGGCCTACCATTGGACTTTAGTAGCTGGGACTAGCTCTTGTGGGTTGTAGCCCTGCCTGCTTCTTGCCTAAACTCACTGCTTGCTGATCACAGTCGACAATGTAACCAGCCACTTCCTGCTCCCACTGCCACACACACCTTCCCCGCCATGGGGGACTGTGTCCTCTCAAACTGTGAGCCAAAACAAGGCCCTCCTTCCTTCAGTACTTTTCCCAGCTATTTTGTCCCAGTAAGAAAAGTAACTTATACAGCATGTGCCAGGATGCTCAAAACATCGTATTGACT
Organism: Acomys minous; assembly: GCF_964271855.1. NCBI lineage: Eukaryota > Metazoa > Chordata > Mammalia > Rodentia > Muridae > Acomys > Acomys minous. The sequence continues at coordinate 12,706,714 of NC_140496.1, forward strand.
ATTTAACCTGGAAAACACACACACACACACACACACACACACACACACACACACACACACACATACACACACACACACACCCTTAAAGCAAACCAAACTAAACCAAACTGAACTGAACAAATCTCTACAAATCAAACCAAACCAACTACCTCTACAAGTTTCTAGGCTGCTAATCTGAGGGCTAAGCTGAGTTCTCCTTCAGCCAATCAAGTGAATGCATTCTCTACTCCTGTAACAATGAAAAATTTAAGACAGAAGAAAGATACCAAAGAAAGCACGAGAAGATAGAAAGCCCTCCCATGCTCATCGATCGAAAGAACTGATCGAAAGAACTGGTTGATCGAAACAAGTAATCTAAAGAGTCAATACAATCCTAATCTAGATTTCAGGGTCATTCTTCATAGCTGGGGGTAGGGTGCTGGGGAGGACACACTCTTAAAACTTAGAGGGCGTGGTGGCACAAAAGAAAGAAATAAAAAAGGAAGGAAGGGATAACAAAAAAAAAGGAAGGAAGAGAAAATGACCTAAAAAAAGAATACTGTAAGAGATTATCATTCTGCTTTCAAATTATACTACAGAACCATAGTAATCAAAACAGCAAGCCACTGGCTCTTTTGCTCAATTACATTCTAGTCCTTGAACTGTTAAAGGTAAGTCTTTGTCTAAGCTATTGCAGTAGCCTATTACTAGGGTTTCTGCTTCCAAGTTGATTGCCTAGTGCCAAGCATGTTTCTTCAAACAGCCATATGTTTTTCCTGCCCAAATGCTGCCATGCTTTTCCTGGATTCCAGATTCTAGCTGACCTCTGAACCGTTTCACAGTGAGACTTCCTGCTAACTGTTCAAAGGCTCCCTGTGCCCGCTCTCTCCCAACCATCAATTTCAGTTAGGCTTTATCGATATTGTTGCTATGGAGGCCACTTTGGCCTACCACACTACCATCATTCTCACCAAGGCATCACGATATAGGTCTCTTTATCCAGGATCCCTTCCACTACACAGTGAAACTTTCTAGAAACATCTGGTCTGTTCTCATTGGCCCTCACCCTTGCTAGGCATGAGCCAGCTGTCACAGATAGAGTCTTAGCTCTGAGGTGCATGGTCAGAAGGTTGCCTTGGAGCCACACTGAGCCACATCTGTTGAGGAGCTGGCTTCACACTCATTTGACCTTGCAGAGTTTCCATGCAAACCAGTGGCTGTACGATGTGATTTAGCGTCTGCTTATCTAAAGTCAAAGAGTAGACTTCCACCAGTGTTCCTGTGGGAGCTGGAAGATGAACTCCAGGACCCTCAGTGTCACCTTACAATGTCAGTTTCATACTTGGGTACTTCAGCTGGTGGATTTTTGTACCAGCTTACAAGTGTCTTTGCCTCTGGGCTGTGCCTCTTCAGGACAATCAATTCACAGCCAGCTGTGGTATTTAGCTCGCCTTCATGGCTGGGACAAGTCTGAAACAACATTAATTTCCTGTTGTACCCAGGCTCGCTACCTGGTACAAGGCAGTCTGTCAATAAATGGTTGTTAATGGGTTGAATGGAATGGATTGGAGAGTGGGTGAGCTGTTCATTCTCAGCTTTGTCCCTTATTAATCACGCCACTGTGGTCCAAATTTTAAAACTCGGTGTCTCCATTTCTCCAAGCTCAGAACTAAGACGATGACCGTGCCTTCTTCCTGTACTCATAAGACGTTGTTTACCAAGGATGGGTGATGGGTGGATGGATGGGTGGATGGATGGAAGAGGGTGGATAGGGAGGTAGATGAATATTCATGTTGGTGAATTATTAGAGTAAGTTGTTTGCTGAAATAATTTTACAGCATAACTAAGAGAGATAAATACATTACTGCCCCATTCATACACTAAGTAAAATGGACCCAGCTCACAGCCACCCCCCAGGAAGTAGCCAAAACCACAGTCACTTCCAGCCCCAGGTCTGCTTTCAAGGCTCCCCTAGGCCACCGCGTTCTCTTCCCCAGAAAGAATGGGGGAGGGGGAGAAAAAGAAAGGAGTGGGAGAAAAGAGAGAGAAGGGCTGGGGGGGGGGGAGCACAAACACCCACAGAAAAGAGTCCTGGCGCAGGACTTTTGCAAAAGCTGCCATTTCACCTTAACCCGTTCCCCTCCTCAGCCTCCCCAGAGTCAGCCTTCGGGCCTGAGGTTTTGCCTTGCTGAAGGTGGAACAGACAAGATCTCCAACTCCCTCCCCATCACTCAGCTTTTAATGTAATCTGTCATCTCGGTAGCACCAAGGCTCACATGCAAGAAGCCCGAGAAGCGCACAGCGGAAAGAGCCCATCCTGAAGTTCCTGCCTTTAACCCACCAGGGCTCACCTCTCCCTCACCAGCATCTCTCACCTGTGGCTAAAAGGCTCAACCAATCTTCCCCCCCCCACCACCACCACCACCAAAAACCCTGATTCTCCTTTTCAGGAGGCTCTCTGTGGACCCCTGAGACTTCAGCCCCTCCCAGGCACCCCATATCAGCTGAGCAATCTCCTCCCCCCCTCGCATTCTGACACACAGCTGCAAGAGACGAGGCCCGCAGTGTTGATAGATAAAACTTTGGATAAGATTGCATGGTTTTGAATATCTTGATGACATATTTGTATGAAAAGTCTTTTAGAGGAGGGCCTAATATAAATGCACGGAAACGCTTCTAATGATGAGCATTTGTCTGCAGACTTGTTGGAGAAATTAGCATTCATGTGTCTCGGATGTCATTTGCATTTGTATGTGGGGACCAACTTTTGAATAATCATTTCTTCCAGCCCAGAAGAGTTAACCATTTATTCTGAGCACTGCGCTGCATGCTTTCCTACCCAGGCGATCTGGATGGCTCTGTGGTGTGTCCAGAAATGGGCAGCAATATTCTCGGCTTGTATCCCACCCCCCCCAGCTCTGCTGGGACTTCCTTGGTAGTCCACGGAAGAAGTCAGCTACTCCCTCTCCTTGCAGCCTCATGCAGCTTCCTAGAGCATCTCTTTTGCTCCCGTCAACTTCAGTTCTTTCTGCGGGTAGCAGCCCACTCTGGATGATACCTGACACATCTCTGGTTAAAAGTATACTCAAAATTCTTTCCATACGAACATAAAAGTCCACCAAAATACCACTCATAGGTAGCACTGGTATATGGAAATGGTGTAGATCTTATTCGAGCCAAAAGGTTGTAAGGTTTCTTCTTTTATTTGGTTGGTTTGATTTGGTTTGGTGGTTTTGGGCCACATACAGGGTTTCTGTCCTATCCTAAGGTTTCTAAAAGGTTGAATTCTAGTGCTGCTATCTTAGTCCAAGCTCAGGTTACAAGAGGGATAAAGTCCTGATACAGAACCTCAGAGTGAAGTTCTAGCACAGCTCCTCTGTGTCCCATAGTGTCCAGGAAGTAAACTTGCCTCTCCAGGCCACTGTGTCTCGTCTATAATTTGAGGAGGAGGTAATTTCTCTAATGATGAGAAACTCCAGCATTATCTCCAGATGTCTCAGCATCTTCCACCATGTCCCAGAGACCTACCAAACTCCTGAAAATGTATCCGTGGATAGCAAAAACTGGTGGGCTGGCCACCTCAGGCTCTGAGACTTCTGGAGAGGACGGAGGCTTTGGAAGGAGGACCTGTTCAGTATTGACAGCTGAGTGATTCTGAGACATCTTCATTTGTGGTCATCAAGCCCCCAGTGAATGTCTATGCATCTCATCTGGAAGGTTCTAGGTCTGTGTTAGGTCAAACTTGACTGCTCTGGTCTGGACAGAAGGCTTAAGGTCAAGAGAGAACCACAGCTTCTCTCTGCTCTGGGACCCAACACCATGAATGAATGATACAGGCATGTGGTTAATACTCAAGGGATGACTTGGGATAGTGATACTGAGTCACGATTGCATCATGCTGCACCTAGGAAGGGAAACAGAAGCATGAACAGTCTGTGTGCAAAGATGCAAACACCACCAGCAAAGAGAGAAAGACAAATGTCAACAGGAACAAGGGTTTATCTGACTTTAGCTTAACAACACATGGTTTTATATAACTTCAGAGAACAGCAGACTCGCTACTGTCAGCTATCAGCTCCCATCCTTGAGCACTCGGATGTGGAAAGAAAAGTGTATGTTGGGACTCAGGTACCTTAAGCTAAGATGCTAATGTCCAGGTACCTCCATCTATCTTTCCTCGCCTCCCCATCATCCCTCCCTGTAGCCTGGGTAGCTCAGTTAAGTCACTGCTTCTTAGAAGTCCCCTCTGCAAACCCCCACATGTAGAGACGGGGCCTTTATGCTCTCGTGTATGTGAATCTAAAAGGATTCAGCCTTGTAGACTCAAGACCTGGAGGGCGCGAGATGGAGGTGGCCTGACGTGCCATTAAAAGTGGGAACATCAGACTGGAAGAGAAATAACAGAAGTCCAGGCTCGTTGGTCTTTTCCCACGATACTAACTTTGATTTGCACTTCAATTCACTGTCAACAGAAATACTTTCTGGAGGGGAAGCAGATGCTTTGCTGATATCTTCAGCTCATATCTCGCTCGCTGTGATGCAACCTGGCACTGGGCCTGGGGCACCCTGTACTTGCTCCTGTCACTGGGCCTGTGGCTCTACACCGCAGTCACAGGTATACACGTAGCTGAAGCTCAGAGCCTGCAATTCTGGGCACAGTCAAACACAAAGCAATGGCCCAGCTAGTGTGTTTGGGCGGGGGGGCATGGATGGACTGGCTACTACAGAAGAGCTGTGTTTCCTAGAGTATGCTTGCAGTTGATTGGGTGTGTGTGCACTGTCTCTCCTCTCTCTCTCTCTCTCTCTCTCTCTCTCTCTCTCTCTCTCTCTCTCTCTCCCTCCCTCCCTCTCCCTCCCTCCCTCCCTCCCTCCCTCCCTCCCTCTCTCTCTCTCTCTCTCTCTCTCTCTGTCTCTCTGCCTCGCTCTCTGTCTCTCTCTGTCTGTCTGTCTGTATGTCTCTCTGTTTCTCTCTGTGTCTGTCTGTCTGTCTCTCCCTCTCTCCATCCCTCCCTCCCTCCCTCTCTCTCCCCCCCCCTCTCTTTCTCCCCCGCCCATTGGCATGCAATAAAGGAGGGAGTACTATGACCTGATTTGTCAGAAATTCTTTTATTTCTTTCCATCTTCCTGGTGGACACACCCGGTGAGCAGTGAGCAAGCCCACCAAGCTTTCTGCCGCCATGTTAATATCTCCAACGATGCTATCTGGTGCCTCTGTCTCCTGCCAGAGACAACGCCTTCTCCTAAGAGTTCCAGGCCTCGTCCCTCCCTTTTTGTCTGTTAAGACAGGTTGGGAAAGGCACAACTGATCCTCCTTGAAGCTTGAAGTTTTGTTGTGTATGATTTTTTTCCCTGTCAGTACTCCTTGGGAACATTTTTTTACGACTCTTTTGCCAAACCTGAAAGTCGGTGTTTAGGATTACTGGTGATACTCTGCAAAGCAGGGCCTGGAGCGCCATGGGAGTGGGGCCATTCCTGACAACATGATTATCAAGTGTCAAAAAGGACTCTGTCCAGTCCACAGGATAGGAGCAGCTCTGGATGCAGAAGTCTTTGGAATCACTTTGTCCTGCTGTTGTGATACTGTAGCTGATTTGGTTTTTTTAGTTTGGTTGAATTGGTTTGTCAATCAGGGCAAAAAAGTCATTAAATGGACATGCCCAAGTTCGTGGGCATATAGTATGTGTGTGTGTATGTGTGTGTGTGTGTGTGAGTGTGTGTGTGTGTGTGTGTGTGTGTGTGTGTGTGTGTGTGTGTGTGTAATTTGTACCTGGTTATAATTTCCCCTCCCTCTTGGCATTAGCCGTTTGCTTTAAGCATTACCCACCCTTTAAAAATTATTGTACTGTGATTTTAGACCTGTTTTTTAAATGAAAAAAAAAAAGGTGACTGTGCTTCCCCATTCAACCTACCTGAAAACTAGTGTCATTACAGTTTGGGTCATATGGCTTATTGATGTAAAGAGTACATGGATAGTGTTGGTTCTGTGGCAGTCACTCAGATCTACCTCTCTGAAGGACACTGAAAAGGGACACCATGGAGAGACTGTCTAAGCTTCTGTCCTAGTGTTCAGGGCTCATTAGAAAGACTATAGCCGAGCAGTTACCTGCTATACACAAAGTCAGAGTTCCCCATGCAAAAGGGAATAGGTCCTCTGGGTGAGGCTAACTGCCAAGAGCTATTGAAAGGCTTCTGGAACATTCTCTTTTGGAGATAATTGTTAACCATATCAGAGACTGGGGGC